>NC_138128.1:9906225-10533790 GCF_964188305.1 Podarcis bocagei
CTGTCCTGTGTGGTACATACTCAGTGAAGGCATAAGTGATCTGTGTTAAGTAATTCTGAGTGTGTACTCTTCCTGGAGAATGTTAGAACGTTCATTTAAATAACCAGCATTGTCTAATCTCTCTGCAAACATGATGAATGTTTAGCAATTCACCTAGAAGCATTCTTGACCTGCTCTGCTCCAAGAAAGCAGTTCTTCTGCTCTCAATTAATCTGTGGAACTCATTGTCACAGGATGTTTTCTTTTCTGAGTAGGAGGATGGTGTGCTTTGGCTGCTCAGGTTTACGGCTCTGTGACTTTACAACCAATTCCACCCACCTTTGCACTGAAAACGAGAGTTCGAAAAGCGACTGGACTCAGCTATGTTAGTAAAGAAACAGTGATTTGAATATGCTATAAGACTCCCTGGAAAAGACCCTGATGTTGGGAAAGATGGAGGGCACAAGGAGAAGGGGACGACAGAGGACGAGATGGTTGGATAGTGTTCTCGAAGCCACCAGCATGAGTTTGACCAAACTGCAGGAGGCAGTGGAAGACAGAAGTGCCTGGCGCGCTCTGGTCCATGGGGTCACGAAGAGTCGGACACGACTAAACGACTAAACAACAACAACAAATAAGCATGCAACACCAGATGATGATAGAGAGCAGGACATTTTAAAAGACGATTTTCCATGGAGATTTCCCCCCTTTTGTTAAAACGATCTAATTTCTGACTTATATACAGCGGGTTTTTTCCTGTGTTTAGATCTGCCTTCTGCCAAACGTGGGAAAGTTCTGAACATTGATATGCAATGTTCTCAAGTCTTTGTCACAGGATAATTCCTGTTTTGTAATGAGACAAAGGTAGTAGGAAAACAAACAATAACTACAATGGCATCATAAAACTCTTAGCTCTGAGAATAGATCAAAAGTAAGGGTGGATCTACATATGATGGTACCTTGATTTGCATAGGTTTTGGATTACAAACACTTCAAAGCTGGAAGTGCGTGTCATGGTTTGCAACCTTTTTTGGTATTACAACCCATTTTTTTTTGGATTACGAACAAATTTTTTTTGGAAGCCCCATTGGCGAAAGCGCGCCTTGGGTTACAACCTGTTTTGGTTTACAAACAGATCTCTGGAACGGATTATGGTTGTAAACCAAGGTACCACTGTACACTTTTTGAGATCTACATCTTTTTACCTTTCAGGGCAGCAGGGGATATTTTTTAGCTCAGTGGCCACATTGCCTTCTTAGCAGGCTTCTGGGGACCACATGCCAGTGCTGGGTGTTATGTACTGAAGTTCTCACCCTAGGCCAGCAGGGGGACACTGTAGATAGTTTTCACTCAGGTCCACTTATGCAAATAAGGAATTGAAAGTGACGTTCATTGATTGGATAGTTACAGGAAATTGTTACTGTTGCGTTGTAGTGGAGCTCTATATAAGCAGGCTGGCTGAACCCTTCAGTT
Organism: Podarcis bocagei; assembly: GCF_964188305.1. NCBI lineage: Eukaryota > Metazoa > Chordata > Lepidosauria > Squamata > Lacertidae > Podarcis > Podarcis bocagei. Next base: position 9,907,678 of record NC_138128.1, read on the forward strand.
CAGTTCTGTTCTGGTGTGTGAATAAACAAGAGCTGTTTGAAGAATCGCTGTATCGTCTGATCTGTTCACCCACAACTTAACACTGGGCATGGCCAGAGTCAGAAGTGGCCAGAGCAAGGAATGGAAATTTTACCTTGGTACAGTAGGGTAGTGTCTACGCACTCTTCTCTTTCCTCCATCTAGGAAAACAAGAGTCGTTATCAGAATTCTAAGACACAGTAAGGTTTTATATATATATATACCCACTCAAGAATGGTGTGAACCAAAGCTAGTGAGAGGTGTGGCCTCATAAGAAGGTGTGGCCTGACTGGGAAATATCAAGGCCCAAATTGAGAGACCCGGAGGACTGCCGTACCCCTGTGGTAGGAAGAAAATCAGATGAGTATTTTGAATAGACCAATGGCTACAAAAGGAGAGCATTAGCCTTCCTCCCCTTCCACAACCCTCCACTCAAGCTATGCATACCCCATACTTTCAAAGCACATTCAAAGCACATATCATAGAGCGATGGAGTTGGCAGGTACCCAAACCGCCTGCAATCACTGCTAATTATTTCCCTCAAAGAATTCTGGGCACCGCAGTTTACACTGCACAGAGTTATAATTCCCAGCAATCCTTAACAACAAACGACAGTGGCCATAACTCTTCCTAGGTGGAGGATTTTGCAAGGCGTACAACTCCAAGCAACAGGCAAAATGACAAACCTGGCAGGCAAGCAAGGATCACACTCTAGGCATCTAGAGCATGGAGGAACATCTGTGAACAACTTTACTCCTTCTCAGTACGCATATAGCATTGTTAAAAATATCAAGGGTTTTTTTCCTCCTTGCCAGCATTCAGGAGAAATTGCTCACTTCATTTATTGGTGTTAATCACCCCCTTTTTATTTATATATCTCTTTGATGAATGGGTGGGAGTGAAGCTATTATTAAGGAAAAGCCAAGGCGGCTCCTTTTTGCATAAATGGGAAGAGCAAAATAACAGCATCGCTTGCAATTAATGCCTGGTGCTGTTTTCTACATTCATTTGCCCTTGGATGGTTGCACTTCAGCTTGTGTCCTTGGTTTCTTTTTATTAATGCTGGTCTTTCCAAGACTTTGCAGTGAGAAGAGAAGAATCTCCATTTGTGGCCATTAAGTGGGGATGGGCAAGTTTGTCAGTAAACGTACCAAAGTTGTTGTTGTTGTTGTTGTTTAGTCGTGTCCGACTCTTCGTGACCCCCTGGACCAGAGCACGCCAGGCACTCCTGTCTTCCACTGCCTCCTGCAGTTTGGTCAAACTCATGCTTTGAGAACACTGTCCAACCATCTGGTCCTCTGTCGTCCCCTTCTCCTTGTGCCCTCAATCTTTCCCAACATCAGGGTCTTTTCCAGGGAGTCTTCTCTTCTCATTGAGGTGGCCAAAGTATTGGAGCCTCAGCTTCACGATCTGTCCTTCCAGTGAGCATTCATTTCAGTGGGTTGGCTCCAAGCAGGGCTAGCTCTGGATACAGCATGTAGAATTTTTTTTGTATTTATACTTTGTGCATAAATCTTACTAAAATATTCACAAAAATAGTTGGAAGACTGATAGCTGGGTGGGGAGGAGTCAGGTTAATGACTTTACAGACGTTAGCCAATAGGTGCCCATCACAGCTGGCTTTTTCAGTGCATGATGCTGAAAACCTTGTATTCTGCACAGATTCTTTTTTCTGGGTTCATCTCAGGGCAGAAAAATGTGTGTGTGTTTGCAGCTTCTTGAGTGATAGCTTTGTTAGCTTGATGAAGCAAAAACAAAAACAAGGTCTACCAAATTTCTCACGTCATAAGCTTTGTTGTTCATGTGTTTGCACAGCAGTGACAGCACTATAAACAACTCTTCAATTCTCTTTCTATGTCACGTTTGTTGCTTGAAAGCTGCAGACTGTGCCTGAAAACTGGCTTTGTTTGCGATCCTTAATAGTCTTGTTTCATACAGCACTGTCGTTCCTTGCTGTGCCCCAGACAGCACAGCAAACAGAGTTCAAGCCAAGTTGCACCCTGTCACGCCTTTCCGCCTTTCCTCGATTAGCAGCTGTGCTTTACATTATCAATGTGAGCCTAAGCATTTTATTAATTGTGCTGCATTTGTGCACTGGCGGATGTGCTCAGGTCAGCTTGCATATTGTTCTATGCATCTGTGGTTTCCTCTTTTAGCCCTTAATCGGGGCCCTGTACTGTCGGCTCCAAGAGCAGCACCGAATTAAAGCTGGTGTTGAAGAGTAAACAATGATCTCAGTTAAGCCAGTTAAGTCACCCAGGAGCAGTGACTCACCACAGCAATGGATGTTGAGTCACCACCCATCCCATCCATGCTTATTTCTCAGGAGACAAGGGCACTTGTTGCAGAAGTGGGAGCTGGGTACCACTTTCCCCCTTTAACAGGCCCCAACACCTGTGCCTTCAACCGGCAGCCTGCTCTGTAGAAATCAACCTGGTGAACCTTTCCACAGCATACAAAGGAAATCACAGGAAAATCTTCGCTCACTTGATTTGGGCATTTGCTGTTTTAAAAGCACAGGGGCCGAGTCAGTAACAAAGACCAAAAAAAGAAAGAAAAAGGCAGGGGGAGAGAAAATAAGTGGTAATCCTACAAGAAGTAAGAACAGCTTAAGTGCTTCGTTTGCTTTGTCCTCGTTATGATAATTAGTTGCAGTGCCTCTGTGCCTTCCTAGAGGCAGGAAGACCAGGCAGGAGTGCTGCTGTCGAGGTTTTAATAGGAAGGAGTCAAGGAGATTTCAAGGACGGGGAGGGAAAATTAACAGCAAGGTTCCACCAGCGTCTTGTTCTTTTGGACACCTTCATGATTAAATTGCTCTTAACTGGAGGTATGGGTGCTACTAATGATTGCGCTCAAAATGCGATGAGCATTTGTTGTGGTTGCTCTAATAATAACTGGAGAGAGATGTGCTACTGCAGAAGAGACATCTGTGGTCTGAACCATACAGTGGTGGAAACTGACCCCCTCTCTAAATTGTGCATGTATTTATTCAATACATGTGAACCTTGGGGGATTCCCCAGAGAGGCTGTTTCAGTGCTTTCAGTCTCTTCAGGGCTCAGATAATACATCTGGCCCTCTAGATGTTTTTGGACTCCAACTCCCATCAGTCAGTCATCAGGGAATCTGGGAGTTGTAGTCCAGCAACATCTATAAGGCCATGGGAGACAATTTGCCCCCATCCCAAACACCTTCCTTCCCTGACCGCTTCATTCCAACCCCATCTAGGGTCCTTGAGCCATGCTTGCAAGAGAAACGGGGATTAATACGTACAAAGAGATTCCTCTGATTCTCAGGTGTGATTTGTCAAACCGAATAGCGCAGGATTTAATCTCCTACCTGACCAAATCACTTGGATGTTCCTTGCGTTACTGTGGCATCAGAAGGCTCAAACCCAGGGCTTTCCAAGTGCTGATCTGGGTTTTTGAAACCTTCTGACAAAGCCTTCCTTGGAACCGAGGGTGAGTTGTGTGGAGCAGGCAGTTGCCAAGGGAAACGGTACGCATCTGGGCTGCTTCTGCTGCTACTGCTGCCTACTACAACCGGGCTGCATGATTTTCCCATTTGCTGGGGGCGATGATGAGACCTTCGCAGCTACCCCTGCGTGCTGCAGCTATTTTTCTGGCAGAGAGAGAGGATGCACAAGACCTCTGGCGCGAATGTGGAAGAAGCCGCGGCAACAGCTTCCAGCTTGGGTAAGCTCTCCTTTGCCTTGCTGCATTGGGGGTACTGCAGGCAAAATGGAAAGGGGATCAGGACAGATCTAAGAAGATGAGAAGCATGGGTGCTTGCTGGGTTGGCGTTGGAGGTCAGCACTGAGGACCATACCCATTGCTGACCCTTCCAGAGACCCCCTTTGCCATGCTCCTCTTCCTCCTCCTCCTCCTCTTCCTTGCTGTTCTGGCTTGTTCACCTGCCTTCTGCAAGCAGAGGCGAGAGCAAGAAAAAGGAGCAGCTGCCTTCGCTCGCCTTGTCTTGTCTCCTTCTGGGCAGGGGGAGACAGCGGCAAGCAGGTGGCCCCAGTCAGGAAAGGGGCCCGCCGATGACAGCTTGCCCAAGGACCCCACAAAATCTGGAGCCAGCTCTGCCTGCATGTTTCCCACAACTGCCCTGTGAAAGTGCAAAAAATTGATAAGAGGCACAGAGCAGAATATCCTGGGTGTCTTCAGCTTTGATGGCTTGCTTGTTTCTCAGAGTTTATAGCTCTTAAGGATTCAGAGTTAGGCATCTTCTGGAACACCTCTCCCAGTAATAACTTACCTGGACCCTTAGATCATCATCTGGGGGGCTTCTCTGAGGGAGTCTTGGAGGAGGAGGACAAAGAAGAAGGCCTTTTCAGTTTGTGGCTCCCTGTCTGTAGAACACACTGTCCAGTGAGGGCTGCCTGGTGTGTTTGCCAACGTCTTTTCAGCGCCAGGTAAAATCCTACCTCTTTCCCCTGGTTGCTGATGGACTGTGGTGATGTTGTTCATTGTTAGCTGTGCATTTTGCTATTGGTTTGGGGGATAGCGTTGTGGATTTTTATGAATTGCACATGAATTCCATTTTTCCTTTGCTTAGGCAAAGATCTTAGATCTTCTTTTGAATAAGAAGCAGCTAACAAGCGATATTACGAATTATATCTTAATATCTAGGCAGTGGCCATCTCTGCCGGTGTAATAGTATATTAATAGTATGGAAAAATAGGCATGGTCATAGAGGGGTGAAGTAGTTGTCTAGTTCTTCAACTCAACATAGCTTTCTGATCCTCTCTCCATTATTAGGATCAGTAGGCTCAATTTATGCAAATTAAGAAAAACATGCAAATATTGCCAGCTTGCCTGAGCCATGCAAGCTTCACATTTCTTGGTACAGGATTTCGGAGCTCAGCTGAGGTTTTAAAGAGGGTGAGGTGAGATGGATGGGGGGGGGCATTATTATTTTTTTAACCTAAGGGGGAAAGGAAGCTAAGCAGGGCTTAGCAAACAGAAAGCAGGCACAAAACCTTTCCTTGGTTTCAGTATCAATAACTAAGAAGCTTTTCCGGCTGAAAATCTGAGAGAGGGGAAGATGGAATCTGAATTAACATCCACTGGGACTGTAATAACTTCAGCCGGGGAGTGGGGTGGGGGGATGTGGCTATTTCAAATATACCAAACCTTGATTGAGCAGAAGATAGTAAAAGAACTACCGTATTTTTCGGACTATTGGACGCACCGGTCCATAGGACGCACCTAGATTTGGGGGGGGGGGAATAAAGGCAAAAAAAATTTATCCCCCCCCCCCGCCAGGCGCGGGGCTGGGGCGGGGAAGCCCGAGCTTCCCCCTCCCCCAGAACGGGACCCAGAGCCATGCCGAAGCTGCACGCAGCTTTGGCATCGCTCTGGGAGCTTGCGGGGCTGGGGGAGGAGGAAGCCTTCCGCCAGCCTCCAAACCATGTCGGGAGACAGCGGGATGGCGCGCTGCGCCTCTCCCGCTGTCCCCCGAGTTTGCGGGGCTGGGCCAGCCTTCTAACCAAGTCGGGGGACAGCGGGAAGGGCGCGCTGCGCCCCTGCCGCTGTCTCCCGAGTTTGCGGGGCTGGCGACGGGGAGGAGCAGGCTTCTCCCCCCGCCAGCCTTCTAGCCAAGTCGGGGGACAGCGGGAAAGGCGCGCTGCGCCTCTCCCGCTGTCTCCCGAGTTTGCGGGGCTGGCGACGGGGAGGAGCAGGCTCCCCCCCCAGCCTTCTAACCAAGTCGAGGACAGCGGGAAGGGCGCGCTGCGCCTCTCCCGCTGTCCCCCGAGCTTGTGGGGCTGGCGGTGGGGCTCTCCTGAAGCCTGGAGGTTGTGGGGCTGGTGGGGGGGGGAGAAGCAGGCTTGCTTCTCCCACCCCCAGCCTCCAGATCAGGTCGGGGAATAGCGGGATGGCGGAGCGCTGCCATCCCGCTATTCCCCGACCTGATCTGGAGGTTGTGGGGATGGTGGGGGGGAGAAGCAGGCTTGCTTCTCCCACTCCCAGCCTCCAGATCAGGTCGGGGAATAGCGGGATGGCGGAGCACTGCCATCCCGCTATTCCCCGACCTGATCTGGAGGTTGTGGGGATGGTGGGGGGGGGGAGAAGCAGGCTTGCTTCTCCCACCCCCAGCCTCCAGATCAGGTCGGGGAATAGCGGGGTGGCGGCTCTGCGCCTCCCCGCTGTCCCCAGCTTTTGGGTGCAGGCTGCTGCCCGCAAGCCTTGCGAGCCCGCGGGACATCCCGCCGGGCTTGCAAGACTTGGGATAGCTTCCTGAAGCCTGGAGAGCGAGAGGGGTCGGTGCGCACGGACCCCTCTCGCTCTCCAGGCTTCAGCAAAAGCCTGCATTCGCACCATAGGACGCACACACATTTCCCCTTCATTTTTGGAGGGGAAAAAGTGCGTCCTATAGTGCGAAAAATACGGTAATTCCCAAAAAAAGATGGGGAAAGGGATGCTAGAGATAGAAATCTGGACATATTTTTTCTCTCTGATCGGCCAGTATTGCCTCCTAGTATTAACTTAAAATTATTTTAAGGTATTACATTGTTGGTATCTGACAAATTCTAGAGATGACTTAGTGTTACACGTGTGGTTTGTTTCTCCCAAACAAGCCCTGAGCTTGTAAGCTAGGAACAAACTCTGGTTTCCACTCATCGTTTGTTTGGAGACAGGCAAACCATAGTCTCTGATTCACAGTAACTCTAAGCTACAGTTTGGTAGGTTTCCTCTCTGCTCAGTAAATCATGGAATGATGTGTGTCTTTTAGGGTGAGGGATGGAGAGGGGAACAGAATGGAGGGCATGCCTGACAGGGACCCTGAAGACTCCACACTGCAACACTTTGCTGCTGTTCCAAATTACAATATCTATTTCTGTCCTTAGAATCCAGGTCTTTAAGCTTGTTGCTGACAGCTCACTACCTATTTCATAACATTAATGTTGCTTAAAATACACTTAACAACGTGTTGGCTCTGAAGTCAGCCTCTTAATGGGATTACTCTGGCTCCATTTACTGCTGCTCCTGGCCGATCAAAAACCTCCCTCCTATAACAACGGAGGAGGACTGTAAATATTTTCTTCCTGCACTTTTGAAGTTGAGACCTGCTACACTTCTTAATGCCACTGAAGCTTTACATGTCTGAAGGGAATCAATACTGGTGTTGCGACACAGGAGCTGTCAGCAAAGCACCGGAGTTATATATAAGAGCTGTCCTATTGATCTGTTATAAGGTGGAGAGAGAAAAAAGCTAGGAAAAAAATGACTTCGTTCCCTGTCTGTCATTGCAAGCTCACAAACTAATGACAGATTGCTCTGCAAGCTTGAGAAACTGGTCAGGTTTTAACCAATCTTTCCCACTATTTCATAATTTGCTTTGTGTTCCAGACACTTTCATCCAAAGTGCTATAAATTGGAAAGGGGATAAATAAGATAAGCTTTTCACGAAACAAGTTCTACAGAATTATTCCTTGTAGGATAAGCTTTGGTACTCCTTCGAGCCAGAACTTCTTGCATGAGATCAAGTACATCACCGCTGGCAGCTACGAAGTGCAATGTAACTTTTGCAAAAGATAAACTCGTAAATTCAAACCCTAATTATTTGTACTTTGGAAGGGCAAAATGTAGAGTGACTCCTGTGTCAGTCAGTTTAGTCAATATTGAGATAAGTGAGCTGTTGGCGTTACTTGGTATATTGTGTTCCCAGCTAATAATCTAAAGCTGTTCAAATCCCCGCAACGGGGTGAGCTCCCGTTGCTCGGTGCCTGCTCCTGCCAACCTAGCAGTTCGAAAGCACGTCAAGTGCAAGTAGATAAATAGGTACCGCTCTGGTGGGAAGGTAAACGGCGTTTCCGTGCGCTGCTCTGGTTCGCCAGAAGCAGCTTAGTCATGTTGGCCACATGACTCAGAAGCTGTATGCCGGCTCCCTCGGCCAATAAAGCGAGATGAGCGCCGCAACTCCAGAGTCAGCCATGACTGGACCTAATGGTCAGGGGTCCCTTTACCTTTACCTTTACCATGGCTTCTCATTTGGGGCCATAGAAAAGAAAAGCATATTTTATGCCAGATGATGAACTTTTGCCAAGGGTCCACCACCCCATTTTTTTACAATGCAACAGTAATGTAAAATTGCAGTTTTGAATGGGACTCTCTTTTACAAGGCTCATTATAGCTGCCTTCCTCTGCATCGTTTTGTATGGTGCTCTGCTTTGCATGAACCCAAATCGCAGTCCTGGGGGTTTGTCAGATGCTGTCAAATCCCATTACGGATTGCCTACAGATTCTTCATCCTTTAACAGAAAGTTCAGTTGCATCATGAACAGGGCGGCAAAAGAGGCCAGGGCACCTTTTGTAGAAGGTGGAATTTAAGCAGGCATGGTATGCATGGCAAGTCTGGATGAATTTCTGTCATCAGATTTTATGTTGTTAGCTGTCCTGGGCAGGATATAAACGGAAGAGATAGACAGATAAATAAGCAATTCAGTGGAGCTGAGTCCCAAGTATAATGTGCAATAGGGTTGCAACTTAACAACTTGTGCATATTTACATGGCAGTAAGAACATCTCGTCCAGCGTCCTGTTTTCACAGTGACCAGCCAGTTGCCTGTGGGAACCTGCAAGCAGGACTGGAGCAGAAGAGACCGCTCTCCTCTTCCATCAGATGGTATTCAGAAGCAGACTGAAAGTGCCACTGAACTTAAAATGTCATCAGATGCAAAGTTCAATAGCACTCCTAGTACAGTGGTACCTCGGGTTAAGAACTTAATTCGTTCTGGAGGTCTGTTCTTAACCTGAAACTGTTCTTAACCTGAAGCACCACTTTAGCTAATGGGGCATCCCGGTGCTGCTGTGCCGCTGCTGCACGATTTCTGTGCAAAGTTCTTAACCCGAGGTGCTATTTCTGGGTTAGCCGAGTTTGTAACCTGAAGCGTCTGTAACCCGAGGTACCACTGCAGTACATAGCTGTCAAGGTTTTCCTTTTTTTAAGGGAAATTCCCTTATTCCGAATAGGATTCCTCGCAAGAAAAGGGAAAATGTTGACAGCTATGCTGTAGTGGCTCTTCAGTCTGATAATTAATGGTGATGACGAAAAAAGAAAAGAAAAGAAAAATGCCCATCTTGACAGTGACAAAATCTCATTAAGCAAATCAGGCTAATGCTATTTTGGACACTGACATATGGTGTTAAATCAGAAGACAGTGCAGTAAAAGTCAATGCCAGCAGCTTTTGCTGGATGGATTCAACACAGGCACAACCCTCTTGTCAGCTGAGATGCCCAGCGACAGGGGTAGCACTGCTTAGTGAGCTGGGGGGGGGGTCTGTGGCAGAGAGAAGTCCAGAATCAGAGGCAGAGGCTGAAGCAGGGGGGTGGGAAGAGGGAGGCCAAGAGGCAGAGATGAGTCACGGGGTCTCCCCCTTCTACTGCAACAAGCTCCCCTCCCGCCTGGTCTCCCAGAAACAGAAGAGGCTTGAAAAAGGTGGATGAGAGGTTGACTTGATGCAGGCACAGTCTCCAGTTGCTTGGGAAAACCCTGGAGAGGAGGGGACTTAGATGGCTATGGGGAGGCGGGGACTTTTAGCCTCAGCAACTGACACATGGGGCAAGACCTACCAGGGATGAGCTGCTTTGCTCATTAGGCCTGACACTCTGCCAAGTCTGTGCAGATAGTTAATAAAGAGTTGACTTTTAACTCTTGCTAATAAAGAGTTAACTCCAACTTACATGGTGTGATTTACTGCCAGCTCACTCCTGACACTAAATAACCAGGAAAAGGTCTGTCAACATGCCAGGTGTGTGGTCTCAATGATGTGGTCTCTCATTCTCTGCACACCTGGGGGGGGGGATCCATGTCTGTAAAAGTGTCATCATCTGTCTAGGGTGGATGGGAAGCTTTCCCCCACAGGAATGAATGGCAGGGATGGGTCACTAAACTCTCTCCTTTGGCAACCCCAACAAGTCAAGCATCCTCCTATTTGCATAGCCCCACCTCTTCATCTACATATCCCCCTCCTGTTTTTCGGCTCCGGCACACTGGCCTGCTTTGTATAGATGCAGGTGTTCTTCCTCATATTATTGGAGGCTTATTGTCGTATGTGGCCAGAACAGAACGCAACGCCAAGACAAACACTGTAATGTCCTTGCGTGAAGAGCACAAGCTTTATGATGCATCATCAAGCAAGAGCGGGGTGGAGAGAAGATGTTCCAGGTAGAAATGATGCAAGGTCAGAGTCAATGGTCTCCTTTTTTGAGATGCACAGCGGTATTTGCATAGGCTCATTCTGAACTTAGCTGCAAGCCATAGCGATCAATGGATGATAAGGAGACCATGCTAGGAAGGAGCTGTACTCCAGGTTGCCACTCCCACACAGCCATCCCCTTCCGTCAATATGAAAGTACATGGATTTGATATTTAAAACAAATGAGAGGAAGTAAGTGCAGTCAATAAGCCTATCAAGGCCTTGGCCAATGGCATCGGGGAGATTTCTGCACGTTGAAACGACCTTGAATGAACTTAAGCTGGATAAGTCATCTGCAGGGATTGAAAGCTGGCATGAGTAAGAGCTGACGACTGTCAGGGAAGCATGGTAAGGGGGCGGGTGTCTGATAGCCAGTTTCGCGCTGGCTTGTTCAATGGCTTCTTGGTGTAACAGATGTAGGAAGCATGTGTGTGAAAACCCTCCTTTCTCCACCGTCCGGATAACAGAAGGAGAAATGCAGTCCTACTACAATTTCCTCCGGGAGTGCGCAAAACTGGAGAAAATGGCTTGTGCAGGTATGTTGATGCCTCTTTACTATAGGAACTCAAACAGCTTTGTTGAGATGTAAACACCAGAGAGTTCTGTGAGATTTATTCCGTAGTAAAAGCGCTCAGTTATGCCGTCTTTAGAAGGGAGGAGTGCTGTTGTATGATCCAAGTCCCTATTGATTTTGTGGCTGCATTTTATTGCATTTTAAATTATTTTCCTGTGGATTTTGAACTTCTGCTGCCCCTGAAGGCTGGTGGATAATATTTGGAAATGTCATGTGTGGTTTTGGGTAAATTTACTCAGAAGTAAGACTCACTGAGTTCATTGGGACTCCCTAGGAATTATGTTCAGGATTAAGGAGTGTTTGATATTAAGGGGTCTGGGCTTGAATGCCCACATCAAGGATAGACATTCGTAGTACAGCCTAGAGCAAGATATTCTCTCCAAGCCTCAGTCCTCCATTTGTAAAACTGAACTAAGAGTGGCCTGCCTTTCTGAGCTGTGAAGCCTATCATCATAATTGTTGTAAAGCACAGTGCAGAGATGAAAACGTCTCTCTCCCCCTCTTCTTATTAACATTTTATTATTGCTCTTTGTTATTGTATATTGCCATTGTGGCTTCTAAGCAGCTGACATGTATCAAGTCAACTGCAAAATAGAGACATGCAATAAAACAACTCCATCATAACATTTTTTAAAAAATGTCCGCAACTGAAATTGCGCAGTAAAACAATCCCATTGAAACAGCGCAACAGTTAACACAGCCATTTAAACAGGAGGTTCGGGTCTGGAGATAAGAGGATCTCCTTCAAGACCTGGTGGAATGCCAGTTTTGACACACAAGCTCCTTTCCATCGTTCTGTCACATGTGACTGTAACCAAGAAACAGAATTCAGGGTGGGGCCCAGCAATTAGAAGCTTGCTTGATTCCCTGTGACTTTGATCGCTGGAGTCACCAGGGCTAGGGAGCACGTTTAGCTTAGTATATCTATATTCCAAACCTCACCTCTCTTTGAATAGCCAAGATTCACTCCAAAGGACTGCTTGATAACATTCTGGCAACAAGGGCAAAGCCTGCCTTCTCTTTGACACTAGATCGCCCAGTTTTCACCGAAAGGGATTTTACTACTGAGACTGGGTTCGGCATTGCTCTGGGAGATAGGTGGGAACAGGTAAAACACCTTGAAGGCTTAGGCTTGCACACACCACCACCTCACTGTAACAGGTGGGGTCCAGAAAACAAGGTCAAGCAGATGAAATTGGGCAACAATCATAAACATAATCCAGGGTAGCAGCAGTAAAGAGGAGCCCAGGGGTAAGCAGGCAAGGCAGTGAAATTGTGTTGGTCCAGAAGCTGAATGCCACACATTGTTCCACCCAAGGCGGATATTGCTTGGCCTCCCAGACAACGCCCAATACCATTTCCAGTAGTGATGTATGGAAGTGAGAGCTGGACCATAAAGAAGGCTGATCGCCGAAGAATTGATGCTTTTTAATTATGGTGCTGGAGGAGACTCTTGAGAGTCCCATGGACTGCAAGAAGATCAAACGTCTCCATTCTTAAGGAAATCAGCCCTGAGTGCTCACTGGAAGGACAGATCGTGAAGCTGAGGCTCCAATACTTTGGCCACCTCATGAGAAGAGAAGACTCCCTGGAAAAGACCCTGATGTTGGAAAAGATGGAGGGCACAAGGAGAAGGGGACGACAGAGGACGAGATGGTTGGATGGTGTTCTTGAAGCTACCAGCATGAGTTTGATCAAACTGCCGGAGGCATTGGAGGACAGGAGTGCCTGGCGTGCTCTGGTCCATGGGGTCACGAAGAGTTGGACACGACTAAACAACTAAACAACAACAACAAAATATACTCTCAGAACCTTCCTCTTAAGGAGCACATTCATTGTACTATTGTCACCCCCTGCTAAAAATCTTTTTTTTAAAAATTTTTTTGATTTTCCAATAAAAAAACATCCAATTAATATAACCCATCATAATACTCCAATTAAAATAAAAAGACCAAATTATAGTCCAGATTATAATTATTAAATTTTCGGAGCTCCCCACGGTCTGGTTCTCTGGTTCTCCACATCTCAGTCCTGCCTCTCCTCGTTGTTTCCATGTTTTCCACATCTCGATTTTGATGCTTTACAATTCTCTGTCCCTGTCAAACATAATATACTTTCATCCGTCAAATACAGCTTTATTAGTATATATTTTTCCAACTGTCTTTTTATCAGCGCAGCTTCCTCTGGCTCCATTCCAATCCAGGATGTTGTCCAAATCTGTTAACTTCAAAAATCTTTTTGTTAATGTATGCTTACCTTTGAGAAATAATTAGATCCCCCCCCAAGCAGTAAAGAGATTGTTCTAAGTAGAAAAAGTATTGTCATAGATTGTGGGGGTGTAGGATTTTGATTAATTGGGATATAGATAAAAATACAAGCTGCTGAACTGTGCCAGGCAAGGAATCCCTGGGCTGGCTTATGCAAACCAACCTGGCCAGGCTAGTGAAGAACAAAGCCAAAATACATTGATAGCCCATCTTAGAGGAATCCGTTGGCCTGAGTAGACAGATATTGCCAAGGTGGTGGGGTATGTGTTTGAAGTGGCAGGAAAATGTGTGTTTTTTAGCAAGATGTTCTGGGAAGAAGGTGGAGAAGAAAGAATGGGATCCATCTTGGGCAGGTTGGCTGAAGGCTGGATGGGAGAGAGATGCCTTGGACTCCAGGGCTGCACTGCTGTGGGGAACAAGCCCCTCTTGAAATGACCATGCTGTAAGATCTGGACTCCCTCCATGCAGACTGTGGGTGTAAATAGGTGAATAAACCACATTTCTTAAAGCTACGACAATCTCTGCTGTGACTCAATTATCCAAAGCAGTGGTTCCCAGTTAGGGGTCCGGGGACCCCTGGGAGTCCACGGAACACACCCAGGGGGTCCGTGGCACCATCCCCTGCCAGGGACTCACTTATCTTGTTAATTACACAGAGAAAGCTACAGTGATGATACATGGCTCACCCAGCCTCTGCTCGTGACCAGGACCTGCTTGCTGGCAGGGGAAAACCTTGTGAAAGAGTTGCTGGATGGCAAGTGAGCTGGGATCGGGCTAAAACCCCAGACAGTTTCTTGAGGCTCTTGCAATTGGAGGGGGCAGAGAGAGAGAGCACGAGAGAGTGCAAATGGCTTGCTCCACAGGGTGGATTCACATGCTTATCATTTTTAAAATGTCTGTTTTGTTGTCTGTATTTTAGTATATCTAAAATCCTTTGCTTATTAGGGCCCCACATTTTCTTCAGAAAATTGCTTTGCACGGGTAACTACCATAGAATTATCAAAATTTTCAGAAGTAGGGGGTCCGTGGCTTGGCTTTTGAAAAATAAGGGATCCTCAGTAATTAACTAAATGGGAACCACTGCTCCAAAGGAATACACACCCTGGGTGAGTGCCTGGGACCCACTGAAATCTTGCTACCATTCAGTAGGGAGTGGGAGTGGCACCCAACTTTTGTAACATTATCATCATCATCATATTTTATTATTTACCTTCTATGCAAGTGTCTCAAGGCAATGTACAATCTGCAAAATCCAGGAAAAACATGGAGAAGGCCCGGCACATATATAGTGGTACCTCGAGTTGCGTTCCGATCTAGTTACGGAATTTCAGCTTACGAACCCGACCAGCCCGGAAGTGTTTTTACTTCCTGGTTCACCATGTGCGCATGCGCAGAAGCGATCTGCACTCTTTGCGCATGTGCAACAGCGATCTGCGTGCTTCGCACATGCGTGGAAGAGGCGCTCTAGTTGCGGACTTTTTGGGGTGCAAATTGCACCCTGAAACGGATTAAGTCCACAGCTAGAGGTACCACTGTATTTAAAATAAAATACAAAACAGAGACCTACTCATCCTGGTGGAGGTGTCTTCAATTGCAGCAATAAATAAATGTTAATTCAGGGAGCGTATGCGCCTATAGGAAGTCTTAAGCCTTGCACCAGGATGCTTTAAAGTACATGGGATATCCCTTAAGCCCTTTTGAGAGGATGCCCCCTGTGTCAAACCGCTTGCTAAGCCCAAATCCAGGGATTGTCCCTTGGAAGGGAGCACCGGCACTCTGCAGCCAGTGCATCCCTGCTGGAAGAAGAGAGGAAAGAGCGAGAGGCCAGCCCTCCCCACGCGAACAGCCTGCTTCCTCCGCCTCACCACCAGCGACACTCCAGCCAGCCAGCCAGACAAAACAAGGCAGGACCTGCCAGAGGCTGTGTGAGAAAAAGGCTGTCTAGAGGCACTTTTTAAAAACTGCTCTGTTTGTTTGGTTTTCTTAAATGGACCTTTTGCACTGAAGCGATGGTGGCGGCTTGGAAAAAACAGCAGGGAAGAGAGCTGGACCTCTTCAAGCTAACAGGTTGGCTTTTCGTGTGGCGGCGGGTGGGTGTGCACAAAATAAATAATGCCATTTGCAGCACCGAACTTTTAAAAGGCACTGCTGCATTGTGTAGTCTCTGCATGTTGCAGAGGGCAGGTTTTTTTTAAAAAATATATATATAAAGATATATTTC
The DNA here is from genome assembly GCF_964188305.1 of Podarcis bocagei. Classification (NCBI taxonomy): domain Eukaryota; kingdom Metazoa; phylum Chordata; class Lepidosauria; order Squamata; family Lacertidae; genus Podarcis; species Podarcis bocagei. The sequence goes on from NC_138128.1 coordinate 9,922,960, forward strand.
AGAAGCTGCTTGAAAACGCAATCCAGCCCTGCTGTTCGTCCCCTCCTTCTCCATCTCTCTCTCCCCACTGGTTCTGCTACAACTAACAACTTCCTTTATTTCTAGAGAATGCTTTATGGGGAACGATTGAGGTCATCCCAGCATGTTTGAGCCCTGAGAGGACACAATCCTACCTTTGCCATGCAGCCTGTTTCCGAGTGGGTGGGTGGGCTTTTAGGGGATTGATGGGCATAGATTGTGCTGTTTGCTTTGAATGACTTCATTGCCAGTGTAATAGGATCAAAGCAATGGGCATTGCTGTTTGGGGTTGCTTCCTGGCTTCTCAGAATGGACCGAACCCACTTAGTCCCTGTAAAGTTTTTGTAGTGGCAGAGAGAATCAGTTGAATGAGTGGAAGACCTGTGGCATCTCACCCTGTACGGAGCAGTGATCCTGATCAGATTTAAGCAGCAGTAAGTTCCATTTGAACTCCATGGGATTTAACTACAGAGTCTGAACCCACACATGGGATCAGGGTTTAATAACGTCCACAGTGTTAAGTGTAGCTGATAATAAGTCACAGATATGTCAGATCAGACCACTGGAGACTTCTATAGATTATTGTGAAATGAATTTTTCAATGGGAACATTGCCAAGGATTTTCTTTGTTCCTAGGTTTCAGGAAACTCCACATCCCTTCTATGCAAATGCAGAACAATTTGCAATTTTCTTTTATAAATATTTTGCAGCTCAGGCTATGATTCTGTATAAATAAAAAAATCATTTTAACAGAATAGAGGAGGAAAACTGCTGCGAGAAGAGTGTCATATCCTCTATTTCAACAAGGGAATTCTTGGAGGTTGTCCGGCAGCATTCTTGCACTGCAACAGTTGTCTGCAAGATGGTAAATTAATTTGTTCCCTTTCCCTCTCAGCAATGTGAAATAGTTCAGAACAGAATTATTATGGTTTTTACTTAAGGTAGGCAGGCAGGCAGGCAGATGCTGTGTTTTAATGCAGCCAATGGCAATATTGGAGTTTGTTCTCTTGCACAATCTTGCCCATGCAAAATATATATTTTCCCCCCAGTATGAAACATGGACTATCTCTCCATGTCTTTTGCGAGGCTGATGGCATTCATCTTTTCAAATGTGCTCTCATTTCAGTTCCAGCAGATAATGAATAGAGGCAGCGAGTTGGATACTACACATAGAGAAATATTCAGTATGCTCACAATGTGCGCTTTACGTATGCATCTCTTGTTGTGATGTATTTTGGGGGCTGCTTCATTATAAGGAACAGACGTACAGCTAGGGCATGGAGGGGAGGAATATGAGACTTATCTAGATAAGTCTGAGAAAGCTGTCAGTTCAAAAGTTATGATGAAGGCACTGTTCTCCCTAATTAGATTTGTGTGATTGCTTTGCAATATAGCAAACATTCAACCCTTCTCAAATAACATGAAAACACAAAATTTCCACTCATGTAAAAGAAAGAAAAAGAAGGAAAGAGAAAGAAAGAAAGAAAGAAAGAAAGAAAGAAAGAAAGAGAAAGATTTGAACCCTTATCTCAAATGCACTTACTTTCCACAGGCAGGGAGTAATTGACATACATGTTACCATGTGATTCTCCGCTTGCATTCTGAAATTGTGCACTCACAAGTGGCCTGTACCATGTGCTTTTCTCTGTGGATATCAGCACTCCATCAGTGTTTTATGCAGTGATGATGGCTGACTTCCTAACAGGGCTGGCCTATCCATGACATGAGGTTGACTGAGGCAGCCACCTCTGGTGGCAGAATCAAAGGGGTGCAAACCCCTCCCTAGCGCTAGAGAACTGAGGAGAAGTGACTGTGCCAATTTCCAGGTTCTGGCGAGTTCTGCAAACTGCTGACCTGGAGGCACCCACAAACGTTGTGAGATCAAGGTGCTAATGCTGTTGTCCTTCAAGGTTTCATGTTCTCAATGGGTCTCCTGGAGTTAAAGGAAACATAGGGAAATGGATGCAAGTCATCTCTAACGCACATGCATGTAAGTGTTTGCAGATGGAAGCTGAGGGGCCATGCAGTGCACAGCCTGTCATGTTAAAGCATTGCAGCTGCCAATGTATTTTTTGTACTATGGTCTAAACCGCTGAGCCTTGGGCTTGCCGATCACAAGGTTGGCGGTTCGAATCCCCGCAACAGGGTGAGCTCCTGTTGTTCAGTCCCAGCTCCTGCCAACCAAGCAGTTTGAAAGCACATCAAAGTGCAAGTAGATAAATAGGTACCACTCCGGTGGGAAGGTAAACGGCATTTCCATGCGCTGCTCTGGTTTCGCCAGAAGCGGCTTAGTCATGTTGGCCACATGACCAGGAAAAAATGTCTGCGGACAAATGTCAGCTCCCTCGGCCAGTAAAGCGAGATGAGCGCCACAACCCCAGAGTTGTTTGCGACTGGACTTAACTGTCAGGGGTCCTTTACCTTCATAATGTTATAGTAGGTCAGTTGTGTTTTTCTAGTTAGCATAAAAGGTAAAGGTAAAGGACCCCTGACAGTTAAGTCCAGTCGCAGACGACTCTGGGGTTGCAGTGTTCATCTTACTTTACAGGCCAAGGGAGCTCATGTTTGTCCGCAGACAGTTTTTCCGGGTCATGTGGCCAGCATGACTAAGCCGCTTCTGGCGCAACGGAACACTGAAACCAGAGCAGCGCACGGAAACGCCGCTTACCTTCCTGCCAGAGTGGTATCAATTTATCTACTTGCACTTTTGGGCGTGCTTTTGAACTGCTAGGTTGGCAGGAGCTGGGACTGAGCAACGGGAGCTCACTCCATCGCAGGGATTTGAACCGCTGACCTTCTGATCGGCAAGCCCAAGAGGCTCAGTGGTTAAGACCACAGCGCCACCCGCATCCTCTAGTTAGCATAACTTCAACCAAAACAACAAGAATCCTCTTGAGTTTTGAATGGGAGAAAGACAGGACTGTTGAAGGATAAATTCAGTATATAGGAGGCAGAGTAGAGCCTTTAGCAATATGAAGCACCTGGATATTTAATGAGGTAATATTGTATTGCAATTGTGGTATTTCACACATGTGTAAAATACTGAAGCACATGAAATTGGAATTGAAAATTTTATGTAAAATTGCTAAACATACATACATGAAAAAATGAGGGGAAGCATCACCTGCAATCCTAAATAAACTTGCCAGGGAGTAAGCCCCATTGAACTTAATGGGACTTACTCCTGAGGAAATCTATGTAGGCTTGCATAGTATTCCTGCTTTTCGTAGAAAATGAATTTTCTAATACACATGAACTCAGTCATTGGAAAACTCTCTCACCGGTTAGATTCGGAAAAAGTGACCAGAGCAGTTTTCTTCCCACAAAAGTATGAGCTAAGCTGAAACCGATTCAGCAGCTGGCATGGATTAGTAAAGCAAACCCTGAGCAGAACAGAGGGACAGCAGCAAATGAAGCCATATCTGTACGGCCAGCACCATAACCCAGCAAGGCTGGGCATTAGCCAGGACCCTGTGGTGGGCAAAGGGCCCACCCTGCTGATAACAATATATTCTTAGTTTGTGCCAGGAGCACATGAGAAGTTCAGAGGTCAATGTAAGACTCCTTCCCTACCCCAAATAACCCGCATGTCCCAAAGGGATTGGAAGGGGGCGTGCTTAATCTCTAACTTTGTGCGGGATATTCTCTTCAGTACTGTGGAGCACATCTGGATCTTAGTGAGATTCATGGGAGTCTGAGGGGACATTTCTGCTCCCTCCAGCACTCACACACACCCTGTATTGATTTATCAATCATATAATATGACTTCTGCTTTAATGGTGAGGTCTAATTTATTTTTTAGTTGTTGCTTTGTTGAAAGTGTTGTATAGATTGTAATTGTTTCACTGATGAGTTTTAAATTATTCTATTTGATTTATGCTGCGTTTGCATAGCTGTCAACGTTTCCCTTTTTTAAAGGGAAATTCCCTTGTTCCGAATAGGATTCCTCGCAAGAAAAGGGAAAAGTTGACAGCTATGTGCGTTTGTGGTGTTCTGTCATGTTATAATTACTTATTGTTTGGAAGTTGCTTTGGGATTCATTTGAATGAAAAGCGGCATAGAAATACAACCAACCAACCAATCCCGTGTTCTACCAAATTGACCTGTGAGGCTGTTTTCCCTAAAGCACGTGACAATCACAAATGACCAGATCTTTCTGTTATGTACTGAAGTTCTCACTGTGGGCCAGCAGGAGGATACTGTAGATAGTTTTCACTCAGGTCCGCATATGCAAATAAGGAATTGACAGTGACGTTCAGTGATTGGATAGTTACAGAAAGTTGTTACTGTTGCTTTGTAGTTGAGCTCTATATAAGCAGGTTGGCTGAACCCTTCAGCCCAGTTCTGTTCTGGCCTGTGAATAAACAAGAGCTGTCTGAAGAATCGCTGTGTTGTCTGATGTGTTCACCCACAACTTAACACTTTCCTTGCAGCAAAGAGCTTTGACAGCCCTTTGCTGAGCATAGGACAGGCAAAGCCCCTTGAGCTGTGGTCCCCAAGCACCCAAAATCCAGCTGGCTGCCAGATGCTGGGGAAATGCTGGGGAAGGGACTTTGGCAAGTGGATGAAGCCACTTGCTAATCAGTCAATCTGCTGATGCCATAATGATGTCATGTGATTGACAGGAGGATTGTCCCACCCACCTGTCAAAGTTCTCCTGCTGGGTTCCCACCCCGCAGTAATCTCTTTGCGATACCGCCATTACCCTTTGGAAGGCTGACATACAACAGGCACCTCTTTCATAATGTTGTATGCCACCCCAACCTCCAAGCCGTGTGAGATTCCAAAGGTGATTTCCCAGGGCTTGTGTTTTCCTTAGAATGAGAGACAGCAGAGACTGTGGTGTCTTTAGGATATATGGTTTATTTACACACACACACACACACACACACACACACAACCTGATCCCACGATGGAGGGCTGTACAGTATTAACACTCTCAGAGGGTCTTGCTTCCCCCATAGCCATAGCCTTGTATTGAAACAGAAATCAAGCATCACTCTGTCTCTCTGGCTTCCCAGCCTACTGCTTCCAGCTGCTAGCTGCTAGCTCACAAGACCCAACTCTCCTTTCCCCTCTCTGGCCTTTGTATTTCTAACTACCACCCATTTGCTGTCTGGCACAGATCCACTTCCTTCATTTCCTTAATGGCCTAGGCTATCACCCCAGGAGGAAGCCAGCCTTGTTATTCCAGAAATCCTTTCTTATATTTTAACACTTGCTGGATCCAGGGTCTCAGCATAACAGCCTTATCCCCCCCCCCCCCGCCGCCTTTTATGTGCTGGCATCCGTCTGTTTTGGGAGACAATGGAGGAGTACGTCTTTGGGGGTGAGGTGAAGCTGTTGGAAGGTTGCAGTCCGATCCATAGCAGTACTTTGAAATGAGTAATTCTCAGATTACTCATATTTCTGCAGTAGGCTCAGTAACAGCAATACCAATGAAAGCCTTTGTCTTGTTTGAGTATTCATCATACACAGATAGAGAGCAAACAGTATACTAAATCCTGCTAAAAGCTGTGGTTGGAATAATTACCCTCCTTTTCTTACTCCCTCTTCCCTACACTGCAAGGCTGGCTCAACCATTGGGCAGAGTGAGGCAGTCACTTTGGGCAGCTGGTTTGGGGTATCATGAAAGGGCAGCCTGCTCTTAGTTGTTTTAATTCATCATTATTGTGCTTTTACTCCCAGTGAGAGAGGCTTGTGGGATTTTCTGCCTCAGATGCCAAAATAGCTAGACCAGTCTTGGATGTGTCTATATGTCTTGGTAGGGAGTCATCGCTCACTATTCTGCAAATATCTTCTTGGCCGGCCGTATCACACAGACGGAATAGAAGCCGAAGCTCTGTGTTAGGAGGATGATCAGCTGAAACACTGATCCAGATTCAGCCTTACAGGCAGAGGATTTTCCTTGTGATTAAATGCAAAAAACCCACCCCCAACAGCCCTATCATTAGATACGGCTTCTGCCCGTGTATGCTAACTGGGTCACGGTTTTCTCCATCCGCCTGTCCCCACGCGGAGCTTTGCAGAATAAGCTGTGCTCATAACCTCTCCTCCCCTTGCAAGAGCAGCATTCGGATTCCCTGCTACCATCATGCAGATCTCGTGTCCAAGGCTGGGCAAGCTAAGCAGAAATAGCAATTACCATCAGCATCCCCCGGGCAGCTCCTGCGTCCTTTATTTTAACACCTCTGCAGTGCTTCTTTCACCACGACTTGGCCTTCAGAGGAAGAGTCACTGAGCCATGGTAATCTGCCTGCTGCAATTTGTGACTTGTTTCCACTAGAGCAAAGGGGGGCGGGTTGGGGGGGGGTCTGCCACTGACTGTACTTGTAGGGCAGAGATGGGGACATAGAAAGCCTGGGGCCAAGATGTGGCCCTCCAGGTCTTTCCATTTGGTCCTTGGGAATCTCCCCAAACTGTACCAACTCCCTGGGCTACATCCTTCTCTGGACCTTCTTTGCACTGTAAGAAGGTTAGAAGAAACTGCTGGATCAGGCCAATGGCCCATCCAGCCTAGCATAATAATAACAACAACAACAACAACAACAACAACAACAACAACAACAACAATTTATTATTTCTACCCCGCCCATCTGGCTGGGCTTCCCCAGCCACTCTGGGCGGCTTCTAAAAAAATTTAAAATACTCTAATACATCAAACATTAAAAGTTTCCCTAAAGAGGGCTGCCTTCAGATGTCTTCTAAAAGTCTGGTAGTTGTTGTTCTCTTTGACATCTGGTGGGAGGGCGTTCCACAGGGAGGGCACCACTACCGAGAAGGCCCTCTGCCTGATTCCCTGTAACTTGGCTTCTCGCAGTGAGGGAACCGCCAGAAGGCCCTCGGTGCTGGACCTCAGTGTCTGGGTAGAACGATGGGGGTGGAGACGCTCCTTCAGGTATACAGGACCGAGGCCGTTTAGGGCTTTAAAGGTCAGCACCAACACTTTGAATTGGGCTCGGAAACGTACTGGGAGCCAATGTAGGTCTTTTAAGACCGGTGTTATGTGGTCTCGGCGGCCGCTCCCAGTCACCAGTCTAGCTGCCGCATTCTGGATTAGTTGTAGTTTCCGGGTCACCTTCAAAGGTAGCCCCACGTAGAGCACATTGCAATAGTCCAAGCGAGCATGCACTAGAGCATGCACCACTCTGGCGAGACACTCCGCAGGCAGGTAGGGTCTCAGCCTGCATACCAGGTGGAGCTGGTAGATAGCCGCCCTGGACACAGAATTGACCTGTGCCTCCATGGACAGCTGTGAGTCCAAAATGACTCCCAGGCTGCGCACCTGGTTCTTCAGGGGCACAGTTACCCCATTCAGGACCAGGGAATCCTCCACACCTGCCGGCCTTCTGTCCCCCAAGAACAGTACTCATTCTCACACTGATCAACCACATGCCTGTGGGAAACCCAAGAAGATTTCCCCCTCCTGTGGTTTCCATCAACTGGCACTCAGAAGCATCGCTGTCTCCCATTTGTGGAGTCAGAGCGCATGGCTACTAGCCGCCCTTTAGTGTTTTTGCCTGGGGAGAGTGCTGTTGCACTTAGGTCATAGAATCAGAATCATAGAATTGTAGAGTTGGAAGGAACCCCAAAGGGTGATCTAGTCCAACCTCCTGCAGCGGAGGTCCCATAGGCATCAGGTTGGCCCTTGTGAGCAAGACATTTTGGCGCCTGAAGTGAACCACAAAATAGCACCCTCCCATCCCACCGCCAGGGAGGATGAGGTGAGTGAAGATCTACATCAGGAACCAAGAGGGAATAAATATCTACATTGGGAACAAAGGCGGGGGAATCAAATCAACCTTACCGGGTGGCTGACCTGGAAATCAAAGGCTGGCACAGGAGAATTGGGGCCCACTCTGAATCTGGAGCAGCAGGAACAGTAGGCAGGGAAGAAATAAGTCTGGAGGTCCTGCAGGATTGCCCAGTGGCATCTCTCAGCAACCAGTGACCCAGACTTGAGGAAGAGCAGTGGACCATGGATTTCTATAGCAGACACTGGGTGCCTGTTTTGGGAGCTACCTAATTCCAAGGACAATTCAAGGACCAGAGTTTTGGGTTCATATTCATGTGGCCAAATGCTTGCTGAATCAAGCTCACCATGCCCTCCTAATGCATCTCAGTCAAAATGTCTTGGAGGCCTATCCAAACCCAAGGAACTGCTCTCAAGTGGCTTCCAACGTCCACGGAGAGCCTCAACACAGACAAACGCATGATTCTGTGCTGCAAACCATTCCTCTCGCCGGCTCCTTGGGAATGAGTCACATAATCAGATTATTCCTGTTGATCTTATTAACAAGTTCATTGATCTGTTGTGTGTTTATTCTGAGTCAGTTAACTCTTCTTCTACTTGATTGTAATGACTAAGCTTAAGAGACCAGGCAAAAGATCCGTAACAGGGGTGTAGCACCATTTCCCGGCGCCTGGGCAGCTGTGCACACATATGGCAGGTGGTGGCAGAGGGTCTCATTCAGCCCAGGCTGGGAGAGGGCGCAGAGGGTGCTCTTCACCCCCCGCTCCCCAGCCCTCACCACCAACGGGCGGGTGCTTGCAAACCAGGTGGGGCACAGAGGGCGCATGCCAGAGATCTCTGCGGGTGATGCCTGGTTCACACACACCCCAGATTGTGCACCCAGGGCATCGCCCGCCCTGCCCTACCACGCTACGCCACTGATCCATGATTAGGAATATTTCGCCTCATTCACTTACCAGGGCAAGGATACTCCCATCAGTTGCCAGTGACATCATCGCTCCTGCTTTGAGCTTTTCTCCCACTGCATTACTTCTCCACCACACAACAGCTGGGCACTGTGGACAGCCAACGCATGCACTCATGTGCACACAGTGCACACAGCTACCAATAGGGAGAACGGGTTGCAGTGAAGCACAGAAAGGGAGCATAGGAAGTGGGTGATGAACCATCAGCCCATAGCTAGGCTGAGTCTCGTTCAGAACAAAGATGTCTCAGTGTTCTGCTGTGGCTCAGCTGGTCTTTAATTAAGCAATAAGGCATTGCCCTGTCAATTGGCTGCACACAGTTCGGTCTTTCTCTCCAGCTGGTCATCTTTCTGGCAGTCATTTGGAGGCCATTAACATATAAATGAGTTTGGTTATGTTGAGGAGCAGGAGGGGGCAGCAGGACAAGATGATATTCGCTGTCGTTCACTTGACTGGAGTTGCAGTGACCACATGTCCTGCTTCACAGAGGACAGTCGTCTGTTTGAAGGGCTGTTCAGTCTGAGTCTCATTTAGAAAGCTAAGAAGGGGCTTTGAAGATGCCCATCACCGGATAGTACCTAGATAGTAAGACTGAGCAGGCACACAGGTCATGTGGTCACAGCCTTCCCTACTATTTTGAGATCATTGTATTTTTATTTACATTATACTTTGCATTTCTAAATTTGCATCTGTACACAACTATACATCGGTACTTGGTTGACAGCTGGAAGAGAATGCAAGACTAGATGGGCTTTTGGTTTTATCCAGCACGTTTCTTATTATTTTTTGAAAAAATTACCATGGGCATATTCCATGGGAATCTCTTCTGCCCTCTTTTTTTGCTGACACTTTTCCCTTTTTCGGCTATGTGTATGTGGCCACCATAGTTGCAGCTTCTGCTCCTTGTACAGTGCTTGGGCTGCCCTACTGCCCTCAGGTGGCAGGTGCTGGGGAGCAGCAATGGCACACACACACACACATATGCACAGAGGCTGTTTTTCCTGAGCCCCCAGCCATTCCCCTCTGTTGGATGATAGAGCCTGCTGCATTCAGGTGTGGTGGAGGAGACATAAAGCAGCAAGCACATAGAGCTGAAGGAGGAAGTTGGAAGAGCGGCTCTCTTTCCCACTTCCTCTTTCGGTTCTTTGTGCTTTTCAAGGCTCAGATTAATTCTGCCATATTTGACTTTTACCTGGATTCCTTGGGAAAGTGAAGGGTGTTCACACATGTGCTCTCTCTCTTTCTGTTTCTGAGGGAGATGGAGGAAGGGGGACCAGAGAGGGTGTCGCCCACAGCACCTGCTCAGAAATCCAGATACGCTCACAGGCCTAAAATGGTCGGTGACCCCTTAGTTTATCAAAATGACCCTTGAGATCCCTTGAATAAATGCCTTCCATTGTCACTGAATTAACCTTCTTCCTCTTCCACTTCCAGCGTCTTCTTCAGAATTGGAAAAAAAAAAAACGATGGAAGGGGGAAATGAGTCTGTGCAAAATAAATTAAACGATAGCGTGCTTAACTTCATTTTAAGAAGGCAATTGGGAAGCTCAGCTGTATAACTCTTTGCTCCGGGGGATTAGATAGTTATCACTTATGCTTCTGAACTGGACAGAAGAGTACTATCAGCCAGATGGGACATGGTAATTGCTTCTTCCTTTTTCTTTAGTAGAAGCAACATTTTTTCCAGTGCCATAGCAAAGCAAGCATGCTAAAAGGTGCTTCACTTCATCTCTGCAAACCTGGTTTTGCAACTGAGCATGCGCTTTACAGGGAGCTACAGCTAATCTTTCACATGGGTTTTATTCAAGGCTGGAATCAGTATCTGGTACCATATGAGGAATAAATACATTCACCGATTTAAAAACAGCTCTCATTTGTGCAGCACGTTTCTTAGGTGCACATTTACAAGTTCTACAAATACACACCTTTGAAAAATATAAGACAGTATACAACTTGTCTCTCTGTTTATTCCATTTATGTTGCATCTCGAGGTTGATGAGAGATGTTGATCAGGGAGGTGTGTCTGAAGACGAAGGAACTTATATGCATTAGTGTCTAAGTGGTTATATTATGTATTTTTTGTAACTTTTGTTGTTTTAGTTGCACACTGCTTTGAGATATCTGTGTATATTTAGTGGTATAGAAAAACAGCCTAAATAAATATAGTAAAATAAATATTGCAGCTAGCATTCCAGTTTCCTTTCCATTTTTCTACTTGATGGTTATTTATGATGTCTTTTGTTTGTTTTTTAAGTTGTTGCTGTTTATCAGTTTTGTGCCTTTCACTGATGTAGCTGCTTCGAGCATCTTCTGGCAATACTCTGTGACCCCAAACACAATATCATAAATCACAGTTCCCGGCTCGCAACTCAGGCTAATTTTACTCTGCTGCTGCTTAAATGCACAGTCAGCAGCTTCCCTGAGCCCTTAATTCCACTGAGTAACTTTTCCATATTAATAAAACACACTATTGTGTATGTATGTGTGTGGCTGGCCTTGATATGTCACTCTTGACGGATTGCATTGAAACACTTAAGCTGTGACAACCCCCACATCGTCCCTCCCCTCCCTTGTATTAATTCTTGCACACATTATGATAATCCAGCATGCAGAAGGCGATTTGCTCGCTAAATGACCCAGATTTTCTCCGCGGTCGTATGGTGAGTGGGATAGTAGGACAAAGTAAGGACCTCCTGAACCCTTACATCCCAGCTTAATTGTTGAAATCATCTGGTGAAGCGCTGATAGTTGCCCCCCACGTTACGGAGGCCTGACCAACCTTAGCTAGAAGTCGGATGTTTGGTGTCACCAGCCCTGTGCTATGAAATACTCTTCCGGCCGAGATTAGACAGGCAGACTCTCTCTATTAACTTTCGGGTGTCTCTTAAGGATCTTTTTGATGCCCACAGGTCATCGGGGGGGGGGGGGGAATTGTCATCGCACCACTCCTTGGTGTGTGGAGTACCTCAGGGTGCGATACTCTCCCCGATGCTTTTCAACATCTTTATGCGCCCCCTCGCCCAGCTTGTTCGGAGTTTTGGGCTGGGTTGCCATCAGTATGCCGATGACACCCAACTCTATCTGTTGATGGATGGCCATCCTGACTCAGCCCCAGACACACTGACCAGATGTTTGGAAGCTGTGGCTGGATGGTTACGTGGGAGCCGGTTGAAGCTAAATCCTTCGAAGACAGAGGTCCTGTGGCTGGGACGGGGTGATATGGGATTGGGGGGGCAACTCCCATCTCTTGCGGGGGCGCAATTAGTGCCAGCACTGTCCGTTAAGAGTTTGGGTGTAATCTTCGACACCTCCCTTTCCATGGAGGCGCAGATTACAGCTATAACAAAGGCGGCATTTTTTCATCTCCGCCAAGCAAAGCAGTTGGCTCCTTACCTCTCTCGCCCGGACCTAGCCACTGTGATCCACGCGACGGTCACCTCCAGACTGGATTATTGTAACTCGCTCTACGTGGGGCTGCCCTTGAGACTGACCCAGAAACTCCAGCGGGTGCAGAATGCTGCAGCGAAACTCCTTACGAGGTCTTCGCTGCGAGATCACATTCACCCGGTGCTACACCAGCTGCACTGGCTCCCGGTGGAGTACAGGATCAGGTTTAAGGTGCTGGTTTTAACCTTTAAAGCCCTATACGGCCTAGGACCCTCGTACCTACGGGACTGCCTCTCTTGGTATGCCCCACAGAGAAACTTACGGTCTTCAAATAAAAACATCTTGAAGGTCCCAGGCCACAGAGAAGTTAGGCTGGCCTCAACTAGAGCCAGGGCTTTTTCAGCTGTGGCTCCGATCTGGTGGAACACTCTGTCACAAGAGACCAGGGCCCTGCGGGACTTGACATCTTTCCGCAGGGCCTGCAAGACAGAGCTGTTCCACCAGGCCTTTGGCCAGGGCACAGCCTGACTCCCTCCCTCGGCAATCTTCGCGGAGCTCTGGCCCAATGGTTGCCAGTGGCCTGAATTAATTAATTTTATAATGAATGATTTTAGAATGTTGTTTATGCTATACTTTTATACTGTTTTGTTGTTGTTAGCCGCCCTGAGCCCGGCTTCGGCTGGGGAGGGCGGGATATAAATAAAATTTATTATTATTATTATCTAGTCCAACCCTCTGCAGTGCAGGAGTGGCAGTGAAAGATTCCCTGAGGAATTTGCCAGGCGAACGGTGAGATCAGGGATGAATGAGTGTGCGAAGGATGGGGAGAGCAGGATGGGAAAGGCACCGTCAGGAGTCATGACACGCGTCAGCCTGACAAAGTGGGCAGATTACGGAACAGGGCTCTTTACCTGGCAGGCTCCAGTCCCCTAACCCCCACCTGAGAGCCCACCAGCACTGCCCCACATACCTGTTCGGCCTCTTGTCCTGGAAAGAAAAGAGCAGCGATTGGGAGAAAAGGAGCAGCAACAGCTATGACTTCAGTTTGGGGCTGCAGTTAGGAAGGCAGGAAGCTGCTCTATAAATGAGTCATATTCCTGGTCTATCTAGCTCAGTATTTGTTATGTACTGAAGTTCTCACCCTGGGCCAGCAGGGGGATACTGCAGATAGTTATGCAAATGAAGGATCGAAAGTGACATTCAGTGATTGGATAGTTTTAGAAAGTTGTTACAGTAACAAGGTACTGGAGCTCTATATAAGCAGGCTGACTGAGCCCTTCAGTTCAGTTCTGTTCTGGCCTCTGAATAAAGAAGAGCTGTTTGAAGAATCACTGTGTCGTCTGATATGTTCACCCACAACTTAACAGTATTGTCTACACAGACTGGCAGAGGCGCCAAAAGGTTTCGGACTGGGGATTTCTCCTAGCCCTACCTGGAAAGGCCGGGGATCGAACCTGAGGCATTCAGCATGCAAATTAGATGCTCTGCCACTGAGCCATGGCACCTTCCTCTATGCTGGATGTGTGAGAGAGAGAGGATGAGAGAGGGTGCTTTCAGTTTCTCAGTCTGTCTGGGTCTTCCTCTTCTCTCTGTATGTGTGTGATGGAGAGAGAAGGGGGTTGCATTGCCCACAGGCTCAGTTCCTTGAGAGAGTGCTTGTCTGCTGTGCTCAGTTCTGTCGCCACATTATTTGCTAGCTCGTTTTCTTATTTGAGAGATTTCTGTCCCATCCTTCAGGTAGAACCTTTCAGAGCAGCCAGCAAGGTAGAGTGCCTAGGGGTCTTCTTTTACAGGGAGCAACCCTGTAATTTGAAGGGCTGCCCGATTTAAGTCTGCTTTAAAGAGAGAGCAAGCAGCAATGTGTTATATTTCTGTTTAAATCATTCCACTTAAGAATTATTTCCAAACTTGCATCTGTGTGTATAAATTAGCACAACCAAATTTTATGTAGATTTGTGTCCTTTTTGTGGGGCCGCAATTCCTCTTTTTGGGCAATGTGCAAATCCCCTCCACCCCCACCCCCCCATAACAGGGTTAAGCATGGCAGCAAGATATACCATTAAGGCACCAAAAATGTTACTACGCATTGTTGTTGTTGTTTAGTCGTTTAGTCGTGTCCAACTCTTCGTGACCCCATGGACCAGAGCACGCCAGGCACTCCTGTCTTCCACTGCCTCCAGCAGTTTGGTCAAACTCATGTTCGTAGCTTCGAGAAGACTGTCCAACCATCTCGTCCTCTGTCGTCCCCTTCTCCTTGTGCCCTCCATCTTTCCCAACATCAGGGTCTTTTCCAGGGAGTCTTCTCTTCTCATGAGGTGGCCAAAGTATTGGAGTCTCAGCTTCAGGATCTGTCCTTCCAGTGAGCACTCAGGGCTGATTTCCTTAAGAATGGAGAGGTTTGATCTTCTTGCAGTCCATGGGACTCTCAAGAGTCTCCTCCAGCACCATAATTCAAAAGCATCAATTCTTTGGCAATCAGCCTTCTTGATGGTCCAGCTCTCACTTCCATACATCACTACTGGGAAAACCATAGCTTTTACTATACGGACCTTTGTTGGCAGGTCTACTTTGTTGGCCTACTAAGCGTTAGGAGACAACAAAGATGCAGGCAAATGAAAGATCTTCAGTTGGTGCCCAAAATATATCAGTCGTTATGCCCGTCAAGCCTCCCTGGGATGTTTGGGGTGCCACAACTGAAAAGGCTTTGGCACCCACTTTTCTTCTGAAGGGATCTTATTTTTTTAGTTTATTTTTTTAGTTATTGCTTTGCTAGCAGTGTTTTATAGATTGCGGTTGTTTCAGTGAAGACTACTCTGTATGATTTATGCTATATTTGTGATGTTCTATCACGTTCTATCATGCTATTGTTATTTATTGTTATGGTTTGGCATTCATTTGACTGAAACGCGGCATAGGAGTATAATAAATCAAATCTTCAATGCTCAGGCAGGTACATAATGCATGTGTGTAACATAACGTATATATATACCTTGCCCATCTGGGGAGCTCCGTGCTCTCATGCGGGTCACGGAAGACAAACGCCCCGGGTTTGGGCTGCAACATGTTGGAGGGTATGGATTTGTTTTCTGTTTTCTGACTGTGAAACAGCCATCGGCTGGATTGTGTTGTGGTTTGTCAGGAGCGGATATCTTGTCTGGTACTGATGTCGCTGATATTGCTTGGCGACAGTAATCTGCTTGTAAGCGCATGCAATTCTCGTACACCTAAGATGAACATAACATTTTCCCCGTTAGCTCTCCCCTTAGATGTGGAAAGGGCCTCACCCAGGGACCAGCATTTTTTTATTCCAAGAGCTGGCAACTCTAACTACTTCATCTTTTATCCTTTTCCTACAAAATTCCTTTGGTTAGGAGAGGAAAGCCTTCAATACCAGGGACTAGTCTATTTTTAGAAGCAACCTCATATGAAATATACGTACAGGAGAGTGGGGAGGGGGAACCCAAGCAAAACCACTCCCATTCCTCCAGCAAGCCTGTTAAGTGTTAGTAATAAAATTTCTCTTTCTTTCTTTCTTTCTTTCTTTCTTTCTTTCTTTCTTTCCATCAGGCAGATTCTCAGGCAACAGGCATGCAACTGGAATGGCCTTTGAGGCCATTACCATTTAAAAAATATAGCTTAAAGTCATTTCTTGTACTTTATGCCGTGTGTGTGTGTGTGTGTGTGTGTGTGTGTGTATTCACAATGCCTCCCACTTCCTCCTAGGTCGTGTACTCACTATATCTTTAAAGCACACTCAAAACACATCCTTACCCTCAAAGAATTCTGGGCACTGTAGTTTTCCCTGAGCAGAGCTGCAATACCTAGCATCCCTGAACAAAAATACAGTCCCCAAAATTCTGTGAGGGAAATAATGTGTTTCAAGTTACCGGTACTTTAAAGGTGTAGCGTGTGCACAGCCCCAGTGCCAATTACTGAGAGCATAAGCTGATGATTTTGTTTTATTTTTATTTTATTTTGGGGTGGAGGTGGGACATTGGTATAAACCCAAAATAAGCATGCAGGGCAGGTGTACACTCCTTCTCCTGGATTAATCAGGCTTGGGGAGAAGTTGAGCTTTCACCTCCATCAACTGTTGGCATCTCTATTGGCGAGGACTGTACCAGATTTTCAGAAGCCTGGCTGCAGTGGAAAAAGCAGAGAGGAGAGAAGAATTTGTTGGGATCATTGTGTGCTCTGCAACTTTTGAAGAATGAAGTGCTTGTTACTCAGATGGGGGGCAGGCCTGCTTTACCAGTATTTTGCTCAAAAATAGGCAGTGCTGTTTCAAAGGACTGAAAAGGGGCTTTATCTCACGCCTGGACTTAATATAGTCCATGAAGCTCATCGCCCTCAGCTACACTGCGATCAGCACTGGCAAAGGCTCAGTTTATGAAGAGCCCGTTTCTGCAAAACACAAGAGGACAAATGCTGAAAGCAATCAGCCTGGAGATGGGACTCTTCTGTCGATGGCACGCCACAAGTGTCTGTGCCGTCAAGAGTCATATGACCAAATGAAAGCCTATGGTCAAGTCGAAAAGGTATCTTTCTTTGCGTTGCTGTGGAGATCTGCAAGAGAGCTTCTTCCCAGTTAACTGACTGGAGGTTTCCCTCATTTCCACCACTCCCACTCACTCACTCTCGCTCTGTTTTTTGCGCAGATGAAATCATGCAACAGGAGATCAGGCCTCTCGTTGCTGTGGATATCATAGAACAGCTTCACCGGCAGTTTGCTATCCTGTCAGGTAAGGGTTGGGATTCATTTGTTTTATAGCTCTTGGTAGAACACACCCCTTTAATTGCCCGTTGACAGGAGAAGCTCTGTCGCAGCTGCTAGGTAGGGGCAGGGGCAAAATTGGGTTTGGTTTGCATTTCAATGCAAACCTACCTAATTCTGTACTTCCTGAAACAGCATTCAAATTCAGTTTGTCATAGGTGACCGGGATACATGAGCCGAAACACAGATATCAGTTGATGTTCAAGTGCCTCTGAATTTCATAATGCAGTTCCCCAACCCAAAAAATGTACCCAGAACAGCATATGTTTGGGGGTAAGCAGGTGTAAAAACCCACGCTGGTGAAAATAAAATAGAACAATGCATTATATTGGGGAAATTGCTTGTAAAAATATGTATATTCGGCAGAATTGCATTAATATGTGCATACTAGAAGAGAAGGACCCTAAAATGTTGATGAATTTTTGTGAGGCCCTTGTTTTAAAATATTATAAATTGATGCAATAATGTGGGTGGGGGAGGGAGGTTAATGGTTTGGTTTGTTATTGTTTTTATTATGTATCTGAGATCTACAGACGAAGGGCAGTAAAATAATAATAAATAATAATAATAATAATAATAATAATAATAATAATAATAATAATGCAGAAATGTGAAAAACTGTCCCTACAACCAAAGCCCTGGGTCTCTTGAGCCTCATACCCTAAAATTTAAGGAAAGGGCCTGGGAGGTCTGGAATGGGGAGAAGAACCCAGGTTTCCGCTGAGCAGGTGAGTTGTTGCTTCTTCTTCTTCTGTTTAACAGAAGAATTAGAGGTGAGGATGAGTTGCAGTGAGTGTGGTGTAAATGTGCCTCAACCTTTCCTCATAAGGCTCAGTTTCCAGACCCTTGATCATCTTGGTTGCCCTCCTCTGCTTACATCCCAGCCGGTCCATATCCTTCAGAAACTGTGGTGCCCAGAATTAATGTATTATTATATTAATATTTAAATGTATGTATGTATGTTTCTAATGTACATAAAGCCTCTGTGAAAAAGATGTATAGCTGGAAGTTAGAGTGAAGCTGTTGCTAAAGCCTTGGTAGATTTTATTGTTTTTATGCCAGGAGAAAAGGGGAATGGCAACCCACCCTCTTCCCATTTCAACATCTTGTAATAACAGCCTGGAATTATGTGCAGATGAGTCCAGTGTGCAGTCTGCACCTATGCGACTGATCCCATTATGCACACCAGGAGCTTCTGAGACAAACTGTCACCAAAGATATTAGAGGGGATTTCATTTCCTTGGCTAGCTTTCTTTCCTTTGTCTTGGAAGTCGGCTTAGTGCCCTGTTTTCCCCTTCAACGGAAAAAGGGAAAGCCATAGGAGTGTGGTGGAGTCTCCTTCTTTGGAGGTCTTTAAGCAGAGGCTTGACAACCATATGTCAGGAGTGCTCTGATGGTGTTTCCTGCTTGGCAGGGGGTTGGACTCGATGGCCCTTGTGGTCTCTTCCAACTCTATGATTCTATGATTCTATGAGTCTATATATATATATATATAGCCGGGATGAATGGATCTAGAGCTCGCTCTATCTGCTAAAACCCAGAACTGGAATGCCCAGAGCTCAAAAGCCTAAAAACCATGTTTACGCAAAGGATTTCCACATTTTAGCCCAAATCTGAAAGTGCAGGAAGCAGTGGTGGAATCAGAAAGGAAGGGACCAAGATGCATGTCCTTTCTTCTGTTCTGATGTACTCTTCTTGATGGTATACTCTTCCCTCACTTGAGAAGCAGTCAGTTCCAGGGGCAGCTGTAGAGGCTCAGCTTCCTTGTGAAAAAAGAATCCCAGAGACTTGGGACCGTGTCAGCAATATCTGCTTGCAGACCGGGCAAGTGCGAAGAAGTATGCCGACACACACACAAGCAGTGTTGGTCCTAGGTGTAAGCACACTGGAATATCCCTGCCAGGTTGTACCAAAAGCCTGTCTAGTCGAGCATCCTCTTTCCCATAGTGGTTAGCTGAATGCCCCTGGGAAGGCCACAAACAGGGCACCAGCGCAATAGCCATTCCCAGCACCTGGCATTGAGAGGCATGCTGCCACTAATCCTGGACTTCGTATTTGGCCATCATATCTAATAGAGCAATAGCACTGTAGAGTTGGTCATCCAGTCCAGCTCCCTGTAATGCAGGAATCACAGTTAAAGAATCCCTGGTGAATGGCCATCCAATCTCTGTTTGAAAACCTCCAATGAAGGAGAATCTACGGCCTTCCGAGAGAGTCTGTATTTTTGTTTCCTCTTCTGTTTGGAATGTTTCATACTTTTCTATTACTGAAAAGAGTCTGTTCCCTTGGAGCAACAGAAAGTAAGGGCCATAGTATTAATATTAATATTAATATTAGTATTAATAATATTACTATTACTATAATTTCTCAAAGGACCTGTTGATGGCATTTTACCATTGTACTGTTGAGAGTGTATTAACTTATGGTCTGTGTGTGTGGTTGGGGAGCTGCACGGTCAGGGGAAAAAACAATGCTGTCCAGGGTTGTAAAGACTGGATCAAATCTATGCTTCCAGGTGCCATAAGAAAGCTGCAGGATAGTGCTCACCCCGGAAATGATCTCTTTCAGCTTCTGCCTTCTGGAAGAAGGTACAGGGTTATAAAGACTCGGACTAGCCGCCAGAGAAACAGTTTCTATTCAAATGCAATCTTGGTTTTAAACGCAGTGTAAGGTAGTCTCTATGGAAGTATACTGTATTTAATTATGGGGTATCAGAGTTTTTAGGGGGCTAACCAGGCTGGGATAGCTGGGATAGCAGGCTAGTTGGTTTCTGAATGTCTGATGTAGATTTTTTCAATTTCATTGTTCTGTATGGGACAACGACAATAAAATTATCGTATCGTATCGTATCAACATTTGTATACCACCCTATACCTGCAGGTCTCAGGGTGGTTACAATATGAAAACACAAAATACACAATAAAAATAAAAAGAAGAACAACCCAATAATCACCCCACTCCTCAACACATTTTAAAAGGGCCTTGGATGTCAATCAGCCAAACGCCTGGTTAAAGAGGAACATTTTTGTGTGGTTCCTGAAGGTGTACAGCATTGTTTGTATGCAAGAGTGATTTGTGGGCATTGATAGCCTTATTCTCTTCAGAATTTGTCTGATCCTCCTGTAAAACCATCTAAGTTGCTGTGCCTCACTAATCTTGTGGGGGCAGTTTCAATAGTTTAGCTATGCACTGTGTGAAGAAGCCCCTACCTCCTTTAGCCTTCTGGCTCACCTGAGTTCCAGGGAGTGGGCAACTTTACTGTCCATGAATTTCTGAATGAGTCGTGAGACACAATGCTTATGGGTATAATTCATTTTGCCAGAGATTCCAGACCATTCCTCTTTTGCAGTTTCAGAGGAAAGGTGTCCCTTTTTTCATTTTAAGGCAGCGGTGGGGAACCTCAGGCCTGCAGACATAACTAGTGCCCGCCACACCTCCCTATTTCATCTGTAAGGCTGTTATAGCTAAGCCATGACAGCTTCCCCTTCCCCTGACATAATATATTTGCCAAATTGGAGTTTGCAGGCACCAGCAATCAGCTGATTGGCAGCACCTTCAAAGTCCCTTGCACAGCATTTTGCAAGCATGGACAAACAGCTGGTTTTTTGTACTTGTGTAGCCCTGTGGATGGTGCTTTGCAAGCCCCGGTGATCAGCAGATTGTCTGGGCTTGCAAAGCACCGTCCGCAGAGCTATAGAAGTCCTGCATTGGGGCACATGGTTTTAAACTGTGGAGACAAAAACAGGTTACCTGTCAGACTTGGCCTGTGAGCTCTGGTAAGGGAGATTAATTATCCTGATCCTCAGCCCTGGTGAAAGGGATCTGTACCTTTTATACATTTTACCCCCATAGCCATAACTCCCCTGGAATGTCCTTTTTAGTAAAATACATGGGAATCACTACTATAAGTAATCTACTGTTGATATTTGATATTTGAGCAGAGGAAATCAAATCCGTTTTTGTTTTTTTAAAGTGCATTATGCCTTTAGGAATCTAGAAAACAAAAGATGTAGACGACTGCAGGTTTCTGGCCGTTGAGAAATCTGCAGGAATTTGCATAATCTGAGCACAATAAGCACTGCAGCAAAGCTCGTTTTAATTCATTTCCCCCTAAGACAGGCAGAGAGAGACAAATGAGAGAAGATTGAGGTTTGACAGCTGCGTGATCTGCTTCCTCCATCAGCTATCGTTGATGGACATCTTTTGTTAACTGGCTAGATGCAGAGAGCGATCTGAGAAGCTGCTTTGCTAAATGGGTCAATTAAGCTCCGGGCCTTGGTCCTGGGTGCAAATGCCAGTTCAGCCTAGGTGATGGCTAAACTGTTTTGGCCAGCATGCCAAAGATAAATTCTGAAGTCTGAGCTGAGGTAATGCCACTGTGGAGCGGGCAAAAGACTCAGGCTTTGCCTGCATTGGTGACCCATGTAAAAAGGTAAAGGACCCCTGGATGGTTAAGTCCAGTCAAAGGCGACTATGGAGTTGCAACGCTCACCTCGCTTTCAGGAAGATGGAGCCAGTGTTTGTCCACAGACAGCTTTCTGGGTCATGTGGCCAGCATGACTAAACCGCTTCTGGCGCAATGGGACACTGTGACGGAAGCCAGAGCGCACGGAAACACCGTTTACCTTCCCACCACAGCGGTACCTATTCATCTACTTGCACTGGCATGCTTTTGAACTGCTAGGTTGGCAGGACAGAGCAATGGGAGCTCACCCTGTCACAGGGATTCGAACTGCTGACCTTCTGATTGGCAAGCCCAAGAGGCTCAGTGGTTTAGACCACAGCGTCACCCGTGTCCATATATATATGTCTGTGACCATGTAAGGGCTTATCCACTCTTACTATTTGACCCACTCTTTCCAGGCACAGGTCTGTGGTTTAAAGCTCCATGTCCAAGCATGTTTGGGGGTTATTTTTTGCCCCAGAGCCTTCCCTGAGAAAACCTGCTGTGACCCATCTCTGCCTCTTGGCCATCTTCCCCTCCAGCCTTGGAGTCTGAATTGCTCTCTGCCACAGCCTCTCTCCTGCTCACTAAGCCCTGGTACATCTTCAGATTCTGACACCTTCTCCTCCCAGTCCTTCTCCCTCTTCTCCCCATCACTTGCTGGGCTCCGAGCCTTCTTCCCTGGGGAGTTCCCCACCAGGTACCTCCCACCACTCCTTGGCCCCCAGCCATGACAACAAGGGCCCTAGGTAACTCAGAAGCTCAGCTTCTGCAGAATTTTTTCCTGTGTGCTAATCAAGAGATTAATATGTATGTGTTTGTAACAGTAAGAATGCTTTGTGAGAGAAAGTTAAGAAGAGCAGCAACAATAACTGTTGTTGTTGACATTGTTATTTTTCTCTCACCCTGAGGGGCCCATGGCAACAAACAACTAAACAGTGAAAGTAATACAATATTTTAAAAAATATTTTGAAATGGAGGAATCAAGTATATATTTGCGTGGCTCTTTCTAAACTGAACAGTTACAGGCGAGTAAGAGCAGCAAAACAAAGATGAAATTGATTTTTGGTAGAACACAAACCCTTTACTGGATTTTGGCAGAGCGTAGCTCTTGCTTCTGTCAATGTGCACATTTATTTAGGTTATTATAATGTTAAATTTATTGGGCTGTGTCCAGCATTAGCCATGTCAAGTCCATTGGAAATAGTGGTCATGGCCAACTTGGTGCCACTAATTTCAAGGGATCTGCTCTTGAGTACAATTTTGCATTTAGAACATTCCTTTTTAGTGTTATATAAAGGCACCTCTCTGCTTTGTAATTATCAAGGTGTGCGTGAATAACACAAGTATGATCCATTCCTGATCTTTTGCATTTCCCATTCCCCTCCCCCGGCCACAATATTACCTGTCTTCTCCACAAGGTGTCACTGATTCCCCTGCCTCTGAAGGTTTTTTGGCACCAAAGCCATTTCGCTGCCATATGTCTGCTCCACATATTACAATCTTCCCCATGTGAAAACACTCTCCTGCAAGAAATAGTGTCAAACCATTGTGCAGATGTGGGGTCTGCGCATTCATGTGTTTAACTGCAGGCACGCACGGCTATGCACGGCTAAGAAACTATGGCCAGTCATGCTTCCTCAGGGCATATGCTAAGTGTAAATATGTGAAATCTTCACATGGGGAGTATTAAGTAGTGGGTTGACATAGCAGCCGGCACAGCGATTTCTTCAAGTAGCTCTTTTATTAAGATAAGCTGGAATAGAACTGACTGCGAACAGCTCAGCCGGCCTGTATTTATAGGCAGCCGGCTGTCAACATTGTAACCACAACAGCTCAGAGTTCCCGCCTAAACTAACTGCTGCGGACCTGAGTGAAAACTACCTACAGACCTGAGTGAAAACTATATACAGTATCCCCCTGTTGGCCCAGGGTGAACTACACTACATAACACCCCTCCCCACCGAGATAAGGCGTTAGTTACAATCGTAATGGTTTCCTTATATACAGCACTACGCGTAATGGTTCAATTAGGCACAAAAGCATATCGGTTACATTTCTCATACTTAGACCAACAGTGATACCTGTCCAACAACGTAGTCCTTTAAATGAGTTGGGCGCTTGGAAACTCTGCCAGACCGCCGGGGACTGGTAGCCAAGTCCGGAGGGCCACACAGTTCTCGCTGAGGCTGTGGTGCGACCCTAGGTGGCGTTGGAACCAACTCCCCTGGATCCGCTGCTGTGGGTGGAGCCTCCGCAAGTGGAGTGGTCTGAGTCTGTTCTGAGACGGCTTGGTTCGGCTCCACGCTGGCAGTTTGCGAGGGAGGTGTAGGTGGGGCCTCGCCATCTGTACGTGTCTCTTCTGGAGCCGCAAGCGCAGTTGGGGGCACCTCGGTAGTGTCTAAGTCGCCAACCCTGCGCCTAAGCTGGTCTATGTGCCGTCGCCACAAACGTCCGTCTTCGAGTGCCACCTGGTACGAGCGAGGTCCAGTGACTCCCACTACTGTGGCTGGCACCCAAGGAATGTCCCCCACATAGTTCCGGGCAAAGACCTGGTTTCCTGGGACAAATGACCGTGGTGCGTTGGCACAGCCTGGGGGTTCAGCCACGGCAAAGTCTGGGTGTAGCCGGTCGAGCGGTGACCTGAGGCGGCGGCCCATAAGCAGTTCAGCAGGACTCCTCCCTGTGGCCGCATGAGGAGTGATGTGCTACACGAACAAGTATTCGGCGACCCGCTCATGCCAGTCTCCCCGGTCCAGGTGCGCCAGTGCCTCTTTTGTCGAGCGCACCATTCTTTCCGCTTGCCCGTTGCTGGATGGATGAAAAGGTGCCGTTAGGGCATGGCGGATGCCCAGTCCCAAAAGATACCGCTCAAACATGCCTGACGTGAACTGCGGTCCGTTGTCAGAGACAAGGACATCAGGACACCCATGCGTTGCAAACAGGCCTCGCAGCACCCGGATGACAGCTTCGGTAGTGGTGGAGGGCATCAGGGCGACCTCCAGCCATTTGGAATAGGCGTCCACCACTACCATAAAGGTCCGGCCGTGAAAGGGGCCAGCCAGATCAATGTGCACCCTCGACCAGGGTGTCTTTGGCGTCTCCCAGGTGTGTCCCTTAGCTGCCGGTGGTGCAGGCCTCGACTCTTGGCACGCTTGACAGGCGGATACCCAGGCAGTGATGGCATCGTCCATATTAGGCCACCAGACGTAACACCGAGCCAACGCCTTCATTTTGACAATTCCCGGGTGGCCAACGTGCAGAGCCTCCAGGACGCGCTGACGGAGTCCCTGGGGAATCACGACGCGGTCTCCCCACAGCAGACAGCCGCGATGAGCTGAGAGTTCATGTTGTCTGGTTGCGAAGGGCTGGAACTCCGATGCAAAAGGCCCTTGTGGCCACCCCCTCCACACCCAGTTGAGCACCCGGCTGATGGTGCGATCCTGGGCAGACGCGGAGGCCACAGTGGCAGCCGATACAGGCGCTGCCGGAAGATCCTCAATCAGGAGGAGCGATGAAGCTGGAGCCGGGTCTTCCACAAATGCTGGAAGAGGGCAACGGCTGAGGGCGTCGGCATGGCCCATCGATTTCCCCGGGCGATGGATGAGCCGGTAATGGTAGGCAGCCAGGAAAACAGTCCATCGCAGCATGCGTGGTGAGAGGACCGGTGGAGTTGGACGATCACCGGCGAGGAGGCCCAGGAGTGGCTTGTGGTCAGTGATGAGGTCAAAAGTCCTGCCATAGAGGTATTCATGGAACCTCTTCACTCCAGCCACAAGTGCCAATGCCTCCTTGTCGAGCTGGCTGTAATTCCGTTCCGTCGGAGATAGTGTCCTGGAAAAGTAGGCGAGCGGTGCTTCTCTTCCATCTGGGAAACGGTGACTAAGGACAGCACCGATGCCAAAAGGTGAGGCGTCGCAGGCAAGGACCAGCGGCCTGGATTCACTGTACTGTACCAGCACACTGTCTGAAGAAAGGAGAGCCTTGACCGCGTTGAAGGCCGCCGTCTCTCGATGACCCCAGGCCCAAGGCGTCTTACTGCTAAGGAGTCGGTGAAGAGGCTCAGCCACAGTGGCTTTGTGGGGCAGGAACATGTTATAAAAGTTCAGCAGCCCCAGGAATGCCTGCAACTCCGTTTTGTCCTTTGGGGTGGGGGCCTGCTGGATAGCGCGGATCTTGGATGTGGTTGGATGAAGGCCGGAGGCATCGATAAGATAGCCCAGGAACTCTACCTGTGGAACGGCAATCAGGCACTTCTCCCTCTTTACCTTGAGCCCGGCCTCCTGGAACCTGGTCAGCACGGCACGGAGGCGCTCGAACAGCTGCTGGTGTGATTCTGCAGACACCAAGACGTCATCAAAATATGGTACCACGCCCGGAAGCCCTTGCAGGAGACGCTCCATAAGGCTTTGGAAGATGCCAGGAGCCACACTCACCCCGAACTGCAACCGGCGGCAACGGAATGCCCCCCGGTGGGTGACGATCGTCTGGGCTTCAGCAGTGGCATCATCGACTGGCAGTTGTTGATAGGCTTGGGCAAGGTCCAGCTTAGCGAAGACCTTACCCTCACCCAGGGAGTGCAGCAGGTGTTGGACAACAGGAACCGGATAAGCGTGCTGCTGAAGTGCCTTGTTGATTGTGCACTTGTAGTCAGCGCAGATTCTCACCGACCCATCTGGCTTGACAGGCGTGACGATGGGGGTTTCCCACTTTGCGTGGTCAACGGGCTCCAAAACTCCTTGGGCGATCAGTTTGTCCAGTTGTTCGTCCACCTTAGCCTTGAGAGCAAAGGGAACCCGGCGTGGCTTAAGCTTGATGGGGGCGACTTGTGGATCAAGGCTAAAGGAGATGGGCGTACCAGTATATTGTCCCAAGGTGCCGTCAAAAACCTCGGCAAAGTCTTTGACCAGACCCTCAGTCTCTGCGTTAGAGATGCAGTTGATGCCGGTGACTTCCAGGCCGAGGGCATCAAACCAGTCTAGCCCTAGGAGGCTTGGCCGCTGACCTTCGACCACCACCAACCGGAGCAGGCCCGAAAAATCCTTGAAGGCGATCCGGAACCGGCCAACGCCTACCATGGGAATGTCGTTTCCCTGGTAGTCTCTCAGGTGTATGCGGTGAGAGTCGAGTTGCCTTTTGGATACTCTGGGTACCAGTCTTTTGATGGTGCTCCATGACACGACGGACAGGGCAGACCCGGTGTCGATCTCCATGTCACATGGAGCTCCTTCAATGAGCACCGTGACGTTCAGCTTGCGTCGCGTAGGCGAGTCGGTTTGGCCAATCGTGGTTCCAGACGGGCAGCGGCAGTTGGTGAGAGCGAAACAACTTTCCTTGGCAGACTGGAGTGAAGACTTGAACTTGCGAGTCGATGAAGGGGGGGTGTCAGACGGAGCCGATCGGCAGACCTTAGCGATGTGGCCCCTTCTGGAACACCTCCTACAGATGGCGTCTCTGAATCGACACTTGGCACGGGAATGGTCGCCTCCGCAGCCAGCACATTCCGGTTGGCCCTTGGACTTCTGTTGGAGCTTCCTGCGCTCCCGCTTTGTCTGGTGCACGTCATCGTCTTCACTGGAGGATGCCTCATCACTGCTGGCCTCTTCATGATGCACCGGAACTGGCCCCCTAGCAAGACGCGGGCTGCTGGACTTGCGGATCTCCTGGGCGGAGCGTTCAGCAGCTTCTGAGGCCACAGCCTCCTCAATGGCTTTCTGTAGCGTGAGGTCTGGCTTGGCTAGGAGACGCCGTTGCAGATGGATGTCCCGGACCCCGCAGACGATTTGATCCATCAGGGCATCGTCTAAGTCTCGGAACTCACAGTGCATTGCAGCCTGTCGCAGGGCGGTGGCGTAGTTGTTGATTGACTCCCCCTCTGCCTGGTTCCGGTGGTAGAACGCATGGCGGGCAGCAATCTTGGACGGCCTTGGTGCGTAGTGGTTGCGGAGCTTCTCTTGGATCGTGTCCCATGGTGTTGCCTGGACTGCTTCAGGCGCAACCAATGCTCGGGCCGTCTCAAACACCTCAGGCCCACAGAGGCTGAGGAATAGGCCCCGCTTCCGATCCACTGATACTGCTGTCAGCTCGTTGGCTTGGAGGTAGCAGTCGAACCGAGCGAGGTAGGAGTCCCATGACTCAGAGGCTGGCGCAAACGGCGGTAGAGGCACAAATGAAGCCATGATTCCGATGCCGGCGTGAAGGGCGATGGATGGAACACAGTGCTCTAGCCAGAACAGTCAGCTCTGAATTGG
Source organism: Podarcis bocagei (assembly GCF_964188305.1). Classification (NCBI taxonomy): domain Eukaryota; kingdom Metazoa; phylum Chordata; class Lepidosauria; order Squamata; family Lacertidae; genus Podarcis; species Podarcis bocagei. The sequence continues at coordinate 9,950,552 of NC_138128.1, forward strand.
TTCTGCCCAGTGATTTCGCTCAGTGATTTCGCTCTGTGATTTCGCTCTGTGATTTAGCTCAGTTCAGAGGCTGGCCGCATCTGGGCTGTGCTCTGATGTCCATCCAATCCCATCCTCGTCACCAGTATTAAGTAGTGGGTTGACATAGCAGCCGGCACAGCGATTTCTTTAAGTAGCTCTTTTATTAAGATAAGCTGGAATAGAACTGACTGCGAACAGCTCAGCCGGCCTGTATTTATAGGCAGCCGGCTGTCAACATTGTAACCACAACAGCTCAGAGTTCCCGCCTAAACTAACTGCCGCGGACCTGAGTGAAAACTACCTACAGACCTGAGTGAAAACTATATACAGTATCCCCCTGTTGGCCCAGGGTGAACTACACTACATAACAGGGAGCATGTTCAAATGTACTGTATGATCCGATTTGAAGTCAGATCATCTTTGGCTGTTTTGTTGTTGTTTAGTCGTTTAGTCTGTAGCTTCTTGTCCCACATAGAGATTTCTCAGGAGACAGATGAGGTGATCAGGCACTCCCATTTCTGTAAGAACTTGCCATAGTTTACTGTGGTCGACACAGTCAAAGGCTTTTGCATAGTCAATGAAGCAGAAGTAGATGTCTTTCTGGAACTCTCTAGCTTTCTCCATAATCCAGCGCATGTTTGCAATTTGGTCTCTGGTTCCTCTGCCTCTTCTAAATCCAGCTTGCACTTCTGGGAGTTCTCGGTCCACATACTGCTTGAGCCTTCCTTCTAGAATTTTAAGCATAACCTTGCTAGTGTGTGAAATGAGTGAAATTGTGTGGTAGTTGGAGCATTCTTTGGCACTGCCCTTCTTTGGGATTGGGATGTAGACTGATCTTCTCCAGTCCTCTGGCCACTGCTGAGTTTTCCAAACTTGCTGGCATATTGAGTGTAGCACCTTAACAGCATCATCATTTAAAATTTTAAATAGTTCAGCTGGAATACCATCACTTCCACTGGCCTTGTTATTTGCAGTGCTTTCTAAGGCCCATTTGACTTCACTCTCCAGGATGTCTGGCTCAAGGTCAGCAACCACACTACCTGGGGTGTACGAGACATCCATATCTTTCTGGTATAATTCCTCTGTGTATTCTTGCCACCTCTTCTTGATGTCTTCTGCTTCTGTTAGGTCCCTACCACTTTTGTCCTTTATTATGGTAATCTTTGTACGAAATGTTCCTTTCATATTTCCGATTTTCTTGAACAGATCTCTGGTTCTTCCCATTCTGTTGTTTTCCTCTATTTCTTTGCATTGCTTTGGCTGTCAAATACAGGCAGAATTGGGGTGGGTGTTTCCTGTATTTGCATTTTTCATTTATGTCTATAGGTAGATGCATGGAATTTATATACCAGCTTAAGTGCCATGGCTTCCCTCCGCAAACCCTGGTAACTGTAGCTTGATAAGGAAACTGATCACTAGGGATGCAGGAGAAATTCAGTGTGTTTCGCATTCTGCGCCAACAAATGCCTCTACAGTCATACCTCGGGTTACAGACACTTCAGGTTGCGTTTTCCCGGGTTGTGGACCGCCGAAACCCGGAAGTACCAGAACGGGTTACTTCCAGGTTTCAGCGGTCACACATGCGCAGACACGCTAAATCACGCTTTGTGCATGCACAGACGTGCCGAATCGCAACCCGCGCTTGTGCAGACGCGATGCTGCGGGTTGCAAACATGCATCCCGCACGGATCACGTTCGCAACCCAAGCGTCCACTGTATACAAACAGAAACCTGATAGTTGTTACCCCGTCCCTTATAAAAATTGCTTTAGAAATGAGACATTTTGGAGTGGAGAAGTAGCAGGCGGGGCTTAATACTCCCCCCTCCCCCCAAAAAAATCCTCTACTCCAAATTGCCCCCCTCCAAAAATGGCTTTTGCTGAAGAATAGGAATGGGCTGTCAAGGTTCAGTTAAATGAGTTTCCATGTAAGGTGGGGGGGTGACTTCATGGGGATTCATTTTGTACAGGTGGCTGGGAGCGGGGGCGGGGAAGGGGTACAGAAAGAGATAGAAAAGGGATTAGGAGGGAGGGATTAGGAGAGAGTGGGGTGCTAAGAAATTTTTTGGCTCCAGCCTTGCCCACTGCCATTATCTGGCTCCTGGTAGATTATTTCTAAGGGAATGTGGCCCTTGACAGAAATAAAAGTTGTTCCAACGGTGAGGTGTGTATACGGTCATGATCCCTGTTCCCAGCTGAAACAGAACCTTAGTAGTGCACTTGACTGCATTTGCTTTCGTTGGTCTCTTACCATGCTTGCCCTCATCTCCTTCCCTGTAAGCATTTAGATTATACGTTCCTCAGGCAGGATAATTCACCCCAGGAGCAAATTTCCAGGGCACTGCAGTCGATTCATAAATAATAATCAGAAGAGTTATTGGCTAGTGGGAAAAGTTGATGTATGTTGTTTTTGTTTTGTGAATGACACCAATTTGATGAAACGCTGTTGGCAGGGGAGAATTGACCGCTGTGATCTGTATTTAGCCCACCGAGGTCCCCTCTCTCTTGCAGGAGGAAGAGGGAAAGATGGTGCACCCATCATCACCTTCCCCGAGTACGCAGGTTTCAGCGAGATCCCTGATGAAGATTTTCTGAACGTCGTGACGTATTTGACTAGCATCCCCAGGTAAGTCACCTTCTTGCACCTCCCATTTTGGCGTATTTCCCCTCTGACACCCAAAACCCACACAGCCTAGGGCAGGGGTCAGCAACCTTTTTCAGCCGTGGGCCGGTCCACCGTCCCTCAGACCATGGGGTAGGCCAGACGATATGTTGAAGGAAAAAAATGAACAAATTCCTATGCCCCACAAATAACCCAGAGGTGCATTCTAAATAAAAGGACACATTCTCCTCATGTAAAAGCATGCTGATTCCTGGACCATCCATGGGCCAGATTGAGAAGGTGATTGGGCCGCATCCAGCCCACTGGCCTTAGGTTGCCTACCCCTGGCCTAGGGTGCTGGCCTAGGAACTGGGAGACTAGGGCTCACATCCCCACGATGTTCACTGGGTGGCCGTTGGCCAGTCTCTGCCTCTCAGCCTAGCCCACCTCACAGGGCTGTTGTGAGGATACAAACGTATGCCCCCTGAACATGAGCTCCTTGGAGGAAAAGTGGGGTTTAAATATAAGACTAAATAAATGAAATAAAAGTAATTTTCATATGTGATTCCCCTTTGGGGAGCTTGGTTTATAGTGAGTAAAAAAACAACAACTATTGGGGTGACGTCTGCCTATATCTTTTGTGAGAGGAGAATTGTGTAATTGAACAAATGTCAGATTGAATATGGCATTTGTGTATAAATATATCCCCGTATACATATTTGGCAATGGAGTTGAGGAAGATAACCACCCAAGGAGCTTCATTTGAGGAAGAAGTGTTGTTGATGAGCTTTGCCTATAGCGTTTATAAAATCAAAATTCGGAAGAGGCTGAGTTTGTTGCTGGTGAATGTGGGAGCCGCCTGTGCAATTTCTGTGTTTACGTATTTGATAACACACTTTGGAGCTACGTTAACGGTTTCTGCAACTTTACCTGCTGTGGAGCTTTGGTGTGTTGTGCAATTTAATTTGCCCTGTAAGTGTAGCTGCGTGTTAATGCATGCAAGACGCGAGGCTGTCACCAAAAAATGTGTCTCCATGTTGAGTTATCCCTGGCAAATGTGTAGAATCACCTCATAGAATTGGAAGGGACCACGAGGGTCATCTAGTCCAGCCCCCTGACATGCAAGAATCTTTCACCCCACATGGGGCTCAAACCCACAAACCTGAATTTACCGTATTTTTCGCCCTATAGGACGCACTTTTTCCCCTCCAAAAATGAAGGGGAAATGTGGGTGCATCCTATGGGGCGAATGCAGGCTTTCACTGAAGCCTGGAGAGCGAGAGGGGTTGGTGCGCACCGACCCCTCTCGCTCTCCAGGATTCAGGAGAGCCCCAGCGCCAGCCCCACAAGGTCGGGGGACGGAGGGAGGCGGAACGCCGCCATCCCGCTGTCTCCCTAAGTGGTTTGGAGGCTGAGGGCGGGGAGAAGAGCGCTTCTCCCCGCTGCCTGCCCCACAAGCGCCTGGGGGGGGGAATAAATTTTTTTCCCTTTATTTCCCCCCAAAAAAACTTGATGCGTCCTATGGGCCAGTGCGTCCTATGGGGCGAAAAATACGGTAGGTCTCATGCTCTACCAACTGAGCTATCCCTGCTTTTGAGAGCTGGTATAGTGTAGTGGTTAGAGTGTGGGACTAGGACCTGGGAGACCAGGGTTCAAATCCTGACACAGATATGAAGCTCACTGGGTGACCTTAGGTGAGTCCCTGCCTCTTAGCCTAACCTATGTCACAGGGTTGATGCGGTGATTAAATGAGATGGGGAAGAGCCACGTACACCACCTCAAGCTCTTTGGAGGAAAAGGCGGGAAATAAATGAAACAAACAAATCATTACTTTGGTCTTTCCTTCCCTCCATCATCTTCATTATTAGCTTTTCATATGCCACTTTTCCAAATTAAATAAGTTGGAGTTCTTGTTATTAAATACACCAAGAAAAAAGCACTGACTATTGATTTGTGAGTAGGGACCACTCCCACTATTGAAACTTCCACTGGCCTGAGTTCTTGGTGTACTTTTCCAAATTATGCTCAAAGCATCTCAGAAGAACAGTAAACAAATAGGTGCAACAGAAACAACCATTCATAATATCATATTTAAATCCACATTTGGAAGCTAAAAAAAATGATTAAAAGTTTCCCCAAACTTCATGGGCTGCTGCTGGCAATGGCAGGAAAACTCAGTTTGAGCCCAGATGAGTAAGGGGGCTTTATGGCAGGGGCTTAATTTGGAAAAGAGTCGTTGAGATGTCACAGACAGGTCAGTGGCAGCAGGGCTTTTTCTTAATGTACTGTATTGAATTTCCCCCAGAAAGGGTAAATTGGATTAAACCAGGAAATAATATGGGCTGGCATGTTGATATAAACAATGTCATGTGGATGCTAGAAGAAACTTCCATGTGTGAGAAGCACCCATACCATAATAAGCACCCATCTGAAAGCAGCTGAGATAGGACAGAAAATTCGACATAGGATACTCTTTTCAGTGACAGCTCTGTGTCATGGGTAAGGTGCAGTTTTATATATATGTATCTTGACAGCTGTATGGATACATCACTAGCTCTTGGATTTGATTTTTTAAATACTGGTATCCTGACGTAACAGGAGTGTGTGGTTCGGCTTCGTGTGAAATTCTGCTAAGAGTCTCTATATAGTGAATAATGCCTGAGAGGTTTTAATGTGTTGACCACATTTTTAGTAGCTTGCACTGCAAGGGATACCCACATGACCTGAAGGTGCTGCTGTGCAATGCCAGGTCAATGATTCATAAGACCACTGCCATCCATGACTTGATCATGGATGGAGGACTTGACCTGGCATGTGTAACAGAGACTTGGTTGGATGAAGCAGATGGGCCTGTTCTTGCCGCTGCTTGTCCACCAGGTTTCTCTTACGCACAGCAACCCAGGCCTTGTGGGCGGGGAGGGGGGGTTGCAGTGATTTTTAGGAAGTCATTAGTTTGCACCAGGCGTCCTATTGGGAAGACCCAGTTTTCTGAGTGCATGTTCTGGAAGTTGGGCAATAGGGGCAGTACAGGATTCCTTTTGGTGTACCGACCTCCCCGCTGCACCAAGGATTCCCTGCCCGAGCTGCTTCAGGTCGTGGCGGATGTTCTCCTGGAGACACCTAGCTTGGTCGTCCTAGGGGATTTTAACATCCATGCCGACACGACCTTACAAGGGGCCGCTCGGGACTTCGTGGAAAGCATGGCCTCCATGGGGCTGTCCCTGAATAAGTCTGGCCCAACCCATAGCCGTGGACATGCCTTGGACCTGGTGTTTACCTCTATGGATGTTGGTGATCTGACACTAAGTAAAAGCGAAACGAAAGAAGTGCCATGGTCAGATCACTTCCTGGTGCAACTGGACTTCTCTGCGACCCATCCCCTCTGCAGGGAGGTGGGACCAATTCGGATGGTCCGCCCCCGCCACTTAATGGATCCAAATGGTTTCCAGAGAGTGGTAGGGGATGCTTTATCCCATGTTGATGGCCTTTCAGCTGATTCCCTGGTGGCCCGCTGGAATGTGGAGTTAACCAGGGCTATTGACTGTTTGGCTCCGAAGCGCCCTCTCCGACTGCATGGAGCCCAGACAGCCCCGTGGTTTTCCACGGATCTGAGGGCAATGAAACAATCGTTGAGACGGCTAGAGCGCCGGTGGCGGATAACTCATTCCGAATCTGACCGGACACAGGTTAGAGCTCAACGTCGAGCCTACCAAGTGGCGATAGCGACGGCGAAGAAGAATTTCTTCACCGCCTCTATTGCATCTGCAGAAAACAGCAGCAGGAGACTTTTTGAGGTGGTTCACAATTTAGCGGAACCACCTGCAACATCGGGGCCCAGTACGGGCCACATGTTCTCCTGCAATGATTTTGCAAAGTTTTTTGCAGATAAAATCGCTCAGATTCGGGAAGAAGTAGACTCCACCGTGGGAGCAGGGCCGGGGCGGGAGAGTGCTAGAGTTCTGTCTAGTCAAGTTGAGTGGGATCAATTCCAATCTGTTACCTCCGAGGTTGTGGACAGGCTGCTTGGACGAGTGAAACCAACCACCTGTCTCCTGGATCCTTGCCCATCTTGGCTTATAAAAGCTAGCCGGGAAGGACTGGGCAATGGGCTTCGTGGGGTGGTGAATGCTTCCCTCCGTGAGGGAGCCTTCCCAGACCCGCTGAAAGAGGCGGTTATTAAACCGCTTCTTAAAAAACCATCTTTAGATGCGGCCACGATGGCCAACTATCGCCCAGTCTCAAATCTTCCATTCCTGGGCAAGGTGATTGAGCGAGCGGTTGCCGAACAACTCCAGGCACGCCTGGAAGAAGCGGACCATTTGGATCCCTTCCAGTCGGGATTCAGGCCTCATCATGGGACTGAAACTGCCTTGGTCGCACTGGTTGATGATCTCCGGCGGGCTAGGGACAAAGGTGAGAGCTGTTTCCTAGTTCTGCTGGATCTCTCAGCGGCGTTTGATACCATCGACCATAGCATCCTTCTGGACCGTCTTGAGGGGCTGGGAGCTGGGGGCACTGTTATACAGTGGTTCCGCTCCTTCCTCCTGGGCCGTGTTCAGAAAGTGGTGGTGGGGGATGAGTGTTCAGACCCCTGGGCTCTCACTTGTGGGGTGCCTCAGGGTTCTGTCCTCTCCCCCATGCTTTTCAACATTTACATGCGGCCGCTGGGAGAGATCATCAGGAGGTTTGGGCTGGGTGTTCATCAGTATGCGGATGATACCCAGCTCTACCTCTCTTTTAAATCAGAACCAGTGAAGGCGGTGAAGGTCCTGTGTGAGTGCCTGGAGGCGGTTGGAGGATGGATGGCGGCTAACAGATTGAGGTTGAATCCTGACAAGACAGAAGTACTGTTTTTGGGGGACAGGAGGCGGGCAGGTGTGGAGGATTCCCTGGTCCTGAATGGGGTAACTGTGCCCCTGAAGGACCAGGTGCGCAGCCTGGGAGTCATTTTGGACTCACAGCTGTCCATGGAGGCACAGGTCAAATCTGTGTCCAGGGCAGCTGTTTACCAGCTCCATCTGGTACGGAGGCTGAGACCCTATCTGCCTGCGGACTGTCTCGCCAGAGTGGTGCATGCTCTGGTTATCTCCCGCTTGGACTACTTCAATGCACTCTACGTGGGGCTACCTTTGAAGGTGACTCGGAAGCTACAACTAATCCAGAATGCGGCAGCTAGACTGGTGACTGGGAGCGGCCGCCGAGACCATATAACACCGGTCTTGAAAGACCTGCATTGGCTCCCAGTACGTTTCCGAGCACAATTCAAAGTGTTGGTGCTGACCTTTAAAGCCCTAAACGGCCTCGGTCCAGTATACCTGAAGGAGCGTCTCCACCCCCATCATTCTGCCCGGACGCTGAGGTCCAGCGCCGAGGGCCTTCTGGCGGTTCCCTCATTGCAAGAAGCAAAGCTACAGGGAACCAGGCAGAGGGCCTTCTCGGTAGTGGCGCCCGCCCTGTGGAACGCCCTTCCAGCAGATGTCAAAGCGATAAACAACTACCTGACATTCAGGAGACATCTTAAGGCAGCCCTGTTCAGGGAAGTTTTTAACGTGTGATATTTTATTGTATTTTTGGTTTTTATGGAAGCCGCCCAGAGTGGCTGGGGAGGCCCAGCCAGATGGGTGGGGTATAAATAATAAATTATTATTATTATTATTATTATTATTATTATTATTATTATTATTATTATTATTGCACTGCTTCCATTTCCATTGTGGTTGGCAGATTGCCCACAGGCCGGCCTTACCATTAGACAGAGGGAGGTGGCTGCCTCAGGCGGCAGCTGCTGGATTGGTTTTGGAGGACAGAGCTGTGTGTAGGGGCCTGTCCTGTGCCTCCTAAAAAAGCTTGAGTCCTCGAGATATGGTGGAGGATAATGTAAGATTCAACTTCTGATCTGGTTGGGTTTTGTAGGGCAGCTGCCTCATACAGCAAAATGTCTTGACACAGCTCCGCTGGTTACAATTGTACATTTCCTCTGTGCCACATAGCTCCACTGGCAGAGCAAGAGGGGGACTGGGGGAGCGCATTGCCCCTGGCACCACGATCCCAGTGGGGTGCCATCGTGGCCCCCCCACACGCTGGGCTCCACACCATAGGACACGCACCACACCACTGCGGGCGGCGTGACCCCCCCAGGACATGCGCCAGTCATGCCCCCGCCTGCTCTCCGCCCCCGGTGCCGGAGCATGAAGCTCCACCACTGCATAGCTCAGTACCAAAAAAAGGATGGTTAGATGTCATCATGACATCACCACAGAAGGGAATTCCTGGGCCACCATATTTAATAGGATCTACTATTTATTCTGGAAAGTAGTTTGTCTCTTCACTATTCATTTGGACACTTCTTTAAGATATTATAACCAAATTTTGCATGATGGTTCCTGAGATCATCAACGAGCAGGATTTTATCTATGTTTGGATCCAATTGGATGCCCGGTTTGGGCAAAGGGTAGTTCTCTCTGCAGGCGTTGGGGGGATTTGCCTGACAGGTGGTGCAGCATGGCCCTGCTTGGCTCCAGTGGGGTGGGGTATCACTTCAGTGGCAGCAGCGGCAAGGACTGGGCTGGCAAGGCAGGCTCTATTCACCCTCTGTGACCTGCCTAGCGTGCCCTGGGCACTAGCAAACAATGCTACGCCACTGCCTAAGAGTCAAGAAGCAGGCGAGTGAGAGGTGGAGGAATTATTTCCCTGCCCATAGCTTTTCTTGCTCCAAATAACCCCATCAAAAGATTTGGTTTTTTTCTGCTGCAGGGTTAAATGCTCACACGTTTGATTTTGTTTTGAGCACTATGGTGGGAAAAAGTTGCTGGGGTCTGAAGAAGAGAAACATGAGAGCAGGGAATTTTGTTAGGCATCCCTTTCCCTCCCCTTTGCTTCTCCACTCTAAATGACTTCCCGGGGCACAAGCCATTGGTAGTCCTAGCCTGCCCAGACAACAAGACCCCCATCTTGGCCTCACTGATGTGGTCCAAAGGAAAGCAGAGTGATATGTTTGGCACCAGTTTGGCTGCAGGAGTTGCTGGAAGGGGGCGTAGAAGGCACCATCCAACCGTCTTAGGGTGGTTTACAGTATAAATATCAAAAAGAACCTAGTAGGCCCACAGGATATTGTGACATTCACTGCACTGTGGCTTTGAAGCATGCACAACAGTGACATTGATCAGATGGCTATATATACTTTAAAGAAGAGGCATAACCCCAAATGAGAGGGGGAGGGGTGTTCTAATGTGCATGGCTAGGGAAGGAGATATAGGGCTAGGACCAAAACCAGAGAGATGGGTAGAATTCTGCTTCTACCCCAGCTGGTGCCTTTATCATCCAGCTGTACCAATCTTCTCCAGTGTTTCTGTTGGGGATCGTCTTTAGCAGTGGCATAGCGTGGGTTGTCAGCACCCGGGGCAAGGCAAGTAATTTGCGCCCCCTAACCCTAACCCCCAGATGTTGCGCCCGGTGCGGCCGGCCCCCCCCTGCACCCCCCATGCTACGCCACTGGTCTTTAGTTCAGGGGAAATGCCTCCAGTTGCTAAATTAACTCCAAGTAGATGGGTTCCCCCCCCAATTAAATATTGCCCTCTCCTGGGGCCACCAAGCAATGTCATAGCTTTCTGCCCTGCTCAGTGGGCAGCTCTGACACATTTCAGCATGTGAGCACAATGTTGATCGGGACACAAAATCCAGTGTACGTAGGCCTGTGAGTAGTGGAATCTGTCTTACAGAGAAAGAACCCCAGGAAACAACCTGCAGTTTGGTCCTACATGTGTCAGATTTCACATGTGTACATCTTTTTCCAATGTTATACCGCCCCTTCATAGGTAGCTGCCAGCTTCGCAGGCATGGCAGCTGCATCGGGGGGGGGGGCAATGAGGAACGGGGTGGGGGGCATGGCTTCACACCTCTCCCCCCAGAGAGGGGAGAAGCTGGGGGTGAGGTTTATCTGAAACATTTCCAGGCTTTTTCCTCCCCACCAGCCCGAAGCATGTAGGTGATGGCGAATGGTTCACAGCGCTGCTGGTTGGGGAATCTGCAGCAAAGCAGCCCGAGCAATCGGATGAAATATTCATGTATTGTGCAAGCGGCTAACCTGATGCTGGGGCGGAAGAGGGGAAAGGGGGGAAAGGAAAGAAGGAAGGAAGGAGGAGGGGAAGTCACTTGCCTCTTCCTGCAAACACAGCTCCCGGTCTGGTTTGCTCACGCTGCTGCTGCTGCTGCCTACCTAGCCTGCTTGTTAATCATGAGCTCAGAGCGTGCCACGGAGCTTTTGCTGCAATACCATTGCTTGGAACGGGGCTGGCCCTGTGTAACCCCATATACCTGCTCTGGATATTTTGCAGTCTGGAGGCTGCCAGCATCGGGTTCATCATCATCATCGACAGACGGCGGGACAAATGGAGCGCAGTAAAGGCGTCCCTCACACGAATAGCAGTAAGTGCCTGGAATCCTTTATTTTCATTGCTGTTTTGCCTCCCGCAGATTGCAACTGCTACCCAGTTGTTTGCTGTTTACCTAGGCTGCGCTCCCTTGGTTGCTCGTGCGGCTGCATCTCCTTCGCTGCCCTACAGATTTCTGCCAACCTTGCATGCTGAGAAGCAGCGGAGAGTGCCAAGGCAGGACAGGCACATCTTGCCCTGTTTTCCTGCTGAATGAGAACGAGATCGTTCCAGCCCTGGGAAGAGAAAAGGGCTTGGCTATTTCTATAGCGTTCTGCTGCATGCAAGCTGCTTTACAGTCCTAATCTCATTAAGTGTAGTGGTCCAGGGGGTCAGGTGAGGGAGCCTCCTAGGTCAAGCCCTAGCTTAGGTGATTTGAGATGGCGGTGGAGCAGGGGCTTATGCAAGCATCTCTCTCTCTCTCTCTCTCTCTCTCTCTCTCTCTCTCTCTCTCTCTCTCTCTCCTCTCTCTCTCTCCCTCTCTCTCTCTCTCTCTCTCTCTCTCTCCTTCTGCTCTCTCTCCCCCACCTTCCCTCACACTTGCACCAGTACCTAGAGAACGGAGCTAAACACACTGGTTTATGAGCTTATTTGAAGGGTTTCGAACCTTGCTTTTCAGCTGAAAAAAGGCTCCCAGAGCAGAACAGCAATAATCAGGCTTTGCACAACACAGGAGGGTCACAGGAGGTCTAGCTCAGGCATCCCCAAACTCTGCCCTCCAGATGTTTTGGGACTACAACTCCCATCATCCCTAGCTCAAAGGACCAGTGGTCAGGGATGATGGGAATTGTAGTCCCGAAACATCTGGAGGGCCGAGTTTGGGGGTGCCTGAGCTAGCTGCATGTATACATAGACAATTCTATTAGTGTGCCGCCTTTCAACAGTTCAAACCATGCTCAAGGGGGCTCACAACATGGAAGGAATACACAATTGCAACATAACAAAAGTAGTGATAAATAAGGCGTGACAGAGGAGACATATGGAGTTCTTGCCCCTCCTCACGTCATTTTCCTAATCGAGAATCGCAGATGGGAAAAGCAGATTAGGAAGGGCAATTTCAATAGGGAAAATTTCATAGAAAGGGAATGGAAAGGGACCCTGAGGAATATGCAGCCGTCACTTAGGAGGATTGAAGCTGCAGCCTTAGCATAATCAGCACCAAGCAATAACCAAGCTCTAACCAATTGAACTATCGAATCAAATTTTATTATTTCGGTCACAGACCAGTTCCAGCCCACATACAATATCAAGGAAGTCATAAAACACGATAGGGATACATTTGAATTTGCAATTAGGTATAACAGGAACAATAGGGACGCGGGTGGCGCTGTGGGTAAAACCTCAGCGCCTAGGACTTGCCAATCTCATGGTCGGCGGTTCGAATCCCCGCAGCGGGGTGAGCTCCCGTCGTTCGGTCCCAGCTCCTGCCCACCTAGCAGTTCAAAAGCACCCCTAAGTGCAAGTAGATAAATAGGTACCGCTTTATAGCGGGAAGGTAAACGGCGTTTCCGTGTGCTGCGCTGGCTCGCCAGAGCAGCTTCGTCACGCTGGCCACGTGACCCAGAAGTGTCTGCGGACAGCGCTGGCTCCCGGCCTCTAGAGTGAGATGAGCGCACAACCCTAGAGTCTGTCAAGACTGGCCCGTACGGGCAGGTGTACCTTTACCTTTATAACAGGAACAATACAAATATTGTTTAGTCGTGTCTGACTCTTCGTGACCCCATGGACCAGAGCACGCCAGGCATTCCTGTCTTCCACTGACTCCCGCAATTTGGTCAGACTCATGATACAGATATAGCAACATAATACAGATATAGCAACAGTTAAAAAATATATAAATTAAAACTTAGTCACTAACATATGACCTAAAATTATCATTCAAGGCCTTAATCATTATGATAGCACAGCTATTGAACTATCCTGTATGTGTCCTGTGGGGATAGGTTCTGTCTTAGGTTCTGGCCCAATACAAATTTGGAGCTCGCTACAGCTTTTTTGTTGCTGTTTAGTTATTCAGTCGTGTCCGACTCTTCGGGCCAGAGCACGCCAGGCACTCCTGTCTTCCACTGCCTCCCGCAGTTTGGTCAGACTCATGTTTGTAGCTTCAAGAACACTGTCCAACCATCTCATCCTCTGTCGTCCCCTTCTCCTTGTACAGCTTTATTAAAGTAAAAGCAAAGAGAGCCATGGGTAGGCATAATGTTGGGCTCCCATGTTGCATTGTCCGTGGGACTCTAGCTGCCTCATTTTCCATTGCATTCTGCTGCGTGTGCAAACCAGACTTCAAGCATTAATGGTACAAGAGCAGAGGCAGAAATACAGAAATACAGCGAGGAGACCAGGGGAGAATTAGTTGTGGGATCCCAGAGCAGGTAATCTTCATAAAAGGGGAGGGGGAGGGAAGGAAGTGGAATAAAAGATCAGGCTAAGTTCAAATTGAAAGCCAGGCAGAATAGCTCTGTCTTACAGGCCCTGCGGAAGGAAGTTAAATTCTGCAGGGCCCTGGTCTTCTGGGACAGAGCATTTCACCAGGTCGGAGCCATCACTGAAAAGGCGCTGGCCCTGGTGGAGGATAATCTGACTTCCTTAGGGCCCGGGACCTCTAAACTATGATTATTCATGGACCTTAAGGTCCTCTGCGGGGCATACCAGGATATATTGGACTATTATTATTTATGTTTGCCGCTATTCAAATTTCTTAATTGTTTTACTCATAAATGTCGCTCAAATTGACTTACGTAACACAGTAGAAATACTAAAGCCTATTACAATAAATGCAATAAATAAAAATGTAAAAAAACAAGCAAGCACATCTATGCAAATAAAAGAGGGCTCTAGCAGATCCTGCGCCACCAAAAGAGGCCACAAAATCTTTTTTAAAAACCTTCAAATTAAGAAATTTGAGAACAGAGAACAGAGAAAAAGGAAGCTTTTTCCTGGTGTGTAAAACTAGAGGGTGCCAGGCAAGCCTCCCTGGGAAAAGCATTCCACAAATGAGGGGCCACCACTGAAAAGGTCCATTCTTCTGTTTCCATCCTCCAGGCCTCCCATGGAAGGGCCTCAAATGATGGTCACAAGCTCTTGGTCAGTTCATATGAGGAGATGCAGTCTTTGAGAGCTATAACACAATCTGGAAAGTGGCTGGGACCATCTAACCAGCCAGAATAGCAGTCTGGTGGCCATCTATACCTGGGGAAATGGTACAGCTATTCCATTCCATGGGGTTCCATCTGAGCTACAGAAAAGCAAACCAAGTGGAAGCTGAACAGAGGAAACATGAGAGGGAGATGTCCTATTAAAAATGAGGGAGCCAAATGTGTCTACTCTAAAGGAAATGCCCAGTGTGGAAGCAGCCTCAATCACTGACATGGATGGAATAAGGGGTAGGGGTGGTTCCTCAACGCCTTATATCTTGGGTCTCACCATTGACAAATCTGCTTTGACAGTTTTTCTGGATGGTTTTCTGGATTTTATATTCTGATACAAGCTGTCCTCTTCTGGACATCTGATTTGGTACAAATGCAGTGGATGGGCAGGCAAGAGCCCTCTTAAAATTCAGCTAAAAATGTGCATCCAGAACGCCATTTGGAAAGATGGTTCTATGCATAACGCTTATGGTTCTGTGTACTATTGATACAAACCGCTCTGGTTTTTTTAAAATGAATAGCAGCACATAAATATATTTGTATACATAATTAAAGACAGGGCAAAAAAGTGAGATATGAATATTTAAATTAATTAGTACATGAAACAATGCTGTAATTAAGACATATATAAACCAATAATTAAATCGGGAATGGGGAAGTTTAGTTTTTCCTATGGGGGTGAGCGGTGGGTGGAGCCAGAACAAAAATAGGAAGTACCATTGGCACTTCTAGTTTAGTATTGTCTACGCACTAACTGGCAGTGGCTCTCCTTGGTTTCAGGCAGAGAGTCTTTCCTACCGGGGCATAGCATGCGGGGGAGGCTACTAGCACGGTGGCCCTTGGTGCATTTTCCTGGGGGGGGGGGTACTGCTCATGCTGCCCTGCCAGCCCTGTGTTGCTTTGCAAGGCTGGCATCAGCCTTGCAAAGTGGCTCAGGGATGGCAGCACTACAGCAGCATCGGTGGCAAGAGCTGGGCTAACGTGGCAGGCTCCATTCAACTTCCACGTTCTGCCTCCCGGGTGCCAGTAAACCATGCTACACCACTGCTTTCCTACTTGGAGAGTCACTGAAGATTGAACCTGGGACATTCTTCATGCAGATAATAATAATAATAATAATAATAATAATAATAATAATAATAATAATAATAATAATAATATATTATTTATACTCTTCCCATCTGGCTGGCTTTCCCCAGCCACTTTGGGCGGCTTCCAACAAAATCTTAAAATACAGTAGTCTATTAAACGTTAAAGCTTCCCTAAACAGGGCTGCCTTCAGATGTCTTCTAAAAGTCTGGTAGTTGTTTTTCTCTTTGACATCTGGTGGGAGGGCATTCCACAGGGTGGGTACCACTACCGAGAAGGCCCTGTGCCTGGTTCCCTGTAACTTGGCTTCTTGCAGCGAGGGAACTGCCAGAAGGCCCTCAGCACTGGACCTCAGTGTCCGGGCAGAACGATGGGGGTGGAGATGCTCCTTCAGGTATACTGGACCGAGGCCATTTAGGGCTTTAAAGGTCAGCACCAACACTTTGAATTGTGCTTGGAAACGTACTGGGATCCAACGTAGGTCTTTCAAGACCGGTGTTATGTGATCTTGGAGGCTGCTCCCAGTCACCAGTCTAGCTGCCGCATTCTGGATTAGTTGTAGATTCCGGGTCACCTTCAAAGGTGCCCCACATAGAGTGCATTGCAGTAGTCCAAGTGAGAGATTACTAGAGCATGCACCACTCTGGCGAGACAGTCTGCTGGCAGGTAGGGTCTCAGCCTGTAGATGCTCTGCCACTGAGCTTACAGCATTGCAAGATTGCATGGCTCTTTTCCTCTCTGTGCTACTCCATCTTTTTGACTCTTGCACACACACCCCAGTATAGGAAGCGACTCCTCGAGGGGTGGTCTGGAGAGCGAGAGTTGGCCTGGGGGTTGATCATGCTGAGAACTGCATAACGCTAGGGCTCCTCCTCCCAGAATTCAATGAATAAAATAATTTCATACGGGGTTGTGATTTTGCCTGGGTTTCCAAAAGGGATTCTATAAAGAGATGCCCCAGAGAGCTCACAGACCTTCCATAGCAAAGTGGCTTCAGATGGATCTTGTCCCCAATTCATGTCCTCCTCGGCAGTTTCTATCCTCTTCACCACCTCACACTTCCATGCCTCTTCCAGGGCGCATTTCCAGGGAACCTGCAGTTGGTCTTCGTCCTGCGGCCGTCCCGTTTCATCCAAAGGGCAATCGCTGACATTGGCATCAAACTGTATCGCGATGACTTTAAAATGAAGGTACCGGTAAGCACTTCTCTTCCTTGCTGTCTTCTGCATCTTCTCTTTCTTAACTGTCAGCAGGATCCCTCTCTCTCCTCCTCTTCCCCCTGGAAATTGCAGCTTTGAGAGCGACATCATCCAGGGAACAGAGACAGGCTCCTGCGACGCTTATGCTTTGATCACGAAGCAAAGGGTTTGGTTGTTTGTTCCTCAGCTGCACTGAGGAGAGGGCTGCAAAGAACCCAGGTGCAGAATGACGTGACAGAATGAGGCAGTATAATTCTGGATTGTAGGAGGTGCTGTAATCTTCTCTTTCATGTCTAGTTTTTCCGCCTATTTTTCAACCTAACACAACTCACAGGTTGTTGTGGTGGCAAAGTGAAGTAGCCTCCATGGATGCCTCTCTGAGTAACTTAGAACAGGGGTGAGAAATGTAATAAACACAGAGTTTTCCTTCACTCCAGGTAAATTATGCAAAGAATGCAATTCATGTATTTCCGATTGTGGCGATCACACAGGGTCCCCGGACGTTTCACCGTCTATTGATCCCTGTGCCACCACTTTATTTCTCGCTGCCACCACCCAGGCCCTACCTGGTACAATACTGAGCCCAGTCAGGGTTAAATTGGAACATAAATTCTGTTTATCTATTGTAGTTTAACAAGCGTGTGGTTTCATAAACGGTATCGGTCAATTACAATCATGGGGTGCCTATCCAGACCTATAACCTCCGCTACCTGCTCTCACTCACTAAACCACCTCTCAGATATTTACTTGTCTTCCTAGCCCCTAACTGTTCCTGACTCAGCTTATTTTGCTACACTAACTCAACCTACCCACAAACTCTATCCCAATTCACTCCCACTCCAACCAACCACCCAACTCCCAACGAACTCCTCTTCGCCCCTCCTAGAGCTGGTTTTATAGTCCCTCTGACTCCACCCCCTGGGTTCTGATTGGGTAACTTGTTTAACTATTTCACCTCCAGCACTCTCATATGTTAACATCACACCGATATGCTTGCTCAGGTTTGATTCTGGACCAAATATTTTAACGTTTGCCAGATTTGGCCATTGTTGCAAGGCATGGTCAGATAGCAAAAGAAGAAGTAGGAGTAAAGGTGGAGGAGGAAAAATGAAGAGGATGAGCAACATGACATGGGGGATGTCAGGCGTGTGGTCAATAGAAAATCACCCAGGCAGCTGCTTACCCTGTGTATATTCAGATGCATACACTGAGCTCCATCAGTTGAATTAAGGAGTTTCGCATGTGTATCAGAGCTTCAAAGATCTGCCCACGAAGTTTAATAACATAATGCTAAATTGACAGAAAATAAAGGGATGCCACAAAACTGGGGTTAATGCACGGTGCTGCTAATGGTCTTTGTTTTGTTGGTGCAGATCATCATGTTAAATTCGGTTTCCGACCTACATGGTTACATCGACAAAAGTCAGCTTACCCGGGAGCTAGGGGGAACCTTGGAATATGGACACAGTCAGTGGATACATCATCGGACTGTAAGTTACACCTGTTTGGTTCCTCCATCTCTGATGGCTAAAAATGTAAATATGCAAATAGTTTTGTAAATGGTAAGGACTTGTTCCGGGTCCCCACACTCCTCATTTTTATTAAAGAAAGTGGTAGGTAAGTGAGTTGTAGCAGGTTATGAAACAAATAGTAACAAACTTGGGTCATCTTTATTGGGCTGACAAAAGTCAGACAATTTGTCTAAAATAAAATAAAATCCAGTTTTTGCTTTCCTTCTCTAAGAAACATATGTCTCTTTAATTGGGGCCATAGCCAACATTTTCAAAAAGTCATCTGCAGATGATTATTATGTTATTGTTAGAAATAACTTATACCAAAAATACAATTTCCATACACACTTTAAATTTGTTTGGAAGGTATTTAAAACTGCTCGATAACTCTTAAATGTCACATTTCATCAAAAATATCCTACAACTGGAAATGATTTTAGCTCTTTAAATGCAACTTTATTAAATTTAGGCAAGATATACATACATACATCATCATTTTATTTGTATTTCACCTTACCATAGTTAAAAGTATGCTCAAGGTGGCTTACAACGTGAAAAAATTACGTAACTACAAACATAACAAAAATTGTCATAAACAATCAATAAAACACGTCAGAAAGTGCACAATCAAGTCAACGATTTCCACATTAAATCAAAATAAGAACTAAAAATAAAGATACAAAAAACAGCAACAAGCCCTCTAAACAATCCCCCAGTTCAAGGGTCTGTTCAGCAGCCTCAGGTTTTGTACGTATTCAGTTGAATTTAGCAAGGTGATTCCTTTATTTATTTGTCACCTGACACTAGTAGGGTATCAAGGCAATATGCCTTAATCTAGGGCAACCTTCCCATTGGATCAAGAGAAAAGGAGATGTCAAGATGCATATATCTTTGATAGAATATTTTGTTCTGTCCTTTGTCATGGCAGCTGAATTTGATCAAAGATTCGTGACCTCTAAAAATAACATCTGAGCACTTTATTTAAGTAATCACGTTTATTTTCAAATTCTTCTGAAAGTACCCTTTTAATTCTGTCTTTACCCTGATGTGCACAAAATAAATTTCAGGGCTAAATTAGGCATGATAGGAGCAGTTCCCTTGGTTTGCTATCTGCTGCATTCAGCTTTAAAGCAGGGGATACTGGGGTCTAATTTTAACACGAAAAGGGTGCATGGATGCAGGGAACTGAACCTCTCCTACCTTCCTTTCCTGCGCTCTGCCGCTTCAGGCAGTTTTCTCCAACACTGTCTCACTTCTGGCACAGGAGCCAGTTCATTTAAGGAATCTCTAAGATGGTCAGATAGGACGCGGGTGGCGCTGTGGGTAAAACCTCAGCGCCTAGGACTTGCCGATCGTATGGTCGGCGGTTCGAATCCCCGCGGCGGGGTGCGCTCCCGTTGCTCGGTCCCAGCGCCTGCCAAGAATTCATTCAACTTGTGTTTATTATTGCATGTTAGCCGCCCTGAGCCCGGCCTTGGCTGGGGAAGGCGGGGTATAAATAAAAATAATTATTAATTATTATTATTATTATTAAAATCCTTCCAGGCCATTGAGAATTTCGCCATGACTGTGAAAACAATAGCGCAGATGTTGCAGACTTTTGGAACGGACTTGGCGGAGACGGAACTTCCCAACGATGTACAGTGTACGGAGGAGCTCCTGTCTTCGCACACAGAGCAGCACAACAAGCTGAAGGTGAGCATGCGCAGAGTTCCAGTGCCGGGAGAAAGGGGGCGTTCAGCGCATAAGGCCTGCCATTTCTGCACACCCCTCCAGTTCATCCTTAGATTTCTGGGATGGAGGTCAGGTCCAAAGGCTGGAGATAGAGATAGGTGAATCAGCTGCATCACTTTTGTGTGTGCTCGTTCCTAAGTCCGTTCTGTCTCATCACCACATTAATCTGCAAATTTAAAAACACACACATGGAAGTTCATATTTAAATAAAGCATTTTCTCACAAAATAAAATTCCTCTCAAAACAGCACATTTCCAGTTACAGGTAGATAGCCGTGTTGGTCTGACGTAGTCGAAACAAAATAAAGAAATAAAAAAATTCCTTCCTTAGAGACCAACTAAGTTTGTTCTTGGTATGAGCTTTCGTGTACATGCACACTTCTTCAGATACACTGAAACAGAAGTCACCAGACCTTTATATATAGTGAGAGGGTGGGGAGGGGTATTACTCAGAAGGGTGGTGGGAATGGGTGATTGGCTGATAGGTGTGGTAAGCCTGTTGACGACTGTTAACGACTGCAATTGGTCTTACAGGAAAAAGCACATTTCCAAATATTCAAGTCTTTCTTTATTGAATTTCTATCCCGTGCTTCCTCCCCAAGAAGCCAAGGGGGCCAAACTGATGCACAATTTAAAAACAAAAACAAGCAAAAAAAATCAGTATAAAAGAAGTAAAACATTATAAAAGCAATTACAATTGAAACACTCCTCCCAGATTGAACCTGGGACCTTTTGTATGTGGTATGTAATTCAGCATTCAGTTCTCCAGTAATCTTTTGCTTTCTTGGATGGCCTCGCAGAAGCTTCTTAAAGTGTTTCCGGATAATTATTGCACCCACTCACTGTTGCTCTTTTTAGCATTGTTAAAAATAATGCAATTAGTCAGTGCCGACACTTCGATCTAAAAACAACTTTTTCCCTTGTAGTGTCCTGTAAGGGAAGGGAGAATGGATGTATAGTCCTTGCATTAGGCTACACCATTGTTTGCCAACCTGGTGCCCTACAAGTACAACTCCCATCACCACATAAAGTCCTGCTGGCAGGGCAGGGCAAGAGTTGGATTGTGACCTAAAATGCATATTATTCATTGACTTAAATGCTCTTGCAAGTTTACTCAAAACACTTACACCAGTGTGAGATGGTAGATTTGCCTGCCTCAGGCATCTCACATGGACCCCTTGATCATATAGTCAGCTTATGGCTATTAATACAGTGTTACAGTCAGTGATGTTTTCTTTTAAGTAGGGAATAATTAGGCTGTCAGACTCAGAACAAAGTATTAATGTCATTAGTAGCTGGACTATGGCCCAGCCCAGGGGACCCAACTGATGCCAGAGAGATGGTGACAGCGGTGGGAACAAGCTGTGATGCACCAGGAAGCGAACCCCGCTTGGCTGCAGCCACCTACTGCCATTCTAATTCAAATCCCTTTCCCCAAAGCGAGGAATGTTGCAGTGAGCTGAGCCAGTCAAATGCTACCTTTGGGGAGATGGGGCCAATGAGGGCACTTTCCAGGTCAGGGAGAGCCAATAGCTGGTTTGGGTGGGTGGATCTTAATAAGGGACACCTAAGGAACATTTTTGAGGGATGCGGGTGGCGCTGTGGGTTAAACCACAGAGCCTAGGACTTGCTGATCAGAAGGTCGGCGGTTCGAATCCCCGTGACGGGGTGAGCTCCCGTTGCTCAGTCCCAGCTCCTGCCAACCTAGCAGTTTGAAAGCACATTAAAATGCAAGTAGATAAATAGGTACCGCTCCGGTGGGAAGGTAAACGGTGTTTACGTGCACTGCTCTGGTGTGCCAGAAGTGGCTTAGTCATGCTGGCCACATGACCTGGAAACTGTACGCCGGCTCCCTCGGCCAATAAAGTGAGATGAGCGCCGCAACCCCAGAGTCGGTCACGACTGGACCTAATGGTCAGGGGTCCCTTTACTTTTACCTTTAAGGAACATTTTGACCTGTGTTCTCAGTGACTTATTAGAAAGGGCAGCAGTCTACAGATCTGGTAGGCCTTAGGTCTAGCCCTAGCAGCTCCTGGTGATATTATGGGATATTCTGATGAAATGAGGACATTTCTTCTTTCCCCCGCCTCTCTCAACAGGATGAGCTGAAACTTGCGGTGAAACAAGGGGCCACGCTGCTGACTTGCATCAGAGAACCCGTCACCCGAAGTGCCACCAGCAAACTGAGCCCAGACGAGCTTGAAAACGTGGCAACCGTGGAAAGGTCGGAGAAGAGCTCAGCTTCTAGCCAGCTTTCTGATTAACCAATTGATTGATCATTATATTTGCATGCTGCCTTCCAAAGATGAAACCGTGCTCAAGGCGGCTTGCAACCATGCAGAAAATTACAAATGGAACATAAGTAGTCATAAACAATAAAAGCATCAAAACGTACACAGCCAAACTGAACCCTTTCCACATAAGTCATAAGATGATAAAATAAAGGTACAAACAATTAATATCAATAACAGCAACAACCCCCTCCTAAACAACCCCCCAGCCCAAGAGTCCGTTCAGCAGCCTCAGCTTTTGTAGCTGGAGTCAGTCCGGGCTCTGGCTTCCTAGGCCAGGTGAAAAAGGCCTGCAAAGCAGGGAGCAAGCCTTCAAGGACTCACAGCCAAGATGGTCTCTGGCATCTTCATTAACCTCAGCTTTTGTAGCTGGAGTCAGTCAGGGCCAGTCAGTCAGGGCTTCACCCTCCCAGGCCAGGTGGGGAAAGGCCTGCAAGGCAGAGAGCAGGTCTTCCAGAATTTCACAGCCAAGATGGTCTCCTTGAGACAGAGTGAATTTGTCTTCAATTTCAGTTTGCACTGTCGACAAGTCTGCATGTGTTGTTTCTTAGAGAACAGAAGAAGAGCCTGCCAGTGTCCTACCTATAGCATCCTGTCCTCACAGTGGCCAAACAGATGCCCGTGGGAAACCAGCAAGAGAAAGGCATGCCGTTTGTAGTTGGCCCTCTAGTTCCGTCATGTCCACACTGCCTGACAGTGTCTCTCCACGGTTTCAGACAAGGGTCTCTCCTATCTAAACTTGCATATTGCTGAAGATTGAACCTGGAAACTTCTGCATGCAAAGCAGATGTCCAACCTCTGAGCTACTGCTGCTCCCTCATCTGGTTCTGCTTGGTCTCATTGCTCTGAATTCGAGGGAAGCATTTGCCTACCCAAATCAAATGCCGTTCTCTAATTGCCTCAACAGGTTGCTAGCTCAGCTGGACGAAACAGAGAGAGCCTTTGATCAGTTCTGGTCCAAACACCACCTAAAACTTGAACAGTGCTTGCAGCTCCGACACTTTGAGCAGGATTTCAGAGAGGTATTTTTGATTTATCCCGCACAGTTTTTAGAATGGCTCTCCCTCGCCCCTTTCCCCCCTCCTAGTGAAATATCTGTTGAGGGTGATAAGCATTAATTAATACCACAATAAGGTATAAAAATGCAGCCTCCTTACAAGTGCTATACATAATGTTCATAACTGAGTTTGGACAGTTCTTTGGAAAGGAAGGTATATTCAGAGTCCCTTGAGCTGAAAGAAATTTTTCCTAAACATTTGCTGTTGGCCCAAGCAGTGGGTTCACCAGTCAGGTTTAGCATACTGTTGTGTGGCGAGTCTTGGTTCCAGTTAATATGTGCCTTGTATGAAATTCACAGACAAAGACACATGGAATCATGGGATTATAGAGCTGGAAGGGACCACAAGTGTCATCTAGTCCAACCCCCTGCAATGCAGGAATCTTTTGCCTAACATGGGGCTCGAACCCATGACCCCATGGGACATATGTCAAACAATTCACATTACATTGTGGAGGCATAATGCATAGGCAGTGACCCAGATTGTTTATCTCTGCCGCAGTCAGCTGTCTCAGCAGCAAGCCTGGATTTACTCTGCATTTGGAGAAATTTGTAAACTGCTTTGAGGTTTTCTAAAATCAAGTGGTATATAAATTTTGTGAAATAAATAAAAATAAATGTAGAGCTCTGCTCTCTCAAATACCTGCCTAGCTGTTAATATTTTGATGTTATGTTTAATGGTGCTGTTTTAGCATACCCAGATGCTATTTTAATAATTTGGAATTCTGTTTTATCACAATTGTGTTCTTTCATTTTTATTTGCTAACTGAGCCCATAACATGGTTCTTTGCGAGACCATATGGTTATTGTACAGGAAAGCCACCTTCCAAGGGTATATACTTTATTTTATTTTATTTTTAGTTATTAAATTTATATACCACCTTTCATCTGAGGATCACAGCGTGATTTACAGTATAAAACACAAAAATACATAACATAATAACAAACAAAACAGTAATACCCCCCCTCCAGTTTAAAAGGTCTTAGATTGTTTAATCAGCCAAAGGCCTGTTTATAAAGGAATGTTTCTGCCTGGCACCTAATGATATGTAATGAAGGCGCCAGGTGAGCCTCCCTGGGGAAAGCATTCCACAAATGGGGAGCCACCACAGAAAAGGCCCCACAGTTGCCACTCCCCAGACCTCATGAAGAAGGGTCTCAGATGATGATTGCACATACCATATGATGATCCTATATACATCCATCCTAAAATGTGGGGTAGAAACGTTTTGTATTGCTTTAAAATGTTTATTTTATACATTACATAGATAGATTTGTGCCATTTGCGGTATGGAAATTGAAGGAACAGGCAAATACATAGTAAACGATTAGCAGAAGAAGTGTCCTATTCCTATGGCCATTTCTAAATGGCCTTGATTATGACCATGTAACAGCCAGGACAGTGGCGTAGCGTGGGGGGTGCAGGGGGGGCCGGCCGCACCGGGCGCAACATCTGGGGGTTAGGGTTAGGGGGCGCAAATCCACGGGTTAGGGGGCGCAAATTACTTGCCTTGCCCCGGGTGCTGACAACCCACGCTACGCCAATGAGCAAGGAAGCTTGTTAATTTGTTCCATCTGTGTTGTTTTTTTGCAAATATTCTTCTATAGGTCAAACTGGCCCTGGACAACCTGATGGAAGTGCAGGCAGGTCTCACAGATATTGGAGACAGTGTCTCCCGCGTGGAGAACATTCTGAAGGAGCGGAAGCAATTAGAAGAGAGAGGACAGGTTTGCCTCCTTTAATTTTGTTTTATAGACCTTATAAAAGCAAAGCAAGCTACAGACCTTATAAGAGCGTATCACGGATATCAGAAACTGTTTGTTTACTTTAGCGTTGTAAAAGTACGGGGCACATTGCAGAGTTTCTCAAGCGAAAAAGAAAAAAAAAGGATAGGCCCCTGGCACAAAGCACTTACAGTCAGAAACTACAGAGGGGAGGTGTGAGAGGAAGAGACAGGGCAGCAAAGGCTGGTGGCGAGGAAATGCAGCTAGACTTACCGCATTTTTCGCTCCATAGGGCGCACCGGACCATAAGGTGCACCTAGTTTTTAGGGGGGGAAATCAAGAAAAAAAATCTTATCCCCCCCCCAGCCCCAAAGAGCAGCGGAGAGGCTTCTGGGGCTGTCAGGGGAAGCCAGGGTTCACTGTCTTGGCTCCAGCCGGGAGGGGCTACGTGCGGCTTTGGCAGAAGCCAAGGCAGTGAGCGGGATCCATCCTGCTCGCTGCCTTGGCTTCCTTTTTAGCCCGAGCTTCCCCCAATCCCAGCCCCCAGAACAGGAGCTTGCGGGGCTGACGGGGGAAGCCCGGGTCTCCCCCCCCCCCAGTCCCAGGGACCACACATTTGCTCCATAAGACGCACAGACATTTCCCCTTAGTTTTTAAGAGGAAAAAAGTGTGTCCTATGGAGCGAAAAATACGGTAGTTGCAGGACCAGCATCGAGAGCTAGAAAAGTTGGGCACCTGTCGAGAGCCTATACGCCAGTAGGGGGAGCACAGACAAAGAGGCCTTCCTCATCATTCATGGAGGAGAGGACTGTTGATGGCTGCTAGCCATGATGGCTTGGCTCTGCCTCCACAGCTGGAGGCAGCAATGCTTCTCTGAATACCAGCTGCTGGAAGCCACAGGAAGCGACGAGAGTGCTCTTGTCCTGTTTTGAGGGTTTCCCACAAGCATCTAGTTGGCCATACTGAGAACAGGGTGCAAGACTAGATGTGCCCCTGGCCCTTCTTCTGTTATCATTGAGAGTTGCTCGCCTGGAGGTGGTTGGAGGATGGATGGTGGCTAACAGTCCTGTCTTTGGGGGACAGGAGGTGGGCAGGTGTGGAGGACGCCCTGGTCCTGAATAGGGTAGCTGTGCCCCTGAAGAACCAGGTGCGCAGCCTGGGAGTCATTTTGGACTGACAATTTTCCATGGAGGTGCAGGTCAATTCTGTGTCCAGGGCAGCTGTCTACCAGCTCCATCTGGTACGCAGGCTAAGACCCTACCTGCCTGCAGACTGTCTCGCCAGAGTGGTTATCTCCCACTTGGACTACTGCCTTTGTGTCCACTTCACCTGAACCTTATATCATAATATCTTAAACCTTTAAAAATGCTTTTCATGTTACATTTTTCTTTTCACAGGAGCCATTGGAAAAAGCCCAGTCCTTAGCGCTCCATGGAGACCAGCTGATCCAAAACAACCATTATGCAATTGACTCCATTAGACCAAAGTGTGTTGAACTCAGGCGCATCTGCGATGATTTTGCCAACGAGACCAAGAAAAAATATGATATTTTAGGGAAGTCGCTGGAATTGCACAAACAATTAGATAAGGTAAGAAGTGTGGAACTAGCAGACACAAGGGCAGGGAATGTTGATTTTTCATAGTATTTAACTGAAGATGAACAGATTAACCTGACGGCAGCATGGAACAGGCAAGTGATGCACACCAAAGAGGCAGCCACACAAACAGGAAACACAAACCCACTATGGGAAACCAGCGTGTTTCACGACTTTCCTGGGAGAGAACCATTTCTTTGTGAAATCAGTGGCTTCCTGTTGAAGGCTTCTCTGTACTTTAGCATTCTGGCTGGGAGTTTTTGAAATATGGAATGCAGGCGTCATATTATGCAGGTGTACTTTGAGTGGGGGAAAGGATTGGTGCCTGTGGCGTTTGCCCTCCTAGGTGTGTGACATCATACTGGGTTCATAGGGAAAGGGTTAACTAATTGTAAAATGATTAACCAATGGGAACCTGGGGGCAGTTAACTGTGTATAAGGTTTAAGCACAGAGGGGTTTTTTTTGGGGGGGGGGAGTTATAGTTAGGGTGGAGAAGACAGATAAGGCTGTGGGTTGGGCTAGTCTGGTGTGAGAGAATTTGTTAAGAGGAGTCAGTCAAACAGTTGAGATAATCAGTCAGAAGGTATTAGGAAGGTATAGGCCGGTAAAGAAAAAGTACTGACAGGAATATTATCGGAGAAACCATAAACTTGTTAATGTTTGTAAAATAAACTTGGGGGTTTTTTTGTTCACTTTTAACAACTGCCTGGACTCAGTGTTTTACCAGAGAGTAACTGGTTGGTGGCAGCGGGGAAGCGAGCACAGTGGTGGCACAGGGATCAATAGACCGTTAAACGTCTGGGGACCCTGTGTGATCGCCACAGTGCCCATCGCCTATCATACCCATTGCACTTCTCAATGAAGCCTCAGGCCACCAAGCATTTTGTTTCCATGCCTACCTACCCCCCTCCACCATTATTATGGGATACTTCTTCTCAGTGCTCTTTTTCTAGAAAAAGAGGTGGCGGAACTCACCTTGAACGCCTCTCTTGTTCTCTTATAATGGGAATGGCGCCCATCTGAGTGGTGCCAGAACTGAGTTCTGGTGATCTCCAGCTGAAAAAAAAAGCCTTGCGTGTACTCTTAAATTTTTTTATACCAAGAGTCACTGGTTGTGTACACACCGTACATTTAAAGCAATCCCTTCCCCCCAAAAAAGAATCCAGGGAATTGTAATTTGTTAAGGGTGCTGGGAATTGTAGCTCTGAGTAAACTACAGTTCCCATGAGTCTTTGGGGAGCAGTGCTTTAGATGTATGGTTTGTATGCAGCCATTGTGTAGAACCAGTGAGTTGGCCCAACATGTAGGTCCTTCTGAGGAATAATGTGTGGAATCTGCAACACAGCAATGGTGTCGGATTGCCTCCCTGCTGCTCATGTGGGGTAGCCAAAGAGGACAAAGCTCCTGCACATTTAGTAGTTGCATTGAAGGTATGCACTTATTAAAGGTACAAGAGCTCTCTCCCCTTTTTTCACTGGGCTGCTCTTTGCCCAGACTAGAAAGACTGAAGACTCCTTAACATTAGACGTTTTTAACAGCACACTTTTTCCTCCTTTCAAGGCAAGCCAATGGTGTGAAGCTGGGATCTACCTCTTAGCTTCCCAAGCTGTAGACAAGTGTCAGTCGCAAGAGGGAGCTGAAACGGCACTTTGTGACATCGAGAGATTCCTGGAAACTGCCAAGGACCACCAGCTGTTGACAGCAAAGGAGTTCTACAATCAGTTTGATACGATTCTGACGCCAGAGATCAAGGTAAGGGCACTGGAAGAGCCTGGCTGCTGGATCAGACCAAAGGCCTTTCTGCTTAGGCCAGTATTCTGTTTCCCAGAGTGGCCAGCTAGATGCCTCTGGGAAGCCTGCAAGATGGACGTGAGGGCAACAGCACTTTCCCCCCTTGTGATTCTGGCATTCAGAGTCATAGGCTGCCTCCGGCCTGCCAGTATTTTGCAAGAGGGATTCAAGCACATTCCGGAAATTTAGGTTTCCCCCATTAAAGTGGGTTAAAGCTCTCTGGTGCAAGAAAGTCGGAATAGCGAGGGACTGCAGGGGTTCCAGTGTTTATCCAGGTTTGGTTTTCTTGGAGTAAAGGTCAATGTAGACTAAGGAGTCTTTAGGATTATTTACAAACCTGTGCAACCTGAGCATATGATGGAGGGGTTCACAGTCTAAACACCTCAACAGATCCTTCTTCCCCACTTGCTTTCCAGGGGAGCTGCAAGTCTAGCAAAGAGCAGACCAATAACTATCCATCTCTCACACACAACTCCCACATGCCCAATTCCCCTTGGCATATTGTTCTGCGTCCTAGAAGAGGTGAGAAAAGGCTCATCCATTTGTGTATATAGCCACAGAGCAGACTGTCTGTGCATATGGTAAACAGTAGTTCTTAACTGGCCAGCCAAAGCCATCAGTTTCACAGAGGAACTGGTTTGGTTGCTTTTGTCTTACAGTTTCAAAGCAGGCCTGGAAGGGGTTCAGGGTGTCATCCAGATTGACACACACACACCCTCCCCCAAACCCATAACAATACTCTGCACCTGTCTTCTTCCACCAGAGCAATGCCCAAAGAGTTCTACAAAAGCTGGAAGATGTGCAAGAAATGTTTGACAAGAGGCAAGTGAGCCTGAAGAAGCTGGCAGCCAAGCAGACCCGCCCAGTGCAGCCCGTTGCCCCACATCCCGAGTCGTCACCAAAGCGAGCGTCACCCAAAAGCATTCGGCCAGCCACATTAGGTAAGGCACTGGAAAGATTTAGCCAGGGCTCCCCTCTTAGCATGGCACGACAAAGGGTGGGAAAGAGCCCTGTTGGAAAAAGTTACCTGTGAATTAAGAGTTGCAAGAGAACCAAACAAAAGAAACCAATTCTTTGGAAGATGGTGTGGTTTTATTGAGTATGTAAAGGATGACTCGCACCATTTGAACCCGCACCCAGCGTTCAGAAGTCTGTGGTTGGTTTGATGAAATACATATGATGATCCTCCCTCTCCCTACACGCTGTCTCTCTATACCAGGGGTCTGCAACCCGCGGCTCCGGAGCCGCATGTGGCTCTTTTACACCTTTGCCGCGGCTCCGGGGCGGATACTAGCGAGGGGAGGAGGCGCATTGTGCGCCCCGACACTCCCCACTGTGGCGGGCACTGTACTGGCTGTGACGTTGCATGGGGGCAGTGTGTGCGTTAGTCACACACCGTCCCGATGTCACCTTCCCACGCCTGTAAGGGGCATGTACACTGGTCACTGCATTGAAAGGGGGCATGTACACTGGTCACTGTTTTGAAGGGGAGTGAAGAACACACACACACACGAAAAGGTAACTTGTTAATTTAACGTTTATTTCTATGAGAAGGAGTAATTCTGAGGGGTCAAACAAAGAAATAAGAAAAAGGGACAAAAAAGTTATTTTTAGAATGACGAGTTTTGTGGCTCCCAGTTTTTTTTTCTTCGGAAACAGGTCCAAGTGACTCTTTTTGTCTTAAAGGTTGCAGACCCCTGCTCTATACCAATGTGTAAACTCAAAACATGACTTTCCATTTTCTGTTTGTTAAGTAATGTTTAAATATGTGCCGAACAGTCCCTTTCCCCCGCTCCAATCCTGACCACTCCTTTGTTTATTGCTTATTTTTGTACTGCACATTTTTTAAACAAAATGCCTGATTAAGATTTGTACGATTATCCCAAATCTTTGCATTTTCTTAAAACCAATAAAAAATGCTTTTAATAATGTTAATAATAACAATAGACATTAGGTATGGCACAGAATGGGATGTTAAGTGAGCCTTCTGTCCAAGGCTTGAAAGACATGCCTGCTGGCATTTATAACTGATTGATTCCGCCTTTCTCCCGAGTATAGGACCCAAGGCGGCTCGCAGCATAAATTAAAATGGACAGAGCCAAAGTACACATTACAAATTTATATTTGTTGTATGTACTTTGGCTCTGTCCACTTTAATTTATGCTGCGAGCCGTCTTGGGTCCCTACACTCGGGAGAAAGGCAGAATCAATCAAGCCATTTAAAATCATAAGGGGAGGAAAAGTATAGCACCCACCCTCAGGAAACCCTACCAGAACAGCCAGTTAGTGGCCAAAGACCTGTTGGAACAAAGAAGTATTTGCCTGCTGGGGAAAGGATTGTAAAGGAGGAGCTGGCATAACCTGCAGCAACCTTGTTGATGGAGTGTGAGTCTAGATAGAATGGATCCATGCACCGATATGCTGAGGCCATCTTCTGCGCACCCAGTTTGCCCTTCGGCTACATTTACGATGCATGTGGAAGCAATGTCACAACTCCTTTAGCACGCCACAAACACCGCGCCTGTGTGCTCAAGTGCATATCCACAGATTTGTGTAGTTCAGCTGCACCAATCAGCTCCCGGAAGCTGACATAGCAGCTTCGTTTTGAAGGGAAACGCAGCTGGAGTCCGTCCAGTCCTTCTAAGCATAATAAAACCCGAAGCGAGTCATATCCCATGTCCAAATATCCGGCTGCCTGTTGGATCCATCATGGCATCCCACATTGTTGGTGGTGTGCGAAAAGGAAAGAAAATCGCTTAATGAAAAGCGTCTGGAGCAAAGATGAAAGTAGAGCGAGCCAGGGGGAGATTAGCTGACTCAGGAAATGCTACAGATGTGAATTCCATCGCTGTCTCTTGGGGAAGCCACTAGCTTCTTACAACCTTGAATGTTTATTTTAAAAATAGAAGTGAGGGAAAGACCTTCTCTTTCTTTTTTGGCTCCCTCTGTATAGGGAAGTTGTAACATATGTCAAAGTTAGGACGGGAGATTGAAACCCTGATCACCAAGGTTTCCTCTTACTCAGGGATGCTTTTATAGTATTAGTGGCCTCACTGGAGATTCCTCTCAAAATCAATAAAAAGAACAAAGCCCCTATCATTCCTGCCTCCAGGAATAGCTGAATTAGCTATTACAGTATAGTTTGTTTATATACTACTTTTTAGCCCAGAGGTTCCCAAAGGGTTGAACAGCATTAATATGTATTTGCCAAAATAAATATACAATAAAAGTACAATATATAAAATACGTCAATCAAAATAATATAAGACAGTGGCTGCATTTTCTGTGGTCAACATCATGAATGGCATTATTATGCTAAGTGCCTAACAGAATACAGTCTATACAGCTGCAGTGTTGTGAGTTTTGGTGGAGTTGTCAGGCACTGGCAGAATAATGTGAATGTTCCTTATTGGCTGTGAATGATCTCTAATACACTGGAAATCGAACTCCCCTTTCCTGTCTAAGCAGTAAAAACAGAGATTCACTGAGCCCTCAGAACATGGTTAGTGCCCTGGGATTGGCCCGGTTCAAAGCACTACTGCTCAAACCTTATTTCCATAAACCTTATAACAAATGTTTACAAGAAGTTGGTATGATCATTGCCTCATTGCAGGCTAATGCTGAGAGAAAGAGCAGCTTTCCTACGGCCATGCAATGAGCTCAGTGAGATATGAACCCATAGAGATTTGGGGGTCTGGTTCTTGGCCACACGACACCATCACTTTCCATTAAGCTGTGCAGATCTGCCAGTCTCATTAAGAGTCCTCATCCTATTGTTGCCTATTCCCGGCAGCAAGTTCTGGGGTTCTCATATGCATCTTAGTTGGCCCCCGTTGAGAACTGAGAGCTGCACTTAGATGGACCTTTGGCCTGACCCACTAGGCTTCTCTTATGATCTCAACTTCTGCAAACTTGGAGATTCGCTATGCTGGCCTTCTTCAACCTGGTGCCCTTCAGATGCTTTGGCTAACGAGTCCCATCACCCCCAGCCAGCATTGGAAGGTACCAGGTTGGTGGTGAAGGCTGCTTATGCAATCATGCTTATCCACCTGGTAATCAGCTAGCAAATGTTACAGCTACCCAATCTCCGACCTAAGAAGTGCAACACCATGTCCACATGATGGTCAGTGGCTACCTTTCCAACAAGATTTACCATATTTTTCGCTCTATAGGACGCACCGGACAATAGGAGGCACCTTGTTTTAGAGGGGGGAGAACAAGAAGAAAAAAATCTCCCCCCTCTGCCCAGCACCCCTTCAGCGAAGCAGCAGGAGGCGCTGCACAGAGAGGGGGAGAATTTTCCCCTCGTTTTCCCCCTCTAAAACAAGGTGCCGTTCAAGGTGCGTTCAGCCGCCTTCAGGCTGCTACCTTGGAAGCCTGGAGAGCGAGAGGAGTCGGTGTGCACTGACCCCTCTCGCTCTCCAGGCTTCAGGTTCCTTTCAACCTGCTCTTTGGGGCTGGCGGGGGGGAAGCCCACCACCAGCCCCAAAGAGCAGGTCGGGGAGCAGCGGAAAGGCGCGCAGCGGAGAGGCTCCTGCTATAGCCGTGCGTCACCTTTCCAGCCGGGAGAGGGTCGCGGGGCTATGGCTTCTTCGCTCCATAGGACGCACACACATTTCCCCTTCATTTTTGAAGGGGGAAAAGTGCGTCCTATAGAGTGAAAAATACGGTAGTCTGCAGCCCTATTCAGGGTTTTTTGTTGTTGTATTTAATGTATCAACCTGTGAAGGTAGTCCATCTAGGAGGAAAACTCTGACCCTAAGTTCCCACTGCCTTTTGTGGCATTTTGTGAAAGGAAATTTCATTAGTGCAAGCAGTTTCTGAGCTCTGGGCGCAGTAGTGCACCTAAGATTTCAGATTAAAACTGCAGAGTGGAAGGAAAGGAGGACTTTTTTTCTGCCTCCCCACTTCTGGCTACTCTCTGAAGACTGAAGAAAAGACCCTCTTAAGAATATTAGGGGGTGGGCAGGAAAAGGACTAGACCATGTGAAAAATGAACTTAATATTTTAGCTGCAGTTCATTTGTTTTCAGCTTTGTATTCTTGTTATAAAAAAGCGTGCCTAGGCATTCCATTGTTGCGCCCATAGCGTAGGTTTAAGCTGTCATTTAGCTCCTAGCTTTCATATCTCAGTTTCTAACACTGCTTGTGGGATAACTTCGGGAGAAGAAAAGACTAAGGAATAAACCAGGCATAAGCAAACTCCGGCCCTCCAGATGTTTGGGACTACAATTCCCATCATCCCTAGCTAACGGGACCAGTGGTCAAGGATGATGGGAAATGTAGTCCCAAACATCTGGAGGGCCGGAGTTTGCCTGTGCCTGGAATAAACCCTACACAAATCCAGAGTGGAGTCCTTAAGATGGTTGGATGAAGCTTTGTACGCCTCATTCTGGCAACTCCTGCAACCAAGCTGGTGCGAAATGTATTGCTCTGCATTCCTTTGGACCTCAGCAGTAAGGCCAAGGTCTTGTCTGGGCAGCCCAGGACCTCCATACACACTGCCCAGGCTTGCAGTTTGACGTCACACCCAAAGGCGCACTCCATTTTCTCTCAAGACAGATGGGTGCCAACAACAACCTATGTATCACAATGGTCATAGTCCAGGAGGAACCAACATGGAACCCCCAGAGATGTTGTTGAACTACAGCTCCTATCATCATCTTTTACCCATTGATCGTGCTGGTTGGGGATGATGGACATTGTAGTTGTACAACATATGAAGGATACCATGATAGCTACTCCTGCAATAATCAGATGTTTCAGATAAAAGAATACATATTCCATGCTGTCATGTTGGCACAGGTACAGGGAGGGGGAAACTGGAATGGAAGGGTGGGTGATTCACATGTGTGCTCTCAGTAGCAGGGTGCAAGGACGCACCTGAGTAAGGGAAAGGCGCCATATAAAAACCAAAATGTTCATATTACTTTGATGGGCAACCTTGAGGAAGGCAAACTGGTTTCTTTCTCACCAGCATTACTGGCTGTGAAGGAGGTTTTAATTAAGGGCAACTAGGACCTGTTCTCTCTCTCTCTCTCTCTCTCTCTCTCTCTCCTTCCTTCATTCCTTCTATGAACATCTTTTATGCTGCCATAAAAGGTTTGCACATTTGAGCTCAAAATGCAAAACCTAAACATTATAAATTGCTCTTCCATTCATCAAACCCTTCACTTCTAAGGCAGGGCAGTTTCTTCCAACTCCATCTGCAGACCTCTTCACTGTATTCCACCATAACCCATCCCCTAAGGGCTTCCCTGTTTTCAAGGGACAAGTGAAAGGAAGAGTGAACATGAACTCAGTTTTGTGCGCAAATGGGCTCAGATCCAAGTCAAACACTATATAGCTGTGTCCTCTCACCCCTTATCTGTTCAGGAATAACAATAGCTGGTTCATTTTTCTACTCTCATAGTAACTATGTTGTTTCATCCACATGCGGAACAGTTATTTCCCATGTTGTTTCTCTGTGGGTAATTTCAACCCTCCCTGCATCTCATTAATGAGAATGAGCCTCTCATACTTGGTTGGATTGAATACATGGGTGAAACAATATTTATTTAATGTGTTCCAAAATTACAGCAGCTTCTAAAAAGCTCCATTCTCACCAGCTGGGATGAATGACTGTTCAAATGGCAATATAAAATACAATGTAAGAAATAAAAGCAGCAATTAAATGCAATTAAAAATCAATAGTAATATTTAATCCTGCCCTGCCAGGGACCACCCAAATGAAGTTCACAGACTGCAGATTACAAACCCCTGCTCTGAAGTGACCCAACACTACGGTCTTGGTTTCATGGGGGGGGGGGATTTTCTGGTAGTGCTGCATTTTCTGATACTATATGGGGCTTTTTGTCTTATTTCAGCTGCCAACAGGAAATCAGTAGAAATTTCTAGTCCTCCCAAATCCATCTCTGAAGCAGACTTGTCGAAAAAGAAAAGTGTAAAGAAGATGAAAGGTGGAATTAAGGTAGGAAGGTAGTTTTTTTACTTTGGGTACGGTCTCCAAACGAGAAAAACCAAGCTACCACCACTATTTTTTGCTTAGTGCCTAGCTTTTTGATAAAAAGATTCATGGCAGAGTCTTAAACTCTGAAAATGTCCTAAGCTGCTTCCATCTCTCCTTGCCCCCATTCTGAGCATTAAAAGATTTTAATTTAAGGGGGCAATTTTTCAATATCACTGTCTCACAGTAAACAAAGAGGCAATTCACACTTAGACCCATAAATTATGAGAGTCTCCTGCTTTGTTTATCAGCTTCATTGTTCTAATCCACATGTTTCCTATCTGTGGCTTCTTCCACAGACTGTTGCTATTTTGCGAGTGGAATTCAGTTGACAAGGTCAATTCTAAAAGGTCGTTAAAAGTGTCTCCCAAGTGCCCTAAAATGGCACATGGTGCTCCTGCTGCTCTGCTCCACACAACAGCTGATGAGCGGGAAGTGCTCACTGCTTCCCTGATCTGCTTCCCTTGTTTGCAAGCTGCTTGAGGCAAGGGAACAGCAGCAAAAAACACAGTCTCTCTGGCTCAAAATAGGACGTGGGAAGGGAGCGGGAACAGGTGAAGAAAGAAAACCTTAGAAAGCAGGAAGTCCGCAGAAATAAATTCCAGGTGGAAAATGAAGAAAAGCTCTCAAACAAGTAACTGTAGAAATTAAAATTCCAAATCCAAGAAGAAAGTTTCTAAGATCTGTTAAAAAAACAACACTGAATTTATTCAGCACTTAGAATTGGGTCATTTAGCAGCCTATGGGAAGATGGTGACAGGTTTAACCACGTCTTTTTAGGCTATAATAAAAACTGCAACAGGGAAGGGGCCATAGCTCAGCCATAGAAAAAAACACTGACCAAGATCAATCTAGTGCAGAAAGGATCAAGAAACAGGTGGTGACTCTCCTCAAGATCCCAAAGAGCCACTGAGAGTTGTCAGAACAGGAACCAACAGTGTGACTTCATATAAAACCTCCTATGAGCTTACAGATACTAGAAATCCTTTCCACTAGAATTCTTCAGCACGAAAATCATTGTACACACAGCAACAAAAGTGTATTATCAGCATACATATGACTTCTTATTGATCTACATCATGAATAGGACATGCTACTAAGCAGGAATTTTGTAGCATGTGTGTCTCCAAGATACTGGCTGTTCTGGAGACAGACCACACTAACAAGCCACTACTGACAGCTATCTGGCTGCTATTATTATAGAGCAAAGTATTGTAGATGAAAAGAAGCCTTTAGTCAGACATCTCTGCTTTGTGTTCATTTTCCAGATTGAAGTAATGCATGAAGCAAGTCAGGGAGGTTCCAGCAGAGTCTTAGTGATGAGTGAAAGTGAAGAAAATCTTTCCACCAGGAGGAGGTAAGGATGAAACCAATTTCTACCAGAAGAAATAATTGGTTTAAAGAAAATACTTTTTTTTGCATCACAACCCATGTTTTGCTGATATACTGCATTTATATGCCACCTTTCTGCAAAGGCCCCCAAACAGGTGATTTACAATACAACAGAGTTATAACTTAGACCTGCTCTGCCAGCAGACATTTACGACCTTTTAATGAGTATTCACAAACTTTCTTAATGCCTTGAATAACAAGCTTCTGCGCTCAAAATAGGGTAACACTGTCCACCGTTTTCTAGAGTTAAGGCAGGGAGTTGAAAGCACCTGTAGAAGGAGCAAATGAAATGGACTGTATGCACTAGCTACATTTGCTTGTAATGGTAAACCATGGCTCGGTGCTACGTAGATGAGCCTGAACAAATTCCTGCAGAGTGGTGTTTTGCTCGTCTTCCCTCATCCTCTCTTGGGAGAGTTAAGTTTCACTTTTACTTAGCATGTAAGAAAATAGTAAAATAATAAAATCTGTCATAAACAAATATGAAATGGTTTTTCAAATGACGTTCCTCTGGTATTTGTGACATTTAGTATTGCACAAAGCACACTGCAAAAACTGATAATCCTCTTGCATGCAAGTAAGGGTGGGAGAGGTTTAATTTTGAAGTTTAACACATCTAGATTTGGTAAATTCTACACATTATTAGTAAAAAACATCTCTTTGCCTTTGCACAGCAGACTGGTAGTTTACACTGTAAAGGCGGTTAATGGTTAATTCCATTTGAGAGATGGAAACCAGATCTTTCTCCCACTACCATTCTGGAGTGCAATTTCCTAAACCAGGAAGTAAGATAATCTCTCACTAAAGGTCACATTTCTGCAACAGGACCAAGTGAAAGGGCCCAGACATTGTTTTGATATACACTTTCCAGTCTGCTGCAAAGTGTATATCCTGATACGTGAAGACTTCAGGGATGTGCACAATTCAGTGGAAGATTGGAACTTGACAGGGGGAAAGCAAGCCTTTAAATAGATTGAGTTACTCTACCTATGCCTTTAAACCAGCTTAACTTAAACTGTGTTCCCAACTTGTTGATTATGCTGAATGGCCTTAGGATCCCATCATTGCCATACCCCTTTTCAGGGCTTATGCTGGTTTAAAACAGGGGTCAGCAACCTAAGGCCCATGGGCCAGAAGCGGCCCACGGAGGTCGTTTGACCGGCCCACAAGCTGCCCCCGAACCGAGTTGCCCACTCACACACTGCGCTAAACTGGCGTGGCGCGGGGACTCGCTTCCGTGGCGCCAGAAGTCGCGTCTGCGCAGACACAGATGCTGAAAATCACGTCTGCACAGAGATAGATGCTGAAAATTGTGGGCACGCACGCGATCCGGCCCACGGAGGGATCTCCGTAGGACTGTTCTGGCCCAGGCAAGATAAACCTTGCCGACCCCTGGTTTAAAACGCTAGCTAATCTGGGACATACCCTAGCCTATCTTCTGCTAAACCAGGTTGTTGGAGTTGCCATAAGATGGTGACCTTCCAGGTGGGCCAGAGATCCGCTGGCTCCCAATTCTGCTCATCCCAGCAGATGGAGCCTTAAGATTGTATCCTCAGTGACTTCAGATATCAAAGTAGAACACATTTACAAAATAACACAAAATTGTTTATTGAAAACAAGTATTTTACAAAATGTGATACAGAGAAAAAGTGTCACGAATAAATAGTCATTTCTGTAATAAAAAAAAATCATATCAAATAGCTGCAAACCAAACAAGTAATTGCTTTAAATAAACACTTTTGTGCAACAGTGTCAAAACTAGTACCCGAAGTTACCATTCAGGCTGAAGCAATTTTACCTGTGAAGTGGAAAAATAAAAGTCTAACAACCTTGCGTCTGGAGCACTGGCAAACTCAAGAATTTCCAGTTTCAAATATATAAAGACAATCAATGTTCAGAACCCAGAAGGATAAGAAAATGTCGAGCTCTCTTTTCCTGGAAAGAGTGCCTTCATAACTTCTTTAAATTGTTAAACATTCTTCTGCAAGCTAAAGTAGTACGAAACCATCTCCATGTCCCTTTAAAGCTAGCTAATAAATACTTTTAAAAGCAGAACATACCTGCTGTAAAACACAAAACACATACAGCACTTCCAACAGTCAACATAAGTTTTAGGTGCTAGCTATACATTAGGCCTTAAATCTTGTGGTCACTTGAGCATTGCGGTCACTGGACTCGCACTTCAGACAAAGCAAAGGCCTGCTAACAAGACCCAAATTCTTAAGCATATTTCGACTGTTATTGGATGGCATTAAGCTAGCTGTCAATGGGATGTCTGTTTGAAACTGGTTATAGCAATATAGAAATTAAACACCAATAAAAATCCATGTTCCATTAGCCCTACATTGTATGCAATTTTGATTTTAAAGCAAAGCCAGTAGCCTGGGGGAACAGGGCAATGAGGAGAGACGGCCAAGATTCCCCCCTCCCCAAACTATGCAAACCCTTTTGCCTAGAACCTTATGCGGCATGGTAGGTGCAAGCAAATAAATTCAGTTCCAACCCACCCTGTAAAACAGCACTGGGAAACCTGTGCCCCTCCAGATGTTGTTGAACTACAACTTTCATCAGCTGTGTTCCAACTGGCATGGCCAATGGTTAGGGATGATGGGAGTTGTAGTCCCATATCTGGAGAGTCAGAGGTTCCCCATCCCTGCTGTAAAACAGGACAGCATACAACTAAGAAACAGCTTCCACTCCCTCTTCTTTCCCCATGTCCCCCAAATTTGCTCCAGAAGTTTGAGGGAACTCTTACAACATATTTAGGGGGCAGAGAGGAGAGGGAGGGGGAGTCCATTTCTGCGGGCAAAAGTTCTTGCACTAGCAGAACTTACGCATTTTCTATTTCGGATTCATAGATTGATTGCAAAGTCCCTTAAAACATGAATTGGTAGGGAATTTATTCATGTAAGTAGCTAACATGGATTGGTGTGTTTTACACCTTTCTGAACTTTAGAAGCCACTCTTGTGCTGTGTAATCCTACACTTTCAGATAAAACAGTGTCTCCTGCTGATTAAGTTTAACAGAAGTGAACAGGATGAAAATATATTTGCAGTGAAGACCAACTGGGAGGCGAAGAATAATTAAGTGTGATTTTTTTTTTGTTCAGTGCTTCGGTTGCAAGATTTTACATTTTTTTAAGTTGTTTTACAAAATTTTGAAATAGAGATGAAGTTTTTCAGGATTCATTTGAACCAGTGCTTGAAGCCAGCATGAGCACCACTTGTATAGGATCAAGGTTTGTAAAGTTAGGACTGAATTATCACTGTGATGGACTGTGATGTAGTGGTAATAGGCACAGTGCCATTGGATTGATAAGACATACAATCAACATGTGATTGTGCATTGGAGTGGGGGAGAAAACATTATTTAACTAGTACATCAATACTTTCATCATTGCATTTATCTGAGCTGCCTACTTTACCTGCTCTTTCCAAATCGTATTATAAACAGAAGATGTACATGGTTTTCAAATAATCTGATTTCCAAATTCAATTCCATATGGTAATTACAGCTAGTTTAGAATTGGAAGTGTAAACATACAGTTTTCAGTAATATCTAGCCAGTTCTTTAAGTCTCTTGGACAAATACACTCTAACATATGGGAGCAAATGGTTCAATAGAGCCAAGAAAACTTTGTTGAAGCCATTAGATTAGTGTGGGATATAGGCAAACATTCACATTTAAAGTTTTCACATAATATTTTATGTTCATTTTTCATGTGTCAAGGGAGAAAAGAGCTGGAGATTTCAGATTTTTGGCTCAACAAGTCTATTCAAGTATTAGGAAAATGCAGCAACACAGGGATATGTGTCCTGATAGACTAATCTGCAAAGAAGCATAACATTAACCATTCTACAATATATTTTACCCAAAACTCCAGAGGAAATGTTTTTCACTTTTGGATCCGTAGCCTGCTTCCAAAGGTAGCGAAGGTCTTCTACATGTCCATGAGAAGTCATCATTTTGTTGTAAATGCATGGGTGATATGGAGCCTTCCCTTCCCCAGAAAAAAAGGGATGGTGTTGTGGTTCAATTCCCATTTTGTTGGCACAGAGACCCATGAAAACATCATCGATGTAAAGGCTTGAATTAAGAGTCTGCGAGGCTGCATATACTTTAGCTGCTACGTCACTCGATATTACATACGCAGCTCCTGCTGTGTAATCCGGATACGCAGGCCAGGGATACATTTCATAGGGAACGTAGTATTTGCTTTTCTTGTCTCTTACGGGAGGTGCTCCACGATGGACACGCCCAATCCAAAAATTCTGAACACCAACTTGTGCTAGATTTTGGAGGTATGCAACAAGATTTGGCATGTGGATGAAAATGTCATCATCTGCTGACATAACAAACTTGGCGTGAGGACAGAACTTATTTACCCAGCTAAACTGCATGAGTAATTTGTGGGTAAGGTTGTAGAAAGTATCTAAGAAGTCTCCTTGAATCAGGTCGCCGTAAAACTTGTCTTCTGTTTGAAGCCTCATTTGCATATAGTCTCTGTCTGTAAGGTTTCTTGGCTGCCCCAACACAAACAGGGTCTTTATGTTGGCCTGAAGATAGTAACGGACGTACCTTTCATTACCCCATGTTTTCCGAATAGAGTCTCTCCGGTGACGGTTCTCAGGTGAAGACTTCACAAGCAGCAGCAGCAGCACATCTTGCTTTTGACATTTCTCCTTGTGGTTGATCAAGTATTGACAGCCTGCTACCCTATCCAAGTCCTTACTGATAGATAAGCTTTCATTCACAAAATCATAGCTATTTATGAGGTATCTATAAGAGTAAGACTTCATGTGGCTCACAATACTATTGTCAAGTGGTCCCCAAAAAACCATGAGAGACAGCACAAAACAAGTGGCAAATAGCTGTACAAATTGGCATTTTCTTACTCTTCTATGATTAATGTACATTCTGATGCACTCTTCTTATGTCCAACTACAGTTAAGGATCTTTATTTTTAAACAGAGTTCTTGTTTTCGCAAAAGAGTTCACAGTCTCTCCTTCAGGGGAAGTGTTCATCGTAGATGAATATTTATTTTGGACAGCAGCCTTAATAAAATCCTCATACGCCAACTTTTATAAGTCATCTTGCTTCAAAAGTTGTTTTGCTGGAATGGAAGGTGTGAAGTAGAGTCTGGACAACAGCACCTGCTGAATATAGTCTTTGCTCTGCTGCATTTTTAGCTGATCGAAGAATTACCTTGCATTTGTTCTCTTACGGCTTAAGACATCTGCAAAATATAGGAAAGAAAATACTTTAGCCAAATCTTATTACATTTTAAATCACAGTTATAATCCTATAGAAGACCCCTAAAAATACAAAAACACAACAGGTGAAGGATAATTACTCAAATTTTGGACTTATTTGTATCAAACAGACACTTCCACTTCCCCATGCATGGCTGGATTCCATGCCATTCCAGAAACCAGGGGTGGGGAACTTGTGGTCATCCAAATGTTGCTAGACTACAACTTACATCATACTTGACCGCTGGCCATGCTGGCTGGGGTTGATGGAAATTGGGGAGTCAAACATCAGACTGCTGCAGTCATAAGTTCTTGACTATCTGATATGCAGCAATCAAGTACACAGAATTTCATCGCACTACAGAACATTTATATTGAAGTTCAATGGTTCACTTCAGACAAATTCTCATTAATTCTTAATAGTTCTCCATGGCAAGTCAATTATTATCCCAATATTGCAGATAGGGGGAGCAGAACTAGCAGCTTGCCCAAGCTTATTCATTCTTTGCTAATTTACAAGACCAGTTTACACCACTTTCACGAAAAAGACATGTAGTATCCTTTTAAAATGATATTCTGACAATGTTGAGACAATGAAAAACGAGGTATTCCAGGTATGTACATTTCTTTGCCAGTATTCAGCCTTACATGGTGTTTTGAGTGTAGGGCTCGGCGATACCAGCTTTTTAACATCACCAGCCAAACATCGCAATCTGGCAATATACCAAATTTCTCCCTCTGCGCAGTATGAGGGCAGAGTGGGATGGCGGTTTCACCAGCGATATACAGCTGAGTGAAGCCAACATCGCTGTCTGCTCCTCATTCCAGTCCTGGGTGATAAAATATTGATGTATCATCCAGGCCTATTTGAGTGTATGTGTAATTTTAAGGGAAACCTGACAGCATGATGGAAAAATGCAAGTAGTATTTCTCTACCCGTGGACATATTAACAGGCACTCTAGAAATTAAAATATCCATGTGTCAGGTACTCTGCTATCCTATTCAGCATGCACCCATAAAAGCTTCTTCAGTACAGGACTTAAATCTGAGGAGGGGGCGGGAAGATGGCCTCAAGCAGATGTTTACAAGGAAAAGAAAGGAATAGCATCTTTCATAAGGCTGCATAAAAAAAATCTTCAATTGTCCCAATGTAATTCTACAGCGGTTGAGTCATTAAAACAAGATTTAGTAGATCCAGAACTTGCAGAAACCAGCAGAAGTACTTAGGTTTCTGGTCACGAAGCATTAAAAATGGCCTTGTACTGAGAAAGAACGTGGTTTTTGTTTGTGCCATAGTTTGCTGTTTAATTACAAACAACGTCTGTATGTTTGGATGCAATGGAGGTCATAAATGGAGCTAAACACCTGTGCTGTCTTCAGCCGGCCCTCTGCTCCCCAAAATCAGACGCCCTGTGCTTCAACAGGGGGCAACTGTCCCCCCAACTGTGACCTCCTAGGAAAATTCATCCCTTCCCAGGCCTATTAGGATCAAAATCTGTTGTGTGGAGTCCCAAATGGGTTGTCTAAAATGAATTTATCTGAAGGCAGCAGGGCTGTTAACCTGTGTGGGCAGGGATGCTTTTATTAATTTTTCCTCTTGGTTTTAATGTACTTATGTGTGTTGGGGGACGGGGTTGGGGGTTCTGTCTGTCTGGTTGCTTTGGGCTGTCTTGCGCAAGATTAACTAATTAAAAAACAGAATACCTAAAAGCAGAAAGCTCCGTGTGGTAAGCAAGGAACTCTTTCTTTGCGCAGGGTGTAGCTGTAAGATACTATTTGAAGCCAATGGCTAGCAGGAGATTTGGTTGTTTAAAAGGCACATATAAAAGCCAGCCTTCTGTGTGAGGACTGGGGACAGTGGCCTCAGGGGCGAAGAGGTGACAGCAATGCCCCCGTCTCTCCTAAATTTCCCTCAGGCTGCCTGAGGAGAGACGCACTTCAGTGAGGAGGGCTAGGCGGCCATGACGCTTTCTGAGGAGAAACAGTGGCCTGCCTGCTTCCATAAACAGTCCAAGGGGGGGAGGAGAAAGAAACGTGAAATTTGAATCTCAGGCCTTTCTTCCATCTCCACTGCACGCGCTAGCTCTTCAAAAAAAGCAGCATTTGTTCAGACACAGGAAGCATGTTCATAGCCACCACCGCTCACAAAAACAAGAGCCTTTTATTACCACACCTGAAGGTAATCACAAGGCAGGCAGACAAGCGTTTTCTTCACTCATTCTCCACAATGCAAGATCTGATCTCTATCACTACCCAGTTTTTCCCCCAATGAAGCGTAAAGCACTGTGCTGTGACGATTTGAAAAATAAAATCTATAAAGCACCATGCTAACTTTATTGCTAATCACCCTATCAGACTAGTCGCTACGTCACAAGGCCAGAAATTTAATAAAGCAGTCGCCTCTGAAATAGCAGTTTCACTATAATCTGTTTGCTAGGGTCCAGTTAAAGCTACTTTTGGTCTCCATTTGGGTCCATGAGAGGCCCTAACTACCATTTCAGATACAGATAGGTAGCCGTGTTGGTCTGCCATAGTCAAAATAAAAAAATTCCTTCCAGTAGCACCTTAAAGACCAACTAAGTTAGTTCTTGGTATGAGCTTTCGTATCTGAAGAAGTGTGCATGCACACGAAAGCTCATACCAAGAACTAACTTAGTTGGTCTTTAAGGTGCTACTGGAAGGAATTTTTTTATTTTACCATTTCAGAGTGAGTGTGCCTGTGTGTGAGATAGGCAAGATAGACAGGGGACTCTATTCCTCTGCCCTCTCAGTGTTTTAAACCACTTTGACTTTGAATATATCTCATG
This sequence comes from Podarcis bocagei, assembly GCF_964188305.1. Taxonomy (NCBI): domain Eukaryota; kingdom Metazoa; phylum Chordata; class Lepidosauria; order Squamata; family Lacertidae; genus Podarcis; species Podarcis bocagei. The sequence goes on from NC_138128.1 coordinate 9,995,199, forward strand.
ATCAGGACTCCGATCCCCCTGCCCAAAAAACCACAAAAGCCCCTTAACAAATATGAAAGCAGAAGTCATGCAAAACAGCATTGTACGAGTGTAACCACTGCCCCTTCAGTGATGCTCATGACTACCAACTGAAACAACCTGCAAGTCACTGACCGCACTGTGGCTTGGTAATGTGGTGAAGCAGGAATCCACACCTGTATTACTCTTCCCCAAAACCTGAGGCAATGTGAAAGAGCCCTTTGTGACAGGAGAAAGAAAACTAGAAAGAAATACAGGGGGAAAGCCTGTCTTCCTATAAGCCAAAGCTGCAGAACTCTCAGCCTCATGGTGGCTAGAAACACAATTTTGAATTTAAAAGCAATGCACAGCAACTACTGTATTTTGCATTAGAGTGCATATTCCATGTACAAACAGGGCAGGCTTAAAGCCAGGCATCTTTGGTTTCCAACTTTCTCTCTTTTTTTTGCCATGCCCCACCTAAGCATCTCTAAAATCCCCGTGACACATAATACTTAGTATTCAAAAAGTGAACTCCTGTTCACGTGGAGGAAGCCTAAAAGGCCATTAACTTGGTCTAACTCATTCACGAATTGCCCCCCTGTTGGGTGTGTGCCCAACGTTGGGAACCACAACTCTAGGCTAAATTAAAGAGTTCAGCTTGGTCTCCTCTCACAAGTAACTCACAAATTCCTGTAGTTGTTTGGAACGTTATCTGTGAAGTAGTTTAATTAAACCGTGGGTGGCCAACCCATAACAGACAAGCATTATATTCTAAATAATATTCATCACAGCTGTTATTTAACCATTCCTCAGTAGAGGTTTAGCAAGAAAGGGAATTGCTTGCAGAACTTGCAACAGCCTAAATGCCTTATAATTTCAGATTTATGGTAAGAGGAGTACAGGATCTTTGTCTCGGTTCAAAGAAATTCAGGCATCATGTGAGATGCAGCTGGCCTGAAGCAGTCTTGAGGTGCTCCAGCTGAACACAACCAGCACATGGTATTTACCCTCCTAGCGGAAAGGGAACCGCTTGGTGTTTTTTTCCTGGTAGATGGCCTGTGCTATGATTAACAACTTGGACAGACGTAGCCAAGGTTTGCAGCTTGTGGTGTGCAACAGGAGGGAGAAAAGCTGCAGAAGCAGTTTTTTTAAACACAGTTGAAATCAGCACTTTCCGCAGCACGAGTCAAGCTCTATTATTTTGGTTACATAAAATTACACAAACAAATGAAACACCCAGCAACTGCCTAGACAAGGCTCGTTTTAGCCTGCATGCTAAAAAAATAAATGCTAGAAAGCAGTCCTAAGTTATTGGGGGGCTGGGGTGGAAAGAGAAGCAACATTATTTTGCCCGATCTATCTGGATTGCCAGGGTAACTCTCTTCTTATCCCAGTTGCTAATTAATTAAACAAGTTCATCATCCACCCAATTTTTTCTGCCAACAAACCCCTTGCAGCTAACAGATTGAGATTGAATCCTGACAAGACAGAAGTACTGTTTCTGGGGGACAGGAGGCGGGCAGGTGTGGAGGATTCCCTGGTCCTGAATGGGGTAACTGTGCCCCTGAAGGACCAGGTGTGCAGCCTGGGAGTCATTTTGGACTCACAGCTGTCTATGGAGGCACAGGTCAAATCTGTGTCCAGGGCAGCTGTGTACCAGCTCCATCTGGTATGCAGGCTGAGACCCTATCTGCCTGTGGACTGCCTCGCCAGAGTGGTGCATGCTCTGGTTATCTCCCGCTTGGACTACTGCAACGCGCTCTACGTGGGGCTACCTTTGAAGGTGACCCAGAAACTACAACTAATCCAGAACGCAGCAGCCAGACTGGTGACTGGGAGCGGCCGCCGAGACCATATAACACCGGTCTTGAAAGACCTACATTGGCTCCCAGTACGTTTCTGAGCACAATTCAAAGTGTTGGTGCTGACCTTTAAAGCCCTAAACGGCCTTGGTCCAGTATACCTGAAGGAGGGTCTCCACCCCCATTGTTCTACCTGGACACTGAGGTCCAGCTCTGAGGGCCTTCTGGCGGTTCCCTCACTGTGAGAAGCCAAGTTACAGGGAACCAGGCAGAGGGCCTTCTCGGTAGTGGCGCCCTCCCTGTGGAACGCCCTCCCACCAGATGTCAAAGAGAACAACAACTACCAGACTTTTAGAAGACATCTGAAGGCAGCCCTCTTTAGGGAAGCTTTTAATGCTTGATGTATCACAGTATTTTAATATTCTTTTGGAAGCCGCCCAGAGTGGCTGGGGAAACCCAGCCAGATGGGCGGGGTATAAATAATAAATTATTATTATTATTATTATTATTATTATTATTATTATTATTATTATTGCAATTTTCAGAAGATTTAGGGGAATGTTGTGGGCTAGGGAGTATATTCAGTTCTTGTGGGGCACTGGCCAAGCCTTCAGGGCCTCAGATCTAGCACATCTCAGAACACTGTTTGAAAACCACTGTCAGGTTCCCTTCTTAACACAGCGCAGGCAAGTACCACTTATTTCAGCTGCATGCTACTGTTGTGGTATACTTCTACTCAAGCACTCATGGTTTTTACATCCTTCCCCAAAATGGCGCATCTCCACACTACAAGTCATGCTGATGACTAGTGCCAGCAAAGTAGGACATTAATAAGCACAAAATCCATTGTGATTTTACTCCTCATGCCCAATAACAATGCATCTTGGAAGGCCCAAATAATCCCAACACTGGGATCCCAGCAGCTCTCCAAATAACTCGTGATGGTATACCTAGGATTCTCCCATATTTATACTCGCAATGCAACAGGGGAGATTGGGCTGGAAGATAAGCTTTCTGACCATGAAACTTGTTGAGCGTAACTAAACGTGCATGGAGGGTTTGGGGGAACCAGGAGGCAGAGAAGGAAATGGAGAGGCGTGATGACAAAAGGTTTGCTCAGATTTTCTTCTGGCAATAAGTAAATAGTCTTTTTTTAAAATGTAAGAACTGCCCTACTAGATCAGACTAAAGATCTTACCTAATCCAGGATTCTCCCTCTAGGCACTCAAGGCAGCTTGCCCATTTATCCCCAGGAGAGGTATAAACGATTATACTTGCATCAATTCAAAACAAAGTTAGAAATGCTGGTACTTTTTAATCTCCACCATTCCTCCAAGGATGACACGAGTAGCAAACAGAGGGCTCTAATATTTAAAGTGTTCAGAATGCCATCCTAGTGGCATTTATTGGAGAACGCTCTTTTTCTTGCAGGAGTTGTATAAGCTGTTCTTTAAATAGAGAGAAAGAATAGTGAAAATGCTTAAATCAGAAATATGAAAGTTCTACAGGAATGCACATTCACTATTTCTTGTTAAAATATTTTCAGTGCTTACACTTAAGCGCATACTTTATTGCCAAAAACAAAGATTTTTTTCTCCCAGGTGTTCGGATTCCAGTTATAATTAAAGGGCTTTTTAATTAAATATGTACACACGCCCAGTTTCTAGTCCATTACAAACATCCCTTTGGTACAAGTTGTACTTCAATCACAAAAAAATACACCCTCTGATCAAAAGTACAATATTTCATTAAATATCGGGCTGAGCTTTGTAGCCTTTGCAAATGCACTGTGTCATGCAAGAGTTACACAAGTGTCAGGGCATGGAAAGCTTCTGTATGTAACAATTTCTGAAGCCTCTCTCAGACAGCGTGCCTTGCATCCAGGTGGATTAATGGAATAGTAATGTAATGACACATGAAAGAAACCATGAGAAAACTGTCAAGGTAGAAGTGGTTTTTAAAGTCTTTTAAAGCTTAAGTGTAGAAAGCCCAAAAGGCACACAATGTGCAATTCCAGGAAGCAATTACGATTTGAAAAGGCTTCACTTCCTCCCTTGCACTCCCTATAACCTTTAAAACTATCAGTTTTCATCCTCACACCCTTGACTGATGCATTTTTGTGCCCTCGATATGCAACCTTTTATACATCTTGGGGAATGGAATATTACCCACCCCCTATTTGACCTTTCTGGATGCTTCTCCCAATTTGCCCAAGCAGTCACCTACTGACTGTGTAACTGCGTACCTGAGTGGGGTTACCATGCAAGCTGGTTTGCATATTACTCTTGTATTAAAATGTGCAATGCAAGACTGGAAGCTAGACTTTGCCCCAGAGCGCAATCTGAAGGCAAATGAGGCAACCACCTTGCTAATGGTAAGCAGGTCCGAGTCTGGTCAGTGCCTGGATGGGAGACTGCCTGGATTACCACATGTGGTGTCTTGGGTTCCACAACAGAAGAAAGCCTGGATATAAATTTAAGAAATTAACCAATTCATGCTGAATGGTTTAACACAGAAAACTAGATTCCATAGTGTTTTATCTGACACCTTCACTTCAAAAGTGTCTTCAGACGAAAAAGGTTGCAATATACCGTATTTTTCGCTCTATAACACGCACCCAACCATAACACGCACGTAGTTTTTAGAGGAGGAAAATCCGTACGCATGCCACCCATAGGCATTCCCTCCATAACACGCACAGACATTTCCCCTTACTTTCTAGGAGGAAAAAAGTGAGTGTTATGGTGCAAAAAATACGGTAATTTATAGTTTTCAGGTTTCTAATGTCAGCAACCCCATCCCAGGGTCGTCTGTGTGTCTCACACACATTAGTTAAGCAAAAGACACCTCCCCATTCTGCTAGGGTAAGCAGCAGAAAGTATATATCCCCTCTATATACACTACACCGTTTGTACATGGATAGGATAGCATAGAAATGTGCTAACAGAAACAGGATGTGCACATGCATCTGGCTCCCCATAAAACCACTCAGCACACTGTGGTTTTCAGGCGGCTTCCAGCCTGTCACTGGTTGTTAAAAAAAGAATCATTTTATTTTACTCATTTATGAAATTTATTCCCTGGTTCAAAGGTGGGCTTCAAGTGAAACAGTTCCAAACGGAACAGGTTGGTACAGATTCAGCTAAAGGGGTGCGTCCCACAAAACAAAACACCTTAACTTTCAAAAGGCCAGGGTGAAGAGGTGCATTTCAGCATATGGTGAAAGCTGTGCAATGCAAAGATTCCTGCACCGAAGGGGGTTAGACTAGATGACCCTCTGGTTCCCTTCCAACTCTACAATTCCATGAAAATGCTAGATGCCCTCCACAATTGGGGGGTGAGGGGCACAAGGAAAGCCCCCTATGCAGACCTTAACCTCTGTGAAAATGGACAGGGAAAGTATTTCAGATATTTTGGACCTAAGTCATTTATTCAATTACCCTAGGTTTTTTTATACAGTGGTGCCTCGCAAGACGAAATTAATTCGTTCCGCAAGTCTCTTCGTCTTGCGGTTTTTTCGTCTTGCGATGCACGTTTTCCCATAGGAATGCATTGAAAATCAATTAATGCGTTCCTAGGGAAACCGCCTTCGGACCAGGTCCGGGGACAGTCTGCCCCCGGACCTCTTCTGAAGGCTGGGGGGGGGGGACAAGGGCTTTTCTTCCCACCCCCAGCATTTTAAAAAACCCTGGGACAGCGGAGGACTTCTCCGCTGTCCGGGGCGATCTTAAAATGCTGGCGGGCGGCATTTTAAAATCGCCCCGGACAGCGGAGGACTTCTCCGCTGTCCGGGGCGATTTAAAAGCCCCTGGGAAGGCAGGCAGGGGGGACAAAGACTTTCGCCCCCTGCCCGCCTTCAGAAGGTGTTCCCGCCCCCCGCCCCACTTCGGAACAGCTTTCCGAAGTGGGGCGGATGGGGCAGCTGTTCCCGCCCCCCCTCGCCCCTTCGGAACAGCGTTCCGAAGTGGGGCGGATGGGGCAGCTGTTCCCGCCCGCCCTCCCCCCTTCGGAGCAGCGTTCCGAAGTGGGGCGGATGGGGCAGCTGTTCCCGCCCCCCCTCCCCACTTCGGAACAGCGTTCCGAAGTGGGGCGGATGGGGCAGCTGTTCCCGCCCCCCTCCCCCCTTCGGAACAGCGTTCCAAAGTGGGGCGGGTGGGGCAGCTGTTCCCGCCCCCCCGCCCCCCTTCGGAACAGCTTTCCGAAGTGGGGCGGCGGCGGCAGGTGTCCCCACCCCCCCGCCCCACTTCGGAACAGCTTTCCGAAGTGGGGCGGCTGGGGCTGGTGTCCCCACCCCCCGCCCCACTTCGGAACAGCTTTCCGAAGTGGGGCGGCGGCGGCAGGTGTCCCCACCCCCCCGCCCCACTTCGGAACAGCTTTCCGAAGTGGGGCGGCTGGGGCAGGTGTCCCCACCCCCCCGCCCCACTTCAGAACAGCTTTCCGAAGTGGGGCGGCTGGGGCTGGTGTCCCCACCCCCCCGCCCCAATTCGGAACAGCTTTCCGAAGTGGGGCGGCTGGGGCAGGTGTCCCCACCCCCCCTTCGGAACAGCATTTTAAAATCTCCCCGTGTCCCGGGAAGATTTTAAAATGCTGGGGGTCGGGCTGCCGACCCCCAGCATTTTAAAACCTTCCCGGGACACGGGGAGATTTTAAAATGCTGGGGGTCGGCAGCGCTTCACTCCCGACCCCCAGCATTTTAAAACCTTCCCGGGACACGGGGAGATTTTAAAATGCTGGGGGTCGGCAGCTAACACTTCGCTCCCGACCCCCAGCATTTTAAAACATTCCCGGGACAGGGGGAGATTTTAAAATGCTGGGGGTCGGCAGCTAACGCTTCGCTCCCGACCCCCAGCATTTTAAAATCTCCCCGGGACAGAGACTTCTCTGCTGTCCCTTGGAGATTTTAAAATTCTGGGGGTCGGCAGCGAACGCTTCGCTCCCGACCCCCAGCATTTTAAGATCGCCCGGGGCAGGCGGGGGAAAGGCAGGCGGGGGGTGGGAGCAAAGACTTTTGCCCCCCGCCGGCCTTCAGAAGAGGTCCTCTTCTGAAGGCCGGCTGTGGGCGAAAGTCTTTGCTCCCGACCGCCAGCATTTCCCTATGGGCTTTCGTCTTGCGATGCAAGCCCATAGGGAAATTCGTCTTGCGAAGCGCCTCCAAAACAGAAAACCCTTTTGTCTTGCGGGTTTTCCGTCTTGCGAGGCATTCGTCTTGCGGGGTACCACTGTATATGCACACAGGATAAGAACAGAAAGAGCTGTCTTACATTGAATCAAGACCATCTGTCCTGCTAGTGCAGTATTGTCTACAGGGCTTCAGGCCACAGCAGATAATTCAGTTAAGATGTTGACCCTGTGTGCGTCAGTGTGAAAAAGGGCAAAATCCATGCTAGGGATCATTAGGATTTCTTATGCTGGGACCACACTCGGAATCCTGTGTGCCGTTCTAACTGTTTCACTACAAAAACGATACTGCAGACCTGGAAAAGGTTTAGAAAAGGGCAATCAAAATGATTGCTGTGGTCTGTAGCAACTCTTATGAGGAAAGGTTACAGTATTTGTGCCTTTTTCCATTTAGAGAAAAAGCAAGTGTTTAGCGAGGTATAAAATTACGCATGGTGTGCAAAAAAGCAGACAGAAAATATAATAATAATAATAGTAGTAAATAATTATAATGATAATAATAATAATGATGATAATAATAATAATAATAATAATAATAATAATAATAATAATAATAATAATAATAATAATAATTTATTATTTATACACCACCCATCTGGCTGGGTTTCCCCAGCCACTCTGGGCAGCTTCCAACAAAAGATTAAAAATACATTAAAACATCATTCATTAAAAACTTCTGTAAACAGGGCTGACTTCAGATGTCTTCTAAACCTCAGAGAGTTGTTTATTTCCTTGCCATCTGATGGGAGGACGTTTCACAGGCCGGGTGCCACCACCGAGAAGGCCCTCGGAGCTGGACCTCAGTGTCCGGGTTGAACGATGGGGGTGGAGACGCTCCTTCAGATATACTGGGCCAAGGCCATTTAGGGCTTTAAAGGTCAGCACCAACACTTTGAATTGTGCTCAGAAACGTACTGGGAGCCAATGTAGGTCTTTCAAGATCGGTGTTATGTGGTCTTGGCGGCCGCTCCCAGTCACCAGTCTAGCTGCCGCATTCTGGATTAATTGCAGTTTCCGAGTCACCTTCAAAGGTAGCCTCACACAGAGCACGTTGCAGTAGTCCCAAGCGGGAGATAACCAGAGCATGCACCACTCTGGTGAGACAGTTCATGGGCAGGTAGGGTCTCAGCCTGCATACCTGATGGAGCTGGTAGACAGCTGCCCTGGACACCAAAAAGTTTTCCTCCCTCTCCCCTAACACTAGAATTCAGGGCCATCTAGCGAAGCTGAATGTTGGAAGACTCAGGACTTCACAAGTGGAGAGAGAGCTGTTGCACTCAGTTCCTGCTTGGAGGCTTCCCATGGGCACCTGGCTTGGCCACTGTGAGAACAGGATGCTACTCTAGATGGAATGCTGGCTTAATCCAGAGCAAGCTCTGCCAATGTCCTTAACCTAGGGCGTCAAATTTTGTGGTGCCTTTTACCCAAGTGAAATAGCTTTCTCAAATCAATACACACACCCCCAAACAGTATGGATTATTCCATTTACCAAGATCAGTTATCACTGAGCCCTGGCTCGCTCTGTCCCCCTACCATGTTTAAGCGCAAAGCTTTAAGAGTACAGGCATACAACCCACAACAAAGGACCTTACAGGGTCAGAAATGGTTTCCTCAAGGCACAGAAAACCTATTTAGCCATCTATAGAAGCATTACTCAACCAGTCCTAGCTTCACTCCTCAGTACTTATTTTTACATGAGCATGTGATGGTCACAGGAAAAAGTTAGTCAGTGTTAACACCCATTATTACATACCAAGCTGCTCGCATAAACCCACTGCTGTGTGCGGAGCTCAGCTTTTACAGCACATTGAAACTTGCAAGCCCTCAACATCTTGGTCCCTTCAGATTATATTGATCCGGCCTTCACCTAGCTTGTGTCTTCTGGCCTACAGAGTACTTCACTGGTGCCTTAGCTCAGAACAAACTGCCTGTGGAAAACAGCAGATTCACACTCACCCTGGACATCAAATGAAGCTCAATGATACCAGCCAGTTACAGGCCTTGGGTCCCCCCTCCCCCCCCACCAGGGGCATTAAATGAAGGCTGCTGGCCAGACTTTTTCTTAGGACTACAGCTTTGGAACAAAAAGCACACGCGGCCAGTTAATTGACAAACAAAGCATGCTATGCGCCTCCCATAGCTCAGTTTTAGAGCTTTGCAAGCAGGGATGAAACACAGCACCTCCAGTTAGAAGGATCAGTTAGGTGTCAAGAAAGAGACAATATTGAACCACTAACGTCTCACATCAAACGAAACTGATCTGTAAAAAACACAACCTGGAAAAAGAGACAATGCACGTACAGTGGTACCTCTGGTTGCAAACGGGACCCGTTCCAGAGGCCCGTTCGCAACCTGAAAAGAACGCAACCCGCATCTGTGCGGGTCGCAATTTGCCGCTTCTGCGCATGATGTCATTTTGTGCGTCTGCACATGCACGAGTGGCAAAACCCGGAAGTAACCCTTTCCGGTACTTCCGGGCTGCAGCGGGACGCAACTTGAAGCAAATGTAACATGAGGTATGGCTGTACAAAAGTAAACTAAGAAATCTTTAATTAATAAAAAAAATCAAAAAAATAAATAAAGCCAATATTGGATGGAGCCAATAGCACATCTTGTCTGGCATCCTGTTCCATGGGTCTCCAAAAGCATTATTACTTCAAGCTGTGGAGGCAGAGCTTGGTAGACATGGTAGCCAACAGTCTTTGAGTGCCCTCTCCTCCATGAATTTGTCTAATCCTCTTTAAAGCCATTCAGGTTGGTGACTGCCTCTTGGGCGAAGGAGTTCCATAGTTTAACCATGCTCTGAATGGAGAAGTGCTTTCATGGACCTGTCCTGAATCATCCCAACATTCAGCTGCAACCCAAGAGTTGTTGCCAGTAGATACTACTGGACTGGTTGGACCAACAGACTGACTCAATGCAAAGCCTGAAAAACAAAACTACATTACAGTCAAACTTACACTAGGTAGCATTACTTGGCAAATAGCTTTTAGGTGTTTTAAAAACTCAAGACTGTTTAAAAACTTAGGTGTTTTAAAAACTCCAGAGCACACTATAGTGTATAGGCGCACAACTTGATATCTGGAGCTACTTGTACAACAATAGGCTTACTTTCGCTTGTGTCATTTGCTGCACTTAGAGCACGCATTCGTTTTTGTAAAGGTCATTCACTTATCCAGTTTGTAACTAGAACAGTTATCTAGGCCAGGAGAGGAGAATGGAGAATCTCTTAGTGCCTCAGGTTTCTCCCTGTTCCATAGCTCAGACAGACACAAGACTGAGTTCTCTGTAAATTGAAAATTTGGAGGATGGATTTGCGTGCCTTGCTGACCAAAGCAGAAGCAGACCTGCGAGTCTCTGTGGAGGCTGCAATTAAGAGACTGGTAACATTTGCGTATCACAGCAAGCCATGGTTAGTGGGCTGCCATGAATACACAGATTCCTTCAATCCTCCCTGCTAGCAAGAATGATCACCCAGCAACAATCCCTGGTTTACCTGTTATGTCCAAGCCAGGAATTGTGACCCGTTTCATTCAAACACACTGTCATTCCGATGAACAATTGGTAAGCCAAGAACAAACCTTGGCTTTAGGTCATGGTTTATTTAGAGTGAAGCATCATCTCTCCCCCCCCCCCCATTTGGACACAGGATCCAAGGATTGGGGTTTGTTGCATCTGCTTACAAGCAGGGAGGAGTCAGGTGTGAGCAATCTGTGCATTCTTAGTAAGCCATAAAACATGGCTTACCATGACATGCAAAAAGCAGCCAGCATGTAGGATGCAATGTCAGATAGCCATGCCAATATGAAGAATCCTCCAAAGACTGTTTCACACATGAGTTTCATCATATGCAGCAGTGTGTTCATGAGTAGGGAAGAGCAGGCTGGAATTATGTAGAAATTGTTGTGTGACCCGGCCTACAGGAAATATGCACACTGAAAACGATTGAACTGTAGATGCAGCATACCAAGCTGGCTTTAAGACAAGCCACCCAACAATTACTTAAGAGGCCTTTTTAGTTTGCAAACCTGTCCCAAAAGGGAATTCAGCCCAATTCCATTTGATAACAGAAAGTTGCCCAGCAACCAAGGTCAATTTTCATTGATTCATTTTCTAAGATTGTGGGGTGGGGAGCCTGATTATCCGTAGCTTTGGAATGCAAGGAACAGTTAATTATACCAAAAGTTTTCAATCCACAAAACAAGTGGCAGCTACCAATTACATAACTAGATAGTTCCTGATGCACCCAGCTCCATGCTGTTCATAACCCAATGTCAAGCATACAGTGCACCTTGAGACTTGCTTTCTTTTCCTTTCCAATACAGGCAGAAGAAAAAATATAATTACACACCACCCCAATCTCCACGAGCAGTGCGAGATTCCAGGGGTTGCAGGCATGCTTCCCAGGATTTGTGTTCCCTTTGGGGACAATGTGGCACTACAGAGACTATGGTTTCATATGGTTTTATTTACACATATATGCAACCTGCACCTGGGTGGAGGGATTGCGGAGCATTCACATCCTAAGAGGGTCTGGCTTCCCCCTTAACGGCAGCATTAAATCCAAAGGACAGCAAAAAGCCATCCTCTGTGTCTCTTAGTTCCAGCCTGTCATCCCACTAGTACCCAGTAAAGAAGGGCCCCGGGGCCCCAGTCACCCTTGCCTGGCAGTCTTGCCCTATGTTGATTTATTGTTGAACCCACACCCATCTGGCTGGGTTTCCCAAGCCACTCTGGGCGGCTCCCAACAGAATTAAAAGCATAGTAAAACATCAAACATTAAAAACTTCCCTAAACAGGGCTGCCTTCAGATGTCTTGTAAAAGTCAGAGAGTTGTTTATTTCCTTGACATCTGATGGGAGGGCGTTCCACAGGGCAGGTGCCACTACCAAGAAGGCCCTCTGCCTGCTTCCCTGTAGCTTCACTTCTCGCAGGGAGGGAACCATCTGAAGACCCTCAGAGCTGGACCTCAGTGTCTGGGCTGGTGGTTTCCTTGATGGACCATCACCTACTTTGTCCTCCACTAATGGCCCATCCACCTGACTCTGCCGAGGTGGCTTGGCTTCTCAGCATAACTAAATCCAGGGCTTTCCCAAAGTTTAATCAAACCTTGATTAATTTGAACTTTTACTAAATCCAGGAATTATGGGGTTACCCAACCAATTCATAGCAGTACCTTTCATCTCTATGATGGGGATTTCCTGCAAGGAAAGTCTGCAATCTCTCTTCCATGCCAATGCTCCTTACAGAGATGCAAAGTCCATCCCTTGCCACCCCATTAGGAGTGCACACTTTGCTTCCTCTTAACAGCTGCATGCAAGGAGGTCACTGCTAGACTCATGAAATCTATAATGATCTACAGCCTAGGAACAAATACTTAAAATCAAGGCGGCACATCCGTGGCCATGCAAGGACTGGATTCCAGATCGACTAAGCCAGGGATGAGGAACATGTGGTCCTCCAGATACTATTGGATTCCAGTTCATATCAGCCCCGAGCAGCATGGCCAATGATCAAGGAAGGATGAGAGCTGCAGTCTAGCAGCAGCTAGAGAGCCACAGGTTCCCACTCTGTGTTAAATGCAGTTGTTTAGCCAGTATCTTTTGTACTGGGAATGCAGAAGCATCTCCCAGGTTCCCTTTATCTTACTCAATAAGCAAGAGAGCTTCTTATTACCACACCACACCAAATCTCTTAATGAAGCTACAACGTAGGAGGATAGAGCAGAGAGATAATGGTATACGGGAAACATGTTTTGAAGGAGTAACTACATGGGACTCTTATCAAGACAAGATGTTCCCACTGCTATTATGCTTAAGCCAAAGCAAAGCTACACATAGACTTAAACTGATGCAACAGCTATTCTCTTCCCCAGAAAACTCATGGGAAATGTAGTTATGCAAGGGGAGAGGACTAATCTCAGCCGCGCCACCTCACCATACCATAATTCGAAGATTTTTTTGTGGGAATACCATGATAATTAAGTTGATATGAACATAGATGTGCTTTTAGTCAAGATAGCACAGTACTAAGCAGAACACACACACAAAGACTCACCCAAATAATCAGAATACAGTAATCTTTAATGCTATCAGCACCAATGAAATAAAGGGAGGATTGGAGATGGTGGGGGCAGGTGTCTGCAAAACAACAACATGAAGGCAGCCTCCATCTATGGGGTTATCTCTAACAATAAATGTTCCAAGACTGCACCTTTACATTTGACAAGTACCCAACACTGCAGCTGACACACAATATAATAGGAACTGTGTAGACCACGTACTTACAGCATTTTAGACAAAAGATCAGCGACCTTCACATTTTTTCCACGTTCTGCTCTCCCCTCAACCTTTGAGCTCTTTAACCATTCACGCTCACATCACTCAGTCGGCTAATTTAGTGAAAGATACATAAAGGAAGTTTAAGAGCAGGAAACACTGGTGGAGGGGAGGTGTCTGCGTCTGCCATAAACAGATGGCTACTATAGGAAATGAACTAATTTTGCAAGCAGTTATTACCACAAGCCCTAAGCTCTATATCCAACACCGTACAACAAAAGTCTTTAGCCGCGTTCTTAATAAAAGCAGCTGCTTAAATGTACACATTAGCTTGTTTCTTCTTACCAATAGCTGAGGCTAATTTTGTTGGCATGAGAAATATACAATGCTGAGAAACACAGAACTTTACTATGTTTTCATATGTGCTGTAAGCCGCCCAGAATGGCTGGGGAAACTCAGACAGACAGGCAGGGTACGTATAAAAAATTAACGCCACATGCAGAACATCTTTAGAACCCATCATATCCCATCAAATGCAGGGCAGCACAACAATATTTATCTTAGTCATCTCTTGAGTGATTTTTACTATACAGCTGTAACAACTGGGAATGGAAGCAACAGTGACTTAATAAAGAGACCTAACGAGAATTGGATTTGAATTCACATTTTGCCTTCTAAATACAGTGTCTACCCATTCATGGTACAGAGGCTGGATGTTGCCATAAACTGCTTTGTTACAACCTGTTCCAAGTATAATGCAAGTTATTTTGCACTTCTGCTATCATATCAGCATATATATCCCTGCTTATCACCACCTCAGGGAATTATTTGCACATATTCCATTTTGTATATACAATAAATACCCTTGCCTTTAGCAGTGTTAAGAATAGAGGTGGTTTTCTTAAACCACCATCCAGCAACAACTCTCCTAGCAAGGGGTCTTTCCCAGCCCTACCAGGCAATCCCTGGCATTGAACCGGGAACTTTATTTGCAAAACATGTACTCTACCAGAGAACTACAGCTCTTCCCTCTCATGCAGCCTTCTACAACTTGGTGCCCGCCCACCCACTGGTCATAGAACTGTAGTTGGAAAGCACCCAAGCGTTGTCTAGTCCACCCCCCTGCAATTCACGAATCTCAACACATCAAGTTTTTAAAAAATCATGTATTCTTATTTATTAAATTTGCATGCCACTCTATACCCGCAGGTCTCAGGGCAGTTACAACATATAAACCACAATACAAAAACACAAAATACATAATAAAAACAAAAATGAAGGCACGGTTTGAAACCATACCGGAGCCTGCTTAGCTTTGCAAATGTTGAGACTGCAGCTCCCATCAGTCCCAACCACAATAGCCAATGGTCAGGAGTGATGGGAGTTGTAGTCCAACATTATGGAGAGGACCAGTTTGAGGAAGGCTGCTGCAATGGTATAAACGCTGCCAGTGGTTCTCAAAGCCCAATGTCACCCTCTCCTTGGAGAGCCTCAGAGATATTCCTGGGCTTGCTCTACTGATGCCTTCACAGGCATGGAATGCAGAGGAACCACTCGCTTCCACCACCACTCCAGGAAGCTCTTCATGTTGTTCCACAAGCTGACTGTCAATAAATCAGCAAAGTACCTTTTTTTTTTTTAGCATAAACTTCCCTATGGGCCCTCAACCATATTAACACACACTATGGAAATTTTTGTTCTCAGGATGGGCACAAAATCATATTCCGAGTCATTGGCCTCCATTAGCAACAGGAGTGAGGGGAGGGAAGAGGCTTAATGGGTGTGTGTTTTTACAACTTGAGAAATGCCCGTGAAAACAAAAAAGAAAAGAAAAGAAAAGAAAAGGGCCTCTAGTAAATTCAGATTGACAAAGTTAGCAGAGGCTTACCAGCACTCAAAATGTTTTCCCCACCCCTCTCCTCACAGGTCCCGTAATTCACTCGCAAACAACAAATTGTAGACTTTCATGTACACTCCAGCCAATTAACTTTTCAATTACAGGTGTGGAAAACAGCAAAAAATAACAATAATAATGAAAGTAACAAATACCCAGCTGTATACTCCAGCCAATTAACTTTTCAATTACAGGTATGGGAGATAGCAAAGAGAAGTGAAAGAAAAAAAAGCCCTTAATTGAAACATCTCTTGTGTAAACAGCCTAAAGCAGAGCTAGGCAGGGCCTCGTCCCTTCTTCTCATCAGCTGCTACAACTAAAGGACAGGTGTTACCTACACTCCCCTAATTGCAAAGCTAAGTTAGAAGGATGGTTACCCATTTTTAGTCTGCAAGCCCTGAAGGAGCGTCTCCACCCCCATCGTTCAGCCTGGACACTGAGATCCAGCGCCGAGGGCCTTCTCGGTAGTGGCGCCCACCCTGTGGAACACCCTCCCTTCAGATGTGAAGGAAATAAGTAGCTATCCTATCTTTAAAAGACATCTGAAGGCAGCCTTGTTTAGGGAAGTTTTTAATATTTAACGCTGTATTGTTTTTAATACTTGATTGGGAGCTGCCCAGAGTGGCTGGGGAAACTCAGCCAGATGGGCAGGGTATACCATAAATAATAAATTATTATTATTATTATTAGCAGACAGACTGCAACCTGGCACCCTCCGGATGTATTGGGCTGCAGCTCCTATCAACCCCAAGCCGGTGGGAGTAGTAGGTTAGCATCCACCTGTCTCAGGAACCAATGAAGAGTGCACCTTTGGGGATGAAGTCGAAATGTTGGAAGGAATTGCAGTGTTGTTGCTCTTTAAAAAAACCGGCTTGGAGAGCCCCAAGGTGGGAGTGGATGTGCTACAGTAACCTCTTCATATGTTGCTGCAGAACATACAGGCTTCCTAGATCCTCTCTCAAGAGAGTCATAGAATTGTAGAGTTGGAAGAGACCATGGAGATAATACAGTCCAACCCCCTGCAATGCAGGAATTTCTCGCCCAAGGCGGGGCTCGAACCTCCGACTAAGATTAAAAGTCTCTGTGCAATTTAAAAGATTACAAGAGGGGGGAGGGTCATGCGATCCATTTGGGATCCCACCTGCAGGGGACAGCAGAGGCTGCCAAAGGAACCAGCAAATTCCATCCACCGTGCAAAGCAAAGGAGCAACTCCTCCTCCCAAACCAAACAAGACACTACTATGGAAACTCCACAGGTCGTCTTAAAAGACCAGCGATTTCTTTTTCTTTTTTTAATGGCGCTGTATGGGACTCTGGCTTACAAAAGCAGATGCCACAATGGACTCTGTTGCTTTCTCTCCAGTGCCCCAGGACTCTTGTCGATTTTGCTGCAAAGGATTAAAACTGTTACTGTGGGAACTCTCTTGTTTCTTTGCTCCCACTCCCATCCCACCTCCCCCCCAAAAATAAAATGCTAAACGAGGAAGGGGCGAAATCCCCCGCCCTGCCCTCTTAGTTGGGGGCGTGGGAGAAACTAGCCCGCTCCGGGTAGCTTGCAAAGCATAATAGCCCCAACGACGCAGAAATGAGAATGCGTCGGATTGCCTAAGCAAGGAAGCTTGAAAGCGCACTCGCCTTCCCATTACCGTAAGTGTTGGCGGGTAGGGAAAAAAAGCAAGATTTGCACAACAGGCAATTCAAATGAAAAGCAGAGGGCAGGGGGAGGGCCTTCTGCGGAGACCCGGCTGTGCAAAAGAGTTTCTTACTAACCCCCCATGCGGGGGGGGGGGGATCGGTCTCGTTCCCTAAGGCTGGAGGAAGAAGGAGGAGGCGGCGCCTCTCTTTGCCTTTGGGGTCGACGTTGCAATTTTCGCCAGAAGCCACAGGCAGCTAGATCGGCTCGTTTTTTGCCGGGAGGGAACACCCGCAACCACACAAAGCCGGGAGCGACTGGCGCGAGAATGTGCAAAACGAGGTGAAAGATCAGTCGTGGGTAGAGGTAAAAGTCCCTGCAGTTGCATTTAAGAGTTTTTTTGCGGGAGGTCTCTTCCTTTTCAAAACGGGAAGAGTAAGAGGAATGGCGATTGCAAAAGCAAACCCAGAAAGGCACTCGATTCAGCTGCGAATAACTCTTCCCGGAGCGAGCGAGTCAATTACCACACCTACTTTCGGGAATTTAAAAGTTAATGGTCCCGCGCATCCAAAGGAGAAGGGAGCCCAAACGAGGCCATAAAAGGGACCCTCTTTTTTCAAAGGCGTGAAAGGGGGAAAATCCTAGACAATAGGCTGGCCTCGTGAACTATTTGCAGCGTTTCAAGCTCCGTTAATAGTCACCCTTTCCGAAAAATTCATGGGGTGGGGCGGAGCGCAGGAACGTGCTCGGAAGTTTCGAAACAAAACTTTATATGAAGTTCCTATCGTGTTTTCCTGCTGCGATGTGAAAAACCCAGAAAAAAATTCCGATCAAGTTGCTGCCTTTTACGAAGGATCTCGGCAAAAGCTCCCCAGCCCCAGCCCATCTCCCGAAACGAAAAGCATTCTGTCCACACACAGTATTTTCAAAAATCGGATATGTAATTAATTGAATGGCTTACCCTCGCAAAGGCAGGAGAAAGCACCCGGCTGCCAAGGGGACGCTCCTTCGGCCTCTCTTTGGGAGCCCCAAAGCAAAGGCGCGCCTGCGAAGGACCACGCGCGGAGAGAGAGGAACCCCGGGGAAAACCCCGCATTCACGCTCCTCCTTCCTCCCGGCCGGGCGCGCCACTGAGATCCATTCGCTCCTGGGCAGGATTAGGCGAGCTCTGGGGAGGAAGCGGATTGGCCAGAATCACTTTGTAAAAGCGGAGGCAGTTCCCCCGCTTTATACAATTCGCATTCCGCCCTCTTGGAAACCGGCAGCCCTGGGCTGTGGACGCCTGGCTCAGGAGTCAGCCTCCCCGACTGGCACTTGCCTCCCCGAAAATGCGCCCCAGGACTTCACCCTCTCCAGCTGGATCTGTTTGCCCCGGACGCTGCTTGTCTCCTCGTTTTCTCACGCTGAGATAATCACCTGCCTTTGGGGAATGGCTTAGCTCGTTTTTGTTTTAAAGATGCTCGAGAAGTTAAATCTCAGAAGAGAATTAATTTGCAGTGTCTGTGCACGCCCAGGAACCGATACCAGGGCATGATTTGCAATTTCTCCCTCTGCAGTTGCTGAGGCACATTCTTAGCTGTTGGTCAACCTGTGTTATGTTTTTCTCTAGTATCTTTAACCGAGCAAGCACAACGTCTCCAACTCTTAATAAGTGGCAGTAAACTGAATGCAGGCAGCTGATTGTTCCAGAGACGTTTATTTCTGGGGAATATTCTAGGGACATTTATTTCTGGCATGTAGCTCACCTCAGATGCTCCCCATGCAAAAAGTCCCCAGATTCAATCCCTGGCATCTCCAGGTAGGGCTGGTTGAAGAAGAGTTTGGATTTGATATCACGCTTTATCACTATCCGAAGGAGTCTCAAAGCGGCTAACATTCTCCTTTCCCTTCCTCCCCCACAACAAACACTCTGTGAGGTGAGTGGGGCTGAGAGACTTCAAAGAAGTGTGACTAGCCCAAGGTCACCCAGCAGCTGCATGTGGAGGAGCAGGCAATCGAACCCGGTTCCCCAGAATACAAGTCTACCGCTCTTAACCACTACACCACACTGGCTCTTAGTGAGACTACTCTCTAAATCCCTCTTGAGACCTGCTGCCAGCCAGTGTAAGCAGTACTGAGCTAGATAGCCCTGTGCTCTTTTCGACAGCACAGATGCTAAAATTGGATAGCCCAGTGCTCTGACTTAGGTTGTGTACATGATGCCACCTTAAAACAAAGCCTGATCTTTCTTTTAGCCAGTGTAGATCAAAGCTGGAAAACGGTATTTAATAAGAAATGACAATATATGGATTGTCATCCCAGTGGTGGGATTGCACTGGATGCAGCTTAAGCACAGGTGGTTTCCTGTGTTTGAGTAGAACTTTTTGAGTGGCCTTCCAAATGTTGTTGGACTACAACTCCCATCCACCCACGGCTGGGAAGATGGAGGATTTCAACAGCATCCAGAGGGCTACAGGAAGGTGTGTACTGTTGGGAAAAGGTCGGTGATCTTTGCTTTGAGGCTGAGGTGTAACAAGTGCATCCCTAAATTCCGGTTCAGGCAGTTAAAAAATGATGGCCGATTTGATGTGGAGTTTGTCTTCCCAACTGGCAATTATAAACCCACACACACCTTTAGTTTGGGTTTATGTTGGCATACAAGTGTACAACCAATATACAGTGGCGTAGCGTGGGGGTGCGGGGGGGGGCTGGCTGCACCGGGCGCAACATCTGGGGGTTAGGGTTAGGGGGCGCAAATCCACGGGTTAGGGGGCGCAAATTACTTGCCTTGCCCCGGGTGCTGACAACCCACGCTACGCCACTGCCAATATAGCAATCAGTGTGCTATATATAAGTACTAAAACAATTTTGATAATGAGGAAATCGTTCAAAGCCCAATTAACAGTTTCATTTGTCATCCTCTTGCTAGTAGGTTTGTACCATTGTCCCACTCCAGGTATGTAGCACACAAACAAGGTCCACATTTGCATAGGTTCATCCTTAATAGGCTGACAATCACCGACATCATTTTCTATTGATGGTTAACTTGCATTCTGCCATTGTTTCGCCTTTTCCAGTCCCTTAGTCCTTCTGTCTCTTCTGCTTCTTTCAGTCTT
Source organism: Podarcis bocagei (assembly GCF_964188305.1). Lineage (NCBI taxonomy): Eukaryota > Metazoa > Chordata > Lepidosauria > Squamata > Lacertidae > Podarcis > Podarcis bocagei. Next base: position 10,015,079 of record NC_138128.1, read on the forward strand.
GTCCTGGCTTTTCCTTCCCTCACACTCAGGCACTCAGCAGGCCACTTTTCTGGTTAGTTTTTCTCTCTGTGTGTCCTTCCTTCCTCTCCAGTTTAGCATGCCACAGGCTCTCTTTCTACTCAACTCCTGTTTTCCATCTCTCTGTAGTACCTATGTAGGGCACCTGGTGCTGTTAGGCTATATAGAACAGCGGGAGGGATTGTGGCGCCAAGGCCCATCTGAAAGTGGGTTGAGGTCCAGATGGAGAAACGCTGGCCTGGGACATAATGGAATTGCATCTTTTCCCTACCACGCACAAACCAGCACAAATAATAATCTGTTTTCCACAGGTGAGTGTGGGAAATTTTGCAGGCAGTTGTATTTGGTATGCTACTGCAAACAAGGATCTATAATCCCAAAAATAGCCATAGAAGATGAATGAAACGGGATTGTTCTCACCAGCTCCTGAAGTCAAGCATAAGGAAATGTTCCCAAAAGTTCCAGAAGCGGGCAGAATATTTACCAGCAATGACAAACCTAGACAGCATCTTAAAAAGCAGAGACATCACCTTGCCAACAAAGGTCTGTATAGTTAGAGCCATGGATTTCCCAGTAGTGATGTATGGAAGTGAGAGCTGGACCATAAAGAAGGCTGATCGCCGAAGAATTTATGGTTTTGAATTATGGTGCTGGAGGAGACTCTTGAGAGTCCCATGGACTGCAAGAAGATCAAACCTTTTTGGGAAAAGAGAGGACCCAAATAATTACCGCCCAGTCAGTCTGACATCAATACCAGGGAAGATTCTGGAGCAGATCATTAAACAAACAGTCTGTGAGCACCTAGAAAGGAATGCTGTGATCACAAATAGTCAGCATGGATTTCTGAAAAATAAGTCATGTCAGACTAAGCTGATCTCGTTTTTTGACAGAATTACAAGCCTAGTAGATGAAGGGAACGCAGTGGATGTAGCCTACCTTGATTTCAGCAAGGCATTTGACAAGGTGCCCCATGATATTCTTGTAAAGAAGCTGGTAAAATGCGGTCTTGACTATGCTACCACTCAGTGGATTTGTAACTGGCTGACTGACTGAACCCAAAGGGTGCTCATCAATGGTTCCTCTTCATCCTGAAGAAGAGTGACTAGTGGGGTGCCACAGGGTTCTGTCTTATTCAACATCTTTATCAACGACTTGGATGATGGACTCAAGGGCATCCTGATCAAATTTGCAGATGACACCAAACTGGGAGGGGTGGCTAACACCCCAGAGGACAGGATCACACTTCAAAACGACCTTGACAGATTAGAGAACTGGGCCAAAACAAACAAGATGAATTTTAACAGGGAGAAATGTAAAGTATTGCACTTGGGCAAAAAAAATGAGAGGCAGAAATACAAGATGGGTGACACATGGCTTGGGAGCAGTACATGTGAAAAGGGTCTAGGAGTCTTGGTTGACCACAAACTTGACATGAGCCAACAGTGTGATGTGGCAGCTAAAAAAGCCAATGCAATTCTGGGCTGCATCAATAGGAGTATAGCATCTAGATCAAGGGAAGTAATAGTGCCACTGTATTCTGCTCTGATCAGACCTCACCTGGAGTACTGTGTCCAGTTCTGGGCACCACAGTTCAAGAAGGACACTGACAAACTGGAACGTGTCCAGAGGAGGGCAACCAAAATGGTCAAAGGCCTGGAAACGATGCCTTATGAGGAACGGCTAAGGGAGCTGGGCATGTTTAGCCTGAAGAAGAGGAGGTTAAGGGGTGATATGATAGCCATGTTCAAATATATAAAAGGATGTCACATAGAGGAGGGAGAAAGGTTGTTTTCTGCTGCTCCAGAGAAGCGGACACGGAGCAATGGATCCAAACTACAAGAAAGAAGATTCCACCTAAACATTAGGAAGAACTTCCTGACAGTAAGAGCTGTTTGACAGTGGAATTTGCTGCCAAGGAGTGTGGTGGAGTCTCCTACTTTGGAGGTCTTTAAGCAGAGGCTTGACAACCATATGTCAGGAGTGCTCTGATGGTGTTTTCTGCTTGGCAGGGGGTTGGACTCGATGGCCCTTGTGGTCTCTTCCAACTCTATGATTCTATGATTCTATTCTATGATTCTAAACCTATCCATTCTTAAGGAAATCAGCCCTGAGTGCTCACTGGAAGGACAGATCGTGAAGCTGAGGCTCCAATACTTTGGCCACCTCATGAGAAGAGAAGACTCCCTGGAAAAGACCCTGATGTTGGGAAAGATGGGGGGCACAAGGAGAAGGGGACGACAGAGGACGAGATGGTTGGACAGTGTTCTCGAAGCTACAAACATGAGCCTGACCAAACTGCGGGAGGCAGTGGAAGACAGGAGTGCCTGGTGTGCTCTGGTCCATGGGGTCACGAAGAGTCGGACACGACTAAACGACTAAACAACAACAACTGACAGAATGGTTTGTCAACAGTCACAACAGAAAAGCTTTACAGTACTCCCCTTTCTAAATTAGGCTGTTGAGATGAAAAAAGGTTGGGAGGAGGAGATCTGAAGGGGATTTTGGTGTGACATTATTGTAAGCTCGGCTCTGATACTGATTCCTTGGCTGAGAATGTGCTGAGAGGGAACCTGTCCTTTAATTTGGTGTGCTCTTCCTTGCACTCCCCCCCACAAACCCATATTTTGCACCTGGCTCCAGTTAGTGAATCTTGAGGTTCTAGCCTGAGAGCTACAGGTCAGGGCATTTTGTTCTGAAATTAGCAAATACCATATTTGCCGAGTACCCCTAATGTAAAAGATGCAATCTTTGCCAGTTCTGGGCTACAGATATTCAAGATACCCATAGTGGCCATTCAGAACAGCAGTAACTGATGATGACACATTTAATTGGCTTTGCTGATGACATTAAAAAAATTAAAAATCCAGCTATCAACTAAGATAATTGTGTGTCTGATGAAGTGGACTGTACTCCACCCTTAGAGGTTTTTTTTAAAAACATACCACAATACTCTTTACTGTAGTGGACTTTCTTGATTCTGTATTTAGGACACTGCAGCTCTTTGTCCAGTCTCCCTTACCTCTTTCAATATCTCTCCTCACAGTTTTATCTGCTCAGACTTCCTCTTCTGTGCAGCTATTAAAAGTCCAGGAACCCAGCGCTTTTTTGCATACGGCCTCATTGACTGTGGGCACATCACTCTAAGTGACACTGCCAACTGACTGCATGGGACGAAAATGGATTACTTATCATATCCCTGCCAACTCTATGAGTCTATAAAGCAAACCTTCAGGTTTGGGGGTGGGCGGTGGATGGGGAAGAGATTTAGGGAAGGGCTGCATGCAAAAGGTCCCCGGTTCGATCCCTGGTGTCTCCAGGTAAAGCTGGAAATCATTCCTGCCTGAAACCTTGGTGGGTTGCTGCAAGTCAGTGTTGACAATTCTGAGCTAGTTGGACTAACTAGGTAAAAGGTAAAGGGACCATTAGGTCCAGTCGTGGCCGACTCTGGGGTTGCAGCGCTCATCTCGCTTTATTGGCCGAGGGAGCCGACGTACAGCTTCCAGGTCATGTGGCCAGCATGACTAAGCCGCTTCTGGCGAACCACAGCAGCGCATGGACACAATGTTTACCTATTTATCTACTTGCACTTTACCTTCTTGCCGGAGCGGTACCTATTTATCTACTTGCACTTTGATGTGCTTTCGAACTGCTAGGTTGGCAGGAGCAGGGACCGAGCAACGGGAGCTCACCCCATTGCGGGGATTCGAACCGCTGACCTTCTGATCGGCAAGTCCTAGGCTCTGTGGTTTAACCCACAGCGCCACCCACGTCCCTAACTAGGTATAAGGCTCCTCTAAAACTAGGGTCTGGTGTCTGAATGGTGCAGAAAGGCTTTTGAAAGTGCTCCCATTTAGAGGAGTGAGGCATTTGCAAGAATTTAACTACAATGGTATCTCCGGTTACGAACTTAATCCATTCTGGAGGTCCGTTCTTAAGCCGAAACTGTTCTTAACATGAGGTGCACTTTCGCTAATGGGGCCTCTTACTGCTGCCGTGTGACTTCCGCTCGCGTCCCGGGGCAAAGTTTGCAACAAGGAGCATCTACTTCCAGGTTAGCGGAGCTTGTTACCTGAAGCATTCGTAAGGAGGACAGTACATAACACGAGGTTCCACTGTAGTCCACTCCTTCTAAAGAGCAGGTGAAGCTCTTCATAGCAGGAGATGAGCATTATCCCCCTCCAAAAGTCTGCAGATGAAGCAGCTTTTAATGCTGACTGGGACTCTTTGGGCTCAGTTGGACTTGCATCCGAGTAGACCTGCAGAGGCTTGAGTTGCCCATAGGACAAACCTCAGGATTAATGAACCAATTACATTTCTATCCCACCAATTTCTCCAAGGAGTTCAGAACTGGTGTACATCCTTCTCCCCTTCCCCATTTTCTCCTCCTTGTCAGGTAGTAAGGTTAAGGTCACCCAAGGTCATGCAGTGAGCTTCATGACTGAGTGAGGATTTGAACCCTGGTAATCCGAGTCCTGCTCCAACACTCTAGCCACTACACCATGCTGGCTTTCCCCTGTAGATCAGCGCATGCACATCCTCGTTGTGATATGTGTAGAAGGACAACATTAAACTCTACTAACTTCAGCATTTGCAAACGCTACCAACTAAATTTGACCAAGCCCTCTCAAATATTTGCAAAGTAATATATTTGCATTTGGGTGTTGCTCAGTTTTGAAACCCAAATCCGTTTGCAAACTGACCCAGACTGATTTCCCTGCTTAGGGGATTTAAGGGTCAATACGTAACTCAGTTTGGGCTTTAAATACTGAGTTTCTCCTCCACAAAACTATTTTTGTTATTTTTGTGGTCAAGAGGAATGAATACCCAGACACTCTGAATCTTAAAGATGCAAATATAAGGCTGGTAGCCTTGTTATTGAAACCTACCATCAGCGTCATTTTGATGTTCCTGAAAATCTGAATAAGAGCCAATGGCCTTTATGCAACCCTGAGATTGCAGGTGCTCAATTTGGTTGCAAAAGGACAACCAGGGGATGGGGAGTACCCACCCCACAATTCCCATAGCCTCATCTTAAGAGTTTACACTTTTTCTGTGATTCTGAATGCTTGATCCTTATAAAGAACCCTGCAAGATACGTGAGTTTTATTAGTCCCATATTACAGATGAACTAAGGCCATTGAGTCAGCAGTGCACCTCTACAGCTGAAGTGAGATTTCAACCAACAACTTCCAGATAGGTTAGCCTGTTGGAAAAGGGAGAGGAATCCTGCACTACTAAAAAGGGGGATTTTAGCAGATGCACAGACTACACCAGCTGGAATTATCTTTGCTACACAACTCTTAAAAGAGCAGCAGCCTTGTCCTCTCTTGTATCTGCCCACCCTGCGATCACTTCCCCACTGCCTGTTTTGTTAAGCATTCATCCTGATTTGCTTGCACAAACCTTCACTGGAGGTTTTAAAACAGAGGTTGGATGGCCACCTGCCATGGATGCTTTAGTTGCAGTTCCTGAATTGCAGGGGGTTGGACTGGATGACCGTCGGGGGTCCCTTCCAACTCTATGATTTCATGATCTATTAACTGAGAATTTGTTCTGATTTGCTTGCAGGGAGGTTAGACAGAACTTCATCAAGCATTATCCCACATTTTTGCATTTCTTCCTCATTTTTGTAATCTCTAAAAGTATGCTTGGGGTGGGTGTTATTGCAAAGCAGCACCAATTCAGCTTTAACTCTGCAACCTGGATTTTGGGGTGTATGATTGAATGATGCCCAAAAGTACTTACAGACTAGAAATGACTTGTGCTTCCTTGCCCCTGCATTACAGCAGTCAGCCTCAGATTCTTAGTTAATTTCCACAGAAACTGTGTGGAAATTGCCTGTGTAATTGCCAACATTCGAACCATTTACACTAGAAAAGCCTCAGAGGTTTCACTGAGTGTACTCTGTCACACTTCATTTTGGGAAAGGGAAATTATATAGGTACCCCTTGCCTGAAATAAAACAATAGAAACAAAGAGAAACAGGATATGGAGAATGTTGCTGTGCCGTGTTCTTCTTCTGAGTCATTGATCATAATGTTACTGTCAACCCAGACGTCAAGAGTGGAAATTGCTAAATTTAGTGTGGGACCAGTTCCTGAAATCAAGATATCTTGTGACATCATCATTTACAGCTCAGAAGCTTATGGTTGGAACAGGCTGCAGTTGCAAACCACACTTTCCCAATCTGTCAGCTGTTAACTTGAAGAATCCCTCTCTGCTTTATTTTTAATTCATTTTTGATTTGTATGCTGCCTTAGAATATTGCTAGGCACACGGCAATTTACACGCTACTCAGAAAGAACAAAATGTGCAACAGAGATCACACATCCTGTCACAATCCAATCAAATGTGAATGTCTTAATGAAAAATGAGACTTTAAAATAAGCAACTTACATCAAATTAAGTAATTCAATAACTCGGTTAGAATATAATATTGTGCAATAATATTAACGGTCAAAATGCCAGCAAATAATAATTAAACAGAAATTCACTTTCAGCAATGACAACAAATCATTACTGCACCATGATCCGTAAAAATAACGGCAACGTCACAATTCATAAAATACCACAATACATAAAAGACCATGCAGAAATTTACAGCTCTTCCCTCTTCCTGTCTTTCCTGGATGGGGGTGGAGGAAAACACCATTTTGTGGTTCACTTCAGGTGCCAAAATGTCTTGGGTACAAATGTACACACACTGTTCTTGTTTCACACTAGGCTGTTATCTGCAGAAGATGACTGGCCCAACCCACTGGCTCTGCCCTCATCTTCATTCCTCAACACTCTCTTGTTGAACTTTCACCTGCCTTCCCCAGAAAAGACTTGCACGCCTTGCCAGATCCTGCTTCCTTCTACTGCTCACAGTATTTTAAAAATCCCATCTTCAGGCACCCAGTTCCCACAGGAGGGGCCTCACTGTCCATGAACCTTGACTTGTAACCGAAACATTATCTCCCTCGGAAGGTGATGGACTCTCCTTCCTTGGAGGTTTTTAAGCAGAGGTCGGATGGTCATCTGTCCTGGATGCTTTAGTTGCAGTTCTTGCATGGCAGGGCTTGGGACTTGATGACCTTTGTGGATACCTTCCAACTCTATGATTCGATGATCTATTAACTGAGTATTCATTCTGATTTGCTTGCAGGCAGGTTAGACAGAACTTCATCAAGCATTATCCCACATTTTTGCATTTCTTCTTCATTTTCGTAAACACTGAAATTATGCTTGGGGGTGGGTGTTACTGCAAAGCAGCACCAATTCAGCTTTAACTGTGTAACCTGGAATTTCGGGTGTATGACTGAATCATACCCAAAAGTACTTACAGACTAGAAATGCCTTGTGCATCCTTGCCCCTGCTTAGCCCCTATGTTACAGCAGTCAGCCTCAGATTCTTTGTCAATTTCCACAGAATCTTCTGCCTGTGTAATTGCCAACATTCAAACCATTTACGCTAGAAAAGCCTCCCAACTCTCCAATTCAATAATAATAAAATTTATTATTTCTACCCCGCCCATCTGGCTGGGTTTCCCCAGCCACTCTAGGCAGCTTCCAAGAAAAGATTAAAAATACATTAAAACGTTAGTCATTAAAAACTTCCCTAAGCAGGGCTGCCTTCAGATGTCTTCTAAAGGTCAGATAGTTGTTTATTTCTTTGACATCTTATGGGAGCGCATTCCACAGGGTGGGCGCTGTTAGGATCGTCCTACTCGCATGTAGGACCCTGGTAGAGACACATGCCCGACTGGCACGTTCTCTCCCTCTTGATCAGTCGTTCTAGAGCTTTAAAAGCTTTCTCCAGCCCGAACATCACAGCAACTGATACCAAGAGCCATCAGCACACTTACGGATCCTGCAGAGTATTAGCGGTTTGCGTAACAGAACTCAGTAGCACAGCATTTTGGCTGATCTACTTTATTTACATATCATACACTCGGAGCGTTCTGACATAGCTCCTTCCTCTTTCTCATCAGACAGCAAAGAGAAAGAACAAAAGACAGCAAAGAGAAAGAACAAAGGACGATAGTCCCACTTCACGGAACACAGTAACATAAATATCCTGTCTCCGTCACTTCCCACACTGTGGAATGAAAACATACACCTTCATGTGATAGACAACAATCCCATGACTGCAAAGAATCCTAACAGGCGCCACTCCCGATAAAAAGGTGAATCAGTTCCTGCACCACCCTGCTGCACTTACAGGCTAGTATGCACTGGGATTGGCTTTCGGGTGGATGTATGTGCCCATATCAGATACTTATTTACAAACACATGCTGCTTTCATTTTTAGGTGTATACTTAAAACATTAAGGAACATGGGTGGAGCTGTGGGTTAAACCACAGAGCCTAGGACTTGCCGATCAGAAGGTTGGCGGTTCAAATCCCTACGACGGGGTGAGCTCCCGTTGCTCAGTCTCTGCTCCTGCCAACCTAGCAGTTCGAAAGCACATCAAAGTGCAAGTAGATAAATAGGTACCGCTCCGGCAAGAAGGTAAACGGTGTTTCCGTGTGCTGCTCTGGTTCGCCAGAAGCGGCTTAGTCATGCTGTCCACATGACCCAGAAGCTGTATGCCGGCTCCCTCGGCCAATAAAGCGAGATGAGCGCCGCAACCCCAGAGTCGGTCACGACTGGACCTAACGGTCAGGGGTCCCTTTACCTTTACCTTTACCTAAAACATTATCATGTGAAGTGTCCCACATACACAAAGCCTCAAATTGTTTCTTCTTTAACCAAGGGAGCTTTGCAATGGAAAAATCTGAGAATCTGATGTAGTCAGTAGTACTCACAATAAGTAGATGCATGTTTGTTTTCTTGGGCATTTTCTTGAACCCTCCTTTGATACAGCAGGGCGGATCCTTTGCTGTATCTGTGGAATGCAGCTTTGCAAAGATAGTTTTTTTGTGAGGCTGTCGGACGAATCTGTTTGTTTGTGGGGGCTGCAGCAAGAGGCATTTGCCCCTTTGCCAGATACCCTTGGAATGTTTGTCTGCAAAGAAAACAGAAGGACCCAGAGTCATTGATCCTCTGATTTAGCCAATTGTGCATGGTATCAATAGCATGCTTACTGAACTTGAGAGCAAATCCTTCTACACATGGGGCACACTTAGCTGAGAGTTAAGCTACACTGGATATAGTGGGGCTTTCTTAGGGGTAAAGATCCGTAGGACTGGGCTGGATGTCTGATTGTTTCCAATAATCTGGATCCCAGGCACATGATCGCATAACTCAGGTGGAGTCGAACACTACCGATGTTATTATGTGAACATATAAATACTCCCAACACCAGTGATATATTGATCAACAGGTTTGTTTTTTTTAAACAACAGGAATTAAGTATATTAACCTCTTAGTCTCGCCTTTCCTCAATCTTTAGACCGAGCATCCGCCCTGATTTGTCTGAGGGGAGGTTATATGAGGTCGGCTGTTGATTGAGCATTCATTCTTATAAGGCCAAGTCAACCAGCTGTTATCCTATAATAATTTATAATAATAATAATTTATCACACACACACCCAATCTGGCTGTGCCTCCCCAGCCACTCTAGGCGGCTTCCAGCAAAATATTAAAATACAATAATTCATCAAATATTAAAAGCTTCCCTAAAGAGGGCTGCCTTCAGATCCTACATTTTCCAGTGCATTTTCTCAACACTTTCTGTACCGGGGGAAAAAGAAAGAGTGTGATTTTTAAAATGTGTTTGTTGCACTTTAATTGTGCAACCTGAATTTGCCATTGTGGAATTTAATCCCACCCAAAAAACAGTGAAAGTTGGGCAGGGGGGAGAGTACTGAAATAAGTGAAGACTGTAAGACGTCCAAAGGACAGGCTCCAGGAGCAAAAACAAACTGCCCACTCACAGTAATCTTAACCTTTGCACAGTTGCTTTCGGATATTCGGATATTCTGTTACACAAACTCCAAAAATATAACATGAGCTATACCTCAAGGAAAGCTTTGGAGCTGTTTATTTTTTTAAAAAAAGAAAAAGTGGAAGTTGGTTTTAGTGTTTGTGCCAGGGTTAAAGAGCCAGCTTTTTAAAAGAGTTACAAAACTTTTTGGAGATGGAGCCAAGACAGGTCCACAGGGAGGAGACAGAGGCAGAGCTTAATGAAGATGCTCAGCCAAGAGCAGGTTGTTCAAATTTCCCCCGAGGGTTTGGAGCCAGCACAGAAACAGATGGTTTGAAGGTGGAGCCTACGGAACTTGATGAAACACAGACAGAGAATGTTAGCTGTGGGGTGTGTTGTTCATAAGAGTAGCAGAGTAACTGAACAACAAAGGGAAAGCCCTGGCTCTTAATCCTCGTTGCCGTTGTTGCTGCTTTCAGTGAGGATTATGAACAATGGAATATATAGCACCATCTATGTCCGTCTTATCCAAAGACATGGGTGCAAATCCCTGCCCCAAAGCGTTTACAATCTAAAATCCAGTACAGTACAAGGTAGCCGAGGGAGATGAAGGCAGCGGAAAGACGAGGGTTGTATTCAAAGCAGCACTAGCAGAGTTACGCGGAAACTTCTGTTTTCTTCTCCCCTCTATCCTCCCCAACTTATCCAGAGGATCCCCAAACTTCCAGGGCTGGTTTTGAGGGTAGGTGGGGGCCTGCAGGGTTGAAGAGGGGGGAAAGTTCCATTCCACAAATCCACATACCTTGTACTGGCAGAATGGGAGTGCCAGAGACATTTTTTTCAACTATGTGTACTTAGGTTTATTTATGGCAGGTGACTGAAACCAAAGGATTGTACGAAAGGCTTTGAATATATATATATATATAGGGGGGTTAGAAATAAAACTTGAAAGCAGATGTTCTGGAAGGGTGTTCTGGGAAAAGCAGCAGCAAGGGACCGATGGCAGATTTGTTTAAGGGCTTAGTGTTAAATACCACAGAGCTCTGTTTTCCAAATATTGCTTTCTCAAAGTCAAACACTTGTGTCTCTTAATTGAAACTTTGCTATGATTGTAACTCAAATACTGCATAAGTTTCCCCTGCTGGAAAACAAGGCTCTGTAACAAAAGATTCGTGTATGGTTCTGTTCGTTTAAGCCGTCTGCTGGCAGGTGCCCTATCCCACCCTTATTTTATTTATTTCTATTGATTATTACATTTATATCCCATTTCTTTCTCCAAGGAGCTTAGGGTGGCGTACAAATTTCTCCCCCTCTCCTTCTTATCCTCCCAAGAACCCTGTGAGGTGGGTTAAGCAGAGAGATAGTGATAGGTCTCCCAGGGGGCTTCATGGCCAGTGGGGATTTGACCCCTAGCCCAGCACTAACCACTACGCCACACTGCCTCTCTTGGCAAACCTCCCCTACTGACCACATCCACTGGTTCTCTCAATTACCCATGCCATCATTTACCCCACCACGCAGCAACTTGCTAAAAGAAGCACCAGAGTTTGCCTACATTTCCATCAGGCTCAAAATAGAAAATCAACTTTCATGCAAAGCAGGCACGCATTGTTGAGTGTAGAAACACATTACGCAAAGCGCAATTTTTTTTCCTTTAGTCTGTCGCAAAGAGCTGTGACCCTGTTCATCCCACAGCGAGTGGCTGGAACTTTGATTGTCCTCCTTGCCAGTACTGCCCCTTGGACTTCAGGGTTGCTATTTACGTTGCCTCTGCCTGTGAAAACAACAACTAACTAAAGATGCTGTTGACTAACCCCGAGTTTTTCATGTGTTTGGGGCATTCGCGTCTTGTTTCCCTGGGGACTCCATATCAACCAGGTCTCTCTCCCCCCCCCCCATAGAGTCACAATAAAGTGTCAACTCAACAGGCTCGTAGTTTGATTTACAGAAGACACACAACAGCATTTACAGTTCTTAAGTGATGAAACGAGAGCTGGCAGCAGGCTCCAACGTGCTTAGGAAGTAGCCAAGATGATCCCAGAATAAATCTACAATACAATTTAATATTGTAGGGCACTTGTGTACGCACTGCATGATAATGCACAACCAGTCCTGGCGCCTTTTTTGAGGTGCTGCAGACACAACGTCATCCCCCCTGTTGTCCCCATTTATATAGAGAATTGGCTTATAAACATAGGCGGGTTGCGTGGAAATATTAACATTTGGACTCATATTTTTGACACACTAGAAGTTATTGTGATTTATTTCCTTTCTTGCTGTTGTTGTTTAGTCATTTAGTCGTGTCCGACTCTTCGTGACTGTGGGAAACACGTGACCCCATGGACCACAGCATGCCAGGCACTCCTGTCTTCCACTGCCTCCCGCAGTTTGGTCAGACTCATGTTTGTAGCTTCGAGAACACTATCCAACTATCTTGTCCTCTGCCATCCCCTTCTCCTTGTGCCCTCAATCTTTCCCAACATCAGGGTCTTTTCCAGGGAGCCTCAGCTTCACGATCTGTCCTTCCAGTGAGCACTCAGGGCTGATTTCCTTAAGAATGGATGCGTTTGATCTTCTTGCAGTCCATGGGACTCTCAAGAGTCTCCTCCAGGACCATAATTCAAAAGCATCAATTCTTCGGCTATCAGTCTTCTTTATGGTCCAGCTCTCACTTCCATACATCACTACCGGGAAAACCATGGTTTTAACTATACGGACCTTTGTTGGCAAGGTGATGTCTCTGCTTTTTAAGACGCTGTCTAGGTTTGCCATCGCCTTTCTCCCAAGGAGCAGGCATCTTTTAATTTCGTGACTGCTGTCACCATCTGCAGTGATCACGGAGCTGTCACGGAGCTGTCACCATCTGCAGTGATCACGGATCTGTCACTGCCTCCATTTCTTCCCCTTCTATTTGCCAGGAGGTGATGGGCCCAGTGGCCATGATCTTCGTTTTTTTGATGTTGAGCTTCAGACCATATTCTTTCTTATTTTAAGCTTCAGACCATTTCCTTTCTTATTTTGGTAATATCTTATTATATTTTATGTTATTAAACTTTATTAATAAATTCTAAATTCATAAATTAAATTTATTAAAGTTTCAAAAGTTTCACATATACACTCCTATACATAATAAGTTTTTCTTTTGCTTTGTCGACTTCCCACCCCGTTTTCCAAGGTGGTTTTTTTTATTTCTCCCCCTTTGCTGCACCCTATTTTCTATCTCTTATACCATATCAACAATACAATAATCTCTAATTCCTTCTGTTGCTTATCGTTCAATTCCTGCTCAACCAGTTCATCATCCTATAGTATTAGTTTAAGTAGTCTGCAAAAGGCTTCCATTCTTCCACAAAACAATCATCATTAGGTTCTCTTATTTTAGCTGTTAATTTTGCCAATTTTGCATAGTCCATATCTTTACTTACGGTTTATTTCCTTTCCGAATGGCTTCCCACGAGACATCGCAAAGTGGTTTACAATAGGATAACATATTAAACAGTTACATATGTAAAAGGAGGGTCTCCACCCCCATCGTTCAGTTCCTAGGTCCTTCTGGCCATTCACTCCCTGCAAGAAGAGAAGTTACAGGGAACCAGGCAGAGGGCCTCGGTAGTGGCACCTGCCCTGTGGAACGCCCTCCCTTCAGATGTCAAGGAGATAAACAACTATCTGACTTTTAGAAGACATCTGAAGACAGTCCTGTTTAGGGAAGGTTTCAATGTTTGATGTCATATCATGTTTTTAATATTCTATTGTGCGCACACACACACACAGAATCATAGAGTTGGAAGAGATCTTGAGGGTCATTAGTCCAAACCCCCTGCAATTCAGGAACCTTGACATGCCATCTCCCATCCACTTTGAAACCATACCGGGTCCTGCTTAGCTTTAGCAAATGTGCTGGCAGTTATATCGCTGCACCAGTTTAAAAACAACAACATAATGACTTTAGCAGGCTTGTGGCAAGAGGCACACGGTAACAAAGCTCCTGAAAATGCAGTAGAGAAGGTGACTGTCCGATATGTCAGAGACATTTTAATTCATTCAGCCTTAATCACTCCAGTATGTATTTAGAAGAAGAAGAGTTTGGATTTGATATCCCGCTTTATCACTACCCGAAGGAGTCTCAAAGCAGCTAACATTCTCCTTTCCCTCCCTCCCCCACAACAAACACTCTATGAGGTGAGTGGGGTTGAGAGACTTCAAAGAAGTGTGACTGGCGCAAGGTCACCCAGCAGCTGCATGTGGAGGAGCGGGGAAGCAAACCCGGTTCCCCAGATTACGAGTCTATCGCTCTTAACCACTACACCACACTGGCTCTTACTTTTACTTTTATAAGGAAGAAAGCACAACCAATAGGGCTGCCATAGAAAGGCTAGGGGGGCGTTGTTCTGTTTTCTGCAGTGGCACCTCGGGTTAAGAACTTAATTCGTTCCGGAGGTCCGTTCTTAACCTGAAACTGTTCTTAACCTGAGGTACCACTTTAGCTAATGGGGCCTCCCGCTGCCGCCGCCGCGCGATTTCTGTTCTCATCTTGAAGCAAAGTTCTTAACCCGAGGTAATATTTCTGTGTTAGCAGGGTCTGTAACCTGAAGCATCTGTAACCCGAAGTACCACTGTACAGGATTGCCTTCAGACGGCTTGGGGGTCAGATAACTCCATACCCTCCAACATTTCTCCAATGAAAATAGGGACATCCTAAGGAAAAGTGGGACATTCCGGGATCAAATCAGAAAGCGGGATGGCTTCTCCAAATCAGGGACATCCCTGGAAAATAGGGACACCTGGAGGGTCGGCATTGCATGTGTGTTGCGTGCATGATGTCACTCATGTGCAATGCGGCCAGGATGTCACGGGTGTGCACTGCACACTGGGCCCCCTCCTGGAGGGGCCTTCCTTCCTTCATTCCTCCCTCCCTCCCAGAAAACATCTCCATCACCCGGCCCCCTTTACCCAGCATGCAGTGAGTTGCTGGCATTGATCCAGCCAACCAGCTGTGGCACAGCTAGGGGGCAGGAAGCACTGGGCAGCCTGTGGCACTGAAGCTCACCTGAAAGTGTCCGAAGGTCCACCAGTGGATCTTGTCCCATTGTTCAAGTAGCACTGGTTTATACTGGCTCTCCAGGGTTTCTATCAGGGGTCTTTCCCAGCCCTAGCTAGAGATGCTAGAGTTTGACCCTGTGACCTTTTGCATGTAAAACATGGTCTGTACCACGGATAGGGCCTTGTGCACACTTGGGTTTGTTGCAGAGGGAGTCTTATTTCCACTCTTCCAGAGTCTTATCGTTGCTGTTCAGGGAAGATCTGCTACATTCTTTTCTCCTTCATTCCAGCCTCTGAAGCATCACCAAGCAAACTTGTGTTAAGGCTTGAGAAATGTTTGCATGGAGAATTAGTCCGATGCCTCCCCATTGCTTAAACATGAGTCAGCAGTGCTTGCTGCTACTGTTCATATGGACAGGACTTGGAGTTTAGGGCTTGGCAAATTTGGCAGAAAGGGATATTTCCTCATATTTTCTCTGCGTCTCTCTCTCTCTCTCTCTCTCTCTCTCTCTCTCTCTCTCTCTCTGTGTGTGTGTGTGTGTATTTACTCATCCATTTTCATATACTTCCTCCTCCCACACCACAACTTCTCCCTTTTCATTCCCTCATACAAACCCGCCCAGGTTTTGAGGTCTTCAGGAGAGGCACTTCTCTCAGTCCTGCCACCCTCACATGGGTGGTGTTATGTATCCAGTGGTCTGTGTTTGCCTGAGCTTGAGTCTGGACTAAGGATTCTGAGCTCCTATGTTCTGATTCGATACATGATGCCCAATCACAGAACATTTCAGGATTTGGACCTCTGCCATTGGCCCTTGAACTGGTCGTGATTCGCAGCTTGGGAGTTTTAGACAGCCAATCACGTTGGGAGTGGGAGTGGCCCAGACTTTCAGGAACGTATATAAGCAGTTGCTTTGCCCGTTTCCCAGTTACGCAGTTCAATAAAGGTTCTTGCTGTTATCATTGTGTCTTGCCTCGTGGGAACCCACCTACCCTTCAGGTGGGGACACGGAACTCCCTGCCTGGAGAAGTTAGACTGGCTTCTTCCTTGTAGTTCTTTCACCAGTGAAGACCTTGTTACAACAGGCTTTGGGGGACCAACTGCTTTTAACGAAAGAACAGGCGCCATGCTGTTCTTATTGTAATTATTTGTATGTTTTAAACAGATTTTATATACAGTTGTACCTTGGCTCCTGAATGATCAAAACCTGGAAGTGAGTGTTCCGGTTTTTGAACGATTTTCAGAAGCCGAACATCCAGCATGGCTTCCGATTGGCTGCAGGATGCTCCTGCAGCCAATCGGAAGCCATGCTTTGGTTTCTGAATGTTTTGGAAGTCAAACGGACTTCCGGAACAGATTCTGTTTGACTCTCAAGGTACGACTGTATGTTGTAATACTATTAATGTTTAATTGTTTTTTAACGATAGCCTTTTCTATGTTTTTAGTGATTCTTGTTTTTTGTTTGGTCTGTAAGTCACCTTGAGTTCCATCAAGGGCAAAGGCAGGGTATAAATAAATATATCATCATCATCATCATCATCATCATCATGCAGTTCACGTTGGGGCTTCATAAAGAAACAGGAACTCCACCTTACTTGCTAACTGTCCATACCTCCTGAGACCCCCCCCCAGGTATAGAGCGGTATGTATAAACAAACAAACAAACAAACAAACAAACAAACAAACAAATAAATAGAATCATAGAATCATAGAATCATAGAATCATAGAGTTGGAAGAGACCACAAGGGCCATCGAGTCCAACCCCCTGCCAAGCAGGAAACACCATCAGAGCACTCCTGACATATGGTTGTCAAGCCTCTGCTTAAAGACCTCCAAAGTAGGAGACTCCACCACACTCCTTGGCAGCAAATTCCACTGTCGAACAGCTCTTACTGTCAGGAAAATCTTCCTAATGTTTAGGTGGAATCTTCTTTCTTGTAGTTTGGATCCATTGCTCCGTGTCCGCTTCTCTGGAGCAGCAGAAAACAACCTTTCTCCCTCCTCTATGTGGCATCCTTTTATATATTTGAACATGGCTATCATATCACCCCTTAACCTCCTCTTCTCCAGGCTAAACATGCCCATCTCCCTTAGCCGTTCCTCATAAGGCATCGTTTCCAGGCCTTTGACCATTTTGGTTGCCCTCCTCTGGACATGTTCCAGTTTGTCAGTGTCCTTCTTGAACTGTGGTGCCCAGAACTGGACACAGTACTCCAGGTGAGGTCTGACCAGAGCAGAATACAGTGGCACTATTACTTCCCTTGATCTAGATGCTATACTCCTATTGATGCAGCCCAGAATTTCATTGGCTTTTTTAGCTGCCGCGTTGGTAAATACTGTTAATCTGTCACTGATGCTTTAGCTGAGATTTCTGCATTGCAGGGGGTTGGATTAGATGACCCTGAGGGTCCCTTCCAACTCTTAAGATTCTATGATTCTATGAAATGTGATTTATAAGAAAAACCCTCCTGGATGTTCCTCCTCTCCTCCTTGCCTCCAGTTCATGAATGGAGCGGTGAGCTTGCTGAGCTTGACCAACCCCCCTCTTCCCTCTGAGCGGGGACCTGTTCTGCTCATGCGGTGCAATTCCGGCATTCTGAGCCCATACCGTTCCCTAGCGTGGAACAGAACAGGGCAGCTGTTGTGCACAAAGAGGTCCACGTTTGCGCAGGAGGTCCAGAGAGCTTTGGGCTATGAGTGGTGTTGCTCCTGCATAATGAATCAGATGCAATTCTGTGCTCATGTTACGCCTGCATGAATGAGCTGCAATTTCCACAGTCTGTGTCACTTGCAGAATTTATTTCTATGCCTGGGATGCCAAAGTGCGCTTGTGTTTCTTGGACAGCAGAACCGCCCCCCTCCAAAAAAAACAACAACAACCAAAAGGCAAATTTGCTTGGGCAATTTGCTGAGATCATAGTTCCCTCAATACAGGCAGTGAGGTCATCTGCAGCAAGGAGCAGATCTCTCCCTCCCCACCCCCCACCCCGGAGTGGCCCCAGTGCAGTAAAATAACCTCCTTTGAAACGTAACATGAGGTATGACTGTACAAAAGTAAACTAAGAAATCTTTAATTTAAAAAAAGAAAGAAAAAGAAATAGAGCCAATATTGGATCAAGCCAATAGCACGTCTTGTCCAGCATCCTGTTCTCACGGTGCCTAACATATGCCTGTGGAAACCTGCAAGCAGGACTCAAACACAACACCACTCTCCCCCTCCAATGGTCTCCAAAAGCATTATTACTTCAAACTGTGGAGGCAGAGCTTGGTAGACATGGTAGCCAACAGCCTGAGTGCCCTCTCCTCCATGAATTTTTTAAAAAAGATTTAAAATTAATTTCCAATAAAAAAGAATTTTTAGTCATACATTTTCAGTACAATCACAAATACATATTTTTGACTTCCATCAGTTCATCCGTGAATCCTCCGTATTCTCGTCTTTATACTGCAAGTTCAAAATTTGTCATTGTCTTTTATCTTAAAATGCACCTACTCCCCTTCTTCCCTTTTTTACAATGTTTCTATACATATTTATTCACAAAGCTTCCTGTAAACCCACAAACGTTATTTGTTCATCACATATGCTTTTCATATAATCCACAAATTTACTCCAGTCCTCAGTGAACTTGTGATCTCGTTGGTTTCGGACTTTCCCTGTTAATTTATCTAGTTCTGCGTAGTCTGTTAATTTCATTCTCCACTCTTCTATAGATGGTAGTTCCTCCTGTTTCCATTTTTGGGCCAGTAGTATCCTTGCTGCCGTCACTGCATATAGAAATAATTTCTGATCTTTTCTATTTATTTCATTTCCAACCATTCCTAACAAAAAAGCTTCTGGTTTTTTAGCAAATGTATATTTCAACATCTTTTTCAACTCATTATATGTCTGTTCCCAGAATACTTTAACCTTATTACACTCCCACCACATATGATAAAACGTTCCTTCTTTTTCTTTACATTTCCAACATTTATTACTTACTTTATACATTTTTGCTAGTTTTACTGGAGTGATAGACCATCTATAAACCATCTTCATCACATTTTCTTTCAGTGCAGTACAGGCTGTAAATTTTATCCTTTCATTCCATAATTTATTCCACTCATCAAATTGTATATTATACTCAAAATCCCTGGCCCATTGAATCCTTACTGATTTTACCTCTTCATCTTTAGTATGCCATTCTAGCAACAATTTATACATTTTTGACTGGTTTTTAATTTCATTACTCACTATTTCTTTTTGAAACTTTGACTCTTTTTCCAAAAAGCCTCTCTCTTTTAACTCTTTTTTAAACATTTCATTAATCTGATAGTAATGCAACCAATCATTAACATATTCCTTGACTTCCTCATATGGTTTTAACTTCCATTTTCACTCTTCTTTAATAATCAAATCCCCGTAAGTTATCCACCCCCCTTTCATGTTAATTTTTTTCACACTCATAACTTCTAGAGGTGATAACCAATGGGGTATTTTTGCTTCTAATAGGTTTTTATCCCATACTTCTATCAGAGATCTTCGAAAAATGTGGCTTGCAAAACCTTTATGAACTTTTTTCTTATTATACCATAAATAAGCGTGCCATCCAAATCTATTATCAAATCCTTCCAAGTCCAACAATTCCGTATTTTCTAATTTCACCCACTCCTTTAACCAACAGAGGCAAGATGCTTCGTAATATAATTTCAAGTCTGGCAGGGCGAAGCCTCCTCTTTCTTTCGCATCTGTCAACAATTTAAATTTTATTCTAGGCTTCTTGCCCTGCCAGATATATCTTGAAATTATTTTTTGCCAATCCTTAAATATAGTTGCCCCTTTTATAACCGGAATTGTCTAGAATAAAAATAACATTTTCGGCAAAACACTCATCTTTATTGTTGACATTCTTCCTCAGAATGATAATTTCATCCTTCCCCACACCTCTAGATCTCTTTTAATTCCATTCCACATTGGTATATAATTATTTTGAAATAAATCAATATTTTTGAGGGTCACCCAAATTCCCAAGTATTTAATTTTTTTCACCACTTCAATCTCAGTCTGTTGTTGCATTATTTCTATCATATCTTGATCCATATTTTTAACAATCGTTTTCGTTTTCTTTCTATTCAAAATAAAACCTGCCATTTTACCAAACTGTTCTATTTCCTCTAATACTTTTTTGGTACTTTTTAACGGTTCCTCCACTGTTAAAACCAAATCATCAGCAAATGCTTTAACTTTGTATTCATTTCAACCAACTGTAACTCCCTTAATTTTTTCATTTTTCCTTACTGATCTTAGGAGAACCTCCAGTACCATGATGAAAAGTAACGGTGACAGAGGACAACCCTGTCTTGTGCCTTTAGCTATTTTAATCTTTTCTGTTAGTACATGATTTACTATCAACTTTGCTGTTTGTTCTGGATATATCACTTTGATACCATTGAAAATCCCTTGACCTAAGTCCGTCATCTCTAAATTCTTCAACATAAATTCCCAAGATATATTATCAAAGGCCTTTTCAGCGTCCACAAATATTAGCATAGCTTGTTTATCATTCCTGGCAGTTAGATATTCCACAATGTCTATTATATTTCTTATATTATCTTTCATCTGTCTGCCAGGTAGAAAACCCGCTTGATCTTTATGAATATAGTCTTGCAATGTTTTTTCCAACCTTTGCTGATTTGTGAGCCACCTGGAGATTTTCGGAGAGGTGGGAGCAAGAGGGGGAAACGCTCCAAGTCATAAACAACTTTTGCAGTCACCTTTTGTCCCCGCAAGCAGTGTTGACAGTGGTAATCAGCGGGTGAACAGGATCTCCTTTACAAGGAGCGTTGGGTTACACTCATTGCTCATCGCATTCAGGACAGAGGAAAAGTTCCACACACACACCCCAGCTGCGTGCCTAGCAAATGGGATGACGTGATGGCAGATGTGTTCTCAGGTGTCCCTCGGCCCTGGACATCCATTCTGCATTAATACACAGGCCTGCTTAGATGACGAGACCCCTTCTCCCCGATGGGCAGTTGGAGGGAAGCACCCTTTGAAATACTTCCCTGTGATTCTGCATGCTTTCATGTTGCTGTGGGGAGATCCTGTGAGTCAGAAGCGGAGCATGGAATGGGGGCTGTTTACAATACAACATTTCTATAGCACCACACCGTTTAAAAAATTCTGCGAAAGGTTGCACTTTTGCTTTGGAAGATCAGGTTCAGCAAGATTGGTAACCAGATTGGCTGGTGATGACGTTTGTCTTCTACCTTGATTTGTGTCGCAGTACAAATAAAGTCAGGGTCTAACCTACCTGTTATGTTAATGGTGTGATTTAGCAATCCAATTTTTTTTTAATACCAACCATGCTGGCGTGATTGGGGAGAAATTGTTCTTGCCAATTCAGAGTAGAGATGTAAGGTTTAAGGTTTCCTTTTCCGGCATGACAATTAGCATTAAAAAAGAGGGGGGAATCCCATTAGCCCCAATAGCAACTTTCCCCCCAAATGTTAATTGTCACATGGCAGGGCGGTTTTCAAGAAGGTGGAAAGCTTAAAAGCTTCAAGTTGTGTTTGTAGGGCCAATGATAATACAGTAGTACCTCAGGTTACATACGCTTCAGGTTACATACGCTTCAGGTTATACACTCTGCTAACCCAGAAATAGTGCTTCAGGTTAAGAACTTTGCTTCAGGATGAGAACAGAAATTGTGCTCCGGCAGCGGGGCGGCAGCAGGAGGCACCATTAGCTAAAGTGGTGCTTCAGGTTAAGAACAGTTTCAGGTTAAGTACGGACCTCTGGTACAAATTAAGTACTTAACCTGAGGTACCACTGTACACTCTTCAGAGACTCTTTAACTTTGGTTCCTTTTCTGCTTGGCACGGGTTGGAGAAAAGCAACTACCAGACTTTTAGAAGACATCTGAAGGCAGCCCTGTTTAGGGAAGCTTTTAATGTTTAATAGGTTATTGTATTTTAATATTCTGTTGGAAGCCGCCCAGAGTGACTGGGGAAACCCAGCCAGATGGGCAGGGTATAAATAATAAATTATTATTACAGATGACACTTGGGGTCCCTCCAAACTCTACATTTCTATTATTTTACTCCAATGCTTTCCGTTAGCAGGAACAAAAGTGCACCCTAATAGCAAAATAAATAAACGAATGGATTTCTCACTACCTTAAGAATATATATATGTTTTGAGATCCTCCTGGTTTTCAGAAAGAAAAGCAGCTCCAACCAACACACTAGCCCAAAACAGCTGGAGGACATGAGGCTGGGGAAGCCTGTGGGGTAGAAAAAGCTTTGGTTGTGTGCACGCCATTCATTTAAAACACGTTTAAAGCAATCCCCCCCAAATAATCATGGGAATTATAGTGTATCCTTCTCAGAACTACAGTTCCCAGCACCCTTAAGAAACTACAGTTCCCAGGATTCTTTTGCAAGTGTTTTAAATGTGTAATGCGCGGACAATTAACTTCCCATAAAACAAGCTTCCTTGCCTTTCTCTGTCAAACGTTAAGTTTCACCATATGCGAAGCAAGATCCAGTTATACTGGCTTTGGCAGGCCTAATTAGGGACTTGAAGCTGAAAAACCATATCATTATTATTTGTGGTATACCTGCCGGCTCACGCATATCTCGTGTGCCTATAAACAGTCAGATTAGCTCTAATTAAGAAATGCCGCAGTTCCTTTGAGCTTCCCTGTCAAGCGCATGTTGCCAAAACAGCAGTGCTGGGGTGGTTGGACAGTCATGGTTGTTGGATGAATGAGGAGGTTTCATAAAGAGCTTGGAGAAGAAAGAGAGCCAAAACAGACTTCTGACGACTATGAGCTTTTTTGGTGTGTGTTGTTTGGGTCAAATGTGTCCCCCCTGCCCAAACGCTCAGAGAAAAACAACCACACACCATTGCTGTAAGTGAGGGATAGCAGAGCAAGATGATGTTTGCGGAAGTGCACTTGGTTGGAATCGCAGTGGTCACATGGCTTCCTTTACAAGTCCTCTCTGAAGATGTAATAAGGGAGAGCAACAGGGCCTTTGAAATGGCCCATCAACAGCACCTGAATAAGCAGGCTGAGCATGAAGAAAAAGCTCACCTGGACACAACCTTCCTCCTCATAAGTCATTCATCCAAGAATCCAGGTCCCATAGGTAATGGTAAAGGGCCCCTGACCATTAGGTCCAATCATGGCCGACTCTGGGGTTGCGGCGCTCATCTCGCTTTATTGGCCAAGGGAGCCGGCATACAGCTTCCGGGTCATGTGGCCAGCATGACTAAGCCGCTTCTGGCGAACCAGAGCAGCACACAGAAACACCGTTTACCTTCCTGCCAGAGTGGTACCTATTTATCTACTTGAACTTTGACGTGCTTTCGAACTGCTAGGTTGGCAGGAGCAGGGACTGAGCAACGGGAGCTCACTCCGTCGCGGGGATTCGAACCGCTGACCACCTGATCGGCAAGTCCTAGGCTCTGTGGTTTAACCCACAGTGCCATCCGCGTCCCATGCTTTCCCCATAATAAGGACTGGTGGCGTGAGCTGTTCATTGAGGGCCGGAGAGCCCCTGCACTGTTGCCGCACAGGCAAAACCTCATCTCAAGAGCAGGCAGAAGCAACATTTGGGGAAAGGGAAATAGAGAACGCAGTTGCACACTCATTTCAAAACATGCCCACCCATGTGCACAAACAACATGGACCATAGCTTTCACTTTAGATCATTTTATCGCAAACCACTATGTACAGAAGCATGCTGTGAAACCACCCCACCCCCACCAGCTCCTGTGCAAGGGCAACGTGTTTGTACACACACAAGTAATGCCAGATAGCTATATTTAGGCAAATTTGAGTACAAAGTCAACATCCACAGCTCTATCCCTGCAGCAAGACAATAAAATGTTGCAATCGTTCGGTTGTGTTCTCTGATTTATCTCTTAAACAACAACAACCACCCAGCCTTTTGTTTTGCTGAGCAAGGGTTACTAAGAAACCAGGTGGCAAATGATGGGTTTTGTGCACCCTGGTTGTTATCAGCATTAGGCTATAAGGATGAGACACCATGGCATGTTAATCACATGCAGTTCCTCCCTGCTCAAACAACAGCTGCTCGGCATGTTCCTACAAGAGACTTCACCACCATTTCCCAATCTATTCCTGCTCTCCCACTTTGCAGCTACTTTTGAACCCACTGGGCTTTCTAGAAGCCCAGCACCCTGGTGCTTTCTGGCTGAGAGTCAGCCTGCTATTGCTGCTCACATTTACTGTGCCACTGAATGCCACTCCTAGAATCATATATAGAGTTGGAAGGGACCACAAGGGTTTTTGAATTCTGAATTTTTTGTTATTCACGTTTTATACTGTATTAATCCATATCTGCATAATCTTGTCTAAATGAAAAAGATTTAAGCAGGTGCTAAACAGAATAGACACAGCAAACTATGGCAAGTTCTTTAAAAAATGGGAGTGCCTGATCACCTCATCTGTCTCCTGAGAAATCTCTATGTGGGGCAAGAAGCTAGAGTTAGAACTGGATACGGAACAACTGATTGGTTCAAAATTGGGAAAGGAGTACGACAAGGATGTATATTGTCTCCCTACTTATTTAACTTACATGCAGAATTCATAATGCGAAAGGCTGGGCTGGATGAATCCCAAACCGGAATTAAGATTGCCAGAAGAAATATCAACAACCTCAGATATGCAGATGACACAACCTTGATGGCAGAAAGTGAGGAGGAATTAAAGAACCTTTTAATGAGGGTGAAAGAGGAGAGTGCAAAATATGGTCTGAAGCTCAGCATCAAAAAAACGAAGATCATGGCCACTGGTCCCATCACCTCCTGGCAAGTAGAAGGGGAAGAAATGGAGGCAGTGAGAGATTTTACTTTCTTGGGCTCCATGATCACTGCAGATGGTGACAGCAGCCACGAAATTAAAAGACGCCTGCTTCTTGGGAGGAAAGCAATGACAAACCTAGACAGCATCTTAAAAAGCAGAGACATCGCCTTGCCAACAAAGGTCCGTATAGTTAAAGCTACGGTTTTCCCAGTAGTGATGTATGGAAGTGAGAGCTGGACCATAAAGAAGGCTGATTGCCAAAGAATTGATGCTTTTGAATTATGGTGCTGGAGGAGACTCTTGAGAGTCTCATGGACTGCAAGAAGATCAAACCTATCCATTCTGAAGGAAATCAGCCCTGAGTGCTCACTGGAAGGACAGATCCTGAAGCTGAGGTTCCAATACTTTGGCCACCTCATGAGAAGAGAAGACTCCCTGGAAAAGACCCTGATGTTGGGAAAGATTGAGGGCACGAGGAGAAGGGGACGACAGAGGACGAGATGGTTGGACAGTGTTCTTGTAGCAACCAGCATGAGTTTGACCAAACTGCGGGAGGCAGTGGAAGACAGGAGTGCCTGGCGTGCTCTGGTCCATGGGGTCACGAAGAGTCGGAAACGACTAAACAACAAACAGAATAGAGCGATGAGCTTGCCTGATATCAAGAGGCAAGGAGTTTCAAAGTGTAGGTGCTGCGACACACACACAAAAAGATTTCTTACAAATGAGGAACAAGTATTAGGTGGCACCTCTTAAGTGCCGGTTCTGCTAATCAAAGCAGTTGAGTGGGAACACCTTGAACTGGTAGCAAACTGGTAGCAAATTAGCAACCAGTGCAGGTCTCTGAGCACAGGTATTGTATGTTGGCAGGATCTCACTGCTGTCAGTAATTGTGCTGCAGCATCCTGCGCTAATCCAACTCAATGCTCCTCCGTAAAAGGAAAGTGGGTCTCCAGGGCCCCAAACTCTCCTGCCCTTTTAACTTTGTCAGTTCTGCCTCCCTGCCTGTTCCCAGAACGTATTCTCCAACACTGCACAGACACTTGTGTGCTTGGGACACACATTCCAGAGGGGTAGCTGTTATTAGCCTTGTTACAACAAACAGAAGGATTGCTACGCCTTAAAGACAAACATATACATTCTCTCTTCTTATTCTTCTCTTGGTAGCAGCTTCCTTGGAATCAGAGCCTAATAGAAAAATAAAATTGTAGAGTTGAGAGGGATCTCAGGGGTCATGTAGCCCAACCCCCGCACTGCAGGAATCTCAACTAAAGCACCCATGACAGTTGGCCATCCATCTTCTGCTTGGAAACCTCCAAGGAAGGAGAGCCCACCACCTCTCGTGGAAGTCTGTTCCACTGCCAAACAGCTCAGAAAGTTCTTCCTGGTGTTTTAGTTGGAATCTCCTTTCTTGCAACTTGAATCCGAGTTGGGTCTTACCCTCCAGAGCAGGAGAAAAAGAGATTGCTCCATGTGACAGCCCTTAAGATATCTGAAGATGGCTGTCGTATCTCCTCTCAGTCTCCTCTTTCCCAGGCTAAACATACCCAGCTCCTTCAACTATTCCTCATCAGGCTTGGTTTAAAGACCCTTTAACATCTTGGCTGCACACACATTCCAGCTTGTTGTCTTTTTTTTAATTTCTTTTTATTGAGTTCTTTACAGCAAAAAACATAAAAGTATTAAGAAACAAGACAAAAAAGAATACAAACAAAAAAGAAAAAGAACCGAAGACAACACATATAGCAAAAAAAACAAACAGATCAACTCTAGAACACTAATTGACTTCCCTCCATCTCGGCTTGAGCTATACACACACCATACCTCTCTGCAGTTTTATTTAGCCAAATCTGTACGTCGCAAGTTTTATGTTTCACCTACTGCGATTTTAATATTTCCTAGATTTGCTTCAATGTATGTTACAAATTTGTTCCAGTCATTAATAAACTTTCTACTTTTTTGATGCCTGATTTTCTGTGTCATCTTTGCTAATTCTATATACTCAAATAATTTAATTTGCCATTCTCTGATGGTTGGGATATTAGGGGTTTTCCAGTTTTGCGCTAGCAATATCCTGGCGGCGACTGTTGCGTACTGAAATAATATTTGATCTTCTTTTTTAATCTCTCCAATCATTCCCAAGAGAAAAGCTTCGGGTTTTTTGGGAAAGGTGTATTTCAATATTTTTTTTAATTCATTGTAAATAAGTCCCCAAAACCTTTTCACCTCTTCACAGGTCCACCACACGTGGTGAAAATTACCCTCTTTGGTTTTGCATTTCCAGCATGTTTTGTCTCCTGTCTTGTACATTTTTTCCAATTTCACGGGTGTGATGTACCATCGATACATCATCTTTTCCATATTTTCTCGGAGTCCAACACATGCTGTTCCAGCTTGTTGTCAATATCCTTCTTAAATTGTGGTGGCCGGAATAGGAAACAGTACTCCAGGTGTGGTCTGACCAAAGTAGAATAGAGTGTACTATGACTTCCCTTGATTTGTACAATTTACTTCTGTTAATGCAGCCTAGAATAGCACTAGCTTTTTTTGCTGCTGCACCACATTGTTGACTCATGCTCTGAGTATAGAAACAGCTGAAACCACAAGTCTTTCCCTCCAGCTGCTTCCTTCTTGTAGTTTCCAGCCCTTTAGCAGGTTTCCGTAGCACCGCCTCCAGTTTCCTGTGCATCAATGAAGTGATTATCCCCAATACTAAGTAATATTGTCTCTCTCCCCACCAGGACTTAGTTTGAAGCTCTCCTGATCAGGTTCATGAGATTCTGAGGAAGCACATTCTTCCCAACTGTTGTGAGGTGCAACCCATCTATCCCCAAAGCCCTTCCTCAAAGAAGTAGAGACCATGGTCCCAGAAGCCAAAACTTTTATCACAATGGCACCTGTGCAGCCAGTGGTTTTACTTCCAGTATTTTCCTCTCTGTCCTGCGTCATGACCTTCAACAGGAAGGAGTGGTGAAAAAGGCCCTTCAGCTTCCTACCCAGAGTCTCTTAGTCCCTAAGACTAGATCAGATGCAAGATAAAGTATTGCCGAGGAAGTGAGCTCTTGGCAACAAAACCCCAAGACTATCATTGCCTCGCATCTTTGCAGCCTCTCCACCCCCTTATCAAAGATCGCTGCCTGCACCCATTTCCGCCCCTTGCTGCAAGCGCCTCTCCATTCATTTGCTCTGCAAACATCTCCCTGCATAGGCTTTTGAGGCAGGGCGTGCGAATAAACAATTTACCCAAACAGTTTGCTTATTTAAAAGAGCACACAAACATCGGTGTTCAAACAGAATGTCTAATCCCACAAGCCCTGTTCCCACATTCCCTTTGTACACCACCATCTCCTGACCCCAATGTCTGTGGGCCTAACCAGTTCCACCCCTCTGACCTTGGTGCATTCAGAGAAGGTCTGAAGCAGGAACTGGCCATACATGTATCGGACCCACCTCCATGTGAATCTGGAGCCCAAAGGCTCCACTATGAGGGCCAAATCCTACTTCTGGTCTATGCTGGGAGGTCAGAGGGGCAAGAGCCAGCTGGCTGTGCAAACATCTGGACACTAGGAAATGCAGCCCCTACAACTCCCTCAACGCATTAGCTTTATTATTATTATTATTGCATGGAGGGAATGCCTGCAAATGGGTGAAGCAGTGCACTGACATGAGGACGAGAATCGTGTCCACACCCTGGAGATTTAACAGGGCCGTTTTACAGTTCAGCCTAAAAGTGTCAGACCAACCAGCCTCCTCTTCCACAGCTCTTCCTTTAAACACACCTCTCCCTACCTCTAACCCACACTCCCCTTCTTTCATCCCCAACCCCCCTCTTGATCCTCCATAGCACCACAGATCCCACCTTTAACCCCAGCCACTTCCATCTGTCCCCTCCCCAATTCCTCCTCCTCTCTGGCTTCCCCACCCTCACTGGAGGCTTAAAACTGCCATGCTTAAAACCTCCCTCTCTCCGATATTGCCACTCATTCCGCCTTGACTCCCAGCCAGTTCCACCTGCCCCTCCCCAGTTCCTTCTCTTTTCCTCCCTGCCCACCAGAAGACTAAAACTGTTATATTTACCTGCCCTTGCTCACTTTCCTCCCCACCTCCCAGCATCACACTGTTTTTACAAGAGCAACCTTTCCCTTTCCCTGCCCCTGCCTTTATAACCTTGGGAAACAGCCAATGAAAACAGACTGATGAGGCATTGCAAATTTATTATACAGTAAGATAAATCATTTATGTGACAAAGTAGAGAGCCAGTCCAAGAAACAGAAAGCAGAATTGTTTATATTAAATTGTAGTGGTGTGTACCTGTCGCCAAATCATATCATATTGAAAACGATCACACGCACACATGCAGTTAAGTTAAACGTTGCTTATTTGTGGCACTTGTTAATGTTTCTTTGTTGTGAAGAGCGGTGTTGGGAGTCCTGGAAGTAATAATTAGTGCTGACAATGAATGGGGGTCCAGCTACTCATATAAAAAAATGTTTTAAGAAGGCAAACCCAAAATCCAGGCAAAACAGGGACAAAACTGAACAATGATTTGCCTGGGCCAGGTACAATCAGGACTGCAGAGGGAGATGACTGATGACATTTACCACCCCAAACCTTTTGTCCTTGATTCCCTATAATCCACAGGAGGTCTGGAGGGTTGCAACATGAGAACAGGCCATTTCAGTGGTGGTTCCCCACTTGTGGAATGCTCTCCTCAGGGAGACTCACCTGGCACCATCATTACATAAATTTAGATGTTTGTTTTCCACCAGGCCATTGGCTTTTAATTATCTGCGACCTCCTTCAGTGAGTGGGATTTTTTAATCCTGCTTTAAAGGGGGGGGGGGAGAACCTGTTTTAGATTTTTCTATGTTTTGCTTTATGCTGGTTTTAATGTATGCTCTTTAGTTATTGTTGTAAGATGCTTTGTGTTACATTGGTATTTTTTTTTTTAAGAAAAGGACCAATAAGTTTAATATAGATCAATTCATTGGATGTGGCATGGCAGAACAGGATCTAGAATTTATATCCCAATGTGAAAAGGGATCCTCTCTTTTCTTTGGCTACCCTACTTCCAAATCTGGAGTACTTTGCATCAACAGTGTGGTGTAGTGGTTAGTGTGTTGGACTGAGATTCGAGCTACCCATGGAGTGACTTTGGGCCACTCACTGACTCATAACCTCACCACTCAGGGTTGTTGTGAGGATAAAATGGAGAAGAGGCTTGGGTTCCTTGAAGTGGGAGGGGAAAGGCAGGATATCTGAGGCTTTGGGCTTGCCGATCACAAGGTCGGCGGTTCGAATCCCTACAACGGGGTGAGCTCCTGTTGCTCAGTCCCTACTCCTGCCAACCTAGCAGTTCGAAAGCATGCCAGTGCAAGTAGATAAATAGGTACTACTGTGGCGGGAAGGTAAGCGGCGTTTCCATGCGCTCTGGCTTCCATCATGGTGTTCTTTTATGCCAGAAGTGGTTTAGTCATGCTGGTCACATGACCCGGAAAGCTGTCTGTGGACAAATGCTGGCTCCCTTGGCCTGAAAGCGAAGTGAGCGAAGGAACACCATAGTCACTTTTGACTGGACTTAACCGTCCAGGGGTCCTTTACCTTTACGTTGTTGTTGTTGTTGTTGTTCAGTCGTTTAGTCGTGTCCGACTCTTTGTGACCCCATGGACCAGAGCACGCCAGGCACCCCTGTCTTCCACTGCCTCCCACAGTTTGGTCTGACTCATGTTTGTCGCTTCAAGAACACTGTCCAACCATCTCGTCCTCTGTTGTCCCCTTCT
Source organism: Podarcis bocagei (assembly GCF_964188305.1). Classification (NCBI taxonomy): domain Eukaryota; kingdom Metazoa; phylum Chordata; class Lepidosauria; order Squamata; family Lacertidae; genus Podarcis; species Podarcis bocagei. The sequence goes on from NC_138128.1 coordinate 10,045,579, forward strand.
CCTTGTGTACCTTTACCTATAATGTTTTAAAAATACTGTGCAATGCTCAGCCTTGAATTTAAATTTATTACTTCACCTTCTGCAAAGCAACATGTATTTTAAAAGCACGGTTTAGCAGCAGAAACTACTATAAGTCTCTCTCTCTCTCATCTTTCTCTTTTCTTTAGCCATATAATAAATGAACTGATAGAAACAGAACGGGTTTATGCAGAGGAACTTCAAAGCATAATAGAGGTAAGTTGAGTATTTGCGGAAACTGAGGGTGAAGACTGATGGGAGGGAGCTTTCACATACCCTCCAACATTTCTCCGATGAAAATAGGGATGTACTATTCGATAATAGTAATAACAATATACTGTTATTACAGATTGGATTATTATAGATTGTGGGTGTGATGCTTTGCTCAGATTCATGGTTGAGCTTTATATGCAAACCATTGCTTTTCTTAATTGACAAAACAGCAGCAACTACAGCACCCTAACCTATATTTTTACCCTTTTGTTCTCACCATGTAACTCTTTCCCCCCTCTTATCTTAAACAGGGCTATGTATCTGAAATGGACAATCCTGATTTAATTCACTTGATCCCGACGGCGGTGTCAAACAAGAAAGAAGTTCTTTTTGGAAACCTCTCAGAGATTTATGAATTCCACAACAGGTTTGCACACTTCCTGACATGCTGTTCTGTTGGGACCACACATGGGTGCTTTAAAACAGCAGCCCACATGGACGCAGTGCCTTTTGTCTGCAGCCTTTGATATGTGATAATTTTGCCTTGCAAACAATCATCTTCCAGCACCAGTCCCCAGGGCTAACTTCTGATCATCCTTGGCTGAAGCTATAGACCATGGGTAGGCAAACTAAGGCCCGGGGGCCGGATCCGGCCCAATCGCCTTCTAAACCCGGCCCATGGACAGTCCGGGAATCAGCATGTTTTTACATGAGTAGAATGTGTCCTTTTATTTAAAGTGCATCTCTGGGTTATTTGTGGGGCCTGCCTGGTGTTTTTACATGAGCAGAATGTCTGTTTTTATTTAAAATGCACCTCTGGGTTATTTGTGGGGCATAGGAATTCGTTCATTTTTTGTTTCAGTCCGGCACCCTGCAAGGTCTGAGGGACAGTGGACCGGCCCCCAGCTGACCCCTGCTATAGACCAACCTGGCGCTCTCTGGATGTTTGAAACTACAATTCCCATCAGTTGTAGCCAGCAGGAGGGAGAGTAGCAGGATGGCCCCCAAACATGATGTGGAAGCCTTTACAGTATACACAATTGCCTTCTGGTAGATATTTCCCACCAGGCCTGGATCCAGATGGGGGTTTGACACACAAATGCAGAATGACATAACTTCTCCTCATGCCCCTTTTGCTTTTATCTCCATTCCAGAATCTTCCTCAAAGAGCTGGAAAACTGCATTGAAAACCCAGAGCTTCTCGGTCGGTGTTTTTTAAAAAGAGTAAGTGAATGTCAGCTGCTTGGTTAATCTGGTCTGTGAGGCAGGCGTGTGAATTAGGCTTCGGCAGCATTTGGTCACTCAGCAGACAGTGTCCATTAGCCAGATTGTCAGGGCTGGCACAAGTAATTATTTAAGTTATTGTTATTTAGTGATAGTATTCCGCAGGGCCTGTAAGACAGAGTTGTTCCGCCTGGCCTTTGGCTTGGAGCCAATTTGATTCCCTCCCCGTCTTTCTTTTTCCTTTTTCCTTTCTCCTCCTGTGATGAGGCTGCATTTTAATATTTTAATGTTTCAGTATTTTAATTGTTGTATTTTAATCTTGTTTTTAAGTTGTATTCATTCAACTTGTTTTTATTATTGCTTGTTAGCCGCCCTGAGCCTGGCCTTGGCTGGGGAGGGCGGGGTATAAATAAAAAATTATTATTATTAGTAAGGGTGGGCCCAGATGTTCTGAGGGGCCACTGGCTGCCCACCCATCCAGGACATCAACTGGATGCATGGGTGGCCGGCACCGTTGTTGCACCAGGACTTCGCTGTCCACCTGTCACCAGCACAGAGTACATCCTTCCAGGCAGGCCCCTGGAGCCCAGCGTTTCAAAAGGCAGCGTGAAAGCCCTGCCAGAGGTGTAGGAAAGTCAGGTGGTACCCAGTGCAGAAAATTTATTGCCCCCCCCCACATTGATTTTTTTTTTTGCCTGCAAAATTGGTTTTACATTATTTCATATTTTCTTACAAAGGAATAATTATAAGTAGTAATAATAATAAACTTTTGTTTATATCCAGCCCTCCCTGGCCGAAGTCGGGCTCAGGGAGGCTAACATCAGATACATAACATTGGTATAAAACCAAACAATAATTAAATTACCTCCTAAAAACATGTCAAAATCAAACTGAAGTCTAATTAGATGGCTTTCGGCAGGGTTAGGGTTGGGAACAATAAATGCTCCACTGAATTGAAATTTCAGCCTTCGTGACAGGAAAACGGCCAAGTAAAGAGGAGGGTCAAGATATTAACTGATATGCATGAAATTTCATATACAGCTATATAATCCCTAGTTTAGTAAGGTAAGACCTTTGGAGCAGGCATTTTCTAAAAAAGAAAGTTTTTTATGAACTGCCCTAGTAGGGCAGTAATTGTTCCTTGATAATTTGTCACCCCCCCCCACCCATGATGGAACCTGGGGTGGACCGCCCCCCCTTCCTACACCCCTGAGCCCCACACTGCTTTTTTTGTTGCTCCTACTGCATATGTTGGAGGGATTGTCTCTAATGCAGAACACTGATTGGCAGTAACATAGAAGCCTAGAATTGTCGAGTTGGAAGGGGCTCTGAGGGTCATCCAGTCCACCCCTGCAAGCATAACATGGCCAGGGCTTTGGTACACTGTATGCTTTAACACAGATGACACCAGTGCATTCCTTTTTCTGTGTGGAAAGCGTTATATGTTGACAATGTCTCTTGTTGCACTGGGCTGCAAGAAAGGTCTGTGGTCAGCTGTGTGACCTGCGTTTCGATTTCTGTTCTCAGTTCTTATGTTGAGGGGTCCCACTGCTTACACAAAAGCAGCATCAGACAATGTATAAATAGGACTCGCAGACTGTCTGTCTGGACTTCATATGCAATGTGCTAAAAGACAATCCTCACTTTTGCAGGGAGAAATTTGAGCATAGATGCATTTGTCATCTTGCATCTCCATAAAGGCTGTTTTGCACCATAAATGATTTAACCTAGCTTGTGAAATAAATACACTGAGGGACGGTTATCTGATCTCCACCACTCCAGCCTTCCACTCCCTGCACTGATCATGATCCTTTCATTTTATTGCAGCTTGATATAAACAGGTAGCTGGTGAAGCTTCTCCCACGATTCATCTTTCAGCCGGAAAAAGTTCCCCCACTTACATTCTTGTGTCAGGCAGCTGTTGAAATTACAGAGCCAGTTTTTAAAAATGCAAGTTGTCCAATATTAGGAATAAGTTTCATTTGTTGTTGTTTAGTCGTTTAGTCATGCCCGACTCTTAGTGACCCCCTGGACCAGAGCACGCCAGGCACTCCTGTCTTCCACTGCCTCCCGCAGTTTGGTCAAACTCATAGCTTCAAGAACACTGTCCTGCCATCTCGTCCTCTGTCGTCCCCTTCTCCTTGTGCCCTCCATCTTTCCCAACATCAGGGTCTTTTCTAGGGAGTCTTCTCTTCTCATGAGGTGGCCAAAGTATTGGAGTCTCAGCTTCAGGATCTGTCCTTCCAGTGAGCACTCAGGGCTGATTTCCTTCAGAATGGAGAGGTTTGATCTTCTTGCAGTCCATGGGACTCTCAAGAGTCTCCTCCAGCACCATAATTCAAAAGCATCAATTCTTCTGCGATCAGCCTTCTTTATGGTCCAGCTCTCGCTTCCGTACATCACTACTGGGAAAACCATAGCTTTAACTATATGGACCTTTGTTGGCAAGGCAATGTCTCTGCTTTTTAAGATGCTGTCTAGGTTTGTCATTGCTTTCCTCCCAAGAAGCAGGCGTCTTTTAATTTCGTGGCTGCTGTCACCATCTGCAGTGATCATGGAACCCAAGAAAGTAAAATCTCTCACTGCCTCCTTTACAGTGGCGTAGCGTGGGGGGTGCAGGGGGGCCCGGCTGCACCGGGTGCAACATCTGGGGGGGCGCAACATCACGGGTTAGGGGGCGCAACATCACGGGTTAGGGGGCGCAAATTACTTGCCTTGCCCCGGGTGCTGACAACCCACGCTACGCCACTGCTCCTTTATAAGTTCCATGGAACAGGATTATTGCTACATTGTTAGGTATGGTTCCAGTAATTACTACTGGTAGCAACTGCAGGAAACTGGGGGTGCCATATTGTAGCTGAGGGGAACCTTCTCGCCTTCCAAATGTTGCTGAACTGCAACTCCCACAATCCTTGGTCCTTGTCCTACTTGCTGGGGCTGATGGGAGTTTTAGTTCAGCAAATATCTGGCAGGCCAAACGTTCCCCACCTGCCATATTGCTGGTTTTAGGAGCAGGGCCAAGAGGGTTAAGGAGGGGAGGGAAAGGAGGGGAGAGGCCACGAGCCCCCAGAAACCTGGAGCCTGCCAGACATGTTTGGATAGCTCAGTTGGTCGAGCATGAGACTCTTTATCTCAGGGTTGTGGGTTCAAGTCCCACGTTGGGCAAAAGATTCCTGCATTGCAAGGGCTTGGACAAATGACCCTTCTAGTCCCTTCCAACTGTGATTCTATGACCACAAGAAGGATGGGGGGGGGTGATGAGAATAGCACCCTCTTTGTGCTAGTCCCAAGTATCAGGCAGTCTGCTGGCTTTCGCAGATCCAGAGGCTATTCCTTAGGCCTAGAACAACCTGCTCTTCCCACAGTGGTGGCACCCCATCTGTGCCGTTCCATCGTCAGAGAGAGGCCTGCCTGGCACCAACACTGTTTTCCTTTCAGTGCCAGGCAAAGGCATTTTTATTCTCCCATACTTTTCAACATATTTTAACGGTGCAGCCCTATCTATCTATCTATCTATCTATCTATCTATCTATCTATCTGGAAGTAAGACTCAATGAGTTCAATGGGACTTACTGTATCAGGTATGTGAGCATAAGATTGCATCCTCAATGTGTTTTTATTGTTTTGATATGCCACTTTTTAAGTGCGGGGTTTGTTTTGATTTTGTAAACCTCCACAGAAGTGTGGACATGATTTATTTTAAATTTTAAATGCATAAACAATTTGTTAAGTCCAAGGAGCAGACCATTCTGCTCTCCCCCAACTCTGATAAGTTGGCAACCGTATGGAATGATTTATCTCCTTATCATGTAGTCTGGATTCATTTATCTCCTTTTCTCTTTCTTTCTTTCTTTCTTTCTTTCTTTCTTTCTTTCTCTCTCTCTCTCTCTCTCTCTCTCTCTCTCTCTCTCTGTGTGTGTGTGTGAGAGAGAGAGAGAGGGAGAGATTTCTGAAAGACAAACCTTCCTTCCTTTTGTGCACAAACGGCAAAAAATAAATGCAGAGAATTGCCTGCAACTGTTGTTTCATTGAAGTGAGACAGTTCCAGTGTATTCCTGCTCATTCAGCAGAATATTGACATCCATCCTGCTGTGGATTTCCCCGTTCAACGTAGCCAGAGACAAGTGCTTTGCTAGAGACAGAGAAAGGAACAGCATGGGAGGGCTGGACAAAGGCTTGCTCAGACTGGGAACTCCCTCACTGCAAAACCATGTTGTCTAGGAAGAACAGCTTGCTTTTAAAAATAGGGCTCTGCTATCTTTAACTATATTGTGTCTATTTGTGCAGATGGAGACAAACCCTTTTATGATAGCGCAGGGGTGGGCAACCTCCGGCCTAGGGGGCTAATTAAGCCTGCCAGACCTCCCAGTTTCGGCTGAGGTAGACACTGCTGGGCCAAAGGGGGTTTGCAGGCACCTGCAAAACCCGTCTCCAGGGCTTGCCTGAAGCGTTAAGCATGCTCCCACAAAACAGGACACAGTGATAACAGCAAGAACTTTTATTGAACGAGCAGAACTGGACAACAGGGGCAAAGCAACTGCTTATATACATTTCCCAAGGCCTGGGCCACTCCCACTCTCAACGTGATTGGCTGTCTAAACTCCCAAGCTGCGAATCAGCCCAAATCCTGAAACATTCTGTGATTTGATATCATGTATTGAATCAGAACACAGGGGTTCAGATCCTTGGTCCAGACTCAAGCTTAGGCAAGCACAGTCCACTGGATACAGAGCAGTGCCTTTGCCCCTGACATCATTTTGACATCAGGTGCTGCATCAGGAAGATTTCGGGCATCACATGGCAGGACAGAGTTTCAAACAAAGCCCACCTTCCCAGCATGTTGATACTCCTGTCTCAGCGACGTCTACGCTGGCTTGGTCATGTGCACAGAACGGAAGATGGCAGGATCCCCAAGGATGTGCTCTATGTGGAGTAGGTTTTAGGCCTGTTGGCAGACCAAACCCGCATTACAAAGATGTCTGCATACACGACGTGAAGGCTGGCAGCATCAACCCTGCCATGTGGAAATCCCTTGCAGACGACTGCAGTGCCTGGAGACAGACAGTCAAGTCATGTATCCACAGCAGTGACCAGAGGAGGAAGGACCACTGGGAGGAGCACAGAGAGAAGAAACGCCATGCTGCATCTCTAACAGTGAAACCAGACGCCTTCATCTACCCCAGCTTCAAGAAAACATCTCTCTCCCTTATCATCCCCTGCAGCCACAGCAGGCGCTGTAATTCTCCAATGGTTTGACGTCACCCCCAAAGGGGCACTCCTCCATTGTCTCCTAAGACAGACGGATGCCAACAACAGATTGACATCAGTGTCAAACGTGATGCACAGGGTAGAGCAGACAAGGATCTGACGCGCTGGCTGAATCTAGCTCCCCATCCCTGTGATAGGGATGTTTTAACATGCTTATGGTTTTAGCAGTTCTTGTTTTTATCTGTGAGTTGCCTTGAATCCTGTCGGGCGAAAAGGTGTGGTATAAACAAACAAACAAACAAACAAACATTATTATTAGATTTTTACGATTGCATTTTTACTTTCGTTGTGAATCGCTTTGGGACTTTTTGCAGTGGGAATTAATATATAAATACAGTCATACCTCGGGTTACAGATGCTTCAGGTTGCGTTTTTTCAGGTTATGGACGCTCCGAAACCCGGAAGTACCGGAACGGGTTAGTTCCGGGTTTCGGAGGTTGAGCACGCGCAGAATCGCTAAATCGCACTTTGCGCATGCGCAGAAGCACCAAATCGCAACCCGCGCATGCGCAGACACACCACTGCGGGTTGTGAACGCTGCAGGTTGCAAACGTGCATCCCGCATGGATCACCTTTGCAACCCGAGCGTACACTGTACAGTGGTACGTCAGGTTAAGAACTTAATTCGTTCTGGAGGTCCGTTCTTAACCTGAGACTGTTCTTAACCTGAGCTACCACTTTAGCTAATGGGGCCTCCCACTGCCGCCGCACGATTTCTGTTCTCATCCTGAAGCAAAGTTCTTAACCCGAGGTACTATTTCTGGGTTAGCGGAGTCTGTAACCTGAAGCATCTGTAACCTGAAGCGTCTGTAACCCGAAGCGTCTGTAACCCGAGGTACCACTGTAGAGCTAAACCCAAACCTTATAATCATCTCCAAACCCCAAAACTTATAATCACCTCCAAGCTAAATGCCTGCTCAATCCTTTTACCTAGGGAAGGTTTCCTAGCCCTGGGTAGAGCTTCTTCCTGGTCCCATACTCACTTGGATTGTGTATGTACGTAAGTAAGTAAGTACATGTGGTGTTAACATGCACCTCATCTTTCTGAGTGGTGATAAGCTTCAGGGGGGCAGTGCTGGACATGGCTGGCTTAGAAGGTCTGTTGCTCAGTGAGTAGAGCATTTGTGTGGCACGCAGAAGATCCTTGGTCCAATCCGCAGCATCTTCAAGTAGGGTGGGAGAGACTCGCTGGCTGAAATCCTGGAGAGCCACTACCAATCCGTGTAGACCAGGGCTTTCCAAACTGGGGTCCAAAAGCTTCATTCAGTTGTTCCGTGGCATGTCTGTAATAATACAATTAAAAACCATACAGCATCTAGCACAGGGCATTGCAATGGCTGCAACAGGCAGAAAAATCATTTAGTGGCTCTCCAAGACTTCAGCCGTTTTCACGTGGTCCATGATGGGGGGAGAGGGATAGTTTGGGAACCACAGTGGTGAGGGCAAAACTGATCTAGATGGACTCAGTAGAAGACTGAGACTTCTTCCTGAAGGCCTTGTTCCAACAGGCTTTGGGGAATTGTCTGCTTTTAAGGAAATGGCTGCTTTAATTATAGCTATCTGTTTGCTTTTAATAGATTTTATCTATGGATATAGTTTTAATTCTGTCACTGTTTAAGTTTTTTAATAAATGATCCTCCCCATGTGTTTAGCAGTTCTTCTTTTTATCTGTAATCCACCCTGAGTTGTGAAGCACCCTGTGATCTTTGAATGAAGGGCAATATACAAATTAAACAAACAATCAGAGTTTCGTCAGGGAAAAAGTCAGAATATAAGTACATAAATAAAATAAAACAGTTCCCCATGTTCCTTCAGAAGGAGGAAACTGGAGACTTACTGGCATTTTGTAATGCTTGTCTTTACTTAAAAACAGGTTGAGCAGATCGTGTAACTTTTCCGGTGTCTGATCTCTTATCAGATCAACCAGCACCCGAAGATGTTTACAGGACCCAAATCTCTGTGTCTTTTCTCAGTCTCTATCAAAGCTGCAGCCTCTTGTTCCTCTTGCAGATACCTGGTTCTCCACATCCCTGCAAGGAAGAGGTGTTAGGGTGGCCAGGTGAAAAAGAGGGCTTGCCCCCTGTGCTTTTAACTGGGCAGAGGGCCTTCTTGGTGGTGGCGCCCATCCTGTGGAACGCCCTCCCATCAGATGTCAAGGAAATAAACGACTATCTGACTTCTAGATAACATCTGAAGGCAGCCCTGTTTAGGGAAGTTTTTAATGTTTGAAGTTTTATTCTGTTTTTAATGTTCTGTTGAAAGCTGCCCAGAGTGGCTGGGGAAACCCAGCCAGATGGGCGGGGTAGAAATAATAAAATTTTATTTTATTATTTTTGTGTAAAAAAATGAGTTTCATCTGGTGCAGCTGGGCACAACAAGTTCTACACTACCTGCCCTCCTTTCTGGTCCCTGCCATGTGGAGGGTGGATGAGAAAAATCATGTCCATTTTCCAAAATGGACCCCATCTTCTAAAACATTTTCAGCGTATTTGCGGACCATTTGCCTGTCATTTCCCCAACAAGTGAGATACTTGCTAGCTAGTAATCTTCAGTAATCCTATGGGCTCCATTAATCCTCTTTTGTGTGTATTAATATAACAAAGATGTTTGTTTGTTTGTTTGTTTTTAATCAAATGAATGCCGGTTGGGGGGGAAGCAGCATGTTTTTATGGTGCTGTTTTATTGGGGTCTTTACTTTCAGAGATTTTAAATATTAAGTGGTTTACAAATACATACAAATTAAATAAATACATACAACCATAGCTGTCAACCTTCCCTTTTTTGGCGGGAAATTCCCTTATTCCAGCGCCGTTTCCCGCTGCTTCCCACTGGTATCCCGGATTGTTAGATATCCCATAGACTGTCCCTGGGACAGGTGAGGCTGCTGATCCCTTATTTTCAAATCTGAAAGTTGACAGCTATTCATACAACTGATAACATGGCAAATAAAACAGGCCGTGCATACATTTTCAGCAAATACTAGACATATCCCTGTTCATTAAAGACTCAGGGAATTAAAAGGTCGTAACTAACCTAAACATTGACAATGAAGGAACTAGATGTGGGGAGAACAGACACTGTTTCCTGAAAAGGCTCTTTCCTCGGTCGACTGCCTGAGATCTTCAGATGAAGGGTGGTATACAAATTTATTAAATAATAAAAATAAACAATAATAGCCATGACACAAGCGTAGTGCTGGGGGTACATTTTACAGAGTCCCAGAGATTCCAAGGGGCCCAGCTCAGGATTCAATCATATTACTATGAGGAAAGAAACTGAGTCTACATTGTTGACCGTGCTTGACTATATTTACGGAAACTTATTTCCATGTAATCTGCTTTACAGATCTTGTTATATTTGCTGGAGTCAACCAGGAGTATTAGAGCAGAACAAGCAATGTTCTTTACATTGCTTGTCCCAAGCTGAAGACTCAGAGAATATGCCTGGGCGGTTTGAGATATACAGATTTGTGCTTTTCCTATGTGACATCATCTCTCAATGCCGCCAGCTCCAGCGTTCTTTGCACAGAGCCAGGAGAATCAGTCGAAGTGAGGGATAGGGCATCATAACAACCCAGGCAGACATTCCAGGGATGGAGCTTGTAGGATCTGCAGAACCCAAATATAAATCAGTAGATGTCTGTTTCAGAAACAAGCCAACGCTTCTTCAGAGAATTTTCCATGTGATATCTTGCACCTGAGAAAGAAATAAAAAACCTACTTCTGGAAAAGGAAATGAGCTATCTTCACTGGTGTTATTTATACATAAATAAACCCTGCGACTAACATACAAGGAAGTGTGCATAGCTCTATGGGGCAAGGATATTTTTTCCGTCGTGTGTACCTGCAAGAGAAATTAACATCAGGGAGATAATTCATGATTTTGCTAGAAAGAGCACCAGAAAAGCAAAGCTTTAAAGTTGATTATTTATCAAATGTTTGTACCTGCATTGGTCCAATAGCATTAAAAAAATAAAAAATGACAGGGCCATGCCTTTATTAGGACCAACTAAAAAGGTTGCAAAATAAATAGCAAGCTTGGTAGGGGCTTCTCTAAGCTGCTCCATAAGCAATAAGTGCCTTTGTGTTTCAGTCTAAAAAGCAGTTTGAAGGGAATTAGCACATTGATTTTATTCAATTGTATTTATCCGAGGGGACGTGGGTGGCACTGTGGTGTAAACCACTGAGCCTAGGACTTGCCAATCAGAAGGTTGGCGGTTTGAATCCCCGTGACGGGGTGAGCTCCCGTTGCTCAGTCCCAGCTCCTGCCAACCTAGCAGTTCGAAAGCACGTCAAAAGTGCAAGTAGATAAATAGGTACCACTCCGGTGGGAAGGTAAACAGCGTTTCCGTGCGCTGCTCTGGTTTCGCCAGAAGCGGCTTAGTCACGCTGGCCACATGACCCGGAAAAAGTGTCTGCGGACAAACGTCGGCTCCCTCAGCCAGTAAAGTGAGATGAGCGCCGCAACCGCAGAGTCGTTCGTGACTGGACTTGACTGTCAGGGGTCCTTTACCTTTACCATTTATCCAAGGAATGCATGCATTGCCTTCTGCTAATTTATTTATCTAGTTATTAAAAGTTGCACCCCACCCTTTCTCCAGGTAATCTCAAGGGTGCCAGTAGTAGATATGAAAAGGATCTTGGGGTCTTAATGGGCCACTACTTAATATGAGTCCACTGTGTGATAAAGCAGTAAAAAGAAAGAGAAAGAAAGAAAGAAAGAAAGAAAGAAAGAAAGAAAGAAAGAAAGAAAGAAAGAAAGAAGCTCAAGCTATTCTAGGCTGCATCAACAGAAGTATAATGTCCAGGGAAGTAATAGTAACTTTATTCTGCCTTGGTCAGACCGCACCAGGAAGGAGTACTATGTCCAGTTCTGGGCAGCACAATTTAAGAAGCACATGGACAAGCTGAAATGTGTGCAGAGAAGGGCGACCAGGAAGATCAAGGGTCTGGAAACCAAGCCTGATGAGGAACGGTCGAAGGAGCTGGGTATGTTTAGCCTGGAAAAGAGGAGACAGGGAGAAAATTTGATATGGAAGATGGAGCAAGCTTGTTTTCTCCTGCTCCGTAGGGCAGGACTCGAACCAATAGCTTCAGTTTAGAAGAAAGGAGATTCCGGCAAAACGTAAGGAAGAACTTTCTGACAGTAAGAGCCGTGTGACAGTGGAATAGTCTCCCTCGGGTGACTCTCCTTCCTTGGAGGTTTTGAAGCAGAGGTTGGATGGCTATCTGTCATGGATGCTTTAGTTGAGATTCATTGATTGCAGGGGGTTGGACTAGATGACCCTCGGAGCCCTTCTATGATTTTATCTGCAGAGGAACCAAACTCTCAGAAAAAACAAATCTAGCTGGAGACTTGCAAGCATCAGATCACAGATCACAGATCACAGACATGATCTGGTTCGCATTGCCTTTTGTGTTTGTGGAGCTCCTTGGTTTTATTTTCCTCGTTGCTTTGGTTACTTTTGTGGTCTGTCAGGCATGGAGAACACGATGAGTTATTTAGATTCCCGAAACAAATTTACTGTTTATTTTGCATTAAACCAGACCATTAATTTTGATGCGCTGTGTATTTAAAAGTCCTGTGCGCTGTCTTCGCCCAGCGAGCAGAAACTGTGCAGCTATTTTTCTCCACGGAGGGGAAAGAAAAATTAGGGTGTTGGGTTTGGGTTTTTTGTTGTGTTTTTTTTTTTAAAAAAAGCCGTTAACGTGGTCCCTCATAAATTGGGCCTCTTGCAGAGGCAATGAGAATTGCTCATTTGTGAAATCCTTGCAGTTCCTGTGAGGAATAGCCTTTTTTTGTTTCTGACCATCTTCTCTGAAGCATTAAAGCATTCCTGATTTAATGGCGAGGCTGAGGCACGGAGACACGGTCTGCGCCAGCCTTCGGCCACAATTCAAGCTTTGTTTCCAGGGAGTGAAGAGGGGCCTGGTGCTCATCCCAAAATGTAATTCTCTTGGATTCTCGCGCTCTCCCTGACACAGCACAAAAAATCCAAGCTGAGGGAGACATGTCCGCTCTTGAAAGATTCTTCTTTTCTTGAGGCAGTAGCTGGAAGAAAAGAGGAGGCTGGGTTCTGTCTATATGGTTCCTTTCCCAGAGTGTTTGTTGCTGCTTCTAACCAAGGTGGCCTTCTGTCTACTTTGGCACAGATAGTTCCCCATCTGTGGCTGTCTGTAATTTCAGACAGAAAATGAGCACCTCATTTTATCCTGAAGCATTCCCAGGGCTTTCTAGGTGTTCTTAAAGTTGGGCCGTACCTTGGTGTGATTCCGCCCTTTGCTGTGATGCAAAGTTTAAATATCCATCCTTTTGGTAGTATTATCGGACGAGCGCTTTTTAGCCATTTTCTCCTTTTTTTTTACTTACTTTTTCATGTGGTTTGGTTTTTAACTGCGTTGTATTTTATGGTACTGTAAGGACTCAACTACATTAGTCAAGAAACAGCTTTTTGAATGTTTTGTAAACATGCAATGCCGGGTGGCGCCAGAGAGCAAAAAATAAAATAAAATTCTAAGCTATTTTCCATAGCATTTTTTTCTTTTGTTATAGAATCATAGAATCATAGAATCATAGAGTTGGAAGAGACCACAAGGGCCATCGAGTCCAACCCCCTGCCAAGCAGGAAACACCATCAGAGCACTCCTGACATATGGTTGTCAAGCCTCTGCTTAAAGACCTCCAAAGTAGGAGACTCCACCACACTCCTTGGCAGCAAATTCCACTGTCGAACAGCTCTTACTGTCAGGAAGTTCTTCCGAATGTTTAGGTGGAATCTTCTTTCTTGTAGTTTGAATCCATTGCTCCGTGTCCGCTTCTCTGGAGCAGCAGAAAACAACCTTTCTCCCTCCTCTATGTGACATCCTTTTATATATTTGAACATGGCTATCATATCACCCCTTAACCTCCTCTTCTCCAGGCTAAACATGCCCAGCTCCCTTAGCCGTTCATCATAAGGCATCGTTTCCAGGCCTTTGACCATTTTGGTTGCCCTCCTCTGGACACGTTCCAGTTTGTCAGTGTCCTTCTTGAACTGTGGTGCCCAGAACTGGACACAGTACTCCAGGTGAGGTCTGACCAGAGCAGAATAAAGTGGCACTATTACTTCCCTTGATCTAGATGCTATACTCCTATTGATGCAGCCCAGAATTGCATTGGCTTTTTTAGCTGCCGCGTCACACTGTTGGCTCATGTCAAGTTTGTGGTCAACCAAGACTCCTAGATCCTTTTCACATGTACTGCTCTCAAGCCAGGTGTCCCCCATCTTGTATTTGTGCCTCTCATTTTTTTTGCCCAAGTGCAATACTTTACATTTCTCCCTGTTAAAATTCATCTTGTTTGTTTTGGCCCAGTTCTCTAATCTGTCAAGGTCGTTTTGAAGTGTGATCCTGTCCTCTGGGGTGTTAGCCACCGCTCCCAGTTTGGTGTCATCTGCAAATTTGATCAGGATGCCCTTGAGTCCATCATCCAAGTCGTTGATAAAGATGTTGAATAAGACCGGGCCCAAGACAGAACCCTGTGGCACCCCACTAGTCACTCTTCTCCAGGATGAAGAGGAACCATTGATGAGCACTCTTTGGGATCGGTCAGTCAGCCAGTTACAAATCCACTGAGTGGTAGCATAGTCAAGACCGCATTTTACCAGTTTCTTTACAAGAATATCCTGGGGCACCTTGTCAAATGCCTTGCTGAAATCAAGGTAGGCTACATCCACTGCGTTCCCTTCATCTACCAGGCTTGTAATTCTGTCAAAAAACGAGATCAGGTTAGTCTGACATGACTTATTTTTCAGAAATCCATGCTGACTATTGGTGATCACAGCATTCCTTTCTAGGTGCGCACAGACTGCTTGCTTAATGATCTGCTCCAGAATCTTCCCTGGTATTGATGTCAGGCTGACTGGGCGGTAATTATTTGGGTCCTCTCTTTTCCCCTTTTTGAAAATAGGGACAACATTTGCCCTCCTCCAGTCTGCCGGGACTTCACCTGTTCTCCAGGAATTCTCAAAGATGACTGCCAGTGGTTCTGAGATCACATCTGCCAATTCTTTTAATACTCTTGGATGCAGTTCATCTGGCCCTGGAGACTTGAATACATCTAAACTGGCCAAGTATTCTTGTACTATCTCCTTAGTTATTCTGGGCTGTGTTTCCTTTGCTGAATCATTTGCTCCAAATTCTTCAGGTCGGGCATTGTTTTCCTTATCGGAGAAGACTGAGGCAAAGAAGGCATTGAGAAGTTCAGCCCTTTCTGTGTCCCCTGTTTGCATTTCACCATCTTCTCCTCTGAGTGACCCCACTGTTTCTTTGTTCTTCCTTTTGCTACGAACATACCCATAGAAGCCTTTTTTGTTGCTTTTAACCTCTCTAGCAAGCCTGAGTTCATTCTGTGCTTTAGCTTTTCTGACTTTGTGTCTACACGTGCTGGCTATTTGTTTGAATTCCTCTTTGGTGGTTTCCCCCCTTTTCCATTTTTTGTACACATCCTTTTTTAATCTTAACTCAGTTAAAAGTTCTTGAGATAGCCACCCTGGCTTCTTTAGGCACCTTCCATGTTTCCGTCTCATTGGTATTGCCTGATGTTGTGCTTTTAGTATCTCCCTCTTAACAAACTCCCAGCCATCATGAACTCCCTTTCCTTTTAGTATTACTGTCCATGGGATCCCACCCAGCACTTCCCTAAGTTTTATGAAGTCAGCTTTCTTAAAGTCAAGAAATTGAGTCCTAGTATGCTTGGCTGCTCCTTTCCGCTGTATAGTAAACTTCAGAAGAGCATGATCACTCGCGCCTAATGATCCTTCCACTTCTACCCCACTAACCAGATCATCAACATTGGTTAGGACCAGATCTAAAATGGCTGTTCCTCTTGTTGCTTCTCCCACTTTCTGGACAATGAAGTTGTCTGCAAGGCCAGTGAGGAATCTGTTTGACCTTATGCTCTTGGCTGAGTTTGACATCCAACAAATATCCGGGTAATTGAAGTCCCCCATTACTACTATCTCCCTTCCTTTTGCATGCTTGGCCATCTGTTCCAGGAAGGCATCATCTATGTCCTCCGTTTGGTTTGGGGATCTATAGTAAACTCCCACAATGAGGTCCCTGTTATTCTTCTCTCCCTTAATTTTGACCCAAATGCTCTCACTTTGGCTTTGAGGTTCTGAATCTTGGATCTCTTCACAGGTATACACATCCCTGACATATAACGCCACTCCTCCTCCTTTCTTGTCTGGTCTGTTTCTCTGAAATAGATTGTATCCCCCCATTATTACATTCCAATCATGGGACTTATCCCACCAGGTTTCAGTGATGCCTATTATGTCATATTTAGTTTGCTGTACCAAGAGTTCAAGCTCATCTTGTTTATTTCCCATGCTTTGCGCATTAGTGTACAGACATTGAAGTCCATTAATCATTCCCCCGTGTCTCTTATTTAAGGATTTTTTCCTCCCACCACTAGGTCTGCGTGCTGTTTGCTCCATTTGGTCTATGACATTTGGATGATCATCTTCATCAATTGATAGGCTCCTACCTTCAGGAGCACTGTCTCCCTCCCCCACATTAGTCAGTTTAAAGCCCTCCTGATGAGGTTTCTGAGATTTTTGGCAAAAACATTTCTCCCAACCGTTGTGAGGTGCAGCCCATCGCTTGCCAGAAGTCCATCTTCAAGAAACTGCAGTCCGTGATCTAAGAATCCAAACCGTTCCTGTTTACACCATCTGCGAAGCCAGCTGTTCACTTCCACTATTTTTCCCTCTCTCCCTGGGCCACGTCGTTCAACTGGGAGGAGAGATGAGATGACAATTTGTGCATTTAGTTGCTTCAATTTCCTGCCGAGAGCCTCGTAGTCTCTTTTGATCTTCTGGAGGCTATTGCTTGCAGTGTCATTGGTTCCCACATGAACCAAGAGGAAGGGGTATTTGTCAGTGGGTTTTATGATTCCTTGCAGTCGTTCAGTTACATCTTGGATCTTAGCCCCGGGGAGACAGCACACTTCCCGAGACATCTTGTCAGGCCCACAAATCACTGCTTCTGTTCCCCTCAGTAGGGAATCCCCTATCACCACTACACGCCTCCTCTTAGGTTTGGTCGGGGTTCTTCCATGAGCTGTCCGTTCCAAGGTCGCCTGCACATTCCCTGAGGACTGACTATAACAATTTAATTTCTGAATTATTTATAGTTTTTTTCCCTCTGTGTGTAGATCCACCCTAAGTCACTTTGAGAGATTCCTTGTGTAAAGATTTTTAAATCAAATTTTTAAAATTCGAATTAAACTAAAAGAGAATTTAAAAAACAGTATATCCAACAGAAAAAACTATAGAAAAGAATACATTAATAAAAATCCTCATATGATTCTCATAAAACACAAAATTATAAATATGTCTATGTAGCACTCAGGCACCATTTTGTCTTAATATTCACACAAATGATTTTGTTGTTGTTGTTGATGATGATGATAGAATGATAGAATTATTATTTCATAGCGGCTGTTGGAGTAGGACCCCTCTCCCATGTTCCAGCAGCCTGTGGAGGCCAGAACAAAAACGACTGTCTTCATCACAGCGGCCGTTTCCTTTTGAGACCACATCCACACCACATGGCTAAAGTACTTCTATTTCTGCTTAACAGTCATGTCTTCCCCACTACGAATCCTGGGAACTGTAGCTTGTTAAGGATGCTTAGAGTTGTTAGGAGACCCCTATTTCCTGCACATAGATGTGATTTTCAGAGTTCCCAAGGAACAAGGATCGACTGTTAAACCCCTCTGGGTTTTGTTCTCTGTGAGGGGAATAGGGGTTTCCTAACAACTCTATACAGTGGTACCTCGGGTTACAGACACGTCAGGTTACAGACGCTTCAGGTTACAGACTCCGCTAACCTAGAAATACAGTGGTGCCTCGCAAGACGAAATTAATCCGTTCCGCGAGCCTCTTCGTCTAGCGGTTTTTTCGTCTTGCGAAGCAACCCTATTAGCGGCTTAGCGGATTAGCGCTATTAGCGGTTTAGCGGCTATTAAAGGCTTAGCGGCTATTAAAGGCTTAGCGGATTAGCGGTTAAAAGGCTATTAGCGGCTATTAAAGGCTTAGCGGATTAGCGGCTAAAAGGCTATTAGCGGCTTAGCGGCTTAGAAAAAGGGGGGGGAGCGGAAAAAAATCGGAACACTTGCAAGACGTTTTCGTCTTGCAAAGCAAGCCCATAGGGAAAATCGTCTTGCGAAGCAGCTCAAAAACGGAAAACCCTTTTGTCTAGCGGGATTTCCGTCTTACGAGGCATTCGTCTTGCGGGGCACCACTGTAGTACCTTGGGTTAAAAACTTTGCTTCAGGATGAGAACAGAAATCGTGCTCCGGCGGCGCGGCGGCAGCAGGAGGCCCCATTAGCTAAAGTGGTGCTTCAGGTTAAGAACAGTTTCAGGTTAAGAACGGACCTCCAGAACGAATAAAGTTCTTAACCTGAGGTACCACTGTAGCGCCAATGGCAAACTCTAGTTCCCATTTTGGCCGAAGAAATGACTGCTATAGTGGTGCTTTAAATGTGTCCTGCAAATGCAGGCTGATTAAGAATTATTTTGGGTGAACATGCCGGGAACATCACCACAAACCTGTTTGGTGTAGTTTGGAAAGTGGCATCTAGGCTAGCCAAGATTTCCCTTCAAGCAGGCTCTGAAATTGTGATATGAATGTGGTTCAGATCTGAATTAAGGGGAACCCTTAGCCGTGGTTAACACTGGACTTTATAAAGAGAGCTGAGGTCGGGGGAGAAGACATTATTCTGCTGGAGGGGCTGTGCAGAGGAAGCGTATATTCATCAGCCTGGTTTCCTATTTGTTAACCATGCTTAGAAGGCAGGCAGAAGTATGACACACGTTGGATACAACGTTTAAGTACAGAAACGCACAGAGAAACGCAAGAAAACTTGGATGCAATTATCTAAGACGCATGTCGAAAAAGAAACACAAAAGAATTAAATGATACAGACTTCCAACAGATTTATAGTCGTCAAAAAACCGAGCTGAAGAAGGCGTGTACTCTGAAACAGGGCCCTGTCCTGGTTACCACTACTGAGTCGTACATCTGATTCACACTCCAGATACTCCTTTTTGGCCCTATTTGATCCTTTATTCTTTATTCTTTATTCTGATTTTATATAATGTGGACTCTTTTTGACTGCTATTGAGACTTGTATAAAACAATTGTTGTGCTATATCACTGTATATTTGAAACTACATTATTTCTGTACTTAAACGTTGTATCCAAACTTACCATTACTTTAAAACTATCGTACTTACACGTTGTGTTTAAATTTACTACTAGCTTCAAACTGTTATTCTTAGCAGAATACACACGTTTTTCATTTCAACTCTTGAGTAGGAATTATTCCTTATATTGAAACTTTTGGCCAGAGTTCTTGATATATCCTTTTCAGTACACCCTCATTCCTTGCAGATTTCATTTGAAATATGAAGTGGTATACAAATCACCTAAATTAATAAATAATTTGGGAAAGAAGATGTTCGGTTGCTTATTTTTTGTTGTTTAACATTTGCTTTCTTTTTGATTCAGAAAGAAGATCTCCAAATATACGAGAAATATTGTCAAAACAAGCCACGGTCGGAAGCTCTCTGGAGACAATGTGGAGACAGCCTCTTCTTTCAGGTAGGGATTATTATTTAAATTTACTAGATGCTGCTTCTTGTTGCAGGCAACTCAGAGAGGCTTACAAACAACCATCCACCCACTAAAACCAAGAAGAAGAAAAATACATTAAAAGCACACACACAGGCAGTTAGATCCAGGCAGTCAAGCTCGCAAAGGCTTCTCCTATTTCTGTATTCATTAAGCTCATACTCTTGAACCAAGCGCTTATAAACCCTACAGAGGGAAAGAACTGCTGAGCGGGTTCATCTGTCCTTCCTAAGCTCACACTTTCCCTTTTCTCTTATGGAGGCTGCTGCCAAACGACATCTTTATTGATTTGTTTGCACAAAGTTTGCAAAGAGATTATATGACGTCTGCTGTTTATTGAGCATTCATTCTGATTTGTTTGCAAGCTTGCAGCAATAACTTGTTATCCCACACTTTTAAGTGCACTTTCCTGATCGCAAAAAGGTCTCCCCTTTTCTTTTTGGAAAGCAAGTTTCTTGCACAAGAGTGCTGAATCTAACTTAATAACACACCCTAAATGTGCTGGTTTGGGTTAAATCCCAGTTGCAAAATAGCCACAGTCTGGAAGAGGCCTGCGTGAAAGATGTCATCTCATCCTTGTTTGCTTCTTTGAACCTCTGTCCTTCCTACATAGGGACATACTTGGTTCCACAAGGCTTCTCAGGTCTCAGAAGGAATGTATAGACCCCCAAAGTGCACACACCTCAAAACACATTATTTGTCAGGGACTGTGCTGAAGAGGGCTGCACTGAGGAAGAAGGATGGGAGCCTCCCCCTCCCCCTGCTCCTGAATCTTCCCAGGAGCAGGAGGACACTATAGATTTGGAACAGTGGTTTGCAGAGGGGCCTAGTTCCGAAGGCAGAAGCTGGGAAATACTGGATGGGGAACAGCTAGCAAAAGAAACACTAGAAGAGAGAGAGATAATAATAATAATAATAATAATAATAATAATAATAATAATAATAATAATTGATGTCTTTTAAAGATAGGATAGCTGCTTATTTCCTTCACATCTGAAGGGAGGACATTCCACAGGGCGGGCGCCACTACCAAGAAGGCCCTCTGTCTGGTTCCCTGTAATGGAACTTCTAGCAATGAGGGAACTGTCAGAAGGCCCTTGGCGCTGGACCTCAGCGTCCAGGCTGAACGATGGGGGTGGAGATGCTCCTTCAGGAATACAGGACCGAGGCCGTTTAGGGCTTTAAAGGTCAGCACCAACACTTTGAATTGTGCTCAGAAACGTACTGGGAGCCAATGCAGATATCTCAGGACCGGTGTTATGTGGTCCCAGCAGCCACTCCCAGTCACCAGTCTAGCTGCCGCATTCTGGATTAATTGCAGTTTCCAGGTCACCTTCAAAGGTAGCCCCACGTAGAGCGCATTGCAGTAGTCCAAGCGGGAGATAACTAGAGCATGCATCACTCTGGTTAACAGATTCACAGTCTCTGTACAGCATTCACCCCCCTTCTCCAAAGGCACAGAGAGCTCAGAAAGTGTTAGAAGAGAAAGCGCAGAGGGTACAAGCTCAGATTACAAGACCTAGAAGTGACGTAGTTTAATAGGGACGGAGGAGGGAAGGACCACCATTTCTAGGAGATGTGTTCTTTGTTCTCTCGCTGTGATTATTAAAGATTATAAGTGGTAAGACGTTTCTTTCATTTGATCTTCTTATCTACTGCCATGGGGGTGGGGGGAAAGAAGTTGATTCCCCAAAGCTTAACAGTATTCCTTTTTTCCTCTCCCCCACCCTATATTTTCCACATAGGAATGATTTGTTTTCTACGACCATATGTCCCAGAAGTCCCAGAGTTATAAAGCCAGATATAAAAGCTATAAACAAAGCCATGTTTATCTTAAATGTCCAATGGAGGTTTAAGGAAAGCCCAACTTCTAGACTCCGACCTCCCTCATCCCTTACAGGATAGCCACCCTCTTTTGGAAAAGTATTTAGTAGATGGTGACTGCCCTTTTAACTTTTGTAGATGGTGACCCAGAGGGTTGATCCTTAGATGGCGAAGACATTGTTCAAAAAGGATAGTGTTGTAAAGGCAGTCCTTTTGATATCTGGAGCTGTTATCACGTTCCTTAGATACAGAGAGGTGGTACTTTTAGCTTGGGCTATTTATTCACTCTTCATCAACCTTACATTGTCACTGGAATAAGCCTTCCAGATGATAGTGGTCACCCAGTTCCTATCAGCCTTAGCCAATACAGCCAAAGGTTGTGCACAAAGAGAGTTATCCAGTTTTTTGGAGAAGGAAACAGAAAATCCACTCCAATTTTAGTGCAAGGATGGGGAGCCTTGCAGATTTTGCTAGAATACAGCTCTGCTCATTGGTGATGACCATTAGCCATTGTAGCAGGAACCCCCCCACCCCAATCATTCTGTTTGCACAAACTTCACACACACTCACACTCACACACTACATACGCCACATTTCTGTTATAAATTCATAGAAAATCAACCATACATCGGATTTGCACTGTTCCATTTTTTACTCCATGTGACAAAGACTATCAAAGGATCAAAGGGGGGTGCTTGGTTTCTGGTCAGCCATAATCTCTTCAGCATACCAGCACATCCACAGGAGCCCTGCCCAGTTGCTATGTCAACCCTGATAATCCCAGACAGAAGACAATCAAAATCACAAAGAACAGTGGATTCACCACGGGCTGAAACAAAGGACAATGATCAGATCTTCCCTCTGGGGGCAGGAAACTGCAAACTCCCCATTGTCACCTGGAAAGTACTCATGGGGAGGGGGAAAGGAGGAACCAGCCAGGTGACAGGACACTCAGGTTACCACCACAACTCCTCCCTCAACCCCTCCTTTCTGTAATGAATGCATGATGTCAACCCTTTCTGTAACGTATGCATGATGTCAACCCCTCCTTTCTGTAATGTATGCATGATGTTTCTGGGGGTGGGCTTGACCTAGAGGAGGGGAATTTCAAAAGTTTTTATAAGGTCTTGCGGCCCATTGTTCTGGGTCTTTCCTCTCTCCTGCAAGTGAGGGGAACACCCTGATGCATCAGTTCAATAAAGGCCAAGCCTACAGGCTGCTGTTTTGCTCCAAGTTATCCTGGTTGGTGTCTTTGTTTTGTCCAAGGGAGCCCTCAGATTTTTCCGTTAACAGTTGGCGACCGCGACTCAGGGACACTTGGTTCTCCTGTAAAGGTGAGAGGGGAGATAGAAGGGATCGGGCGCCACTGGGCAACCTTAGCCCAGGGATCCTTCTTCCTCTCCCTGCCTTTTCTTTGCGGGCGGTAATCAATCGTCACCAAAAGCTCAACCAGGGGAGCAAAGGCAAGGTCAAGCCGGCTAAAAAGAAAAGGATCCTGAGATTTGCGGGGGACATCTTCGAACGTGAGTATGGTTTGAAGTCAAATACATTGGGAGGGGGGTGGAAAAGTAACGTCCCCACGACAGCCAGACTTTCCTTCTTTCATTTCTGACGGTATCCTTCGGAGTCGGCCGGGTACGTTCTCTCTCTCTCTCTCTCCTTTTTTCCCCCGATTCTCCCCCTCGGAGGGTGGCCAGGGAAATCGCGGAACTTTTCTGTCTGACGTTATCTCTCGGGGTCGTCTAGGAACGTCAAATCCTTTCCCTTTCTCTTCCCCAATTCCTTACGCGGAATGTGACCGGGGAAATTGTGGTACTATTACTGTTTTCCGATGTTCCCCCTCGGGGTCGTCCAGGAACGTCTTAATCTCTCTCTCCTTTTCTCCCCCGTTTTCCGTCTTGGAATTGAGTCCGGGAAAGCGTGGCTCCTTTACTGTTTCTCTGACGTCTTCCCTCGGAGGCGTCCCTACAATTTGTTTTCTCGACCCCCGATCTGGCACTGCACTGCACAGGCGTCCAGTAGGGAGCCCGAACTTAGTCCAAAAGGCTAGGCAGGAGGCTGTTGTGGAGGGTAGAAGGTAGAAGTTTTCGGGCCAGGTGTCCCGAGGTAGAAGTTTTCGGGCCAGGTGTCCCGTGGTAGAAGTTTTCGGGCCAGGTGTCCCGAGGTAGAAGTTTTCGGGCCAGGTGTCCCGAGGTAGAAGTTTTCGGGCCAGGTGTCCCGAGGTAGAAGTTTTCGGGCCAGGTGTCCCGTGGTAGAAGTTTTCGGGCCAGGTGTCCCGAGGTAGAAGTTTTCAGGCCAGGTGTCCCGTGGATGAAGTTTAAGTTCATGTATAAGATTTATTGAAATGAGTTTGTAGCTTGAAGATAAGTAGGAATTGTGTTAGTCAATGGTACTTTGAGTACTGAAAGGATCTTCTATCTGTCCCCCCTTTCTTTCCCATTGCCTTTCCTCCCTTGTGTGTGTGTTTCCACTCTTTCTGTCTTTAGCGTACTTCGTTAACGAAAAAAGCCCAATAATAACATATGAGAGAATGGGAGCTCGCTAAACACCCTAGCTGGACTCCTCCTGGCAACAAAGCTTCCATGAAGCCTTTTTGCCCCAGAGAGGACTCTAATATGCCCCTCCAGCTTGTCATTTCCAATTAGAGAAAAATAGAAATAAAATAAAGGGGCAAAAATGGTTAAGTTTGTGTTGTTAAACTGTAGCCTAGAGCTGGAACATGAAACTGTAAACTTAATGGTGCTCAGAAGGCAGTAGATATAATAACAGCCCAGCATTAGAGATCTTAGTTTCTCTTAAAAAAAAAAAAGAAGAAGAATAAAATTAAAAAAAATGAATAAGAGATGTACTCAAAGATTTAGAAATATTTCAAGGGTTTGTATTTACATTGGCCTTGGCATCCACAGACTGTTCTTAAATGCACATAGTTTTAAACTGCAAGCTTGCTTCAAAATTTTAAATCTAAGAAAGCCATGTTGCGCCTTATCAATCTTAAAACAAAACAAAATGGAGAATGGAGTGTGCAAATGTTTGTTATTTGAGAGAGGCTCTAAAAGAGAGTTTCCCTCCCAAGTGGTGAAATCCTGTATACGTGCTACTTGTGTTCTGAAAGGGGGATTACCCCACCTCTTTCTTCTAGTTTTAAGTGAGGAGGGTGATTCTAAGTCTAATGGCAAATGATGTTTGTTGTAACTTTTGAGTTTGTGAGAAGGTGAAGTTAACCTAATGTTTCTGCTGCAAAAGCCTAGTTGAGCACAACTGCTCTCTCAAACTAAAATGCAGTGTATGTATTTCATTAAGCGTATGCCTATAAAAGTATGGTGTTCATTCTAAGAAAAAAAATATTTGAGTCCAGTTTTAACTTTGATTTGGTTGGACAGAAGAGTTATTGTAAGGCTCCTGATATCAGTCTCTATAAGGCTTCATGGCCTCTTTTGTTTGAAAATGCCCCCCCTCCCCCTTGTTTCACCCTGCCTATTTCAGTTGGTTTCTCCCTTCTTACTTCTGTGCTAGGTAAATTTACTCCCGAGTAAGCTTCCTTTAAAGGAAACTGCAAAGGGGGGAGGGGGCAACACTTGTGTATTCCCTTTAAAAAAAATCAAATCTAGGGCTGCTTTAACTGTGCTTTATAAGAGATCCTCTCCCTATCTTACGAAAACTGTTCACTTCTTCCTTAAATATCATTTCAAACTCACTCAAACTATCTCAAGATCTGCAAAAAGGGTTCTGTGTAAAGTTATGTACTTTTATTTTCCTCTTCCTTAGTACATGATATGAGCATAGATGTTTCCTTTCCCAGCTGGAAATCTGTACTTAAATGGTGTATGCCTCTTTGGTAGTACAAATCTTGCTGCGAAATCTTGCTGTGAACCCTATATTTTGGAGGGTTGGACTAGATGACCCCAGGGTCCCTTTCAACTCTCCCAATTTGTGGCTGTGTGGAAGACCATGTGTCTGCAAGCATTGGAGGGTAATTCTTAAATTCTGGTGTGGTAATGGAGTTGAAATTCAGCCTAGCTTTGCTTTTTAGTTTTAAAAGGTGCGAGATGAAGCCATGATGTTTTGAAGCACAACTGGTAACATCAAGCATTTGGGTGATTACAGTGTTTATCATTTTGTCTACTATTAAAAAATCAGACCTCAAAGTCAGCTCAATACATAGACGCCTTGACCATCCATCCTGTAAATAAAGGGCAGTAGAATTTGTCTGCAAATGGTAAGGCTGAAATGGCTGAGAATGTTAAAAAAAAAAAAAAATCCTATGAATTCTAACTCTGGCCATTTTTACTCATAAATAAGAGAGCGGTTGATTGTTCCGCGAATGGCCAGAAGGATATTAGCCCTTTCCTGTACATAAAGGAAGCAGTCTCTTGCTTGGGCTGAAATTGCTAGTTTTGGTGAATACTTAAATTGCTGAGTTCCTCTTTTTCGTTTAAAATCAAACCCTGTTTTCAAAATCTACTCCTTGCCCTTCCCTTCCCTTATTCAAATGGTAATTTAGCCAAAGGATGCAACATTTTCAATAGTATAAAAGGTTTGCTGAGACATGAACTCTGCACATGCACAGAGGCTAGATCAGCTAAAGAAGAGAGGGAGAGGAAGGGGGGAACTGTAAGGGGGGAGAGGAGGTTTCTTCCAAATGTAAAAGAAAACTCGGAACCATTGAGGAACCATTGAGGGAAATCACCCTTAATCTGTCTTTGCTCCAGGGGCTATTTAAGACAAAAGGCTAAAAAAACAAACAAAAAAAAAACAAAAAAAACTAGCCCATCAAAAAGTCAAGAGCTTTCCAGGTTCCAAATCTTAACATGCCAAATTCTTTTCACAGGTAAATATCAAAGCATTCCCCCCCTCAATGGGAATTTTAGGAACAGCATTTCCTGACAGACTTCTCACATGAAATAATTTTCCCTTTTAACAGGATATGTGAACCCCGATAACAAAGTGTTTGTCCCTTTTTCCTCCCACAGCAACTTTCTTTCTGTTCTGTGAAACAAGTCTGAATCCCTGCTACAGTTTGACTTCCATCTCTTTGTGGCTTTGACACTTTTTTTTAAAGTTACAAATAATCTGTTTTCATTTATTTAATCTGTCTCTCCATGATGTCTATGAAGTTAATCGAAGCACAACCAAACATTGTTTGTGGAATGGTATTTGTTTACCTTTTTGCCTGAGCATTTCTTATTAATTCTGTCATCTTGGCTAGTGCAAGGTACTTGCACAACTTTAAATTGCCATTCATTTTTTTTCCTTGGTATTAAGTCATTTTCCAGTATTGTCCTATAGCCGATGTTGTCACTTCAAGAAACACTCTTTTATTTTCATTGTTACTTCAGATTTCTTAAAATTGTGTGTCTTAGCATTTATTTATTTTTCGTTCCTCATAAGTCATTGTGTGTGTTTCATTATTATTTTAACCTTGTATTTTTTACAGTTCTCTTTCTCTCCAAAGTGAAGGAAAGCAAACGAACTTGGCAGATAATAACAGTAGTTATAGGAAAATGTGATAATAATATTGGAATGAATGAAACGCTTAATGTGCTAAGATTTTTTATTATTTGCAGCTTCCCATGAAAACTGGAGGACATCCTTCTTGTCTAACTGTGTTTTTAAGTCGCCCCAAAACCCTGCCCCTTACAGGATATCACTTCTACAGATGTGCAATGATGAAAAGCAGCAACAACCCAACCCCTTCGCCATCACAAGACCTGCAACGCCAGAGTTTTCAAAGTGCCCACAGCTATCTCTTTCAAAGGATATAGACTGATGGGGAGTGGGCCTGACAAAGGGGGGTGGAGTTGACTTGCAAGGACATCTTTTCACTTGAACCTCAAGCCTCTGTGCTCCAGGATTCAAAAGATACATGCGTAAAAGATCACAATTGTGTCAAGATATGCAACTGATATTTAATTAGTTTGTTTTGTATTAAGTGTTATTATGTAGGAATGTTGAAATGTGTCTGACAGTGTGTTACTTCCACAAGGGGGGTATTTTTGTGTGTAATTTTTATGTTTAATGTCTTATTGCTTGCACACCAATTCTCATGCATTTTATACTTTCTGATAGCTCACACTATTGTGTAGTCCAATGTTTAGATAACCACATTTCATTGTCCCACCTGGCACTCTGCCAACTTTCCCTATCCATTTTAAAATGTGCAAAAACTTGCTTTACCAAGGAGAAGCTTATAAGATACATGAAGGTGCACATGCTTTGGTTTAGCAGGAATGATCCCTTATAGAGTTAAATTGACTTATTTGGACAAAGTGCCCTTTTAAGAACGGTTTTCCTTTACAGACTGGTTTGAAAGGTTGAGAACCATGGGCACATAAATTCAAATTGGACTCAGTTTGAATTGGGCAAGTGTATCCAGGCTGCAATTAGCTTTTTGGTCCTTAAAGTGCAAGTGATCTGCGAGACCAGAGCCTGTAATAATAATAAGAAATCCCATGGATTTTGGCCAAGGCGAAGACATTTCTCTCAGGACGTGTCCGAAACCTGTGCCAGCTGTGGTGGGTGCCAGGCTACATGATGAATATGAAAGCCCTAAGTGGATTCACCAGGGATTGCCACTACTGCGACACCATGCCGATGTGAGACCACAGAAGAGCTACCTTGACACCTGAGAACACACAAATGGCGGGGGGGAAGCAAACTGCACTTTTCAGTCATTAGTGGACCTTCCTGCCTAAATGTAAAGCATAGATCACTATTGAGAAAATATTTCTTCCAAGGTGCTAGAATACCACAAGTAACTGAGCAGTGCACTGTTACACCATTATATTTCCATGCAAATATCCTTAAAGTAGCATGATATCCAAGTCCCTTTCAGGTTCACATGGACACACACATCTGGGACGGAGAATACCAGGTTATTATTTACCACCTTAAATTGTGCGGAGAAAAGGATTGCAAAGTAGCCACCTTTGCAATCTTATCTCCGAAGGGGGGAACTGTAGCAGGAACCCCCCCACCCCAATCATTCTGTTTGCACAAACTTCACACACACTCACACTCACACACTACATACGCCACATTTCTGTTATAAATTCATAGAAAATCAACCATACATCGGATTTGCACTGTTCCATTTTTTACTCCATGTGACAAAGACTATCAAAGGATCAAAGGGGGGTGCTTGGTTTCTGGTCAGCCATAATCTCTTCAGCATACCAGCACATCCACAGGAGCCCTGCCCAGTTGCTATGTCAACCCTGATAATCCCAGACAGAAGACAATCAAAATCACAAAGAACAGTGGATTCACCACGGGCTGAAACAAAGGACAATGATCAGATCTTCCCTCTGGGGGCAGGAAACTGCAAACTCCCCATTGTCACCTGGAAAGTACTCATGGGGAGGGGGAAAGGAGGAACCAGCCAGGTGACAGGACACTCAGGTTACCACCACAACTCCTCCCTCAACCCCTCCTTTCTGTAATGAATGCATGATGTCAACCCTTTCTGTAACGTATGCATGATGTCAACCCCTCCTTTCTGTAATGTATGCATGATGTTTCTGGGGGTGGGCTTGACCTAGAGGAGGGGAATTTCAAAAGTTTTTATAAGGTCTTGCGGCCCATTGTTCTGGGTCTTTCCTCTCTCCTGCAAGTGAGGGGAACACCCTGATGCATCAGTTCAATAAAGGCCAAGCCTACAGGCTGCTGTTTTGCTCCAAGTTATCCTGGTTGGTGTCTTTGTTTTGTCCAAGGGAGCCCTCAGATTTTTCCGTTAACACCATGTTGGCTAGGACTCATGAGAGTTGGATGCTGTTACCGGAAAAATCCGAGGGCTCCCTTGGACAAAAACAAAGACACCAACCAGGATAACTTGGAGCAAAACAGCAGCCTGTAGGCTTGGCCTTTATTAAACTGTTGCAACAGGGTGTTCCCCTCACTCGCAGGAGAGAGGAAAGACCCAGAAAGATGGTGTGCAAGACCTTATAAAAACTTTTGAAATTCCCATCCTCTAGGTCAAGCCCACCCCCAGAAACATCATGCAT
The DNA here is from genome assembly GCF_964188305.1 of Podarcis bocagei. Taxonomy (NCBI): domain Eukaryota; kingdom Metazoa; phylum Chordata; class Lepidosauria; order Squamata; family Lacertidae; genus Podarcis; species Podarcis bocagei. Next base: position 10,074,807 of record NC_138128.1, read on the forward strand.
ACATTACAGAAAGGAGGGGTTGAGGGAGGAGTTGTGGTGGTAACCTGAGTGTCCTGTCACCTGGCTGGTTCTTCCTTTCCCCCTGCCCATGAGTCACTTCCAGGAGACAAAGGGGAGTTTGCAGTTTCCTGCCCCCAGAGGGAAGATCTGATCATTGTCCTTTGTTTCAGTCCATGCTGAATCCACTCCCATATGCAAGTTCTTTGTGATCCTGATTGTCTTCTGTCTGGGACATAGGCGCCGACTCCATGGGGCTTGAGGGGGCCCGAGCCCCCTCAAAAATTCGTTTGGGGGGGCTCAGCCCCCCCAATAATCTCGGGCGGCGGTGGGCGCGTCCGCGGCTTTTATAGGGCGCCCGGCGCGCACCAGCTCGATAACGGGCACCGGCGCGGCGGGGGGCGCCGGGCCGGGGGAGGGGGGCGGCCGGCCTGTCTCCTTGGCAACCCCATTGAGCAGCGCCGACTCCCCCGGGAGGGCCATCCCCCCGCGCCGCCGATCGCCAACACCGCCGACGCTGTGGCTGCCCGAGCCCGAGCCAGAGCCTGAGCCCGAGCCCAAGCCAGCCAGTCAGTCAGGAAGGAAGGAAGGAAGGAAGGAAGGAGAAATGAGGAGGGAGACGAGGGAGGAAAATTGCGCGCAGGGTGAAGAAAGGAGAAGGGCGAACGAGACGAGCTTCCAACCCAAAAAAGGGCTGGAAGACTGGGAGGATGCAGGATCGGGAAAGAAAGCGACGCCTTCCCCGCCCGCGACGTCGCCCGCTTGTCATTGGCAGCGCAGCGGGCACCCAGAGGGGCTGGGCACCGGCGCAGGGCTGCTCCGCAGCCGCGGAGGACAGCTGCGCGGCTAGCAAGGTGTGCCGCGTAGAGCGCGGCCCTTGTGTGGCCCGGTGGCCAGGCAAGCTCGGGCGGGGACCCCCATGCGAATCTAAGACGGGAGAAGAGGGCAGAGCAAAGGGGGTCCCTTCCCCAACCTCCGGCTCTGAGACTTCCCTGAGCCCCAGAAAAGCGAAAGGATTTTCTCTTCTTTTTTTTTAATAAATATTTTATTAAGTTTTCAAATACAAAGTTAGAAACATACACTGAAGAAAAAAGTAAAAGAACAAGAAAAAGAAAAAAAGAAAAAGAAGAAAAGAAAACCAACCATTCAACACATTTTTTATATAACTAACTGGACTTCCTCGCATCTCCCTTACCCTGCATTCTTTATAATAAAGATATCAGCAAATTATTACCTTGTTTCGTACCTTATTTTGTACTTTTCAAATACTATACCTCTAAATTTAACATACTTTTCATCAGTTACTTATATCTTAAATTAAACATAGTATTACCTTAGATTTTGACCTTTTCTTACTTAAAATATAATTTCCTGTTTCCCAAATCTAATTGCTGAAGCTATAGTTTCCGAATCGTGTAAATTTTTAACATTCATACAACTTATATTGTTTTTGTAAATAGTCCTTAAATTTTTTCCAGTCCTCTTCCGTTGTTTCTTCTCCCAAATCTCGGATTCTGCCAGTCATTTCAGCCAGTTCCATGTAGTCCATCAATTGCGTCTGCCACTCTTTCAGTGTGGGCAAATCTTGTGTCTTCCAATATTTTGCGATAAGTATTCTTGCTGCTGTAGTTGCATACATAAAGAAAGTTCTATCCTTCTTTAACACTTTCTGGCCAACAATGCCCAAGAGGAAGGCCTCTGGTTTCTTGGGAAAGGTATACTTAAATACCTTTTTTAACTCATTATAGATCATTTCCCAGAAGGTCTTCACTTTTGGACAAGTCCACCAGAGGTGAAAGAATGTCCCTTCAGCCTCCTTACATTTCCAACATTTATTATCAGACAGGTGATATATTTTTCAAGCTTGACTGGGGTCATGTACCACCTATAAATCATTTTCATAATATTTTCCTTCAAGGCATTACATGCCGTGAATTTCATTCCGGTGGTCCATAACCTTTCCCAGTCCTCAAACATGATGTTATACCCAATATCCTGAGCCCATTTTATCATGGCTGATTTGACTGTCTCATCCTGAGTGATTTTCTCTTCAACCTGCCCTCCATCCTCTTGCAGAAAACTCTTTGCCTGCCCTGCCCGTATCTCGTTTTTGCTTTTTAATTCCACACACGCACCCTTCGGACTTCGTGGCAATCGGGCGCGCGGGTGCGTTTCCTAAGAGAGTGAGGACCCCCACCTCCTCCCCACCTGCTCCCTCGCCAGCCAGCCAGCCGCGCGCCCTAGCCGGAGAGCCCCGGCCGTCCCCGTCGCGCAATCGGCTGGATCTCCCTTCAGCAGGCCGTGCTCACAACTCGGCCCAGGGACCCCCAGCAGCGGATCTCCGGCTCAGCTGAAGAATCCGGCAACAAGCTCCCTCCTCCCCAATCGCTCCGCCGAAATACGCTCCAAAACCCCCCAGATAGGCCGCCGGCCGCCAAGTCTAGTGGCGCCCTGAGCGAGGGTCTCTCCCCAACACCGCCACCTCGAACTGCGTTCTCCCGGCTACCCGAGCGAACCAGCGGCAGGACCCCCCAATATTTTTTATAAGTCGGCGCCCCTGGTCTGGGATCATCAGGGTTGACATAGCAACTGGGCAGGGCTCCTGTGGATGTGCTGGTATGCTGAAGGGATTATGGCTGACCAGAACCAAGCCACCCCCCTTTGATAGTCCTTGTCATATGGAGTAAAATAAAAATGGAACAGTGCAAATCCGATGTATGGTTGATTTTCTATGAATTTATAACAGAAATGTGGCGTATGTAGTGTGTGAGTGTGTGTGTGAAGTTTGTACAAACAGAATGATTGGGGTGGGGTTCCTGCTACAATGCCACGGCGACTGGAAGGCCACAGGTTTTCCATCCCTGTTCTAGTGAATGATCTGAGGAGGACATCCATTTTTATTATGGCACCACCTATCTCTATAGGGCCAAACTCTGTTGAAGCCTAAAATGAGAATACGAACCCTTAGAAATAAGGGACATGATGTTTTCTGAATTGATCACGTTCTTTTCACAGGGTATCCACTAGCTCCTGATCTTTAAAATAGGCCATGGGCCTCTTCTCCATGTTCCCACCACCCTGATAATGGGTTCTGTGATAATGGATTCTGCGTCCCTGTGGAACGCCCTCCTGTCAGATGTCAAAGAAATTAACAACTATATGACATTTAGAAGACATCTGAAGGCAGCCCTGTTTAGGGAAGTTTTTAATGACTTATGTTTTAATGTATTTTTAATCTTTTGTTGGAAACCGCCCAGAGTGGCTGGGGAAACCCAGCCAGATGGGCTGGGTATAAATAATAAATTATTGTTATTATATTCTCTCAGTGGGTTCTGCTGGAATCATGAAAAACAGCGTAAATGAATCAGAGATCTTAACTAATCTGGGATAAATGATGAGGAACTTTGGAATAAGCCATTCTTGCTGTTAACCATGAGACGCTCTAAGCATCAGTCTTGGGACAGACAAGCATAGTCCTTACAGCCTGTGAAACAGGCATTTGGACACTGTTCCTAAAAGGGAATGATTGTCCTAATGGGCCCTTTAAGATATATTTACAAGATTCTAGTGTTGGCTAATGTAAATCTAGTTCCTAATTATGCTTCAAAGACACGGGGACATAATTTGAATTGTATTATTGCAAGCTGCATGAAACCTTATTTTGAAAGCTACCAAAGGACATCTGTGTTTGTGAACAGGAAAAGATGTTTACCTCATAAAAACAACAAGCTTCTCACTTATAGAAGCCATTAAACTGTAGTTCAGTCCTGACCGTTGTGTTTAGGGCTGCCATACGTTTAGGTTTTCCCAGAGCCGTCCGGGTATCGGGCAGCCATTTTGAGTCCGGGTGGATTTTCGGCAAATTGGCAAAACAACAAGAACAATCTGGCATCATTTCATCCCCACCTTTTGCTTTGTCTTTTCCAGGAGTGCCAGCGGAAACTGGACCAAAAACTCTCACTTGACGCTTATCTCTTGAAGCCAGTCCAGAGAATTACCAAGTACCAGCTGCTGTTGAAGGTATGTCTTCGGCTTGTCTTCAGGTACTCTGCAGCCAGCCCACAGAATCCTATGACTGCTCAACCTTGAAGGGGAGGGGAAAGCTGGTGTTAGATAATGGTACCCGAGAACACTGTGCAGTTCTGCGTGGGATTTTATGATGGACTTAGCACTGGTCACGCTTGCAGGTTTTGTGCATGATGTTGCCCTCGTCAAAATGCTCTTCTGTATTATTTCCCTTTTTAATTTGGATTTACTGCAGATTTGGAACACCTTAAGCATTGCGACCCCACAACTGAGGATTAGCATGTAGATTGTGTAGAAAGGCCTGGGATTTAGAATCATAGAATCATAGAATCATAGAGTTGGAAGAGACCACAAGGGCCATCGAGTCCAACCCCCTGCCAAGCAGGAAACACCATCAGAGCACTCCTGGCATATGGTTGTCAAGCCTCTGCTTAAAGACCTCCAAAGTAGGAGACTCCACCACACTCCTTGGCAGCAAATTCCACTGTCGAACAGCTCTTACTGTCAGGAAGTTCTTCCTAATGTTTAGGTGGAATCTTCTTTCTTGTAGTTTGGATCCATTGCTCCGTGTCCGCTTCTCTGGAGCAGCAGAAAACAACCTTTCTCCCTCCTCTATGTGACATCCTTTTATATATTTGAACATGGCTATCATATCACCCCTTAACCTCCTCTTCTCCAGGCTAAACATGCCCAGCTCCCTTAGCCGTTCCTCATAAGGCATCGTTTCCAGGCCTTTGACCATTTTGGTTGCCCTCCTCTGGACACGTTCCAGTTTGGTGTGTGTGAAAAAGGACTCGTGGCTTTAGAGCAAGAACCCCCAACCTTCGGCCCTCCAGATGTTTTGGACTACAATTCCCATCATTCCTGACCACTGGTCCTGTTAGCTAGGGATCATGGGAGTTGTAGGCCAAAACATCTGGAGGGCCGCAGGTTGGGGGTGCCTGCTTTAGAGGCTGAGCCGAAAGCACTTGCTGAGTAGCTAAAACCACCACTTTTCTTTCTAGCAATGCTATGTCACAGGTTATCGCTGCTTCTTCTAACAGACTGGTCCTTGCTGACCTTGGGTGGGTGCAAATACTTCCAGGACAGCTATGCCATGTTTGTTGTGAGATAGGGCTGCCCCACGCCTGGAATTTCCTGGACATAACCAGGATTTGTCCGTCGAAATTCGTCAACGTCAAAAATCGTTGAAAATGTCCGGGAAAATCTCAACAACTTTGCCAAAAAGTTGCCAATAAGCAGAGCCCTGGGTAGTGGATCTGGGGGTCTGCAGTACTTAGCTAATTGGAAACCACTGCTTTAAACCCTTGTTCATGGCCTCATCCTGACTCTGTATTCTCTTCCTCCTTTTCTCTATGGCAGTAAGCTTGCTTGCTCCTGCCTACAGAATTGCAGCAAGGTGAAGCCTTGGTCTCTGATGGCCGAGCTACAGATTACCTAGGGATGCAGTGAATTGTCTTCAAATACTGTACTTTTATCTTTCTTTTTTAAAACAAACTTCTTTTTTGGGCTTTATAAACAGGGATCGTAGAATGAGAAATGATACAAATAAATAGACCACATCTTCTTGTGCCATTTGTCTATCACAAAAACAACAAATTTGCACTACCGTATTTTTCGCTCTATAACACGCACCTGACCATAACACGCACGTAGTTTTTAAAGGAGGAAAACAAGAAAAAAATATTCTAAATGAAACAGTAGATGTATGATTTTTGTGGTTCATGCTGTGGCCACAGACATGTGATCTGATGGTGAGTTTGGGGTGACCCAGTGCAAAAATCCTGAGGATCCATGTGGATCCGTGCTTTGTAACCACGTTTTAAGTGGGGAGGGAAGGAAAAGCACTCAAGGGATAAGGAGCACGCGTGGGGTGGGTGGAGAAGCAGCTTTTCTGCGAGCTGAGCAGGGAGGGAAAGAGCACTGTTGCTTTAAAGGTATACTTAAGGTATTTGCCCTGTGCCTGGGGTTTTTTCCATTTAACAGTTTGCAGCCTTTTTCTTCGCTCCTTGTTTTGAGGCAGAATAGATTTGAGCAAGTGAGGAGGACTTGGATTGCAGGGGATTTGCTATTAGCTGTGTAAAAGCTCTCCTCCTTGCAGCCTTCTACTTTGTTTGTACAGGTGGCTACTGGTATCAGGTTCAGTTTGAGTGATAAGCAGCCACCAGCAGCAATACAATGGAGCACAAAAAGCAGTAGGGGCACTAGGACCCAGACAATGCTCAAATCTATCCTGCCTGAAAACAGCTGAGAAGCGGGGGGGGGGGGATAGCCTTTTCTTTTACTTCCTGGTTTTCACTGCGCTCGTGGCTCAGAGCTCCAGGTTGGTTTTGGGTTTTTTTTGCTGCTGGTTGCTTAAACTTTATCCTTCCTGATCCAAGCCCTCCTGTCCCTCTGCAGCCTCATTGCTCCATTTAGAGAGCGCTGGGACCTTTGCTAGCTGAGGCTGCAGCAGCTGTTACCGGCTACTTTAAAAGCGCCTGCTGGCTTTGAACTGCCTGCCTTCTCCCGGCTTGCTATGGCTCCCGTCTGTCCCTCCTTGCGTGTAAGCGGCTGCTGCCCGCTTTGCTGCCATGGCTCTCCTTCCCTCCCTCCTCCTCAGCTCCTCCCCCTCCTCCTGGCTGTAAAGCAAGCAAAGCTAGAGCCGTTCAAAGCCCTGCAAGCGGCTCCGCTTTGCTTGACTGACGGCAGCCATGGCTCCGGTCGAGTGCATTCGCTCCGTAACACGCACAGGCATTTTCCCTTACTTTCTAGGAGCAAAAAACTGCGTGTTATGGAGCGAAAATTACGGTAATCTCTACAACATATGGTTCATTATTTGTGGTCATTGCACAAGTTCTTGGTTCGTGGAGTGGTTTAAATAAAAACAATAACAGTAACAAAGGGGAAACAGAACAGAGTTAACATTCAACATTGCATAGCTAAAACACTTAATCAGGAGTCCTTGCGGTTGTGCTTACATTAAGTATGAGTAAATACTTTTATCTTTTTTAAACAAAGGATTGCTGCTGTGGGAGACGTATCTGTTTGAGCACAGGAATGGCAGTGGGGTTGGGGTATCTTTAGCCATTTCTCTTGGTTCTTCAGCATATACAGAGAGAGAGAGAAAATCAAATTTTCAACAAAAGCATTTGAAACTTTTATTTCCTGCCATCTGTTTGGGAACTAATGTTTGCTCACTAGAATATACAACTGAATCTGAATTTGATTAGTATGCTCAGTAGTGATAAGGAAACCTTCTGCCAATTCATCCCCCACTACTATCTTTTCCCTGTTTATCTATCACAGGGGGCAGCAAGGTTTATCTTGCCTGGGCCAGATCAGTCCCGTGGAGATCCCTCCGTGGGCCGGATCGTGTGAGAGAGAGAGAGCCTGCTTTTTTTGGCACCTGTGTCTGCGTTTAGCTCAGCGCGCAAGCAGGCGACTCAGTTCAGGGGTGGCTCGTGGGCCAGTCAAACGACCTCCGTGGGCTACTTCCAGCCCATGGGCCTAAGGTTGCTGACCCCTGATCTATCACAACACCTTTTTATCTTTGTTTTAACTGAGATCTTGTATCTTTTGTTCGGTGGCTTTTGTATACCTGCAAAGCAAATTATTTAAAAATGGAAAAGAAGAACCAGACATATGCACCCAAACTGCTTTTCTACCCATAAGGAAAAAGAGGAGGAAGCTTTCGTCTTTTCTTTCTTTCTTTGTTTGGGAGTGCATTTTTCATTATTTTGTATATATTAGTACTGTTAATTGTTTTAATTTTTTTTATGATGTATTTTGTGTTTTGTGAAACTTTGTGTTTTGAACTGCCCCAAGAGCTATGGGCGTAGGGTAGTATACAAATGAGTAAAATAAATCGTTTCAGCTCATACTACCTTCTAGTTCACCTCCTGAGTGTGAAAGATGTATTTAAGTTAGTCAGAATAATAGAATCGTAGAATTGGAAGGGACCCTGAGGACAATCTAGTCCAACCCCCTGCTGTGCAGGAATAAAATAGTTTTAGTACTATTGTGCTACACTAACCAGGCAAGCAGAGTCCCTGCTTATTTGCTAGCAGCGTGTTTGATATAAATATATATATTGGTTGTTATGGTGTTCTTTGTTTCATTTCCCCGAAGGCCATTTGTGCCTCTGTAGTGAAGCATGCATTGCAAATACCTTTCCTACTTAGGGGTATTGTGGTGCTTATAATATCCCATAGAGCAGCAAGCAGTGGGAAATGTGAGCAAACATAGACTTACTGAGCTGATGAAGGATGAGGCGCAAATGTCTTTGTCTTCTCACCTGGCAACCAGCAAATGTGGGCTTTTCGTAAACAGGTGAGCACCAGGGTCAGAAAAGGGAGTGGCCTGAACACCAACTTAAAGTGGCATAATAAATAATAGTTTGCTCTCTTGCCCTCGTTGGTGAAATGATGTCTTTTGCAGATATGAGCAGACAGAGGCATTTACAGCAATTTACAGGGGGTGCAGCAATTTCATGAGATTATAAGAAGGGTGGTGCTGGATCTGACTAAGTCTCCCTTTCTGGGGCTTCAGATGCAGCGCTAGCTGTGCCCATTCATCAGACGAGGGTTGGGTCTGTATCCTCAGTAATTTTTCTTGGAATATAATGTCAAGATGGCAGAAGATGTCCCTGACCCAAGTGGTCATTTATTTTAGCGTGCATATACCCTCTTGATTGTACCGGCTTGCTAAATGGCAAGGAGAATCTTAGCACTCATCTGCACCCCTGGATTTCTGATCCAGTGCAGAAACACGAGATTTTCCTCGCCGTTCAAGCTGGAAAATCAAACTTGACAAGCGGCTATACTAAGGTAAATTCCACTTCAGCGAGTGGTTGCTTTGAATGCACTCAACCTTCTGCCACAAATCTGTGCCTAAAGATGTTTCTGTGACGGGAAATGTTAAAGAGGTCCCCTCGGGCATAATCAGTCTGTCTTTTGTATCCATTTCAAAAACAGGAAATGTTGAAATGCAGCAAGAATTCAGAAGGCACAGCTGAACTGGAGGAAGCTCTAGCCACCGTGATTGATATCATCAAGTCGGCGAATGACTCCATGCATCAGATAGCAATTACAGGTTATGAGGTGTGTCTTTTAGCCAACGTAGAGTATCCTATAGATCAACGGCTTTCAAACCCTACTGTTCTTTGCAACCTTGTTGGTTTCCTCCATGGCAAGATAAATCTCTAGGGCCCCAGATCAGAGCTGCCTAACCTTTGACTCCAGACCCCAGATGTTGCTAGACTACAGCTGGTAGCATCCATGACTATTGATCAGACTATTGATCAGGCCCCTGGCAGTGCGATCCCAGTGGGGTGCCATCGTGGCTGCCCCCTGCCCCCAGGCGGCATGCCCCGCCCTAGGACGCTGGCAAGGCCCCTGTGGGCGGCACGCCAAGCCCCTGGGATGCGCACTAGCCCTGCCCCCACCTGTTCTTTGCCCCCCCCCCCTGGTGCTGAAGCATGAAGCTCCGCCACTGGTCGGAGGGCCACAACATCTGGAGGGCCAACTCTACCCTACCCTAAATAAGCTTGGAACAGGATATCTGAAATGCCACCTCGTCTCATACAAACTTTCATACCCTCTTAGGGCTTCATTAAATGCTCAGCATCCCAGCAACTTTGAGGATCAGGTGGGTGGATATACAGAACATGCCTTTTCTGTTGTCTCATCCAGACCTTGGCATTATTGTTTCAGGGTGCTTGCCTGCTTGCCTTCCAGAGGGCGCAAACATGAGAACGAGCCTTTTCTACAGGGGCTCCCCGTTTGTGGAATGCCCTCCTCCAGGAGGTTCGGCTGGCGCTTTCATTATACACCTTTAGGCACCAGCCAAACAGTTCCTCTTTAACCAGGCCTTTGGCTGCTCAACATCCTCCACCCCTTTTAAATGTGCTTGTGCGAGAGGGTTATAGGAGGGGGTTATTGATTTGTTTGTTGCTCTTATTTTTATCATGTATTTGGTGTTTTCATGTTGAATATTAGTGTTGTGAACTGCCCTGAGATTTTTGGATGAGGGTCAGTATACAAATTTTATAAATAATAACATAATAATAAAATAAATTAAAAAATTGTCCAGTAGCACCTTAGAGACCAACTAAGTTTGTTCTGGGTACAAGCTTTTGTGTGCATGCACTTTTTAATAATAATAAAATATTAAGGTATTTCCATTTTAAATAGCACAATTTGATTAAGCCAATCGTTTAATTTTAAGTCATTTGTATGATAGCTCTTTTACTTCTTTGGAAAGCAGACCCCCATCATTATTAAAAAGCTGCTGCCCTTTTGCTTTTTAACCTTTCCACCCAGTACAAGGCCAACCCAACTCAGTATGTTCTTCAAGCTATGCAGTATAAATTCCATGTTTGTAGGCAGTTGCCTAAGTGCCCCAGGTACTTTGATGTCAGCAGTGTGTCAAATCAACTCAACATTCCACTTATGCTGGCTGACAAAACAGGAAGTGATTTCCGTCAGAGGGATTATGACCCGGGGGATAATTAGAAAGTGGAACCTTTTTTCTTGGTGGTGGGGGTGTGCAGGGGTGGAGGAAGGGGTGTGTGGTGGGGACAGACCGCCCTGGGTGTCTTCGCTGAGGGGGGTGACATTTGGCAGTTGTGGGTGGGCAACACGCTGAATGTCCACCATCGGCGGCTCGTTACACCCCCGGCTGCAAAGCGCGTGCGCCACTCTGTGCACCCAAGCAGCTATCCCATGCCTGGGAGGGCACCCTCTGTGCCCCGCCCCTGCCCCCCTCGGGATCACGCCTGCCCTGGGCAGCTCGGGCATATGCTCTGCCACTGGGTGTGTGGAGTTTGAATATAAACAACAAAGACTCATCGGGCACCTCAGAAGCTAACAGATGTATTAAGGCATATGTTTTCATGGACTATAGCTATTTAGTCAACTGACTTATGGGTTAGCATCTTCCTTCGTACAATTCTTCCCTCTTTCAATAGGGAGATGTGCACGAGCTTGGGAAACTGCTCCTGCAAGGCTCCTTCAACGTTTGGACGGACCACAAGAAAGGTCACAGCAAAGTGAAAGATTTAGCCAGGTTCAAGCCCATGCAAAGGCACCTCTTTCTCTATGCAAAGATCCTGCTGTTCTGCAAGAAGCGCGAAGAGAATACCGATGGCCACGAGAAGTCTCCTTCGTACAGCTTCAAAAATTCTCTAAAGGTAAGTGGTTTGTCGTGGTTGAAAGCGGTGTGGAAATCTGCAAGCCACCAACTGTTTTAAAGCGCACATCTGGAATACCACTGGGATATCGGAAGCTGCGTTCTACCTTGGTTATTCTAATGGCATCACTGGCACTGATCAGCAGCAGCTCTTAAGGGTTTCAGACAGGGGTTAATTCCAGGGACTGCGGGGAGACAGCAGAGTTGAACCTGCAAAGTTCTGCATGCGAAACAGATGCACTACCACTGAGCCTACCAATATGGCCTGGAATAAACTTGTGCCTGCCTGCTGCCTGTAGAGAGCTGTAGATGGGAGGAATACTGTTATGTACTGAGCTTGGGTCCTAGAACAATAGGCAGGTAGGATCCTAGAATGCAACAACCGATTGGACTGCAGGAGCAGCCCAATCAGGCTCCAGTAGGGAAGCAGAATCAGCCAATCACACGAGACCTATTGTGTAAATAATGTATATAAAGCCAGTGGTTTGGGGGGGAAACTCATTCACTGTTCTGACGAGCTGCAATAAAGAGCATGAAATCACTACACGACTCTGAGTATATTTCAAATACCCTCATATTTTTTGGAGGAGGGTACTGGAGACTTGTTCCCCCACTTACATTCTTGTGTTAGGCAGCTGTTGAAAGAGCAGAGCCAGTTTTGAAAAATGCAAGTTGTCCAATATTAGGAAGTATTTTCATTTGTAGTTGTTTAGTCGTTTAGTCGTGTCCGACTCTTCGTGACCCCATGGACCAGAGCACGCCAGGCACTCCTGTCTTCCACTGCCTCCCGCAGTTTGGTCAAACCCATGCTGGTAGCTTCGAGAACACTGTCCAACCATCTCGTCCTCTGTCGTCCCCTTCTCCTTGTGCCCTCCATCTTTCCCAACATCAGGGTGTTTTCCAGGGAGTCTTCTCTTCTCATGAGGTGGCCAAAGTATTGGAGCCTCAGCTTCAGGATCTGTCCTTCCAGTGAGCACTCAGGGCTGATTTCCTTCAGAATGGATAGGTTTGATCTTCTTGCAGTCCATGCAGTCAAGAGTCTCCTCCAGCACCATAATTTGAAAGCCTCAATTCTTTGGCGATCAGCCTTCTTTATGGTCCAGCTCTCACTTCCATACATCACTACTGGGAAAACCATAGCTTTAACTATACGGACCTTTGTTGGCAAGGTGATGTCTCTGCTTTTTAAGATGATGTCTAGGTTTGTCATTGATGAGCCCCTTATCCTAAAAAGGGATGCCCCTAGGTTGCAACCTAATACCTCTGGGTCCCGAGAGGGCTTCTTCAGGAGGGGATGTACTACGTCTCCTTCAAAGCAGTTGGAACCATTCCCTCTCAGAATGCAGCAGTCATCCCTCCAGCCAACCTCCCTCTTCGAGATTATGCAAGCCAAGATGTGCAGGGGTTGGCAAGGTCTGTGGTCAGCTGAACCCTGCAAATATTCTGCCCGCATCAGCAGGCTATACGAGAACTCAAACTGATCCCACAAGATGTAACTAAACAGAACTCTAGGGATAGTGCCAGGATTTGCGTTAACTGCAGTGTCATTCATGCCAACCAAAGTGAAACTTTCTTTGCCCCGGGGCAAAAGAAAAGTCCTCATACATGGCACTTTAAATCATGGATGTGAGTCTAGAAATGCTGCACAAAAAAGTCTCTGGCAATAGGGCACACAGCTTGTGGGTGGGTGTGCAGGGCAAGTTGCCTGGCATAGACAGCTCTGTCCTTGAACACCTTGCCGTTCCTTTCTGCCGCCCAGCATCTTCCACCTGAGGCAGCTTTCTCACTCTGCCAAACAGTAGGACCGGCCCAGGGAGGGTCATTAGAGCCTTTGAGCTCCAGGGCTACTGAAGCCATACCTCTTTATACACGGGTGGCGCTATGGACTAAACCACAGAGCCTAGGGCTTGCCAATCAGAAGGCAGGCGGTTTGAATCCCTGCAACGGGGTGAGCTCACATTGCTCGGTCCCTGCTCCTGCCCACCTAGCAGTTCAAAAGCACGTCAAAGTGCAAATAGATAAATAGGTACCTTCCAGCGGGAAGGTAAACGGCGTTTCTGTGCGCTGCTCTGGTTTGCCAGAAGTAGCTTAGTCATGCTGGCCACATGACCCGGAAGCTGTACGCCGGCTCCCTTGGCCAATAAATTGAGATGAGTGCCACAACCCCAGAGTCATCCGCGACTGGACCTAACGGTCAGGGGTCCCTTTACCTTTTTACATCTTTAGGAACCACCCTTTTTATGATTATAAAGTGTTTAAAACTGTTTTTAATGTTGTGTTTTAATTGCTGTAACCCACCCCAAGAGCTTAGATTGAAGGGCAGGTAATACAATCAGTTAAAACAATAGCAACGGTGACAACTAAATTTGTCTTGCAAACTCTACATAGTCAAGGAGGATAATTCTGCATCTTTCTTGTTTTAGAACTGAGTTTAGCATTGTGCTTCCACGCTTGCCTTTGGGTTGCTGTTTTGTTTTTTTATCAGAGTGAGGGAAACTGTACAACTTCTGCCTTCACATCGAAGGAGAAGAGGGATTGTACACTGTAAACAAAGGAAGCAGCAATTTCAGCTTTGTTTTCACTGGTGCTTGTAGCATTTCAGCGTCACTTCTTGTGTAAGACTTTCGGTAATACAGCAGGCTCTGCCTGCTTTTGAAGTATTTTCTTGGCCCCAGGAGAAAAAATCCAGTTTCGTAAACAGTCTGACCTGCTAAGCTAAGATTTGAGGCATGATCCACCATGCACTTGCCTGTGATCAGACCTTTTGTAGATCCCCATCGTTCAACCCGGACACTGAGGTCCAGCGCCGAGGGCCTTCTGGCAGTTCCCTCACAGCGAGATGCGAGGTTACAGGAAACCAGGCAGAGGGCCTTCTCGGTAATGGCTCCCGCCCTGTGGAACGCCCTCCCATCAGATGTCAAAGAAATAAACAACTATCTGACATTTAGAAGACATCTGAAGGCAGCCCTGTTTAGGGAAGTTTTTAATGACGGATGTTTTAATGTATTTTTAATCTTTTGTTGGAAGCCGCCCAGAGTGGCTGGGAAAACCCAGCCAGATGGGTGGGGTATAAATAATAAATTATTATATCATGTTGATGATTATTTAGATTTATATACCACCTTTATCTTCCAAGGAGATCAAGATGGCGCACATGGTTCTCTTCCTCCCCATTTCATCCTCACAACAGTTTATATATAAACTGAGGCAATGATTCACAGTCTCTGTGTGAGTAGGCTTGGTTATCGTGGAGTCGAAAGGCCAGGCACGTTCATAGAACTGTAGAGCTGGAAGGGACCACAAGGTCCCGTCTAGTCCAGTCCCCTACAATGCAGGAATCGCTTTGCCCAACCCATGACCCTGAGATTAGAGCCTCCTGCTCTACCAGCTGAGCTATCCTATTTGCGCTCTTACCTTGCCTTTTTATCTTGTGAACTGCCCTCAGATCTTGTGATGAAGGGCAGTACAGTGCTACCTCGGGGTGCGAACGGGATCCGTTCCGGAGCCCCGTTCGCATCCTGAACAGAACGTAAGATGCGACAGTGCGTCTGCACGTGCGCGAGTCGCATTTCTCCGCTTTCGCGCATGACGCCGTTTTGACCGTGAGCGGCGAAACCTGGAAGTAACGTGCTCCGTTACATCCAGGTCGCCGTGGAGCGCAACCTGAAAATATTTATCCTGAAGCATATTTATCCCGAGGTATGACTGTATATAAATCTTAACAACAACAACAACAACAACAACAACAACAACAACAACAACAACAACAACAACAAATGCATGTTGTACTGGTTTCATGTGCTCTGTTATATGAACTAAAAAGGAAAAATTCCTTCCAGTAGCACCTGCACACTTCTTCAGATACACATCTGTGTATCTGAAGAAGTGTGCATGCACACGAAAGCTCATACCAAGAACTAACTTAGTTGGTCTTTAAGGTGCTACTGGAAGGAATTTTTTTATTTTGACTATGGCAGACCAACATGGCTACCTAACTGTAACTGAAACTAAAAAGGGTTAGGGAAGGCGATATCATTCTATACTGTGGAGGCAAAATATTGTGTTCTACATTCAACGTTCTCTTTTCAACAGATGAGCACAGTTGGTATTACTGAAAATGTCAAAGGCGATAACAAGAAATTTGAGATCTGGTACAATGGCAGAGAAGAAGTCTATATTATTCAGGTACTGTAAGCCATGCTTTTTCTGATCTCCCCCTGCCTTTCCTCTAATCTACTCCGAGATATTATTAATTCCACCGGTGTGATAGTTGGGCAGGTGTGGAGATGACAGAGGGAAAGAGAACCTGATGGGAGTCACACATGGCTCCCAAGACATAAGACATGTCTCAAAAGAGCATGAGCCGAGCTGTTGCTAGCTAAGATCTCCACAGCTGCAAATTCACTAGACAGTGTTAAGTAAGACACTATTCACTTAGGGTTAAATGGCACACTCCGTCCCCACCATATGCCTTTTAATTCATTTACTTATTTATTATTGCCTTTATATCCCACCTGTCCTCCAAGGAGCTAAAGGTGGTGAACAAAGCTCTCCTTATCATCACAACAACCTGCGAGGAAGCTAGGCCAGACTGAGAGACAGTTGCTGTCCCAGGATACCTCAGGGAACTTCAAGGCTGTGGACTCTTGTCTCCTAGGGCTCAGTCCAGCTTCCCCCTCACAAATTCTCCCTGCTCCACACACCAGTTGCCTTGCTCCTAGCTGTCTGTGATGGAACATGCTCATTTACCTCATGCTTCAGGTAGGCTTTAAAAAAAAAAAAAACATTCCCCAGGTGTCCAAATATTCATCCAGCCGGATTTTCATCCAGCACATTTTCTTTTTTTAAAAAACAGCAACACACAATATTCTCCTTCCTCACTGAAACACTGCTCCGAGCCAAAAGAGGGGTGGGGTTAGCTTCACCACCGAACCTTTTGCCTACAGAAATCATTTTTTGAGGACGGATGTCATCAACAGAAAGGGAAGGAATCGTATATCTGTGGGTGCAGATTTCCTGGTGGAGGAATACTCTCATGATCTGAAGGACGGCATATGGCAGCGCAGATGAATTCGCATGAACTATTCAAGGCTATTCAAGGTGACTGCCTGGATCACTTGTGATTTACATCTGTCCTTTTATTCTCCCCTAGGCTGCTTCCGTGGAGCTGAAGAACACCTGGGTTTCTGAGATTAGAAAGGTCCTGACAGGACAACTGGAAGCTTGCAGAGGTAGGGCACTGCGGAGAGAATGGTTTGATATGTGTGCGTCACAGCTGTATTCCCCATCCTTCCCTTTTCCGAGGGCTTAATATTTCCCAAACTGTGTGTCACAATTGTTCATGCAATGAACAATAAATTAATTATATTTTTATAGGTCCTTTTGAGCTCACAGATCCACCCACTGCTGTGCCTGCCCACTGTGTCTCTGTATGAGTCACTGTTCTGACCTTGCCTTCACCTAATCTGGCTCCTTGGGGAGGTTTGTTTTGCTGCAGCTCTGCCTCGATCAGCTCGTTTAATCTCTCCTGAATTTCCATCAATCTCAACCCATAGTTTTGCCTGGTGGGGCTGATGGGAGTTGTAGTCCGAAATGTCTGGAGGGCACCAAAGTTGGCGCAGGCTGGGTTAAAGCTGTGTGCTGGATGCTTCCTAGGAACGACACAGCTCTGACACTTGCTGTTGACATTATTGACACCTTCTGCATTTATACCATCATGAGTGTGCACACACTATGCATTTGAATCCTATGGCCTCCCCCTAAGAATCCTGGGAACTGTAGTAAACCCCCCAGGATTCTTTGGGAGAAGCAATAATGCTTCTCACATATGGTGTGTTTGGCATTACTGAAAATGTCAAAGGCGATAACAAGAAATTTGAGATCTGGTACAATGGCAGAGAAGAAGTCTATATTATTCAGATACTGTAAGCCATGCTTTTTCTGATCTCCACCTGCCTTTCCTCTAATCTACTCCCAGATATTATTAATTCCACTGGTTGGTCCTCAGCTATCAAAAGAGGAGGAAACATTGGCATTGTGGAAGGGGCTGTAAGTCGGGCTTTCTTGCAGAGCATCCCAGCTGTGCTTTGCTCCTGAGAAACCATTTTACAGTGGGTGGGAGGGGAAGCATGTGAGGACAAAGTGATTCCTGTCCCTCTCTTCTTGCGACAAATCACTCAACTGACATTGAGCCAGGTGACGTTGGAGGATACCTCTGCCAGATACAACTCATATGCCTGGAAGAGAGCATCCCTGTCCTTCAGGTACACCCGTCTTCTTTGTCACTGGATTTCCATCCAGGGTGTAACATTTGAATCCTGCCTATGCACATAAAATCCGGTACACAGAGATCTAGGCCACACAGTCATGAATGGAATCCAGCAATTGGCCACATGATCTGGGCCTACGCGTATTGTGTTGTACATGCGTAGGTAATATGAACTGTAACCTGCATTCGGCGTCTGAAGAATCCACAGGTAAGACAGGCATGTTCACAGATGAAAAAAGGAAGAGCTTATTCGCACATCGCATATTAAAACTATGTGATTCACACCATTCTGGTAGCCGCCAGGAAAGGGTGGCTTTAAAAGTGGGTTAGACAGATTCACG
Organism: Podarcis bocagei; assembly: GCF_964188305.1. Classification (NCBI taxonomy): domain Eukaryota; kingdom Metazoa; phylum Chordata; class Lepidosauria; order Squamata; family Lacertidae; genus Podarcis; species Podarcis bocagei. The sequence continues at coordinate 10,092,609 of NC_138128.1, forward strand.
GTCATCAGCGGGACTCACCGTGATGGCTGTGCCTTTGCTGTAATTGTTGCATGTCGTATTCTCTAATGCAAACGAAGATATGTCTCAGTGCAACCATGTTAAGCGGTTTGAAGATGAAAGTGAATAAAAACAATGTTCCCAAAAACTTCAAACCTGCAGGCAAACAGGAAGGGGGGATTAAAAATACATTAAAGCATCGGTCATTAAAAACTTCCCTAAGCAGGGCTGCCTTCAGATGTCTTCTAAAAGTCAGGTAGTTGTTTATTTCCTTGACATCTGATGGGAGGGCAGACACTGCTACTGAGAAGGCCGTCTGGCTGGTTCCCTGTAACTTGGCTTCTCGCAGTGAGGGAACTGCCAGAAGGCCCTCGGCGCTGGACCTCAGTGTCCAGGCTGAACAATGGGGGAGGAGACGCTCCTTCAGGTATACTGGACCGAGGCTGTTTAAGGCTTTAAGGGTCAGCACCAACACTTTGAATTGTGCTTGGAAACGTACTGGGAGCCAGTGTAGGTCTTTCAAGACCGGTGTTATGTGGTCTCGGCGGCCGCTCCCAGTCACCAGTCTAGCTGCCGCATTCTGGATTAGTTGTAGTTTCCGGGTCACCTTCAAAGGTAGCCCCACGTAGAGCGCATTGCAGCAGTCCAAGCAAGAGATAACCAGAGCATGCACCACTCTAGCAAGATAGTCCAGCAAAATGCTTTTCATTTGGCAGATGGAGGGCACAGTCCCCTGCCCTTCTGCACCCACCACCTGAGGCACGTGGCCCAATGAGGTTCATGATTCATCCGGCCCTGTTAGCTCAAGAACCTGGGCATGGTGTTCATATCTGCCTGGTTCACACATACTACTAAAACTGTGGGCTATTGTTAAGTGTGAACCCTGCCCAATAGCTTAACTCTGGTTTCTTTACTCTCTGGTGATCTGAAGCTATGGGCTGTTTCTGGCTTAGAAACCTTGGTTTGTTTTAACCACGGCCTGATGTTGCATGTGAACACAGCACCCTTCATTAACCATGGTTTGCTTGGTCACCTGGCCATGAAGTCAGACCGGCTGGAAGACAAACTTTGGAAAGCTATGCTATGATTGGTTTGATTGCCTGTTGGGCAACTCATAGTTAACTTGTAGTATGTGTGATCTAGGTCACCCTCTTTATCCTTGTGCACAACAAATCACATAGGGCGGCACTTAATAATATTTTTTATTATTTATACCCTGCCCATCTGGTTGGTTTCCCCCAGTCACTCTGGGCGGCTTCCAGCACATATAAAATCATAGGAAAGCACATTTAAAACTTCCCATTACAGGGCTGCCTTCAGATGTCTTCTAAAAGTTGTGTATTTCCTCATCTCTTTGACATCTGATGGGAGGGCGTTCCACAGGGAGGGTACCACTCAGAGTGAACTTATTAAAATTAATAGACCTAACTTAGTCATGGTCATTAATTTCAGTGGGTCTATGCTGAGTAAAACTTCGTTGAAAACTGCACAAATCCAACCTTTCCTTGTTTTCTTTAACAGAGGCAAGCCAACTACACCAAAGAATCACCGAGAGTGTGTACCATGCACCCATGAATTCATTCAGCTCCTCCAGGTAATTGCTATCTAGGATGCTATTTTATAGTTCAGTGGTACCTTGGGTTACATACACTTCAGGTTACATACGCTTCAGGTTACAGACTCCGCTAACCCAGAAATAGTACCTCGGGTTAAGAACTTTGCTTCAGGATGAGAAAAGAAATCGTGTTCTAGCGGCGTGGCAGCAGAAGGCCCCATTAGCTAAAGTGGTGCTTCAGGTTAAGAACAGTTTCAGGTTAAGAACGGACCTCCAGAACGAATTAAGTACTTAACCCGAGGTACCACTGTATGCTGTTTCATTTTTGAAAGCACATGGGAGCCATACAATCCAGCTTCACTGCAGAGCATACCAGATATACATACATACATAATCTTAGGGTGGCGCTGTGGTCTAAACCAGTGTTTCCCAACCTTTTTTGGGCAAAGGCACACTTGTTTCATGAAAAAAATCTCGCGGCACACCACCATTAGAAAATGTTTAAAAAATTAACTCTGTGCCTATATTGACTATATATAAAGTAACTCTCTTTAATAGGAATCAAATAAACACAAAGAAAGTATTTTATAATTACTTTATTATGAAATAGTAAGTTGCAGAATTTATTCAGCACGCAGAAAATGGCCTTTTGGGGGGTGAATGTGGATGAAGCAGGAAGAGAACTTAAAAAAAAGGCATGCATGAAATCTAGCCCCAAACACACACACACACACTTTCCCCAAAGTGGTTGATGACGCAGGATATTTCCACATGCTTCTAAAATGCACATTAAATAAAACGAGAGAGAGAAGTGCACGCATTCACCTGCCAGCCTCGGAGCTGTGGAATGCAGCGACATGAAGCAATCTGTGTCCTTCCAGGCGCCAGCTCAGACCTGCCGTGCTGTTTCGTTCCCCCGGCGTCGCTGCCTTCATCCAGCCGGATGCCTCTCCTGCCCAAGGGACGTGTCAGCAGCCACCCGGCGTGGGGTAGAGGCAGGACGGCCCCACTTCCTGCTGCCCACAAGGCTTTGGGGTGAGAAACGCGGAGGGGCAGGAGAGTGGAGGTTGCCTTAATTGGAAAAAGCAGGGAGGTAGGCTGGTGTGCCGTGGGAGGGAGGCGGGCGAGTCGGGCGGCGAGCACACGCGGGGCGGCGAGCGAGCTCCCTCCCACATCCCATCGCCGCTGCTTCGGCCGGCCTACTGGGCTGTCGCAGGCGGAAGGCCTGCGCATGTGCGAGGTTTTCGCACCTTCCTCCAGTAGGCCGGCCGAAGTGAGCGGCGATGGGATGTGGGAGGGAGCTCGCTCGCCGCCCCGCGTGTGCTCGCCGCCGCCGCACCGCCTCTCGCTGCCCGACTCGCCCGCCTCCCTCCCACGGCACACCAGTCAACGTCTCGCGGCACACTAGTGTGCCGCGGAACACCGGTTGGGAAACACTGGTCTAAACCACCGAGCCTAGGGTTTGTCGATCAGAAGGTCGGCGGTTCGAATCCCCGTGACGGGGTGAGCTCCCATTGTTCAGTCCCTGCTCCTGCCAACCTAGCAGTTTGAAAGCACATCAAAGTTCAAGTAGATAATTAGGTACCGCTCCGGCGGGAAGGTAAATGGCGTTTCCGTGCGCTGCTCTGGTTTCGCCAGAAGCTGCTTAGTCATGCTGGACACATGACCCGGAAAAACTGTCTGCGGACAAACGTCACCTCCCTCGGCCAGTAAAGCGAAATGAGTGCCACAACCCCAGAGTCGTTCGCGACTGGACTTAACGGTCAAGGGTCCTTTACCTTTACATGCCACCTTTCCACAGTTCAAACCATGCTCCAGGCTGCTTACAACATGGGCGAGGAGGTTTATTGGTTTGTTGTTGTTTATATTATGTATTTTGTGGTTTTATATTGTATTTTAATGTTTTGGACCACCCAGAGATCTACAGATGAAGGGCCGTATACCAATTTAATAACAAATACATAAATATATAAATGCATAAATAAAAAAATACGGAACTGCAATGTGACAAAAAGTCATGCCGTAATAATAATAATATAAATAAATAAATAAATAAATAGTACACAAACTGAACAATTTTCACATAAATCACAAGAGCTGAAATACAGATACAAAAAACCACCAGCAGCAGCAGCCGCAACTCTCTCCGCAACAACACCCAAACAAAAGCATCTTTAGCAGCAGCCTCAGGTTTTGTAGGTGGAGTCAGTCCTTCCTCCCGAGCCAAGTGGAACAAGACCTGCAAGGCAAGGGATAGTTCTTCCAGGACTCACAGCCAAGACTACAGGAGAATAGCACCTTGGGTGGGGCCGCTTTGCATCTCAAATTGCTTCACACCTAGAGGCTCATGGAATATACTGAAAACCAGGAAGCCTGATTAAATTGATTAGCAACCTGGTGTGCTGTGGGAGCCTGTTGCCACCTCCTCGTCCTGCTTGCTCAATCCCATCTGCCCACTATTGCTAAACTGTTCCTCACACAGTGCAGGAACCTTTCCTCTGGTGCCTCTGGTGTTCCCTGCTTATTGCTCGATATATTCTGGAGTCGTTGCCTGATTCCTCCCTTCTTTGCTCATGTACAGTGGTACCTTGGTTTACGAACTTAATCCGTTCCGGAAGTCCGTTCTTAAACCAAAGCGTTCTTAAACCAAGCTCTGCTTTCCCATAGCAGCGAGGGATTCTATTTACAAATGGAACACACTCAACAGGAAGCGGAACATGTTCTGCTTCCAAGGCAAACCTACTTCCAGGTTTGCAGCGTTCTTAATCCAAGTTGTTCATAAACCAAGCTGTTCTTAAACCAAGGTACCACTGTATCTGCTCGGGGCTCTTTCAGAACGCCACCTATCTCAGCCTCCACTCGCTGCCCCTTTCCCCAGTAGTCACTTCTGTTAGATCCCAGTTAGTGGCTGTGCTGGAGCAGGTGGAGGGCAAGCTGCGTGCCCGTGTCCAGCACTCTGCGTGCGCGACCTGCCTGCCAACCTGGCCTCGGGCGATGAGCTGCAGCACCTGGGAGCTCCGCGGGGACAGGCCGATGGAGCAGCTGCTGCTTGTCAACAATGCCGGTGAGCGGGTGGTGATCCCACGATGTCTTGACTGGTTGTTTAAGGCCGGCCTGATCAAGCGTTGCTTCCTCTGGTTAGCCCCGCTGAAACTCAAGTTATTTCCAGACCCTGGAACCGATGGAGGACTGGTTATTCCTCCTGGCAAACTGCCTGGTGCGCGCTGGATAACCAATCCTTCCTCGCTTCCAGAATCTGGGTAACCAAAAGTCCCTTCGTGTGTGGTCGCCATCTGTTGTAAATAAAAATATGCCCTTTTCCCTTATGGGGTATCCAAGAGCCCATATAGAGTCCTTACATAGGTTCCCTATTGGTAGGAGAAAATAACAGAGGCCAACCAGAGAATATTGAGAAGCAAAGCAGCTAGTAAGCTTGATCTTTATTGATCTGTTGCAACAGGGTGCTCCCCTCACACGCAGGAGGATGGAGGAGGACCCAGAACAATGCTGTGCAATGGCTTTATAAAGACTTTTGAAATTCCCGTTCTCTAGATCAAGACCACCCCCAGAAACATTATGCATACATCACAGAAGGGGTGTAACCTAAGACCACCCCTCAGATACATCCCCCTACATCACAGAAATTTAAATGTTGTTTTTCTCCTGTCCCAGTTTATCTCCTGTCTGGCAAGTTACTTGATTGGATTGCCTGGGGAGCCTGGCCATTCTTTTGTAGTGGTAAAATACTTATTTCCTGGGCCAGGTCACAGGCTCACACCTTATTCAAACAGACATATCCTTGAGACAATGGGGAGGCTTTTCCAGGTTAACCTTGCAGAGATAGGATTTGGTCAGTTTAGGAATCAAAATGGTTCCAGGATGGTCTTCCTGTGTTGATCTATGTATGTGCAGTTATGAACATTACTATATATCTAAGACCATAAAATTCCTATTACAGTGCCAAGACGTGCTCCTGAGCGCGTGCAGAGTGCGTTCCTCCTCCAGGTCCAGAGGCAGCTGAGGGACCAGCTTGCAGAGCAGCTTCCTGCAGGGGCTGCTCTGCATCCTTGGAAAGGCCAGATCTCCCCGGAAAGGGCTAAGGCAGGGCTTTAGGAGGATATAACACTAGGGACATAAGCCACACATTAATAAATCTTTCTCCCAAGATCTGACAAAAGCTGCATCCTACAGATTTCTCTCCCTCCCCCCCCCCTTTCCCACCCACTTCTCCCTTTAATAGCTAAAACTTGGCATCTGCTATTTATAGTTATTTTTGCCCCAGTGCATCAGCTTGAAGCTGCCAGGTACTTAAATTCACTGTGTGCGTTTGTAAATTTATTTGGAAAGATAAAGTGTAATCAGTGGATGGTGGGATTTGGGGGGGAGGGGGTGATGGGATTTCTTTTCTTTCTTCCGGGAAAGAGATTTATTTGAACCAGGAGAAAGCCAGACGCCAGATTGTATTCTCCTCCCCTCCTCACACTTCCAAAATTGTAATTTTGATGGGTTCATTCTCTTTTGACCCCCCCCTTTCCCTCCCCAGTTGCTCTGATATAAGACCACTGTGCATTTTAAAGAATCCATATTTTTTATATCCTGATTATATTTTAGGTAAATCATATAGAGATTTATTTTGTATATAATTGTTTACAGATCTCTTTTTTACATTGAGACGTGTATTAATTATATAGATGAATATAAATTATATAGATAAATTCCATGCACGTGGGCACCCAGGGAGCATATGACCAACTAGGTGCAGTAGTAATAAGCTCATATACAATCCTGACACACCACCTCAGAAATGTACGGGTCTGAAGAGGTGTTTAAATGTACGCCATTCCTCTGAAATCATGCTCTTTGGGACCATATGATGTCTGGCACCAGTCATTTTATTGCTGCCATAAATTCTAACTGGGTAACATCTCTTCAGGGAAAGTGTCCTCGGGTTAGCAAGTTGGAAGAGCAATAAAGTATAATGAGAAGTAATCCCAGTTTGCTTGGACTTTGAATATATATTTATTTTGGCGTTGGTGTTTGCAAAGAAACTGAGGCAGGGAATCATAGAATCATAGAATCATAGAGTTGGAATAGACCACAAGGGCCATCGAGTCCAACCCCCTGCCAAGCAGGAAACACCATCAGAGCACTCCTGACATATGGTTGTCAAGCCTCTGACTCCTAGATCCTTTTCACATGTACTGCTCTCAAGCCAGGTGTCACCCATCTTGTATTTGTGCCTCTCATTTTTTTGCCCAAGTGCAATACTTTACATTTCTCCCTGTTAAAATTCATCTTGTTTGTTTTGGCCCAGTTCTCTAATCTGTCAAGGTCGTTTTGAAGTGTGATCCTGTCCTCTGGGGTGTTAGCCACCCCTCCCAGTTTGGTGTCATCTGCAAATTTGATCAGGATGCCCTTGAGTCCATCATCCAAGTCGTTGATAAAGATGTTGAATAAGACAGAACCCTGTGGCACCCCACTAGTCACTCTTCTCTAGGATGAAGAGGAACCATTGATGAGCACCCTTTGGGTTCGGTCAGTCAGCCAGTTACAAATCCACTGAGTGGTAGCATAGTCAAGACAGCATTTTACCAGCTTCTTTACAAGAATATCATGGGGCACCTTGTCAAATGCCTTGCTGAAATCAAGGTAGGCTACATCCACTGCGTTCCCTTCATCTACCAGGCTTGTAATTCTGTCAAAAAACGAGATCAGGTTAGTCTGACATGACTTATTTTTCAGAAATCCATGCTGACTATTGGTGATCACAGCATTCCTTTCTAGGTGCTCAAAGACTGTTTGCTTAATGATCTGCTCCAGAATCTTCTCTGGTATTGATGTTAGACTGACTGGGCGGTAATTATTTGGGTCCTCTCTTTCCCCCTTTTTGAAAATAGGGACAACATTTGCCCTCCTCCAGTCTGCCAGGAAATAGCATGTAAATAAACAGTCGGTCGAGGTGGCTCAGAGGCAATGGGTGGGACCAAAGACCAAAGTGGCCAAGGCAACCCCCACAGGGGGTTGGACTAGATGACCCCTGGGATCCCTTCCTTATTCAATGTCAAGCTGAATAACTGAGAAAGGGATTATGTGCTTGCACACAAAAAGGTCCCAGATCCAAACCTGGCATCTCATCCAGATAAGACTGGGTATACCCAGAACAAACTTAGTTGGTCTCTAAGGTGCCATTGGACAATTTTTGAATTTATTTTGAGTGCATCAGACCAACATGGGTACCTACCTGAATCTAGATAAGGCTGGGTAAGACTTCTGTCTGAAACCCTAGGCAGCCACTGTTGGTCAGTGTGCACACACTAGATGGACCACATCCATACGAGTTTGCAACCCACATTCCCATGCAGTTCGTGTGATCCACATTGTACATGGATCAGGCAGACCTGTGAGCCACAGGTGTAGTTCTCCCTGCAACGTCTGCTTTGCCCCTTAGTTACCTCTGGTGACTAACTGCAGAAAAGAGCAGGAAATTTTGCAGCAAGACACTTTCCCTTCCTACCTACCATTCCAGAGAGCAGCTATTGTGCTGGTGAGAGCAAGGTTTATGCAGCCTCTATGCAAACGAATTGGCCGTGAGTGAGCCAAACTGCCTGTGTGAGCAGTTCAGTAGTGGGGGTATTTTCCTTTGACTCCAAAGCAGTAACTGCTGTTGATTTGCGCATCCTGCACTCTGCTGAGAGCACCGCTGGCATTTGAGCCCTGCAGTTTGTAAAGCAGTATAATGGATGCATGTTCTAGAAGGCTGGCTGTGTTTCTGTTATCTCTGCACTATATGTTTAAATTATTTTAAACATTCATTCCCTTTCACGAGAGAATCATGCAGCCTGTAGTTCCCAGAGGGAGGCAATAGAGATGGGCAAATATGCCAATTTCAGTTTCTCTTGTTTCTCCAGATTTAAGTTCAGTTTGGCACATCAGTTAGCAATCGAGTTGCCATATTTCAAAAAGTAAAATTCCTGACACCCGCAAAGTTGTTGAGCTTTTTAAAGGAAACCTAACCCTAACAGCTTTTTGAGCTGTTTCCGCTGCTTTTCCCATCCGGTTTTTCCCTGCCGTACATTGGCATTTCCCCTGACATTTTGCTGATTCGACATATGGCAAACCTACTTAACAACTTAAAAAAAACAATTCTCATGAAAAATTGTCAGCATTTTCATGCATGTATCTCCTTGACTTCACATTTTTGCAAGCAATCTCCCTTATTTAATGCATTTGGGCATGTCATTTTCATTTATATGTGCATTTTTAAAGTCACACTTTCCTCTAATATATGCTTTTTTTGTACACATTATTGGTTGGATAAGTTTTGCATTGCGAGATTTGGAGAGGTGCAAATTTCAAAGGATAGCTTCATTCCAGTTTGTGTAATGTATCAAAAAAATGGGACTTAGGGAAGTTTGCATTAAAATCTGAACCAAACCTAAATTTCTTCCCCATCCGCTAGTGCAATCTGCTAATTTTGTGAATGGTTTCTTATCTAGTTGTTTGGTCCACAGATGACTGAGCCTGGCATGCTGCGCTTATTTATATTACCATGCTCATTATATGCCCAGCAAATTATCTTCCATCTCTCATTGTACATTTTTTTTATTTTTATTTTTTAAAAATGATATTTATTGAGAATTTTAAAGTTACAAAGAAAAAAGAAAGAAAAGACAAGAGAAGGAGAAAAAGAGAGAAAGAAGTAGATAAACATAACAATTAAACAATACAGATCAAAAAAACCAAAGTAAAAAAAATAATAATAACAAAACACACAATGCATCTAAATCAAAAAACAAAAATAAACAAATAATTAAAAAACAAGTCTAATATTCCCAAATCCTTAACTTTCATTAACTTATTTCAATGACCTCCTCACACCTCCCTTTTTTGTATTCTAGTTATTAATTATCTCAGCAAATCCTTTCCATCTTTCACAATATTCTGTCATTAAATTACCTTAATCTATTTTAACCTTATCTTACCCTAAAAAACCCTAAAAACTTAAATCTTATATATATCAAATTCTTTTAACCATAACATATTCTTACATAATTCTTTTTTGACATTTCTGCTAAAGCCAAATAATTTCATTCCAACATTTTTGTAATACTCATTAATTTTACGATACTTTTCTAAATAAATTTTTAAAACTTTCTTCCAATCTTCATCCCTCGTCTCTTCTTCTTGGTCTTGGGTTTTGTCAGTCCTTTCTCGTCCATCTAATCCATCTACCTAGTGCTCTTATGTCCGAGGCTCTTAAGTCTTTTCCATGCAGGTCTTCTTCTTGTTTATACCTGCCCTCTACTTTGTCTTTTGTTGATCTTTTTCTTATTTTCTTTCCTTTCTCATTGTGGGGTAGGTCTCGGGAGGACTCCAATCCAAAAATATCTCCATCTCTCCTCAGCAAATCAGCCCATTCCCCACATTCCCATTCCCCACAGTCAACACTGTAGTCCAGAAAGTATTTAAAAGCATGTTTCAAAGTCTTTCCAAAATTAAGAGCCCTCACAACTCCAGACCCCCCCCCCCCGGTCCACTCCAGATTCAAACTTCAAAAACAGCGGCTTATACTCCTGCAAGGCCTCGGATCTCTTCATTTGTGTTATTTGAGGTTCAACAGCAACCTCCTCCATTTTCTTTTGCACTTGCCCTATCAAAACAAATTCCTGGACTGGTTCCTGAATGGTTTCTATATGGGTATTCACCCTTTGTCCAAAGTGTTTAACTGCAACAGTCATCAAATCCATCTTCTCATGCATCTGCTCCAGCAAAGCACTTATCTTGCAAAAAGCAAGCACCAAGACTTCTTGTAAACACATTCCCCCCCCCCCCAAGGTTAGAGTCTGGTCTCACGATCCTAATCATACAGCTGTAAGGTCCCCAGATCAGCTCCGGCAACAAATTAACAAGCTCCCTCTAGAGGAGACAATTTCTATTTGTATCCATCTTTTGAAAGCAGGACCAACAACAACAAAAAAAAACTTTCACTTTTCAAATACTTTGTTTCTTTTGATTGCAAGAAGCAACATTGGAATCAATTTGTTTCTCTCTTCTTTTTTAACTATCTGTCAAAAGACGTTCCATTCACAGTCGATGAACTTCCCCATAAATTTCTGTCTCTGACACCCCGTTCCCAGGTTTGAGACGGTGGAAAATTTATCTTTCTTTACTCTCTCTCCTGCAGGCTTAAACAGTCAAAAATCCCCCTCTTTTCTCCTGCTTCCAAGAGGGGTTTTGGTGATGATGAATGGAGTTTAGAACTTTATATACGACTTTCCAGACTTTAGCTTACAAAGTTTTTGCTTCAATCTATTTACAAAAAAACGGGAGGCAGACTTCCTGTTTAGAACCTTCCCGTTTCGGTGCCAAATTAAAATATTTCTTAATCCAATTTTCCGTTCTACTCATGGGTACTTGTTTAGAGTCCAATTGTCCACAGGAAAAAGTCAGCGCTCTCCGGCAACGGCTGTGCGGCTTCACTCCGTAAAAGTAGCGGTTGATTCAAAACACCGCGCCACTCACCCCACGTCGCTTCGGACCCCCGAAAAAGGGTTTCCCTGCGAGTAGGGGAGGTGCTCCTGGTGTCAGCCAAATCCCACGTTCCCAGGCTTCCTCCACCTGGGATTTTTAAAGGTTCTCCGCCTTCGCCGCCGCGGCAGGACCCGATTTTCATGGAGCGGGTTCCTCTCACTCAGAGGAACTCCGCCATTGCTGATGGCGCTGACCGGAAGTCTCCTCTCATTGTACATTTTTACAGTCCAAAGCTCACTCTGACAGGAAGGTTTTTAACTGGGGTGACATATTCATGGTGAGATGGGGAAACTCTGCAACAAGAGGACCATTTCTGATGGTGCCACGAGGGCTGGGCTTTAGGGCAGAGAACCCGGGCTCCTCTCTTTAGGGCAGGAGGGCTCTTTAGGGTTTAGGGCAGAGGACCTGGGCAGGAGGGCCCCCAGATGTAACAGGGCATGTTGAAGCAAGTGGAATAACAGATACACAACGCTCTGGAAAGGACCCTCCCTATAAGAGCATGAAGTCCAAAGTCTAGAAATCGCCTCAATGCACCATTGCACATTGATGCCCTTTTAGTACCTATTTTAACAACGCTTGTTGCATTTCTTTTGTCTCTAAAGGTACGGCAGGAAATCCATGAGTTTGTGCGAGAACAAATCTGAGCTCTCAAGCCTGGAAATGTCCAACAACCGGGACAGGAACATCAGCCCCAACGCCAGACAAAAAAGAGGTAGGCAGTGCAGAGACGGAAGAACTCTAAGGCAGAAGCCTAGAGGAGATGGTGCGCATGCCGTTTCCCTCTGCAAATTTCTCCTTTCCCACACCAGCAGTTTGACAAGAGGGCAGGAATTTGGGCTTCAAAGTGACCTGCATGAACTGCCTTCTGGTCTTGATCCACACTTTGCAGGCACAACACACGCAGGGGTTTCTGGAAACACCTTTGAATGACAACACAGGGCTCGCCCTCACTTCTGCTTGTCCCATGCCTAGAAGGCACGGGTTCAAGTGGTTTTCCACTTGACCCGCTCCTTTCCCAGGGGAAACCCACTCTTTGGTGCTAAATCAGAGCAAGCATCAATCCAAAGGAAACTTGAATTGCCGATTGCTCTTGGGGGAAGGGGGAAGCTGCAGGACACGAAGTGTGAATCAGCCCTTACCGAACTTGCCTTGGCTGTTATCCAAAGTGCTGGGCCACTTCACACAAGAATGGACAGGACATCCTTTCATCTCTTATCACTTGATTGCATGATGCTTGGGACTTCTATCACTTGGAACATCAAGTGATGAGTGCAAAACCAAGTGATGGCTTGGGCACATAGTGCTGGACTTTCATGTCACATTGTATGCAGGCAGGCTTTCCCACTCAAGGCGCTTTTTAACTGGAGTTGCTGAGGATCAAACCTGTGGCCTTTTGTGCTCTGCTACTGAGCTAAAGCTACTCCCTGAATGGTTACGATTTTGACACAGGGGCCATACAAAGCTTTGACAGCAAGTCAGTCGACTGACGCTCTGTATTATCTCAACCACTATTGTCTCCCCTGACTAGCAGTGGTTCCTCAGGACCTCAGATAGAGGACTTCTGAAGCTAGTTGAGCGTCCTTTTAGCTGGAGGTGCCAAGGGAGCAGAATCTGAATTCAACTGGCAGCTCATTTGCATGGTGGAAAGTTTATATCAGGAAAACATTTCTCTAGTTTACAGCAACTTGTTTTGCAAACGCTGTTATGTGGGGAGAGGGCACAAGGCAAACCACTCACCGTGTGGTCGTGTGAATTCTTCATTCATTCTCCAGTGAAAAACATATACTGAAATTCCATTCATCTGAAGCATTCTGTAGATTTGGAGAGCAAGCGTGCTGTTACCTTAGGATTTTTCAAAATATGAGGCTACACATTATGCATTTAGTAAGCTAGCAGTTTCAGCCGTTTGAGGTTTGGTCAGTCTTGCCAAGTAGCAGAATTCCAGACAATTTGAATAGCAGGAGAGCTGCTCCACAGTGTTAACGTTATTTTTCAAACCACCCATCCAATAGTTTGGTGCACCCTCTGCTGGCTGAATTGGGATTTAATTTCATGTTCATGTCAGGGATCCTCAGTCATTTTGTGGCTGAAATTCCGCAAAAAGTCGTGAAAAGCTTGAACCTAGTTCACAGGTGTGTCATAAGGAAAAGCAATATGTTTCTTTAAAAAGGGGGGGGGTAAATTAGTGTGCAAACGATGGCACTCTGGCATGAGCTAACCTAGATGACTCATCTCTTGAAGAAAAACAAGGAGGGGCCATGGCGTTTTGGTTATAGTTGCTTTATGCCTCCCCAAGATAGTATTGCCAGGCAGTGCTGACTCCAGGATGTGGGGGGGGGGGCTTGGGGAAGACACCTTCAATGGACCCCACTTTTGCCCCTGGAATGCAGAACCTGTGACCCTTCCATCTCTCATCAGCCCCAGCCAGGATGAAAGCCAGAGTTCAACATCTGGGTGATGGGGGGAAGAGCACAGGTTCCTCATTCCTGTTCTGTCCCTTCATTGCCGGTGTTGTCTGTTGATGCTGCTCCTGTGCCTTGTGGTTGACCCTGCTGCTGGCAATGCCATTTCAGATTTCAAGGTAGAAAGCATTTCTGGGGGAGAGGAGAGTTAAAGATTAAATTTCACGGGGATCCCCACTACGACCCAGAAAACCCTGTGTCTCAAATGTATGAGCAAGTCAGGTTAGGCAGGACGGATCCTTGATCTTCTTTTGCCAGCAGTCAAAGGCAACCAGCCTCCCAATGGGAGCCAGCTAATGGAACACCCACCAGATGTCAAAGAGAAGAAAAACTACCAGACTTTTAGAAGACATCTGAAGGCAGCCCTGTTTAGGGAAGCTTTTCATGTTTAACAGACCACTGTGTTTTAATATTTGTTGGAAGCCGCCCAGAGTGGCTAGGGAAACCCAGCCAGATGGGTGGGGTATAAATAATAAATTATTATTATTATTATTATTATTATTATTATTATTATTATTATTATTATTATTATTATTATTAACACTCCTGCAGGCCCCACGGCCTCCTCCGGCACTGGAACAGCCACGCAGCATTCCTGGGAAGGGGTCCTGGTGTTCTGGGACTCACAGCTGCTGTCTTGTGAGCACCCGGTATACCAGAGTAAAAGCAGCGCAGACGGAGATGAGGTATCTGGGCATACCTACTTTATTTCTACTAATTACAGATTAAAGAACATAACAAACACGTGTGAGAGGAGCAGCCCTCGTACAGACATCCCATCTCGTCGCAAGACAGAGCAGAAAGAAAAAGTACAATAGTACCAGAGACAGAGGTCCCACAGATTGGCTTCCTTTCTCACGGAACAGAAAATAAACAAGAATCTGGTGATCCTTGCAATGGGAGGAGTGCAATGCTAACACCAGCGTGGTGTAGTGGTTAAGAGCAGTGGACTCCTAATCTGGTGAACCGTGTTCGCTTCCCCGCTCCTCCAAATGCAACTGCTGGGTGACATTGGGCTAGTCAGACTTCTCTGAAGTCTCTCAGCCCCACTCACCTCACAGAGTATTTGTTCTGGGGGAGGAAGGGAAAGGAGATTGTTAGCCGCTTAGAGACTCCTTAAGGGGAGTGAAAGGCGGGATATCAAGTCCAAACTCTTCTTCTTCTTCTTCTTCAACCTTTTCGTATGCAGAAGCGTACAACATGGACGCTGTGGTTATACAGATTTGTAGATATTTATCTTGATTTCAGTTGACAGAGTCTTCTTCTTCTTTTTTTTGGTATTGAGTTTTCCCCGTGATTTTTTCTTTCAGCACAATATTATTTTTTGTAAGTAGCATTGTGAAAAGTCACTCAAACATTTGTAAAAATAAATAATATTTTGGGAGGATTTGCTGCGACAGGGGCACCTGCAAGGAGATAGCTTTGCTTGGGGATGTCTGCTGGTGAGCGCATCATGAAGGAGGGCTTTCACCTTGATACATGCAGCACACTGGAAGCCCTATTTCAGAACAATCCCTGCATTGGGAATGGGGAACCTCAAGCCCTAAAGATTCTCCCCCTAGGCTACAACCCTCACCAACCCTACTCCTCAAGTGCCCTCCTCAAGTAACTGTGACTATGCCTGTTGCTTGCCTGGTTGGAGGATGGAGAGGTGTGATCATTTGCAGAAACCTCTGGCTTTAGCGTGGTCTACTGCACAAAGGTAAGAGCCACACCCATTGCTCCACCCACTTATGATTCTGGCTCCACCCACCCTGGATGGTTGCCGGCAAGGGAATGTGGCCTTGGTGCTTTAAAGGGTTTCACTCAATGGTCCATAATTCCGTGAGCAGCCTTGGGTGTTTTGTGGACACTAGAGTTTTTTTGGTCTTTTTTTAACTATTCGCTTTTCACTTACTTTCCTGCTGACTTGTCTTCCTTTTGGAACCGTGTGTTCCCTCCCTCCCCACAAAGCACCTTCCCGCCTTCTCCATTTTGCTCCCAAGTGAAACCTAGCTAGTCAAATCTATCCCTTGCATAACAAGAAGGATGTTTGGCTCAGCTAGTTTGCTTCCTTGTTTCCTTCCCAGCTAGTCACTTGCTGCGCAAGCTCACGGCTGGCCAAGCGTTCCAACTTTTTAATCACCTCCCCCTTTCTCTCCCCCCCACAAGCTCTTAACTTTGCTCTCTCCACAAGCTGCAAGGCTGACCCCCTGCCCTGCCTCACCTCTCTCTTCCCTCTGCCTCTTTCTCCTAGCTGATTATTCCACCAGCCTTAATCTTGAGCGCTCAGCTCTTGCTCGAAAGCGGTTCACATTGCAAGGTCTTTCCAACCGCAGAGCTCCACCCAAAGGTAAAACCGCCGCCACTCTCAGCGCTTGATCGCCAGCCACACGTCTCCCGAGCACGGTGTCCATCCCATAACGTCATCCATCGCACCCTGCAAGGGTGACCGCATCCCATCATAATGTCCTCGTCCGTTGCACCCATCCCCTAGCTTCACCCGGGCTGTGTTCACATGACCTGCTTAAAACACAGTGAGGCCATTTCCCCACGCTGCGTTTCAAACTGCATTTGCATGCTGTTGCACAAATCGGTACGGCAGGATACATTTCTCCCCAAATTGCCCACTTTTCTGTCTGTGCCACCAATGGGTGGAGAAGGGGTGCGGATGTCTTCAGAGGGCTTACGTCTCCAAATCGTATTGAAGCTAGTTTGCAGGGAAATGCATCAAAACGCAATATTTCTCAAGGAACTACAGGATAGATGTGGATTGCGGCTTCAAAGCAATGGGAGCACTCTGGATTCAGAGAGAACAGGGGTGTACACAGCCTCAGTGTTTTCTTCTTCTTGATAGCTACTAGGTGGTGTTTTCCAAAGGTAGCAGCTCTGCATTTAGTATGGTGCAGGTGGTTCCTCACCCCACACAGGGCCCTGAGACGAGAGGATGCAAAACTGAGAAGATCCAAAATTGAGATGATCCATTTGTGGGTGCCCATTTTTGGCCTCGCTCAGGGCGCCATATTACGAAGGATTGCCAAATCTGGGGGCACTCCCTGGTTTTACTCACCTGCCTCCGACATACACATTAACTTCGCCTTCTCAATTTCTGTTGTCAGGCTGCTGTTAAAGGCCTGTTAAGAGGAGCGGCAACCCAAGCTTTTAAACGAATTCCCTCCTTTTTTTAAGAGCTGGAAAGAGCAACCAAAATGATGGATGCCCCTATGAGGAAACGTTACAACTTTTGGGGACATTTTTAGTTAAAGAGGGGGGAGTAAGAGGAGACACCGTAGAGTTCTAGGAAACCGTGCATTGGGGGGGGGGGAAATGAATAGAAAAAAAGTTTTCCTTTGTCTCTCATAACACTATAGCCTAGAGCTGTCCAACGGAAGCGCTTCTTTACAAAGTGTGAAGTTAATCTATGGAATTTGCTCCCTCAAGAGGTTGTGATGGTAACCAACTCGGATGGTTTGAAAGGATGATTAGATGAATTTAGGAGGTGTAAGGCCTGTTGGGATGCTGCTGGGGAGACGGGGGCATCAGGCAGGCCTCCAGCTGGCTCCAGCCACTGGCCGGCAGCCGGGCGAACTCCGGTCTCCCTTGGAACAGCATCAATCAGCGACTCATAGCTTCAGAAGCCTTCAGAAACTTGAGCACGCTTTATCAGCAGAGTGAATAAATCTTCACAACGGAAGTGGCGGACAGAGACATGTGTAAGCATTATTTACAGGCGTTTATTCAGCATAGTTCAGGAACAAAGGGAAAAACATGTCTGCTTCCCTTCGTGTTCAAGCACACAGCAATAGAGCAAAAGCAATATACAAACGGAAGGTCCCAGCAAGCCTGTGCTGGAAGTAAACAGGCATGTGACACACAACAGTCATGCTTGTTCCTTTTAAGGTGGAATGGAACTATATCCCAACATCCACCCGTGACTGTGAGCCACGATAGTCATGTTCCACCTTCACTATCAGAGGCAATAAGCCTTTGAATACCTATAGCTGGAAATCGCGGGCGGAGTGTTATTGTGTTCAAGTCAGGTCCTACCTATGAGCTTCCCACAGGCACCTGGTGGACCACTGTGAGAACAGGATGCTGGGTCCAGCAGGGCTGTTCTTATGTCCTGGAGATGTTCTAGAAACGGTGCAGAAAAAACTGGAGCAACTGCTATATGAGTCAAGTCTAGAGCTTTTGTATTAGATCCACTTGCAAGCCGTACCGTATGTTATATTAGCTGTGTACCCTAAAGCCCCAATCCAGATTGGAACTCTGGCATGGGGGTAGTGGAGCTCTATGGAAAGGGCCTCAGTGGCAGAGCTTCGGATTTACATGCAGAAGTTCCCTAGGTTCAATTCCTGGCATCTCCAGGGAAACCACCCCGTCTGAAAGTCTGGAACATCACTGCCAATCAGGATGGACAATCCTGAGCCCAGGTGGACCACAGAATCTTAGAATTGTGGAGTTGGAAGGGATCCTGAGGAGCACCTAGTCCAACCCCCTGAAGTGTAGGAATCTCCATCCAACTTCTACGAATGGTCTTGGTCAGTGTGAAGATAGCTTCCTGTGTTCCTAGTCTGTATTGGGCCCCCTGTTTGCATAAGGAGGGGAAGCTCACATTGATGCAAATGAGAGTTCCCCTCCCAAATCACAAATATGCAGGGGGGCCACTGATCCAGATTGAGACCCCCCCTCCGTCTCCCAGCTACCCAGCTAATCTAGCACATCATTTGGCCCAGCCTCCATGGTGGCATTGCAAGGTACAATTGTGTGGCATTGTATGAGGTACACAACTTAGGGTCCATCTCAAGGGAGATGCAGGATCAGATCTCCCAACATACTTTTTTTTTAAAAGCTTTAAGAACACCATTTAAGACTTAAGAGCACCATAATCCAGAATGCAGCAGCGAGACTGGTGACTGGGGGCGGCCGCCGAGACCATATAACACCGGTCTTGAAAGACCTACATTGGCTCCCAGTACGTTTCCGAGCACAATTCAAAGTGTTGGTGTTGACCTTTAAAGCCCTAAACGGCCTCGGTCCAGGATACCTGAAGGAGCGTCTCCTCCCCCATCATTCTGCCCGGACGCTGAGGTCCAGCGCCGAGGGCCTTCTGGCGGTTCCCTCATTGCGAGAAGCAAAGCTACAGGGAACCAGGCAGAGGGCCTTCTCGGTAGTGGCACCCGCCCTGTGGAACGCCCTTCCAGCAGATGTCAAAGCGATAAACAACTACCTGACATTCAGAAGACATCTTAAGGCAGCCCTGTTCAGGGAAGTTTTTAACGTGTGATATTTTACTGTATTTTTGGTTTCTATGGAAGCCGCCCAGAGTGGCTGGGGAGGCCCAGCCAGATGGGCGGGGTATAAATAATAAATTATTATAAATTATTATAAGAGGGCCTTCTCGGTAGTGGCGGCCGCCCTGTGGAACGCCCTCCCATCAGATGTCAAGGAAATAAACAACTATCTGATGTTTAGAAGACATCTGAAGACAGCCCTGTTTAGGGAAGTTTTTAATGACGGATGTTTTAATGTATTTTTAATCTTTTGTTGGAAGCTGCCTGGAGTGGCTGGAAAACCCAGTCAGATGGGTGGGGTATTATTATTATTATTATTATTATTCCAACAGGAGGGGACAGAGACAGGCAGGCACAACACAGACATTTGCCTTCCTCTTATATGTGGCTATTAACAGCTTTTTGGGTGGGAGAGGGGTTGATTTCAGTCACAAAAAAAGTCACAGGGGGTAGGGAGAGAATTAACCTCCTCTCTCAGACCTCTGATCAAAATGGATTTATTTAGAGGTGTGCCTGCTGAGGCCAATGTGAGTTGTGGTCCAGCAACATCTGAAAAGCATCAGGCTGTTGAAGGCAGATTTAGGACACTTTTAGCTGGCTTTTCGTGAAAATAAATTCCAGAGTGGGGAAATAAACGTGTGGCTAAAAAGGCATTGAGAGATCTAAGCAAGGGGTCTCCTGTGCTAGGCAAAGTTTGCAGCTCAGATGCTTCAGTGCTTCACTGGTGGTAGTGCAGGATGCTACCCAAGATAAGAACTGAACCCCAGGCCCTCACTCTGTGGAACTTTGTCCAGCGTAGTTACCTTGGGAGGCAAAACATGGTGGGTTGGTGCTGGGAGCTCACTGGACAGTAGATAAACGCAGGGCTCAGTGAAGGAGGATGGAGGGGAGACAGAAATAACTTGGCCTACATATTTTATTTTCAGAACTCTTTCTTGCCAAAGGCCTGTAATAAACCCCGAGCCAATTTCTATTTGGCCTTTCCAACATTCCAAACAGATACTAAATCCAGACCACTAGGTATAAACATGCATGTGGAGTGTATTCAAGATCTTGCATAGATACTGGGCTGGCACAATAACTCTTTTTAAGTTGCCAGTAAATATGAATCCTCGCGGTGGTACTGTGAAGATGTTCGTTTGCTGTGCTGCACAAATCCCGCAGTTGATCAGCTTTTTCATGGAGCGCCTGTGGACTAGGCTGTGATCAGGCGACCTGTCATTTACACAGCAATAAAATACATTTCCTAGGGACGTGGGTGGTGCTGTGGGTTAAACCACAGAGCCTAGGACTTGCCAATCAGAAGGTCGGTGGTTCGAATCCCCGCGACGGGGTGAACTCCCATTGCTCGGTCCCTGCTCCTGCCAATCTAGCAGTTTGAAAGCACGTCAAAGTGCAAGTAGATAAATAGGTACAACTCCAGTGGGAAGGTAAACGGCGTTTCCGTGTGCTGCTCTGGTTCACCAGAAGCGGCTTAGTCATGCTGGCCACAAGACCCGGAAGCTGTACGCCAGCTCCCTCAGCCAATAAAGCGAGATGAGTGCTGCAACCCCAGAGTCGGTCACGAATGGACCTAATGGTCAGGGGTCCCTTTACCTTTTTAAAATACATTTCACCCTGGAGAAGGTTGTCACCAGGTGAACTGAGTGCCTGCTCCATCTGCTGTCCATGTACTAACTATTGATGAGCAATTTCAAGGCACCATTGTTCAAGGCATCCTTAGGGGTCTTTACCTATAAACTGGACTGGACTGGCCAGCCCTTCTGGATTGGCCAGCCCTTCAAACCAAGAACTGTAAAGTAGGACAAATGGCCATTGAGGCTGACATTTCAGTGACACAAAAGGTCCTTCACCAGCAGAGATCAGCTGGGCTGAGTGGAGGGATACCTTTGTATCATCCAAACCACGTCCAGGATTGCTCTGCCCAAACTTCTGGGAAACCACAACAACTAAACTGGCATGAAACTGATACAGATCTGTAGTATAGGTAGGCCTGATTTTGCTGATCACATTGATTTTGGGGAAAAAATGCTGATCACCCTCTAAAGATCCTGCTCAGAACTGATTTTGCAGGCTTACTGCTTTCAGACGTTCATTTTCTCTCTCACACATGCATGCACAAATAAATCATTAGAGTTTTCAGTACAGGCTTCTGCGCCTGCTAGATTTCCAAACTCACAGCTCAGTGTGTTACAGCATAAAATTTGATAGTATCTTAATGCTCATGAGAAAATGGCTTGTTTAGAAACTTTAGATGTTTGAAGGTGGTAACAGGATCACCTGCAATCACATTGCATCCGATTGTCTTGTTAGTTTGTGCTTCATCAGCTTTGAAAGGCCAGAAAGCAAACATTCCCGCTGGCAAATTTTGAAACCTGCATGCAGCTGTGTTACAACATGTATCATCTTGGCTGTCATGCTCATCTTCCTGTATTTAATAGGGCTTCACCCATGTTTAACACAAAGTACTGCCTGCTGTGATCTCCTTTCAAATTGACCGTGCCTATGCAGATGGCACAAGTGCTGACTGTTTTCGGAAGTAATCTTTTACTGTGATCGCTACTCCTAGCACTCGTTTACATGGTCAGTTATTCTGAGAGATGAACCCAGCTCACTTCGATTGCAAAGCAAGGGCCATATCAGAGTTCGGAGATGGTTGTACGTGTAAAACAGAGCTCCGGATCATTGTGAGCACTCCTGGTTGTGAAAAATGAGAGGAATTCGGGATTCAGTGACCTGTTAATGACTTGGCATTGTATGAAACCTGGAACCATTTACCCAAATGGCCCAGATGTTGTTGGGTTACAATTCCCATCATCCACTGACCATGCGGATTGGAATGGGGACTCCAACAAAACATCTGGAGAAGCCCAGGTTCCCCTTCCCTGCCCTACATGAACTGAAATGCAACTCACCTACAAAACATGGGCACCTCCAACTTTTGTGAAGCAGTTCTCCAACCCCCAAAATAGGTATGGAAAGTCATATATGAGGGGGAAAGATGTACGTTAGTGAAAGTTAGAGGTTGTGTTCAAAGTAGCGCTAAGGAGATTGTTCTGTTGGCCCAAGTGTCTCCGCTTGCCCAGTGGAATAATCTCCCCTCTCCTCATAATAACAGCTGCATCAGGCCAGGGCCCATCTAGTCCAGCGTCCTCTTCTCACAATAGCCAACCAGATGCCTGTCGGAAACCACAAAGCAGAACATAAACACAATGGCCCTCTCCCTTCCTGTGATTTCCAGAAACTGGTATTTGGAAGCACTGCTGCCTCCAACTGGGGAAACAGAGCAGAGCCATCATGGCTGCTTGCTATGAAAGCCCTTTCCTCTTCCACGAATTTGTCTAATCCTTTTTAAAAACTAAAATATACTCAGAGTTGAGAGTGGATTTCATGCTCTTTATTCAGCTCATAGTGGTGAGGAGGAATGGAAGTTCCCCCAGAATATCTGCTTTATAGACATTATTTACACAGTGGGCCCCACATGATTGGCTAATTCTGGGATTCTCCTGTAGGCCAATCAGGTTGCGGATTCACTTCCACCTGGAGCTGGATTGGGTGGCTCCTGTGGACCAATCAGACTGCTGCATTCTGAATCCTATTGTTCTAGGACCAATCAGACTGCTGCATTCTGAATCCTATTGTTCTAGGACCAATCAGACTGCTGCATTCTGAATCCTATTGTTCTAGGACCAATCAGACTGCTGCATTTTGGATCCTATTCAACTCCGTACATAACACAAACCATCCAAGTTGATGGTCATCACTGCCTCTTGTAAGAGCAAGTTTCATAGCATGACTGTGCGCTGGGCAAAGAAGTACTAAATCTGCCCTAAATCTTTCAACCTGGATTTCTACGAGTTCTAGCGTTTCGAGAGAGGGAGCAAACCTTTTCCTCTATCTACTTTCTCCGTGCCAGGCGTAATTTCATACAGTCATGTCACCTCTTCCTCGCCTTTTCTATAAACTGAAAAGTCACAATCGCTGCCGCCTTTCTTCCTAGGGGAGTTCTCCCATCCCTCTGGAACAGATTTGGGGAGGGTGTTTAGGGCACATGCAGGGCTAGGAGAGGGACAAGTCCCTTTGGGAAACAGGAGTCATTCCGCTTGCTCCCACCTGCTGAAATATTCAGTTGAATATGACCCAGTGTGTGTATAAAAGCCTTGTATTCAGGAACGATGCTTGCAAAACTGCGAATATCAAGACAAAGTTGCAAACGAAAATGTATATGCACACAAAACTGCACTCAGAGTTTTGTTTGGACTTTTCCTTTTTTACTGGAAAATTATGCGGAAATGGGTCAAACTGAAGGATGGAAAAATTAGAAAACGAAAGAAACCAAAACAGACAGATTCATTCATCTCCGTACATGCTGTGTGTGCCAGTAATTGCGCGAGAAAATGTCGTTTCTGTTATCCTAGTGGATAGGAATTTACACACCCAGCCACTTTAACACCTCATTAGCAATCTCAGGAAAGGAAAGAGTTGCAACATTTAGCAGGGCAGCTGATCAGTTTACCAAATGACCACAAGCAAATGGTGGTAAGTTACCAGTTGGTAAATAGCTGCAGGGAATCATTCTGTATCTGGTCATTCATAGGCCATTGATGACCTCCTGCATCCCTCCACGGCAAACCAGGTGGTGGGCTTAGATCCCCCAGGGACTCCTTGGCCACGCAGACAATGCATGTTTTAATACAACAAGCCCTGAACAGAACTGTGATACGGTTTGCTGCAGTTTTCCATGGAAACAAGCTACCTTTCTCCAGCCTTCTCCTAGTTGTTGTTGTTCTCCTCCTTCCTCCTCGTTTGCTTGCTTGCTTGCTCACTTCTAACCCTTCCTTGACCTGACTCTATCTGTCCTCCCAGATCCAGAATCTAAAGAGAGAGATGTAACCCGCCGCTTTTCCCTAGCTTCCTCCATCAGCACCACAACTAACACATCTGCTCTAACCAAAGGTACAGTCCCATTAACACTTCGCCGCCTTCCTTCCTCTGCTGACGTTGGTGCAAATGTGGCGGCGCTTGGAAACCCTTGCAAGCCTGAACCTGTGGTGTGCTCTGCAAGGCAAAGAGCAGAAAGGGCCAGGTGCACGACCCCCTCCAAACATTGTGCGCTATGGAGTTGCACCACTAGGATGCGAAGCAAGCCAGAACGGTTCAGTCTCTGGGTGCAACCAGACAGGCATAATTTCAAAGCCTGCCTGGTGCAGAAATGCACTCAACTGTGCTTCTGAGAGAAGGGCTATCGTCTCACCTGGACTGAGCTCTTGGGGGGGGGACCCCTTTTCTGGTTTGGAGCAGAAAGTGAATGTGAACACTGCTGATTAGTCAGCTTTTGGGTCAATCATGAAGTGACCCTCCTTTCAGATAGGGCTTTGCTCAGCACTGACTGACTGTCTCCTGAGTCCCTATGACGACTTATAACTGTGTTTCAAAGGGGGTGGGTGGGAGATTAATGATAACAATAACAATAATATAATAGAGAAGGGGGGGCAAAGGTTATGTTCTTTTGCTTCTCACTATGGAATGCTTTTTGGTTATTGCAGCATATCAGATGTTATTTTGGGATCGATTTCCATAAAGTTATTTCAAGATAGAAAATAGTAGTTACGTGTATGTGAAATCAACACTGAACAAACCTGAGTAGATAAAAATAATATTACGGTGGGGAAATGTAACATTTGTCAACTTGAGTTCTTTTCAAAACCATAGCAGACACCCTTGCTGGGTTGTTGCCTATGGTCAGAGAGAATGATTTGTAATCATTCTCAGATAGGTGCATATAGTTTTCACGTTAACACAAACTCATCTCTGTGGGCATCATCTATGTATTAGGAATGGTAATACAAGTCCATTATTGGACTCTCTGCTTTCCTTCAGAATCACAGTTATTATTTTAAAAAGCAAGGTTTTTGGTGCTTTTGTTGCAAGTATGTTCCCCCACCACCACCTCTCGACAAGCTGACTTTAAAAAACATTATGATTGTGTTGTATGCTAAGATAAGCTAACCATTGCCCTCTGCCGCAAATCCTATTCTTTTCCATGCGAAGAGAGCCGGACGAACCTCTAACTATATTTCGATTCTTGTTATCTGCAAACTCCACACAGGTCCCCTTGTTCCTGCAGTTAAAGTCAAGAGGCATGAAATTAAAAGCGATCCAACTCCTCTGGGTTTCGAAGGTACATGATGCATGGACCATTTGGTGACAGTCCCTTGATTATCCTTCATGGAATGCCTATACTTTCATCATCACCGGCATATGACATATGAGAGAGTTTGTAAGGACTCTCGAGTCAGCATATCAGCCCATTTTCTGGTTTCGGAATTAATCATCCTTTCCTGTATGCATATGTCTGACCTGCCTGCCAAGTTCCAGATAGGGCATATTGGAGGCTGAAACGAAGAGAATGAGAAAGCCAACTCGACACGCTCTCTTCCCTCTCAGACACGCAATGCTTCCGATGGCTATTGGGATATTTAATCATAATAAAAATAAAAAATTATTTATACCCTGCCCATCTGGCTGGGTTTCCCCAGCCACTCTGGGCGGCTTGAATATTAAAATGATTCATCCAGTATTAAAAGCTCCCCTAAACAGGGCTGCCTTCAGATGTTTCCCACGAACCACAGGATTGCAGGGTTAAACCACTGTTTTCCATTTCCCTTCTTATGCAGATTGAGTGTGGAAGCTCAAGAGACCCAGATGTACATTTGATTTTAAAACTGGCCCCTTTCTGTACTATATATTCACAACGGTCCCAATCCTGCTAAACAGTACCGTATTTTTCACCCTATAAGACGCACTTTTTCCCCTCCAAAAATGAAGGGGAAATGTGTGTGCGTCCTATGGGGCGAATGCAGGCTTTCACTGAAGCCTAGAGAGCGAGGGGGGTCGGTGCGCACCGACCCCTCTCGCTCTCCAGGCTTCAGGAAGCTATCCGCTAGCCGTGGGAGACCCAGCTCTGCCAGAGCTTGCCTGCACCCAGAAGCTTGGGGCGCGCTGAGCTCCGCACGCCCCAAGCTTCAGGATTAGCGCAGCGCTCCGCTAGCCCTGGGAGAGCCACGCGGCTCTCCCACGGCTAGCGGAGACCTTGCCAGCACCCAGAAGCTTGGGGTGCGCTGAGCTCCGCACGCCCCAAGCTTCGGGATTAGCGCAGCGCTCCGCTAGCCCTGGGAGAGCCGCGCGGCTCTCCCATGGCTAGCGGAGACCTTGCCGGCACCCAGAAGCTTGGGGCGCGCTGAGCTCTGCATGCCCCAAGCTTCGGGATTAGCGCAGCGCTCCGCTAGCCCTGGGAGAGCCGCGCGGCTCTCCCACGGCTAGTGGAGACCTTGCCGGCACCCAGAAGCTTGGGGCGCGCTGAGCTCCGCACGCCCCAAGCTTCGGGCTTAGCACAGCGCACCTGGGGGGGGGGAATAAATTTTTCCCCCTTTATTTCCCCCCAAAAAAACTAGGTGCGTCCTATGGGCCGGTGCGCCCTATGGGGCGAAAAATATGGTACTCATAGCATCATTGGTGAAAACAACAGCTGTGGGCTTGGCGCAGTCCGTTTACGGCCATTTCTTCATTGCTGCATCAGTTTCTTCTGTGCCATTATTTCTCTCTTGAAAGCATGTCCCGCAGTTGTCTCGTGAGTTTGCTGTTGGTCGTGTTTAGATGCTTCCTGTGTCCTTTGCTGCATGCCGGTGTAAGCTAGACCTCTTTTTCACCTCAACCTTCTTTACTTTATTAAACGGCTCTAAAATGAGCATCACTCTGGTATCAATGGTACTCTGCATGCACCCTCCATCACGTAACATCGATGAATGGTCTCCTCGTATACTTGGCCTACCCCTTTTATGCCAGGGGAGGCAAAAGCAGTGGGCACCCTTCTTTCAGCGCATGCCATGTAGGTAATTAATCCAAACCTGAGATGAGGAATCTGGACTACCATTCCCATCAGCCCCAGGCCAGGAGTTGTAGTTAACCTCTGGAGGACCAAAGGTTCCATACCCCTATCCAGGTCAAACGGGGTTAAAGTTTTCTCTTCCCTTGGGAAAGAGGGGTGGGGTTCTCCCATTGCATTGGGCTAACGTCATGGGCAGCCAGGCTCCCACTGTGAGGTTTTAGGCAAATCTGGGGCGCCCTATTTTCTTTCTGGATCATGCCCTCTGTTAGCATGGTGAGCTGGCCATGAAAGAAGGCCTAGTTACTTTGGGATTCCCAAAGTTGCAGAAATCCATCCGATTGCACCACCATAGGCAGATACTTAGGGCAAAGGCAGGCACATAATATTATGAATGGTGGAGGTAGCTTGTAAGTGCTGTTACTGCCATCTAAACCCAGGCATATTTGTTTCTGTCTTGTGGCAAGCTCTGAAGAGACCTGTCTGAACCAGGGAAAAGCTGGGTGTGGTGAGCTCTAACTGGTTAGCGCCAATGATACCATCAACACCCACTGCAGCAGTCTTGCAAGCGATGTTTAAATGCTTGTAATTTTGTTTTAATTAGGCAACGAATGAATGTATCTATGAGCAGAGACACATGCAAATTAAAAATGCAAATTAAAAGGTTTGCAGGCTTATCTGATGCACATCTGGTTCTCCTTGCCGTAATTTGCCAATCCGCTTTGTTGGTGAGGTATTCCTGCAGCACAAGTTGCAAAATCAGGTTCACACCGTAAGTGAAGAACCTGGTAGGAAGTTGCCTTACAGTGAGTCAGACCATTGGTTCACGTAGCTCAGTAATGTCTACACAGACTGGCAGTGGCTCTTCAAGTTTTCAGGCAGGGGTCTCTTTCTGAATCCTACCTGGAGATGCCAGGGACTGTCTGCCCCTCAGCTATGGCCCATCCTTGTGGTTTCATCCTTCGAACGCTGCATCCGCCTTCATCCTCAGCAGCAAAATCTTGCGTATGTCTAGCCAGAGTAAATGTGTATGAGTGCAGGCCTTTATAGGAGAGTTGGTCCCAATTTCAGGTTAATCCAAAGGGACGATCTTGCGTACGTAGCGTCGATCGCATTACTAGCAAGGAAAACCTTCTGGGTGGGGTTGCATGTTCGACCTGACATTTTTGAGATCCCAGCTAGCACCCAAACAAACAAACAAACACCCTACTTCCTGTCACAGATGCCTTTGAATGCAACCTCTTGGCTCAAGCTAAATGCAGCGCTGTTCGCTCTACGAGGCCAGTCCCTAGATCTGCTTCACAGACAGGTAAATAGGAATCAAAATGTGTTTTGAGATGCAAAGCCTGTGCTGCTCAGAGCATATCTGAAGGCAAAGGGCGCTACTAGTATGCACTGTGGGTTTTTCCTGTGCACAGCTCTGCCAAAATGAATGGGAGCCTGTTGCTCAATGAATGGGAGCTTACACAGTCTAGCGTGATGCCCAAGCATTTCGCTGAGGCTTCCTGATGTGTTGTGCCTGAAATGGTTGTTTTTTTTAATTAAAAAAATACTTGCTTCCAGCTGAGAGTGGAATTCTTTGCTCCATCTCATTAGTTTTATTTTGCTTCTACTTATCCTTTGTTCACCCTTGTACCTCCCTCTTTCTGCTCTCTTTCCCCCCTTGTTGTTGGCATCCGTTTGTCTTGAGAGAAAATGGGGGTGAAGTCTACACACATCTCAATGTAGGTTGTAAATCGCCTCACCCCCTCCATACCCAGCTGATCACTGCATCCCACAGGAGAGGGCACTCTGCAGGTACCATCCTATCATGAAGTGTGCTTGTTACATTGTCAGAATTGAGCCATTAGTGTGGCTTCACCTACCCTGTGGAACTACCCACCACTGCATATCAGACAGGCACCTTATCTGATGTCTTCCTAGCAGCTGCAGAAGATGCTCATCTTTCATCAAGCCTCATAAAATCTCTGCCTCATGTTTCTTTCTTGGATAGAGGTTGATTGTATGCATGCGCTGCTATCGTTAAACATTGTTTTTCTATATGCAGTTGTTTTAACTGTTTTTTAATATATGTAACTGTTTTATATACAGCAGGCCCAAAACTTGTACGCTGTTTACTTACATGATATCAGCCTTGTGCACTTCGTAGAAAAATAAAGTAATAAACAGAAAGAGGCTGGGGGAAAACCCATCAGAGGGGGCTATGCCCGATAAGTGAGGTGGAGGATTTTAAAACTTTCTGCAGCAGGAAAACCCAGTGCGGAAAGAGCTTTTAAGCCCTCTGCCTTGCTTACTGGCCTTATTTGCCTTCGGACAGATAAGGATGGTTGCACAAATGTCTGAGTGATTGCAGGGGGTCTTCCTGACTTTGTGCAATTTTGCCTTTGTGAGTGGACCTCCAGAACATAACCTCTGGGTGAGTTTCAGGCCTACTGTATATTATTGCAAATGGCTTTCAGGTGCCTTATAGGAAGCAATTTATAAATGACGTTTAATGATGCTGATGCTGATGCTGATGTCTTCTTCAGAGGAGGGAGCTATATAGTGAAGGCTGGTCCTCCTTCGTTTTTCCAACTAGTCCAGAGTGTGACCATGGCTGTCAGTTTCATCCTCTGTAGCATCAGTGTTGCCAGGGGTGGACTTTGGTAATCTTTTGTTGCAATATGGCACCCTGTGCTAAGTCAAAATTTGGTGCCCCCAAATGGATCTTCTCCCACTATGGATCTTCTAAATTTTGCACCCCCTCAGCTTGGCACCTGCACCGCCCTAAATCTGATGCTGGTGTTGCTACTGCAGAACTCTGCAGGGAGGAGGGTGGAAGCAAAATTAGAATTACAAGGCTCTGCCTAACATGGACTCTGGCTCCACCTACTGGTGGGTTCCCTGCTTCCCACCCTATCAGCCACCATAGGTCACTTACGTTCCTCTGTAAGACAGTATGCTCCTCATGATGCTAGCTAAATTATCATGAAAATGAACTTTCATGATTTGCTCTGCTGGAAAAATGTAAATCCACAGGGCTGGGTCTTACCAAGCTTGGAAACCAGCATATAATTTGATCCTGAAACGTTGTGAGACAGATTTTAGAGATGTATGTTGAAATGCAGATTTTGAAGGCAAGTTCCCACTCGCTTTTTAGGTGGGGTGTTGTTGTTTTGAACTGAATTGTTTTAAGCATCTGCACCACTCCAATCAGTTCCACCACTTAGCTTTGCTTCTCTGAGGGCCAAATTTCACACGCTGCTCCTGTCAGGATGGGGAGCAGGGAGATAGAAATCCGATTCAGTGCTCATTTAAGGGCAAAATTACCTAAGTCATACAGTCCCCCCAAAATGCATGAACCAAAACTCAATACATGAGCCTTTGAATTCACATTTCTCCGAACTTCACAGCACAGTTCTTCAGCTAAATAAAGTATATATTAGGGTAAAATGTGTGTAAAATGCATATAATAGTGAAAAGAACATACAAAAATCACCATGCTTCACTTCCAATAACCCTTTGCATCCACTTGGCCTCCCTTGCAGGTTAGTTTTGAAGCTGTGCTGATGCTCCAAGCAAGCTTCTTGGAGGAAGGGATGTGATGCAGATGCAATAAATTAACCTCTTTGAGTGGGTCTCCTCCAGTAGAGCTGCTCATTTGTTTTTTAAAAGGCTGGATTTTCATGCTGTGCAGTGCCATCAATATTCTGTCTAAAGTATGCCAGCTGCTGATTCCAAACGCTCTCCTTCTTTGCAAAGGTTGGCCCAGCAGGCAGATGCCGTCGCTTGATACGTTTGAGGATTTTGAAGCCATCCCATCCAGCGCTGAGGAACTCTCCAACTCTTCGGATATGGAGGAAGAAAGCCAGCCTAACAACGTAGATAACACCTTTTTGTAATGCTGTAGGTTAAGCTTAGCTCAAGCTGGGCGCAAATGCAGCAGGAAATGCAGTTTTGCATTTCCCTCAAACTATGAGAATGTTTCAGAACAAGAAAAGGGACAGTCTCCAAGTAGCCCTTTGTAAACATCCTATCAGTGCAAGGATTCCTGATTGCACAAGGAAACATTTACCCCCCTCTCCTCCCTTTGCACCCCACTAAATCTGTTCTAGACATTCCCCCAACCATCTAGATCAGGCATAGGCAACCCTGGCCCTCCAGATGTTTTGGGACTACAACTCCCATGATCCCAAACTAACAGGACCAGTGGTCAAGGATCATGGGAATTGTAGTCCCAAAACATATGGAGGGCCAGGGTTGCCTATACCTGATCTAGAGATTTGGGGAGGGTATGGGGCACATGAAGGGTGGGGGAATTCCTGTCCTGCAAACAGAAATCCTTATGCCAATGGGACATGTTAGTTGAATACCACCCATGGCATTGGGTTGGGTGGGTTCTTCGGGTACCACCAATATTTTGCTATCAACTTGTGCAGTTTTCTTAAATCCTCCCTATAGTAGTTGTTTCTCAGGCTGGGCAATAGGTGAGGAGATAACGTGAGTTCTGTCTATCTAATTACTTTGATTTATAACTTGTTCCACATTGAGGGATCAGCGTGCGGACCGGCTTTGCATGTTCTGCAGCTGCACCACACAAGTGGAGAAATACTAAAGTTAGCATTCAGCACCCTCAGGTCCTCTGATTCTTGTTAGTTAAAAACCCACAATGTTTCTAATCTACAAGGCCTAGGTCAGCTTTTTCTGACCTGATGCCCTCCAGATGTTTTAGACTACAATTCCTATCAGCCCCAGCTGACATGCCCCAGTTCTTATACAGTGTCTGCCACCCAGCAACAACCTTTTTGCCTACCAAAGCACTGGCCACACTCTGTTGGACAAAGCTCCTTTGCTTTTGTTTGTGCCACTGTATCTGGTTTTAATCTAGTTTTGGAAAGAAAGAAAAAGAAAGAAAGAAAGAAAGAAAGAAAGAAAGAAAGATCATGATGGTTTGATATTTTGCTTTGAGCACTTTGTGTTTCTGGGAAAGCAGTTCAGGATTTAAAAAAATAAATTGGTAAGATTTCAAAGATGAACTTTTCAGTGCAGTCCTGTATTTAGAGGTAAACCCCACCCAATGCAGTGGGGCTTCTCTCCAGGCAATTATAATTGGGGTTGCATGTGAGCTTTTCATGTGAAAAAGACTATAGACGTGCTTTTTAAAAACAGTGAAAGCAAATGATTTTGCGTTGCCCAGTCCTTTGCATGATTACTTTTGCAGAGCTCTGCACACCCCATACCTTTAAAGCACATTTAGAGCACACACATCCCCCCCCCACAAAGAACAAGAGGAAATGTAGTTTACCCCTCATGTAACTACAATTCACAGCACCCCTAACTGCAGTTCTCATGAGTCTTCGGAGAGATGGGCTTTAAATGTATGGTGTGCGCACAGAACATTAGGAAAATTAGAGTGTTTGAAAACCACAGCAGGTGCTCCTTTTCTGGATACATTTGTCACTCTGAATGTCTGAAAGGCATCCCTTGGGCCTTGTAGTAGACTATATTTCTGTCTTATCTCTGCTCATAATCTTTCCTTCTGCAATAACATCACGTACCACCTTGTTTTATTTGTTTTAGGGATCCAACCTTTACCGGGTAGAAGGCAGTTTTGACACTTGTTTCCCAGATTCCCTCACTCTAGAGGATGGAGATTTAGTGCAGTTTATACAGGAAGGCGAGGATGGACAATGGTAAGTATAGCTGCCAGAGAGAAAGGCTACAGTGGTACCATTTTCCAGCTGTTAGTTGAGTATTGAAACAAACCTTGATAAACAACAGCCAGAAGAGAATAGGGTGTGTCAATTTTTATGTGAACTCCATTAGTACACAAGCTAGTTTTGCTTTTATTATTTGCTGCAGAGATAAATTTATGTTGGGTGAGTTCAGAAACATATCCATAAAGCTTAGGGGAAGACTCTCCTCCCTTCTTCCCAACATGTGTTGAAAGCAATCTTTCTCAGTCCAGCATCCTCCAGCTGTTTTGGACCACAATTTCCATCAGTTGATAAATTTCCGTGAGGGCTTTTAAAAAAAATTAAAAAAGAATAAACTTCCACAAACTGAAACGGAAAGGTGGAGTTCTGAACTTATGATGGGAAGAGCGAAAAACTGAGAGAAGTTGAAATGGACAGATTCATCCATTCCTAGTGCCTGCATAGAGTTCCCCAGGACACCCCTTGCCTCTGCTCTCAACAAGCAAATCAGTCAAAATGAAACATCCTTCTCTTATGTGAAACAGCTTTTCCATGTGGGAAAAGCACATGATTTGAATGAAAGAGATGGGAGCATTGTGGAAAAGGCTGTACAGTGGAACCTTGGTTCTCGAACAGCTTAGTTGATGAACAAATCAACTCCTGAACGCTGAAAACCCGGAAGTAAGTGTTCTGGTTTTTGAATGTTTTTCGGAAGCATAACGTCCAATGTGGCTGTCAGCTATTGTTTCTGGGGTGCCTGCACCATACCTTGGTTTACGAACATTTCTGGAGTCGAATGAACTTCTGGAACAGATCAAGAACCAAGGTTCCACTGTATATCCCTTCTCCCCAGATGATGATGATGATGATAATTTGTTATTTCTATCTCGCCCATCTGGCTGGGTTTCCTCAGAGAACTCAAGATACACAAATTCCTCCAGAAACAAACTGGTGAAGGAAGAACAATTAGGAAAATGGGGATGGGGGAGACCTTCCTTTTATGTTCTTAACAGGTTTTTTTTAAAAAAAATGATGATTTAAAAATTTATTGTAAACACTTCGAGGTTTTACTACAATCAAGGGGTATATACTGTATTTTTCGCTCTATAACACGCACCCGACCATAACACGCACGTAGTTTTTAGAGGAGGAAAATCCGTAGGCATGCCACCCGTAGGCATTTCCTCCATAACACGCACGGACATTTCCCCTTATTTTCTAGGAGGGAAAAAGTGAGTGTTATGGTGCAAAAAATACGGTATATTTAGTTTAATAAATGTCAAGGATAATTTCTTTCCTCCCCCAACCCCACAAACTGGCATTGCACACTTTTTGCAAAAGTAGACAGGTGGGTTTCACAATGCAGATTTGAAACCAAAGGCACGCCTCCAAGCAGTACAATGCAAAGCCAGGTCAGTGTTGTGAGGATAAACATGTACTGCGCTGCTATGCAACATCACCCTGTTGCAGTACACCTGTTTGTGTACATCGCCACGTCTCCTTCATAAGTCTATAAGACCCTACAGTGCTACACCTGCCCTAGAAGTGAGTAGCAATTTTCCATGGGTGTTCGGCCATCACATGGATTGCATCACCAGATAGCATCCAAGGGAAGAAAAACCGTTGAGTGTGCATGTGCTCCCAGTTTCAACCCATTTCCTGCCTTTGCCCAGGACAGATGCATTTGAGCTTAGCTCCCAGATAGCTTGTGTTTTGTGTCCGTGGCCCTTGGGTTTTCAACCTAGCGGGAGGAGAAATGGAAGCAGGAGGGCATTTCACACTTTTTAGTTTTAGGTGTACACAGGGCACACTTCTGAACGTTACGTGCGTGTATAATAAAAACCATGTAGAGACATGTAGCAGATTCGAGTTGACTAATAAATGTGTTAGCCTGTTGAAGTTTTAAACTATATGGATAGCGTTTTTGGAGATCTAGACAGGCTATAGTTCCATGCCAAATATATACCATCTCACACTTTTGCTGCCGCATTGTGTGTAAAGTGGGCCATGGACTTTTACGGTTCTTTTCAGCAACTGGTTTTACTGGCAGGACAGTTTTACTAGGGGGTGAGGGGTGCTGAGCCAATAAATCTTTGTTGACAAACTGACCACCGGGGACACGCGGTGGAATCTAACATAGTACTAAGTCTCTCATTCAGTTGTCGCAAATATATATCTCCTCGGCGCAAGATAACTTCCCCTCCGCCAGCACACCCTTTAAAACTGTTCTAGGGGTTTTCCCCTACCCTCTGCAGCAAGTTTGGTGAGGGCACGAGGTCCGCTTGGGGAAGAAAGGAAAATCCATTTGCAAAAAAGGAAATCCTTACACTAATGAGATGTGGAGGTTGAATACCACCCACTGGGGAACAGGTAACATATCTCAGAGTGCTGGATATGGCAAAAGGGTGTCTAGAAGTTGATCCCCTACCCCTGGGGTCCTCAACATGGTACCTTCCTTTGTGCTTATCAAGCCTCACTGCCCTTTCCAATTTTATTTAGAATTGAGGGGTTTGGGCTTTTTCTTTCTGGTTGAGTGTGGAGTTGTGGCGAGTGTTGCTTGCTCCCCCCACCCCCAATAAATAAATAAAAATAGTATATGCACAAGCCCTCCAATTATTTTCACGGAGAATTCTTGATAGGGGGTTGTGAAACCAAACTTGCAAAATGTCACAATTGGGGGCATGTTTCCGAATGCATGAAAAACGACTGATCAGATTTGCCCTGTTTTTGTCCTCCAACGCCTCTCTGTAACAAGCTTCGTTGTCCAAATCCGGGGATATTGTAGGAATTTCCTTGGAGGCTACAGCAGTAGCGGCATTACTGAGGGGAAAAAGATGGTGATTCTATATATTTCCTTTGAACGTTCAGGTTAGTGAAGAAGTTGGTTTCTGAGAAAACAGACTGGGTCCCTTCCAGTCTGCTGCAGCCGGCAGATGGCGACACCAGCAACATCCGCAACATCAGCAACGCAGGTAACCAACATTTCACAGTGTTTGGAAAGCTCTGTGCTGTTCCCTTTCTTAACAATCACTGCTTTTAACTCTGAAGATTATTGTGCAGCAGGAATTTGTAGACCTTTAAGAGCTCTGTTTCTCAGCTAGGAGAGAGATCTGTAGTCTTATGGTTTTGTTTGTTCAGGCATGGCCAAACTTGGCTCTCCAGCTGCTTTGGGACTACAATTCCCATCATCCCGGACCACTAGTCCTGTTAGCTAGGGATGATGGGAGTTGTAGTCCCAAAAACAGCTGGAGGGCCAAGTTTGGCCATGACTGTGTTTATTGGATTTCTTACCCACACTTTACCATAAAGTCCAAAGATGGGTTACAGCAATATAAAAGTAAATCAGCTATATCAGAAAAATTGAGTGGATGCTAAAAATAAATCCCAGGTTGTTGTTTTATGCATAGAAAGCTAACTAAATAAATATTATAAAAGAAAAAAGCAACCAACAACAATAATCAGGTGTCAAAGGGCAGGATAAAAAACTGTGTCTTCAGCATATGCAGTGAAAGCGATGAAGATGCTAGACACACCTCTTTGGAGAGGAAATTCCACAGCTTAGAGCAGACGTCAGCAAACTTTTAAAGCAGGGGGCCGGTCCACTGTCCCTCAGACCTTGTGGGGGGCCAGACTATATTGGAGGGAGGAATGAACGAATTCCTATGCCCCACAAATAACCCAGAGATGCATTTTAAATAAAAGCACACATTCTACTCATGTAAAAACACGCTGATTCCTGGACTGGGCCAAATTTAGAAGGCGATTGGGCTAGATCCGGCCCCTGGGCCTTAGTTTGCCTACCCATGGCTTAGACTTAGAGGCTGCCTCAAAGAATGCCTTTTCCCAAGCCACCACCACTTGAACTTCTGAGGGCAGTGACAATACCAAGAGATACCAAGAGGGAAATAGGTAAAGGGACCCCTGACCTTTAGGTCCAGTTGTGACCGACTCTGGGGTTGCGGTGCTCATCTTGCTTTATTGGCCAAGGGAGCTGGCGTACAGCTTCCGGGTCACATGGCCAGTGGGACTAAGCCGCTTCTGGCGAACCAGAGCAGCGCACGGAAACGCCGTTTACCTTCCCACCGGAGCGGTACCTATTTATCTACTTGCACTTTGACGTGCTTTTGAACTGCTAGGTTGGCAGGAGCAGGGACCGAGCAACGGGAGCTCACCCCGTCGCGGGGATTCAAACCGCCGACCTTCTGATTGGCAAGTCCTAGGCTCTGTGGTTTAACCCACAGCGCCACCCACATCCCAAGAGGGAAATAGAGTGATGTTAATCAGAAAATGCAGAATCTAGAACTTAGATTCAGCTGCAGATGGGGTCTGAGATGGTTGCAGTGGCCTTATCTTTCATGAAACTTGGGATCCATTTGGTGGGTGGAAAATCGTTATGCGAATATGCACACACCATACCCAGCATCTCTGCAAGAGAGTTCCTCATTACCAATAGAGATGTGTTCCTCTTTCAGATGTCTACGGTGGTACCTGCAGCACAGCACCCACAAATTCAGAAATGAAGGAGAGCGAGCTGACAAGAAGCTTAACAGCTGAACAGAAGGCTGGGAGTTGAACACACCTTGACGCATTTCCTCAGGACTCCATCTTCTTCTCTACTTACTGGTGGACGCTGGACCAAATCGCCTTTCCCACAAGCTCTGAACTTAAGAATTCTGTGAAATTTCATCAGCATGGAACATATTTTTTAAAAATTAAAAAAAAAACTCAACAACTCGCTAATCTAGGAAATATGGAGGATAATGGAAACTTCAGAGGTATCTTAGAACTTGACAAATGAATCGACAGTATGCTTTTTTATACTGCATTTTTGGAACCCTTGAAAAGGGTGTTGCCTAAATTAGGCTGACAGCATTGAAGGCCTTCAGCTTTGTGGCTATGTTGGTTAAATACTGGACTATTTAAAGAAAGGTCTGCAGATTCCACAGGAGATATTCTGTTGCAGAGGCCATCTCAAATTCCTCCATCCATTCAGATCAGCTGTTCAGCCTCTCCTCAACCGCAGGCTTGATTTCCTCAAGACAATCATGGTCGGCAAGAACAACGGAAATAGGTTGCGTGAAGAAAATACCGTTCCTGAACCTGAGCCAACTAGGACGCCTTTGCACAACAGCAAAGGATGCAACCTGCTTTGGGATACGATCTTCTGTCCACAGAATGTTTTGAGTGGTGGCTGGGAAAAGATGGGCATCTTGTGACGTGTTAGGCAAAAGCAAGGAACGGTGACTGTGAAGGCAGTTATGGGGTTTGTCTGTCGTTTCAAGAGGGTGCCTTTGTTTCCCCCAGTTTGTGATTGAGGGAACATATCCTCTGCATTTGGTGCTGACAATTCTGTCTGATGCTGCCGTTCAGGGCTCCACACTTCATTTTGGAACATTGTCATATGCTGGGCTCTTGAACAGGATACATTCACACACCCCCCCAAAAAAATGCTTCCCCCATGTGATGTCCTCTACTTGTTTAGGTGCTTGCAAATGGACCTACGGCTGACGAGAACGTGTGGTCATCTTAAAGGTCTGTTGCCATGCCATCTTATTTCGAGGAAGACTGTGCCACCCCTCTGCTGCAATGGACAATGTCTCAATTTTCCCCTTCCCTCCGCTTTCAAATCCCTGAAACAGAAGGCACTTCCAGAAATATATAAAGGTGTTTTTGCATGAAGGCATATTGATGGTGATTGGGAAGCGTAGGTCCCACAAAGCTGCTATAGTAGTGTGATGTTTGAAATGAATTTTGGTCTAGGAATAGGGCTACTTGATGGATGCTGTATGTAAGGCTGGTAAACAGAGAAAAAACCATATAAAGTCACCTCCACTTGGCATCTGGTCAGTCCCCCTTGCAGCTGCTTGTGCAGTTGGGCTGGCTCTGGCTGTGCTGTGGGGGAGCAGCCCAGAATTTATGTGAGCGTTAAACCGGCAGGAGGGCTTTGCAGAAAGGCTTCTTTGCATTGCAGTACTGTGACTGAAATTTTAGGCCATTTCCACAGAAAATTCCTCAGCAACATAATTCCAATTTAAAGTGTCTGTTCTGCTCCCACTTCTGAGCAATTTTCAGTATGCAGATTGAATATCTGATATGCAGCCCTCAACCAGTGGAAGTGGTACACTCCAGCACACATTTTTTTAAAAATCAGAAACAAAGATGGAGGAGCAAATTAGCCTCCTGCTGGTGAGATCTGGCATGGGTTTGGATAATGCAATTCGGCCACCTTTGGATTTCCTTGCATGTAAACACAAGCATGTAAACACAACAGGGGACACGGGGCGCTGTGGGTTAAACCACAGAGCCTAGGACTTGCCAATCAGAAGGTCAGCAGTTCGAATCCCTGTGACAGGAGTGCAAGTAGATAAATAGGCACCGCCCCGGGGGGAAGATAAACAGTGTTTCTGTGCACTGCTCTGGTTCACCAGAAGCGGCTTAGTCATGCTGGCCACATGACTCGGAAGCTGTACGCCGGTTCCCTCGGCCAATAAAGCGAGATGAGCAACGCAACCCCAGAGTCGGTCATGACTGGACCTAATGGTCAGGGGTCCCTTTACCTTTTAAACACAAGCCTAAAGATGACACAGTTAAGAGCTGGTTTCCACATGTTGCAGCAGCAGCAGCAGCAGCGAATGCCCTAAAAACTTGCCCATGATGCCCACATTCTCATGGCGAGAGCAGCCTGCAAACAACTGGAGTTACACAGATATCCAGCTGCGTGCCATTGCTGCGATTGCAATAGCCTGTTTTTCGGAGGCTGTAACAGCAGGACTTGCATGCAAACAGGTATATCTGTTGCTTTCGGTTCACACAGCACTTCACCCATGCAGATGTGAGGCCACAAATTATTTGTGCAGCAAAGTCCATCAAATGGCCATATTTAATAAAGTAG
The DNA here is from genome assembly GCF_964188305.1 of Podarcis bocagei. Lineage (NCBI taxonomy): Eukaryota > Metazoa > Chordata > Lepidosauria > Squamata > Lacertidae > Podarcis > Podarcis bocagei. The sequence continues at coordinate 10,131,879 of NC_138128.1, forward strand.
TGCTCCTGCAAAATTGCAGTCGCTGATTGGGAGATGTTTATGATCATCAACATACCGCAGCCCCAGACTTCTAGAAATTCCATTGAGGTGTCTTCTAATTTCTGACCCTTTAGTTGAAAACATTATTGGCCCCCACCATGTTTTCCCTCTTAGCTGAAGGAGTCTCAAAATATGAAGCTTGATTGTTGAAGTGGAGACAGGTTTTCAAAAATGCAAGAAAGCTACCAACTTCTGCGTATTTTCTACAATGCTCCATAAAGCCATATTACATGATTAATTGCACATCATAGCAGCGGTTCATACTCCTGATCCCCCCTGCTGTCAGGGGACATATGTATACAAATTTGGTGCCCCAATTGCTTTAAAAAGAAACTTCCCATAAATTGCTCCCTCTTCCCTACATAAAGGAAAGTGTGTGTGTTTGTACTGGGGGTGATATGGAGACATCTGGTGTCCATATCTGATGTTAAGGATGGGTTTAGACTAAATCAGAGTTGCTTTTCATTGGGATTCTAATACATGCACACAGACACAGGTGCCAATAGAATTTCAACAGGGTCTTCAAACAGTTCTATGCTGTTGCTTCCTATCCCTGCCCCTCCTCTATGAAGTGCAGCCATTTCATTTGCAGCTGGGATTCTCCATGCACAGCCAAACGAACTATAGACAATCTTTCTTTCTGAACACCGTAAGCTACTATATATTACGCCAATTGTGTGTGTGTGTGAGTACTTTATTTTGCAAATAAATTATACGTCCTTTTCTGTTTTTATAATGTACGAGAATAATACTGGGATGTATTGAAAAGGGGGAAATATCTACCCACAGAGAGAGATCTGTGTGCAAGAGCAGGCTTTTGTACACACAGCCAATGCCACCCACATCATTCTCATTATTTGAGTCTCAGTGAATGGGTTAGGTAGAACTTTTCGTGTGTCCTTGTTGCACACAGCTAGTTGTACATGACTCGAGCTGGATTGCAACCTGGAACTTTATGGTTTGGGCTCATTATTATTATTTTTAAAAGAAAACGATCAGAATTTTTTTATATTAAAAAAAATCATGTTCTAGATTTGCCATATGTGCTGCTGATAAATGCTTGGGGAGGGACATAAGCAGCCCACAGTTCCTATACCACTTGCAACATCAACCTTGGTGGTTTGCCAGCAATATAAGGAATTTGTTCCACTACAAATGCTAAATGTCAGGTTAACATAATCAAAACACTTAATTAACACTTAGCACAAGATACCTTTTCCAGTTTTATTGAGGGTGTGTATGGAATAGGCACAGAAGCCTTTTCCAAAGCAAGAAAAATATGTGACATCACTCTTGCTAGGGCACTTCCAGTCTAAAGATATTATGTGCATTACCCCAGGGAGTCTACGTAAAAATGAAAAATAATATTAAATACGGTTGGGAGGAAATATGCACGTTTGATTTTTACTTTTGAAATAGCATGGAGAAAATGATGTAATATGTAGATTGATTAAAACCAGCATACTTACATGCACTAGTTTTAATGAGTCTACTCTTAAGTATGATTTACTTGCCCTCTTTTGGAAAAGACAGGTTTGTAGAATGTGGTTTAACAGACTCCTAAAGCAGAGGTTCTTGGACTTTCTAGTAGCTTCAGGAAGCCTTTAATTTACCAGCTAGAATGCCATGGGGAGGCATGTTTGAAAGCAGGGGTAGAGGACATGTGGCCCTCTGAATGTTGCTAGACTACAACTCCCATCATTCCCTGACCATTTCTGCCGGGGCGGATGGGAATTAGAGTTCAACATCGACTGGACGGCCACAGGTTTCCCACCTTTATTCTAAAAGATTCTCCTGGGAGATGCTCTAGGCCACACACTCGTGGAATCATAGAATTGTAGAGTTGGAAGGGACCACAAGAGTCATGTAATCCAATCCCCACCAATGCAGGAATCCTTTGCCCACTGTGGGGCTTGAACCCGCAAACCTGAGATTAGGAGTCTCATGCTCTACCAAGTGAGCTATCCTGTTGCGTCTCACCATCATCCTGCACAAACTGGGACTGGAGCCTTGACCACACCACTTTCCAGTAAATGCACATTGCTCTGAACAGGGTCTGCTGGCAAACATTTGCCATAATTGATGTTCTGACCAAGAAAGAAAAACCCCACAGTTCCTCAGAACACAATCCGATAACCACTGCTCCAAGGCATGACACCATGTTATGGATCCTCAGAAACGGCATTCCCGTTTGTTTCTCTAGGAAAGGCAAGCAGAAGTAGGAAGGAATGTCTCTACTGGGTTTCGCAAGAGTCCAAAAAACAACGAGACCCCAAATCTCTTAATCTCTTTACACCAGTTGTATGGTGCAGAACCACTGAACAAGAGGGTCAAAAACACTGGGAGATGTGGGGTTGAGGTGGCTGCCCCCATCATCACACCTCTCACTAAGCATAAGATTTGTGTGTTTCATTTCGAACTGATTCAGGGCATTAAACACACACACATACACACAGCATTTCCTTAGGTATACCTAAGAACTGTGAAAGACATCTGGAAGCTTGAACAATCTCATGAGTTGGTTTAAGATTGTGGTGTTTCAAATAATCCTGTGCTGTATTTCGTACAGCAGAAAGATATTGTACTGGAACCGCTGCTAAAAAAACAAAAAACTTTCTTTTGCAACTGCTACTTGGTCTGAGACGTGTAAGTTACCCCTTTTCCACATTGAGGGTAATGATGTTATTTGTAGTTTGTGGTTGCTGGAAGAGAGGCCGGTGGCGAATCACAGAAACTGCTCTTCTCTCTTTCCTACTTTCTTGTATCAGGACCGAATGTATGAATGTACTACAGAATATGTATGTTTGTGTGTGAAGCTGGACTTTCTGTAAATAGACCATTACGAACTGTGTAAAACCAACCCTTTGTTTGAACTTTATAAGAATTATAAATACTGTATTACAAAATTGCCTGCAAAACGGGTTTTTCAGCCTTATTCTGATTATTACTTGTTTTTAAATGCGTAACAATAAGGAGTGCAAGTTTTCACATGAGACTAGACGGGATATTAACAGTGTAGATGCAATTCTTGGTTAATTAAATTGCAGGTGGGAAGCCTTAGCAACCTTTGGAGTATGGGAGTCAGATGGGGACGGGAAGTTTAACACTTTCATGGTCATGATTCTGACAAAATCTCCTCTCTGATGCTGCTAGTTGCTTTTTAATGGAAACCCTCAATGCATGTGCAGAAGCGGCCGAATCACGACCCGCACGTGCGCAGACGCGGCGGATCACGTTCACGGATCACGTTCACAACCTGAGGTTCCACTGTATTAAAATCGCCAGGACACTAGAAGATCGCAGAGCAACATGGATATCTTAGGAACTGGGATAACAGAGAGATGGTGCAAATATAAAGCACCCATACAATAAAAATGAAACACCAGCACAGAACTTGATAATATGGAGACTTACAAGTTCTGGTCAGCTCATCTTGAAAAGGGATATTGGAGAGCTGCAAAAGGTTTAGAAAGGGGGATCCAAAATGGCCAAAAGGTTTAGCAACTCCCGTGTAATAAAAGGACATTTGGATCTTTTTACTTTCAGGCTGGGGGGAAGGCAAGTAAGAGGGAACATGACAGAGGTATAAAATTATGCTTTGTGTCGAGAAAACGGACAGGGAGAGATCCCACCTTGCCAAAAATACTAGAAACCTGGGCCATCTGTAGAAGCTGAAAGTTGGAAGATTCAGGACAGACAAAATTAATAAATAACTATTTGCATGCATTCATTTACACATGCAAAAGGTTATTTATTGTTGTTGATGATGATTTATTAAATTTGTATACCGCCGTTCATCCATAGATCTCAGGGCATTTCACAACATAAAATACAAAATAAAAACACAAAATACATGATAAAAACAAGAACAAAAAACACAAACCAATAAACCTCTCTCCTCCCCACCCCTGAACCCATTTAAAAGGGGTCTGTGAGGTTAATCAGCCAAGGCCTAGTTGAATGTTTTCCCCTGGTGCCTAAAGGTGTCTAATGAATGTGCTAGCCGAACCTCCTTGGGAGAGCATTCCACAAACGGGAAGCCACTGCAGAAAATAGTTAAAACTATGGCATTTGCTTCCGCAAGGTGTAGTGATGGCTGCTAACTTGGATGGCTTTAACAGAGGATTAGACAAATCTATGGGGAATAATATCTGCAGTCCACTCTGGCTATGCTCTGCCTCTACAGTTGGAGGCAATAGGATAGGTTACTGGAAATCACAGACAGTAGGAGCTGTTGTTGCACCCAGACATGGGCATAGCCAGGATTTTTGTTAGGGAGGGGAGCCCTTTTGCGGGGGTGTGTGTGTGCAGAACCTCAGTTAGCTATGTATTTTTACTGATTTTTTATTGTATTTTTTATTGATTTGGGGGAGGGCAGCTGCCTCTCTCTGCCCCGCCCCCTTGATGTTGCTGCTTACTATATGTGCCAGATTTACTGTAAGGAACAGGCTACAAAAGCAGGAGAATTAAGGTGTGTTGAGCATTTATCCCTTTTTGTCTGCACAAAATTTGCAGGGAGGTTATACAAAACCTGCTGTTTATTGAGCACATATTCCGATTTGTTGGGGGGCAGGGAGTATTAAATGAAGTTGTGTTAAGTACCGTATTTTTCGGCCCATAGGGCGCACCTAGGGTTTTTGGGGGGGGGGAATAAAGAAAAAAAAATATTCCCCCCCCTCAGGCGTGGGGCTGGGGCAGGGGAAGCCCAAGCTTCCCCCGACCCCAGCCCCCAGAACAGGCTGCTATCTGCAAGCCTAGGGAGCCCGGCGGGAAGTCGCGCCGGTCTCCCCAGGCTTGCAGATATCTGCCCATGCTGAGCACGCCCCAAGCTTCGGGATGCAGGCAGCTCTCCGCAAGCCGCGGGAGAGCTGCGCGACTTAGCGCAGCTCTCCCACGGCTTGCGGAGAGCTGTGCGAAGCCCGAAGCCTGGGGCGTACTGAGCTCAGCGCGCCCCAGGCTTCGGGATGCAGGCAGCTCTCCGCAAGCCGTGGGAGAGCTGCGCAACTTCACGCCGGGCTCCCACGGCTTGCGGGGAGCTTCCTGAAGCCTGCATTCGCCCCATAGGACGCACACACATTTCCCCTTCATTTTTGGAGGGGGGAAAGTGCGTCCTATAAGGCGGAAAATATGGTAGTTGTCATCGCATACTTTAAAATGCATTGTCCCATCACTTTCCTTTCTGTCATGTTTGGGGTACAAGCAGGTTTGTTGTGCAAGAGCACCAAATCCAGTATGGTGAACCCCATCTGCAAAATAGCGACAGCCTGGAAGTGTGGATTTCTATGACTGTCGGAGATACAAAACTTTGTCCACTAGGGGGCTACAGAGTTCTTAGGAAATATCTTGTCTTTGTCAACAGGAGGGCTTAAATAAGAAATCTGTTTCTACCTCTCAAAATGCCCTTTGCCTCCTGTGCTAAATTCCGGCAAAAAGAGATTTCCGGACCACAAGCAAGGTAGCCGGTTGTGGCAGTTGTACTGCAACTTGTCTCTCTTTTTTAAGCAACAACAACAATGATATCTCATTTCTTTTCCAATTTCTGAAAATCCCTGCCTTCCAGGACTTCTGGTTATAGAAGAATAACAGGTCAGTATGATTCCAGTCTGAAAACTCATAAAATCCTTAAAGGGTCATTAAAATGGAGAAAGAGACTGATAATAACTTGAAGCGAGATACTTATGAACTGCATCACATATTCTCCAATTGCCGCTATCTACCAGAGATAAGGGAAGGGGGAGAATTTTGATTCAATTTACATTCAAAGGTGAACTTACCAAATCCACATTTTCTGAAGCCATATGTCAGTCATCCTTCAAAATTTGCACTTTTTCTAATTTTGCAGTATAGTTCTTCAGCTAAGCAATGTTTCCGGAAATGTTTATCTGGGCAAAGTGAGCACATTAATGCATATATTGGTGAAAACATCAAACAAAAATGCATTGTATTCGGGGAAATTGCTTACAAAAATGTGTACATTTGTCAAAACGGTCTTTTATTCAGAGGAATTCACACTAAAACATTGAAGAATTTTCCTCTGTTTTTTAAATTTTATTGCAGATTGCTGCAGAAGTGTAGAGAAGCGAATTTAAAACTGCAAAAATAAGAAACTAAGAGAACTGTAAATTGACACCATTTGTCCCTATTTTTTCTTTTGGGGAGATCTTGCTCAAACTTGTCCGCACGAATGTGTGTACACCAGAGTTGTTCAGTTTTCAAGTCTCCTTCTTTGGGTCTCTAGAAATTACATCTCCAGGGAAGGGGAAGATGAGCTGTGGCTCTAGTGCACATGCATGGGAACCAGGGATTGGGATCCTCTGGCTCACGTGCCAGAAGTGGCCCATAGATGTCCCTCCTCTGCATACCAGCCTGGCTTGGAAACAGCCTGCATTTTTATAGCAGAAGTACGCATATAAAGATGCCTGCATGATCAGGCCAAAGATGCATTAACTCTCGCATTCAGTTCCCCTCATTTGCTAGCCAGATGCCTCCAGGGAGCTCAAAAACAGAGCAAGGTGGCAAAGTGTGTTGAGCATGCTGGCATTCAGTGGCATCCTCTGAACCTTGAGGTTGCTGTTGTTAGCATCTGTCTGTCTCAGGAGGCAATGGAGGAGTGTGCCTTCAGGGGCAAAGTGAAACTGCTGGAGAGTTACAGCGCCTGCTGTGGCTGTAGAGACCGATACAGGGGAGACATGTTTTGTTGCAGCCGGGGCAGATGAAGGTGTCCAGTTGTGCTGCTGCAGATGCACCATGGCATTTCTTCTCTCTGCACTCCTCCATCATTCCTCCTCTCGTCACTGCTAGGGGATGCATAACCTGTCTGTCTCCAGGCACTGCAGTCGTCTGCAGGGGATTCCCATATAGTGGGATTAATGCTGCCCACATTCATGTCACATTTGCAGGCATCTTTGTGTCACAGAGTTTGTAACTTGGAGTGCCATGTAGTTATCATGACTTAGGGTGCTTCCAGATGACCTGTTTATTGAGAATTTTTCCTGCTTTGTTTAGTGGGAGATTAGGCAATATTGGCTATTTAATTAGCATTCATTCTCACTGTTTGCAAGGAGGTTAGATGATGTCACTTCAAAACAAGTGTTGCCCCCAATTTTCCCAGTGCATTTTCCCAACTCCTTATCACAAAAGGCCCAGTGTTTGGGGGGAAGTTTGTTGTGCGAAACCTCCCAGTCAATTATCATTGCACAACCTGAATTTGCCAGTATGTGATTGAGTCCCGCCCCAAAATAGCTACAGGCCTGATGCTTCCCTTCTTCCACTCCATCCCTGATGACCTCCTCCAGATTGAAAAAGTTGCTGAATATAAAGTGTGCAATACCACTTTAAACAATCATGCTTTCCCCCAAAGAATTATGGGAGTTGTAGTTCATTAAGTGTGCTAAGAGCTGTGAGGAGACCCCGCTATTCCCCTCACAGAGCTACAACTGATTGCAGTCAATCCCTCTTCCCATGGGAGTCTGGGAACTGTAGTTCTGTGGGTGGAAAAGGGGTCTTCTAACAAACAACTCTCAGCACTCCTAGTGAACTACAGCTCCCATGATTCTTCTAGGTAGATCAGGACTGTTTAAAGTGCTATCACAGTGTTTTAAATGCATGATGTGAATGCAGCCCAAGGCACGTCAGGGAGAATTAAAATGCACTGGGTGGAGAACAATGCTAATCTTGCTTCCACTTTCAGCTCCACCAATCTTCTTCAAGCACTTTCTCAATGGTTCAAGGATGCTTCCCCACAATCCATTCTTGCTTTGCATGTAACATTCCAGTTCTTGTGCTGGACTTCCCCTTTGCTCGGAGCTCTTTGCAAGAGAACAGCAAACCTCTTGTCTCCCAGAGGAGGAGGCATGCTAGGCTGGTTGTAGGGAAGAAGAAGAAAGAAGCAACGCGTACAAAGGTTCCTTGGGGCATCTGATCCGTGAATATTACTCTTTAATTCCTTCACCATGAGCTGGGAGAAGAACCTGTTTGTAGAACTCCTCCTGGTTGCAGCTGGCGGTGAGTAGATCAGTATACTCACACTGTATTGTGTGTTGCTTTGTAAGGATACAGAGATGCAACAGACTCTCTAGCTTTTCTTTGCCTGTGTTAAAAGAGATAGTATTTTCTACAGGTTTGTTGTTTAGTCGTTTAGTCATGTCCAACTTTTAGTGACCCCATGGATCAGAGCACGCCAGGCACGTCTGTCTTCCACTGCCTCCCGCAGTTTGGTCAAACTCATGCTGGTAGCTTCAAGAACACTATCCAACCATCTCGTCCTCTGTCGTCCCCTTCTCCTTGTGCCCTCCATCTTTCCCAACATCAGGGTCTTTTCCAGGGAGTCTTCTCTTCTCATGCGGTGGCCAAAGTATTGGAGCCTCAGCTTCACGATCTGTCCTTCCAGTGAGCACTCAGGGCTGATTTCCTTAAGAAATCAGCGGTACAGCTTGTTAAGAAATCCTTAAGAAATCTACAGGTACAGCTTGTTAAAAGCTGTGTTAAAAGAGATAGTGTTTTCTACAGGTACAGCTTGTTATGCAGGAGTAGGGAAAGCCTGTACAGGATCATCTGGTGACAAGATCCACTCCCCACAACCACCTTTGAGCTTTTTCCTGAAGAGCTTTGCTGCCATTAACCTTCCTTGCGGCCCTGAATCAGGTGTGACAAAGCTTTGACTCTCCAGATGTTGTTGGACTGTAACTTCCATAATCTTTGGCTATGCTGGCTAGGGTTGGTGGGAGTTGTAGTTCAGAAACATCAGGAAGGACCAAAGTTCCCCAGCCCTGCCCTAAACAAGGCATGTGCAAAGAGGCTTTAGAGAGTACCTGCATGGGGTTGTTTACTGCAGTGTTTTTGATAGAAAATCTAAGTTTCTGGGTGGTTTGGTCTACTAAAGAAGCCTAAATATGAGGACACCTCAGTTGTGTTTTCTGTTTTGTACCAAATACACATGTTAAAGATAAATACGGAGAGAGCATCAGGCTACTGCAAGGTTACAAAATACTGTGGAAATATCCCAAGAAATCAAATGTAGAAGAATGGATGCATGGGATTTGCAAGGCAATCTTGCCCATTTTGTCAAACTCCCTGACAAAGGTTCCATGGGAAAAGAATACTGTAGTTCTTTTTAGATCTAACTGGCAATTTTATTCTACTTAAACATTGGAAATGCAGAGGTGTTTATGGTCCTGAGTTCAATCAGCAGAACGTTGTTGATAAAAATGCTTGATCCAACCTAAGCTAACCACTTTCCGGTCCTATTGATTTTAGTGAAAGAGTTAAGTACTGTACATGTGTAGCTTTTGCCTCCTGGAGTCAGTTTTCTTCTACCTATCAGCAGATCCTTTGCAGGGCTGCAAGTTCCTTAAGTGGGGAGTGATATTAGGTTTATTAGATAAATGTGTCCCAGGAGGTCTTATTCACTTGAGACAGACAGGACTCATACATACTTCTGCTTGCCCCATTGCTTTCTCCTGGGGAAACCTGCTGTTTACCGTTCCATTGGAACAAACATCAATGGCTTTATCTGCAGATTGGTGGGACAAATAAAGAACCACTCAGACCCATGCCTAGAAAGAGGGAAACCTATTGGACTTTCTAGTCACAGGGCAAGTGGGAAATGTGGATGAGTCCTAAGAGCAACACATTTGAGGAGGAAAGGTGTACAAGTCATCACTGCTAGGTCTGGGCGATATCTGGTTTTCAACATCACAATAAGTCAGCTAAACATTGCAATATACTGATATATCACAAAGTCTGAAATAAGGATGGAACTATGTAGAGGCGAACAGTTGGGCAGGGCGATATCTGGTTTTCAACTTCATGATATATCACCAGCTAAACATTGCAATGTACTGATATAGCACAACGTCTGAAGTAAAGATAGAGCTGCTTTTCAATTTTGTGATGTATTACCAGCTATATATCACAATGTCTGAAATAAGGATGAAGCTATGCAAAGGCATTGGCTGGCTTCACGGTTTTTCCCACGTGGTGATTGTTGCATAGCACATGTGCACAAACATACATCATAATTTGCAATATATTGCCAGGTCAAAAATTTTGAAACCGATATCATGATATGGACTTGAGCCAGGTTTTGGAAGATATATCGCTCAGCCCTACTCACTTCCCATGTCTCCGTCTTTGCAGAGACATGACTCGAGCTGAGAGATGCTTAGAATGGAAGGGATTTTTGGAAACGAGATTAAACTTACTCTCTGCTTGTTTGCAGCTATTTTATCCTGCAGTGGAGAGGTGCAGGTTGAAGCAACTCCACAGCCCATTTCAGTCTTGCAGAGAGCCAATCAAACGATCACGACTCTTCCATATGGTCATTCAGAAGTTTCAGTCACACAGATAGGCAAGCAATCTGTACAAGAGGCTACCCAGAGAACCCAGTCAGTGTCAACATTACCTGAAGATGCTAAGATGGTAAAAGCAGATTCTATACCACCAGCCAAACAAGTTTCAGTCCACAAACAGGCAAACACAGCAGCCACTCCTCTAGAAACATCTGCAAACCCCACAAGTCCAACCAGTCAAGCTGCAAGTCGCAGAGTGATTAAAACTACAGTTGTTGCCAGGAGCACAGCCGTACAATCTGAAACACAAACTGATGAAGCTGGAATCCACGGAGCCATAAAAACGACAGCGGCTGCTCAGAGGACAGCTTCACAACCTGCAGCCCCAAACAGCTGGAACACTGCAGCGCCTGCCTTGCCAGCGAAGGCAGGAAATGCAAAGAAGACTGTAGCTGGAACAAGCGACAAGTGCATCACACAACATGTGCCAGCCGGAACGCCAAGCGCAAACAGTACAGCCCACAGCAAGATGCCACCTGGGCATAAAGCCACTGTTCCTGAGCCAACAGCCCCAGTTGGGCCAACCCTCACACCCAAACCATCGCCAGCTGCAACGGGGGCTTATAGTGTTTCTAATGGAACTGCTGAGTGTATTAAAGCATCAGTTGGCTTGACAATGATAGCTAAAAATGGAAAAACAGTAAGCTGCAGCTTCCCCCTTTTCCATTATCCCCCCCCATTTTTTTTGTTCAAAATATCAAAACAATCAGTTAATTCCAGGAACTGTGATTCTGGGTTCCAAAAGCTATTTCAGAAAAGCCTTAGGTTTGCATCTATAGCATGGGTAGTATCTGATGCCGCCATGCAGTCAGCGCAAAGATTTCTGTTCATGCAATGGAACCTCTCCCTTCTCCTTAACAACAACTACTACTACTTTCTTATTTGTACCCTGCCCATCTGACTGGTTTGCCCCAGCCACTCTGGGCAGCTTCCAAGATATATAAAAACATAATAAAACATTAAACATGAAAAAGCTTACCTATACAGGGCTGCCTTCAGATGTCTTCTAAAGGTTATTTAATTACTCATCTCCTTGACATCTGATGGGAGGGCATGAACCCCCAGAGCAGATTCAGGGGTTGAGCCAGGGGAGAGATGGAGGAGATTCATTGCAAGAACCCTTGCGCTAATGGAACAAGTGACTTAGTGCTACTTAGTGATACATGCCTTCCTCCCCACCCCCCAAAAAATAACAGGAACTGTAGTTTACACCTCACAGCACTACAATTCCCAAGCACCCAGGACTCTTTTGGAGGAAGCTATGTGCTTTAAATGTATTTGAATTGATTCAGTTCATACCCCAGGAGCCCAGGGCAGCAAACAAACAATTAAAAGATCTTAAAATTCCAGTGCAGATGCAGACTGGGAAAGATCTCAACTTAAAAAAGCTTGGTGAAAGAGGAAGGACAACAAAGACAGTGCCTAATATTCAAGGGGAGGGGATTCCATAGGATAGATGCCACAACTTTGAAGGGATGGTTCCTATATTGTGTGCATTGGACCTCCTGGCAAGAGGGTATCTTCAAGGTGCCCTCACCTGTAGAGTGCAGAGACCAGGTATATAACTAGGTACCTGAGGGGTGAGACAACCTTTCAGGTGTTCTGGTGCCAGTCTGTATTGGGTTTCATATACCAAAAGAAGTATCTTGAATTAAGCTCCATAGCTGATTGGCAGCCAATGAATGCTGTGGATGTGACCAAACTGTGACGTAAGTTATTGGTCGGACATAGCACCAAATCAGGATAAGGGAGGTATGTGGAGGAGGTATTGGGAAAGGTGTGTGTGTGTGAACCTGTAGCTCACCCATTAACAACCGGCAGTGCTAGCCCACTCAGATGGGGAGTGTCAAGAAGGGACTGTGCAAGAACCATTCTGACCTGAGCTATGTGATGGGTATAAGAAAAGGCTCCCAGAGGTGCTGCTGGAAGCAAGTGTTGTTGAAATAGATGGGACTTCTAATAGTTAGCAAGGGACTATAACTCTCATCATCCCTGACCATTGGCTGTGATGGGTGGGACTGATGGGACTTGGGAGCCCCCCAACATTTGAGTGGGTGGGCAGGTGCACAGGTTAGCCACCCCTGTTTTAGAAAGAAAGCATGTGTCAGGCTGTGTTGGGATTCATGCGCCGTTTCCCTTTTACAGAACAACCTGGAATACTTCAATATCAACCCAAACACCACGCGTACAGTTGGAATGTGTGGGGTTTGGGTGTCAACTCTGAGAATCTCATTTGAAGGTGGCTTCATACGTTTTACTTTCACCAAGGTAAGCATTTTACCAGATGTTGTTTTGGGGGGAGTGAGGAGGGGATCCCAGAACGTTGGGAATTTTCCTTGAAGAGAGTGATTTGACATTTGGCTTTGGCTCGGTTTCAGTGGTCGAGCGTGAATTTTACCTTAGTTCAGTAGGCTAGTTTCTACACATGCTCACCCCTATCTTTTCAGGAGGTTTTTAACGTTGGCCTACTAATAACTTCTGGTTTGTGCATTTAAAGTGGATTAAAAAGCTTTCTCTGCCACACTGGAGCAGCAAATCCACTTCAAAAGCAAAACAAAGAAATGGAAATGCGGCTTAAGTAGGAAAATGCATTGAGAAATATGGGGTAAGCAAATGATTCACGAGAAGCTATGTAAACACCCTGCAGGCAAATTAGGATGAAAGAAGCAAGAGGGATGTTTATTGTTGTACAACTGCCCGTTAAACATGTCAGGGGATGTGTGCGCTCTGTTTTCTCAACAGGGGACATGTGAGAACTCCTCGTTTGAAAGGGCCCCTTGCCAAACCAAAGCAACACCCTAGTTGTCAAACAAAGACCCAATTATAAGTGTTTGCTCCGGCTGCTCTTAAGAGAGCGGTGTTGTTTAACTGAAGTAAGAGGCTTAGAAACTGTTGTGTCGTTGAGAGCCACATCACAGAGTGGCTTCAGTGAAGATGCCGAGGTAAAATTTTGAGTTGGCCACCCCAAGCAACACCCTCCAGAAGCAACGCAACTATTGGTGCAGCATTGCACAATCCAGCCTCCTCTTTAAGATAAGCATTCAGAGGCTGTTGAGTTTGAACCTGCTCTTTGAAATATATGCAGGCATGAATTCGGCTGCCAGATTGCCAGTGTGTGTGTGTTTGCCTTTCAGAAACTATTACAGAGGCCTTATTCTGATCAGTTAGATGTGATTTTGTACAGAGTGTGCCTTCCATTAATATGACGCATGCATAACCTGAGATCAGGTGTTGTGTGCTACAAAAATTGGATTGTGAAGTGTGTGGGAGGGAGAAGCTGCGTACTTGCTATACCTTTAAAGCATATTTGAAGCACATTTCCCCCCTCAGGTTTGTCAAGTGTTCTTGGGAACTGTAACTCTATGAGGGGAAAACTCATGCTGCCCAACTTTTTCAGATCAAAAACCAGGATGCACGTCTTCCAGGGCACATTCCAAGGGAGCTACGTAAGCTGTGTGGCAATCTCACCCTGAAAAAAACACTTTTGGGGGTGTCATCTTGCAAGGTGCCCCAAAGGCCCTTTTGGGGGGGACAAGAACACATGAGGTCACTTTGGCTGGGGAAACCCAGATGGGTGGAGTATAAATAAAAATAAAAACTTTTTCCGGGACACTTGGTGGGTATGAAAACAGCAGCGCTTAGAATTCTTTGAGGTAAAGAACGTGCTTCAAATGTGTTTTAAAGATACAGTGTAGACACAGCCAGAGAGAAAAAATGAAAGTGGCAAGCCTGCTTTGGGGCCACTCAGAAATGGCTTTCAGGAAGCTTCCAGAAAAGGAATGGGGAACTTCAGGCCTGGGAACCAAATACATCCAGCCTTCCAGTGCTCTGTTGGGCTCTTGGGACTTTCCCCGGGTCACAGCCCTCACCAGCCATGCCCACATGACAGCATGTGGTAGAAAGGTCAGGCTTTTCTGTGGCTCAGAGTAGCCTACTGCACATAGGTTAAGAGTCATATCCGTTGCCTCTGGCCTCACCCGCCACTGAAATGTCGCCCTCAGAAGATTCCCCATAAGAAAGGTTGCATCATTTGGCCTTGGTAATATACATTGCTAAATGAAAAATATTCTGATGTACCCCGGAGTCCTCAGGAGAGTGCTTACCCCTCTTGCACCCTGGCACCTCTTGGATGTCACAAGAAATACCAAATTCGCTGGGTGTCTGAAGCATTTCCCCTTGCTTTACCTAATGGTAGGGCCAGCACTGACTTGGAGGCTTTGTTATTATATGGGCAAAGGTTCCAGTTCTAAATGTTTTGCTCTAAAGCGCCCGAGGAGCATGGCTACATCCCTGCTGCAGGTACCATGTGGACCAAGGAACTGCTTTTACAGACATGCACATCATACTTCCCAACTACAGAGCATGAGTTGAACACTCCAGTCCTCTATGAAGGGCAAATACCCTTCACAAGCAGCTAGCACAAAAGAAAGCTCCCTTCTGTTGTATTAGAGGAGGATATGTGGCCTGAAATAATAGGAAAAGGTTTAAGTTGGTTTCCACTGAACTCCCTCTATCTGCCCTTGGTCATGAACCTTCTATGCATCTTCTTGTGTTTTCTAAATTGTAAGCAGTGATATTGGATAAAGCTATGCTTGCTTCCTTCCTCCCCCGCCTTTTTTTCCCCCTTCCCCAGAGTGGAGAAGTGTACTATGTCAGTGTGATTGAAGCTTCTTTAACTGTACCATCTGAGGGTAAGTGACATGGTGATTCTTCCCCTGCCTTTGAACAGTTAACAATTACGAAATCTTGAAGCTTCTCTTAAGAGTCAAGGCACTGGGTCACAAAACTCATAGCTGGCATTTGAGTAGCATGTAAAGGAAGTTGTCTTTTTCAGCGTGCATTGATTTAAGATGTGTTGGGGATGAATCAAGCTTTCCGTTTCATTTTCTCTCAGCTTCTATTTTCTCTAGCTTTCAGTTTGACCTGTTTCCAAATCAATTTGCATTTAAAAAAATAATCATGAAAATTTGCATGCATTTTGCTTACATTTCTCTTAATATACACATTTTTGTGCACCAAACTGAACACATATTTCCAAGCAATTTTCCGTAATATTATGCTCCCCCCCCCAAAAAAAAAATTATATTAGGTGGTATTCAGCTAAATTTTATCCAGCTGCTGACATGCATCTTTCTTGAGAGACAATGGAATGTGCCTCTGGGGGTGAAGTTAAACCACCAGAGGATCACAGCGCCTGCTGTGGCTCAGGAGCATAGCATGGGCAGTGGCTGCCAGGGTGATGGCCCTGAGCGCATTTTTCTGGGGGGCGCTGCTCACGCCACCCTACCAGCCCTGTGCCACTTTGCAAGGCTAGGATCAAAGAGTGCATGGCTGCTGTGTCCTTCGTAAGCCACCCTCCCCAAGCCACTTTGCAAGGCTGAGATGATACGGTGGGAGCTGGGCTGGCAAGACAGGATCCCTTGGCCCTCTGTGCCCTGCCCACCCGCCCCAGGTAAACATGCTCCACCACTGCTGGGGCTGCAGAGACTGGTAACTTCTAACTACTGCCTCCTGCATTATTTCTGCTGTGTGGGTCATTCCATGTCAGTTCAACGTGGTCATGCCACCCACCATCTCGGATTTTGATGAAACATGGTGTACACCCTTCCCCTATGGTTGAAAGAAGCCCCCTTATTTTTTCCCCCTCTATCACAAACGGTTTTGATTTTATAGCACTTCAAAGTTTCGTGAAATATGTGTTTCTGTCCCTTTTGAGATCCTCGGCCTTGTGTACATTTTATTTTATTTTTCCTCCATAACCAATGATCAGATCTCTGAAATTTTACAGAGCTCAATAGCATGATGAGGATTTCAGAAAAAAAATACACCAGCACTCAAAAGATTTTATAAATGCCTAAAAAATGTATAAATGTAGTTTTTTTGGCGGAGATAAGAGGCAAGACGGTGGAGGGGGCTGAAGCTGCTTGCCTTGCATTATGTATGTAATGAGTTTGTGGGAGAAGTGAGATTGCATTTAAGGATTCCTGGGTCAAGACTTTCCTTCTTGCCACCACACTGCACTTTTTCTGGATTGCACTTCTGAGGCTTATTTTATGAGGATAAAAAAAATGCACTCATGGTCACCTTTGGTGTACTCAAAATCAGTGGAACTTGAGCATACATTTCGAGTACTTCTTAAAGTACTGACTTCAAAGAAGCCGACTCTCTGCAGAATTTAGAATTGTAGCAGGCTGTTCTTTTCCTGAATAATCATCCACTAAGAGTCAGTTGAATAATAGCAACACATGAAACCCCCCTCCAATCCTGGGAACTGTAGTATACCCCTCACAAAGCTATAATCCCCAGTACCCTTAAGAAACCAGTTCTCAGAAGTCATGTGCTTTAAATGTGTAGTGTGTGCGCAGAGCTAGTTTAACCCTAGTTCTTCATAAATTTGCACAAATGTCTAATGACCAGGTGGAACACTGTAAGAGACAGCTCCAGAAGAGGAGCCAAGAGAAAGCTGGTCTTAGCAGAGCTGGTGGAGGATCCTCACTGTCTTGTCTGCTGTGGTCAGGTGGAACTAGTGCTATGGAAAGACAGTTCTGAGATTGGAGGAAATGGATGAACGTGTAGCTTGCCGTATGTGGAACATATTTGCCTTCCACCGCCAGGCACCCAGTTCTAAGTATAAAGGGGTGGCAGACTGGCCGGCCAGTTGGCAGGTAAACGGTCTTGTGATAATGAGGATTTGTATGGTGGCTTTGGGCTGCTCTTGGGGGTTATCTCACCCCCTGAACAGATCTGAGGTCTTAGTGTTTGCATTTGAACTGCCTGCAATCCATCCTCTAAGCAGCAGACCTAACAGCAAACCGAACAGGGGAACGTGCTTGATCTATAGCGGGGTTTCCCAAACTTAAGTCAACAGCTGGTTTTGGACTACAACTCCCAACATTCCTAGCTAGTAGGAGCAGTGGTTGGGGATGATGTGAATTGTAGTCCAAAACCAGCTGGAGACCCAAGTTTGGGAAATCCTGAGTTATAAGATCTTAGCTCAAGCTATGCAGCGCCTACTGCACATCAGTTGCTGACCCTTCATTCAAGGAAAGATTTTGCCTCCAACAACACCATTTGTCGTTTCTTTTTATTTCTGTATTCTTCAGGTGTGCTGTACAGTGGAATTAAAAGCGACCAGCTCTTTTCAGTGCCTTTAGGGAATTGCTTCAAGTGTCTCAGCATGCAAACCATAGAGATGTCCGACAACCTTCAACTCCTGCTTTCCAGCTCTCAACTTCAAGCCTTTAATATCGTTGGCAACCAGTTTGGGAAAGGTTGGTAGCAGTGCTTGTCACTGGACCTATGTTAAAGCACTCCTTCTCATTCAGTTGATTTAAACACACCACTGTGAGCAAGTCCAGGCCAGTAGCCTGTTTTTAAACAGCTAGACACTCCTGTTGCAATCAAAACTGTGTGAAGCATGGTTCAGTTTCAAGTTATTATCAAGGACTTTCCCTCAAAAAACATATGAAATGCAGGCTCAGGTAGTATTCCTTGCTTTCATTTGTAGCTTAACTGGAATAGCTAGTTTGTTCATTTCACCAGCAAGCACATAGCAACCCGTGTGACTGTGGCAGATGGCAGCTCCTTTCCCACGGCAATTGACAATTGCATGGGGATCGCAGGTAACCTGAATGCATGAAAGGGGATTCCACTTGCTATCCCCAGCCAACGTGCCTTCGGCCAATGGTCTGAACAAAACCAGTATGCATGCAACTGTGGGTGCAATCTGTGACCCTGCCATTTATTTGCAGGATTCCCAGCTGCACAGAGAGATGTGCCATTCACATGTTGCAATTTATAAGCATAACCCACACCTTCAGTTGAACAAGTGAGGACCAAGAAGGTGGGATACCCATGCAATGGCTGATAGGCAATGTTCGGTTCACATTTCTGCACTGAGCTTGTAAATTTCCGTTTAGTCCTCCTGAAAATTCGTCAACATTCTAGCGTGCGTATCTCGGCACATTCACACTTCTACGCAGCTTTGCCCAATATACACCCTTGCAATTCATGTAATGAATTGTGTTTGTTATTTTCACATACTTGTGCATTTTTCTCAGGGCTGTGATGTGGGGGTGGATAGTTCTTTGGGGATGTGCAGGCTCAGAGGTGACTGACTCATGAGATTTCAATTCTGTGATCACAAGCTCTAGCTCAGGTCCGACCATGATCCTGGAGTCTTGGCCTGCACCGAACACCTCCGCCTCCAATACTGTTGGTCCAGCTACCTCAATGATCGTACCTTGTTGCAGTCAGAGTTCAGGCTGTTGCTCAGGGTGGGGTTCATGGCACAATATTGTAGACATGTGAAGACTTGGCAGAGGAGTTTCAGTCCGAAGAGTCTTCCCCTCCACTCTTGCTTACTGACATCCTTTTAACTGGGGATGCCAGGGATTGAACCCAGAAAGGTCAACCCCTGGGCCATAGCTTCTCCCAAATGGATTGGGGAGCGACTGTCAATTAAAGTATTTAGTAGCAGATAAGAGGAACCAATATGTAAGGCATTCATGCAAAGGACAGGTAGAGGGAAACCATACATCTAGATGTGCAGAGAGAGACCCAAGCAGTCTCCCCACACTGACAAGATTCAGGGGCAGACTTTGGTAATCTTTCATAATATAGTGCCCTGTGTGAGGCCAAAATCTGGCGTCCCCCAATGGATCTTCTCAGTTATGGATCTTCTCAATTTTGCGCTCCCTCGGCTCAGCGCCCTGTGCAAAGGAACTGCCCATGCTCCCTAAATCCGGCCCTGCCAGACTGAAGGAAGTTTTAAAGCTCTCCATTGAACCAGACTGGTCTGCCAGCATCATCTGACTTCCCAGGCCAAGAGGATTCTGGGTCTCTTGTAAATTCCTAGCCAAAATGAACTGTAATTCCCAGTGCCTGATCCACAGAATCCCCAGTTTGCAGCCCTGCCATGCCCAATATAATGGTTTGAAATGGACTATAGATGGATGGCTCAATCCCTGATTAAAGCTAGGAAAAGTTCCAACCTACCTCACAACAATTAACTTTTTAAAAAAACTTGCCTTCCATGAGCACTGGGGAGAGGATATGCTATGCATCAAGAAATTAAAACTGACCAAAATGGCAGCTCTACAGACAGTGCTCATGGGTTTTTGTATAATTATCAGTAGCTGTATTTTACTGAGCAAGAAACTGATGAAAGCACATGATAATTGTGTAATACGCCATAACATTCTGATTTTTATTGCAGAGGAAGAATGTGCTCTTGACAGAAACAAGAGATTAATTCCAGTTACCGTGGGCCTCAGTCTCGCAGGATTATTTGTCATTGTCTTTGCCACCTGTGCGATTTACAGAAGAAAGCGCACCTCAAGCTATGAACGAATCTAAACCACTTCATTAAAGATCTGTGCAGCAGCGAGTGAAAAGGTTGTAGATAATGGAACGCTCTGCTTCTGCCTCCTTATTTGATTGTGGCAACTACAATTGTAAACTGTTTGTGTTGTGTATTTACTTGTGTGCACTTGAAAATTATCACTATTATGTTGTTATTTCTATATTCATAACTTGCCTTTCTGCTTAGACAAGAGCAGATATATATATATATCTATATATCTATCTAGGGCTATGACCTTTAAGGAGGACGCAGCAGATTTTTACAATTTTTTTCAGGTTTCCATCTTCAAAAAAGCATTTCCCCTTCTCTCATACAACAGGGAATGCTTCCATTCTATCTTGTCTCATCTATAAACTAAGGGTGTATGCTTTTTGCTTCAAACTATGGTTGTTTTTACTCATATGCAAATATAATTAAATTAATAAATTAACCAACTAAAATTTCTTTAATTGTGTCCTATCCCTAATAATAATAATCTCTTTTTCCTCTATCTTTCACACATACAGAAACATATACACATCTCACCCACATCTCTGTCTTAGGCCAGAGCAGATCTGGGAGAGCCAGAACAGAAAATGGTCCAAGGAGCCCAGTTTTTACACCCTTCTGGACAAAAGCCTCAAAAGAAAATACCAGCACAGCTTTGATTAAGGAGGTGCCACTCCCCATGTCCTAAATGTAGTATGGACTCATGTAGCCAGAGTGATGGGAATTTGTTTTTTGGGATGCAGGTGGTAGCATTTATTATTCAGATAGTTTGATTAGATCTAGATTTGAGCAATGTAAAGATATGCAACTATTTTTGGAATGCAATGACTGCATTGTGAAATCCTGTGCATATGACTTGCAACATCACTTACATTGCAGTGACTCATTTAACACTTTCCCATCAGGTCTCCTGAAGCCTCTTTACCAAGAGAACCAAACAAAAGCCATTCTTATAATCATACATGCAAGACATAGTAGAGTGGAGTGTCTCCCAGGTTCATAAGTCCCCCAGCATTACATGGAGCCACTGGCAGAGGAACAGGAGTGTGGAGGGAGCGGACTGCCCCCGGCAGCACTATTCCAGTAGGGTGGCATTGTGGCGGTCCCCCTGGACACACGCCGCCTACCCCCTTCACACACCAGGTGCCACGCCCCCACAGGCAGCCCGTCACGCCCCCAGAACGTGCGCCACACCCTTGCAGGAGGCATAGCACGCCCCCTGGGGGCGCCAGTCACGCCCCCACCTGCTCTTCACCCCCGGCAGTGGAGCATGCAGCTTTGCCACTGCTTGGAGCTTCCCAAAATGGTACATGGAGACTCCTCAGCTTTCTTTGGCCCTGGGAGCAGATCCTGTCTCCAGGCAACTGTAGGGGTTTGTCAGGGGTCACGTCATTTGGGCCCCAAAAAAGGCACACCAGGTGCAAGCAACCTTGCCAAAGAGTTCCCTCCCACCCCTAAAAGTGTTTGATAGATATGATTTCCACAGAGGAAAAAACAATTACTGCTACTTGTGAAGAGTGGCATAGTATCTGCTTTACTATTACAGGAGTTGTGAAAGTGCTATAAAATGTTACCATTGTGGGGAGGGGCATAATGACAAGAATATATTTTTAAAAATAATGGAAGTCATTAGGGCTTAATTGATGCCTCAACGCCTTCCACATGTGCTGTGTCAGGAAGATTTTGGGTGTCACATGGCAAAATAGCCTGTGCTTTCCCAAGCTCACATTCCCTGCACGTTTGCACACCTGTCTCAGCGACGTCTACGTTGGCTTGGTCGTGTCCGCAGAATAAAGATGGCACGATCCCCAAGGATGTGCTCTAGGGGGAGCTGGCTTCAGGCACCAGACCAGCTCCGCACTACAAATATGTAAATGCGGCATGAAGGCTGCCAACATCAACCTCGCTGTGTGGGAAACCCTTTCGGAGGACCACAGTGCCTGGAGTCAGACAGTCAGGTTGTGGATCCACAGCAGCGACCACAGGAGGAATGACCACTTGAAGGAGTGCAGAGAGAAGAAATGCCATGGTATACCCGCATCAGCAGAACTGTGCGCCTTCATCTGCCCCAGCTGCAACAAAACATGTCCCTCCCATATCGGTCTCTACAGCCACAGCAGGCGCTGCAACCTTCCAACAGTTTGACTTCATTCCCAAATGTGCACTCCTCCATTGTCTCCAGAGACAGGCGAATGTAAACAACTGACGTTATGTAACCCTATTTATATAAAAGGTCATTGGGGTTTTGTTTTTTAGGGTTGCGAGGATCTCATCAACTGGGACATTCCTAATTTCTTCACAGCTTTCCCTGCCCTCAGCTGTTTATAGTGTCATCTTGTTTGGAATCTTGGCTTCCACATGATCATATGTCTCACAAGGGATGAATTTTCTATGGTGCTTGCCTCAAATGCAAACCATCAGTTTATGAAGAAGCCCTGCTGATAACTAAACAATTTCAGAAGAAGGAATGATAGGGGAATTAACCTTACTAGATATTGTAGGCAAGCTGTATGTAAAATGTGAAAATGCCTCCCTCATGTGCCTAATTAAGATGGCACCACCAGTGTATTCATTACATTACCACCAGTGTATTCAATACATTTAATGTATTTTTAATCTTTGTTGGAAGCCGCCCAGAGTGGCTGGAGAAACCCAGCCAGATGGGTGGGGTACAAATAATAAAGTATTATTATTATTATTATTATTATTATTATTATTATTATTATTATTATTATTATTATTTATTACAGAGTAACAAGCAAAAAGAACAGGTCTCCGCCCTGAGAAGATTACAATCTAAAATTCAGGAGAGTGGCTATTTACAATTACAGGTGCCACATAGTACTCATTCCACAGGGGTAAGAAATTGATACTTTAGTGTGGCAGCAGCTGCTCTTTGGAACTCCCTGCCTCCTGACATTGCCATCAAGTGCTCCTACGGAAGGAAGGGTAGGATGTAAATTCAATAAAAGCTGAGGCTTTTGCTCCTTAGCTGTGAAGATACATGGCAAAATTGCATGTCACAGTACTTAATCAATTATCACTTAAGTGTATGGTACAGAAGGCAGTGTCCTGTGACTCTTGTCTGACTGAAGCATAATAAATGCATTATACAGTTCATTTCTGATTTTGGGTTAAGTAGCAGAGCCAATAATTTTGACAAAAACATGATTCAGAGGTCATCCTTGAAACGTTGTTCTTTGTTTATAAGAGAAATCCTTACCAAAATTGGTGGAGTCCTTTTCCTTCTCTGAAGGTAGAATATTCTCCATTCCTGTAGCAATATGTCAAATTTATTTTGGCATTAGAGACATTTTACATGCATGCAAATATTCAGCCCCATGAACAGGGCTACTAATTCCCATAGATAGGGAGAGAAAATAGTTTCCTAATCACACTAAAATATGTGTCCTCCTAATGTCAGTAAAAACTCCTATGTATTGGCTCATTAAAAACAACAACACTCTCTTGTGTTTTTTTTTTAATTAAAGCTTAATGAGAACAAATTCTTGTGATGATTCACATTATTAAGCTGCATGTTGTTATTTTCTAATCTAAATAGACAAGTAACTTCTACACACGTTAAATGCTATTTAGCAACCTCTTTTTCAGCAAAATTGCTTTCCAAGACTGCTAAATGATTACATAGGTTGCCACCTAGTGTACAGAAGCACATATTACCCAGTCACCAAAGAGCAATATTGAACTTGATCTGTTCTCTTTGGAACAATCCATGAACACTCAGTCACACCTACAGAATGGGGATAACTGACAAGGTTTTCGTTGGTTTGCATTTTGGGCAAACCTTGTCTAGTACGGTGCTTTCCTGTTTCTGCAATACTCTCCCCAGAGAGGCTCATCTGGCGCCTTCGTTGCATATATTTAGGTGCCAGGCAAAAACATTCCTATACTCCTGTATATCTCCAATATAAGTAGAAGCAGAGATTTCTTTTCACCCAAAATAAAAAAAATATGCACAGGTTGCCTCAAATAAATATTTTATATTTATATTTTATATACTATATTTTAATTCTCTTTCTTTTTCTTTCAAGTGCTGTGTTTCTGCCCATTGTCCTGTTGCCTTTGCATTTCTTTGCTTCTGGGGAATCAAGTAGATTAACGGCCTGCCCTTTTAAAAATTTATTTTTTAAAATATTAAATGTATACACTGCCCTCCATCCAAAGATTGCGGGAATTGTACTCTTCGCAAATGATACAACAGGGTACGTACTTGGTTTTGACTGATAAACTTGTACAAGGCTGGGATGTGTGGGGAAACCAGGAAACATAGTTTGATGCTGACTAGCTCATAGTATTTTTCTTTTGTTAACAATCACTGGAAGGAACCCCCACCCTGCCCTGTAACTCATCTTTTCAGCTTGGTTATTTAACATGCTATTATTTTCTGCTTTATACGCGTCATGACAATCTATCTAGCTATGCTGCCTTATTTTCTGCCTTATACACATTATGTCTATATATATATATATATATATGCGCGATTTTAGCTGTTCTTATTTTCATCTGTGAGCTGTCTTGAGTCCCCGACAAGTATTTATGTGTGTTATAAATACATATAGAATAATTATCATCATCTTCATTTGGCTTTGTACCTGGTGACCAAGACCCATTATTTGTTGTTTTGCGTTGTTTCATATTATTCTTACTATAACTTCTATATAGAAGGCTCGCTAGTAGATATATATTTCTCTTTTTTATTTTTATTTTTAAAAAACACCACTTGCAGACAAATAACAAGTGTTCGTGTTTCTGAGGTGGCCACACGTAGCTCTCTGCTTTTCCCTCAGAGAGGCGACAACCCTTCGCCTTCGCCGCCTCAACCTGAGGCGGGAACGGAAGAATTCGTTCCCTCGGCCGGGAGAAGGGCGCTCCCACTTCCCGCGTCGTCGTCCTCCTCCTGGGGCCGCCCATGCCCTGCCTCCTCCCGGGCCCTCCTGATAGGCCCCTCCGCCGCCGCGGCCCAGCCTCCCGTTCCCGCCCAGCCCACCTCCCTCTCAGCAGCCATGGCGGCCTCTGCTCTGGCGGCGGCGGAGTGGCGTCTCCAGGCCCTGCGGGGGCTGCAGTGCCCGTGAGTGCGGCTGGGCCCCGGCAGGGAGGACGGGGCGCGGAGCGGGAGACGAAGAAGGGAGGCCCTGCAGGAATGGACGGGCAAGGCCGACGCCTCGGGGCCTCGTCGTGGGGGCGGGGAGGGGGGGAAGCTGAGTCGCAGCATCCCTCCCCCTCCCCGCTTTTCCTTCATCCGGAGGGGGAAAGGGACTCGGCGGCCCCAGAGAAGAGGGCGCCTCTGAGCACGTGCAGAGTGCATTTTTATTCCACCCTCCAGTCCGCAATAACAAGCAGGACACTCCCACATGTCTTTCGTCCGAGGCAGAGTAGAGCAGGGATACTTCCACTGTTAATTTCCACAAAATTGCTGGGTTGGTATGGGGGGTGGGTTATGTTTGTGTGCGAGGGGAATGGGAACTCTTCTTCTTAATAATAATAATAATAATAATAATAATAATAATAATAATAATAATAATTCACTATTTATACGCTGCCCATCTGGCTGGGTTTCCCCAGCCACTCTGGGCAGCTTCCAGCAAAATATTAAAATACAATAATTCATCAAATAGTCTAAAAACAGTGCTCGCATTTAATAAGAAGCAGCTCTGGCTCCTTCGGATCTTCCAGATGCCTCTTGAAATAAATAAATACAGGTGTGCCAGGGCCAGATATCACCTGACCAGCTGGCAGCTTGAAAGGGCATTGGAGGAATGTGTGTATGTTGTCCGGGAGGAAGCAAGATCTGTTTTTCTCAGGCAAAGTGTTACTCAAGAGGTATCAGAAGGAAATGTTTGAAAACTGATGAATGACTGTTATAGATAGAGAGAAGAGGATTTACCCTACTTGACTATTTTGTGGACGGGTTATAACAGGCATAGGCAAACTCAGCCCTCCAGATGTTTTCGGATTACAACTTCCATCATCCTTAGCTAACAGGACCAGTGGTCAGGGATGATGGGAATTGTAGTCTCAAAACATCTGGAGGGCTGAGTTTGCCTATGCCTGGGTTATAACAATGTATAAAAGCCATAGCAGAAATTGGTAATTGAATAGGTGATGTGTAGGGGGTGGAAAAGAGATGAATGTATTTTGAAATGATAGTTGGAAAAGTTATTTTACTGGGAGCAGCAAAGGAAGGGGGAAAATAAATTATGGAAGATCAATAAAAATAATTGGCAAAAAAATGAAAGGGCATTGCTTCGTGGCGACAGTGTTACTATAAGCGGTTTGCGTGTGGAAAACCATAGGGTCCCGGTGATGCTACAAAGCATTGCTGCCAACAAGTGGGTTAGGTTTTTGTGTTTTTGTCTGCAGAGGTTGGCTTGCATGGCAAACACAAGGATGGCATGGCTGCGTGGAGCAGCTGGAAGAAGGGTGGTGGTGTTTGGGCGAAATGGAGCTTAGGGCTGTATTCTTATGTCGCTGGATCGGCATGGGTAAACAGTTCCCGTCATCTGTAAAGAGAGCCAAGCAAATTCCTGCATTGCAGGGGGCTGGACTACAGGACCCTCCGGGGTCCCTTCCCACTCTACAATTCCATGATTCCATATACTTTTCTAGGACACAATGGAGGAGCTCTTGTGGGATCAGGCCAGAGGCCCATCCAGTCCCACCATTGTGTCCTCACAGTAGCCAGACAGTTGCCTCTGGGAAGCCCACAAGCAACATGAGCACAACAGCGCTCTTCACACCTGCCATTCCCAGCAATCGGTTAGAGGTTTACTGCCTCCAACAGTGGCTAATATATTGTGGCTAATAGCCACTTATAACCTAATCCTCTGTGAATTGGTCTGAACTTCTTTTAAAGCTACCTGTTTGCTGGAAGGAACCAGACACCCCGAATGGCTCGTCCTTGTGGAAATTGTTGAATGGGTTTAGGATTTTGCCCTGGGATGGCCAGTCCAGTAACATATGAATTCAAAACAACTAGGCAGGGGTGTAGTAGGACCCAAGCAGCTGCACCCTATAGGTGAGACAATATTGCAACCAAGCTTGGTGGGATGAGCCCCATCACTGGCTTTCAGACATCTGATAAGGCAGCTTTCTGTGCTCCTAATTGAAATCATTAAAGACCGGGCATACTTTTTGAGATGGCATAAACAGTATTTCCAAATTTGGCCTCACCACAGAAAAGGCAATGCAACATTGATTGTCTTGTTCTCTGTCCTGGGGAAACCCAGCCAGATAAGCGGAGTATAAACATCATTATTATTATTATTATTATTATTATTATTATTATTATTATTATTATTATTATTATTATTATTATTATTTGCCTCCTAGCCTGGAATTTCATACTTGATGCTGTATACTGAGCTGCCATTTCTGTTGACTCCCAAGATTTCTCTTTCGGTTAGTTACCATCAGTTCAGACAACCCCATCAGCACATTGGTGAAGTTAGGGTTGTCCCTATGTGCATTACTTTACACTTAACTTACATGAAACCACACCTGACTCTGTCTTGTTCTCAGCCACGTAGATATGACCAAGTGTACATTTTAAGTGCTGCATTCACACAGCTATGTTCTTCAGATCTGTTCTTACCATGTAGTAGCTCAACTGCAAAAGGAATTGTTAAAGATCAGTCAGGTTTTTTCTTTCTTATTGGCTTCCTCTACCCTTAACAATTGTACCCAGCATTTTATTTCCACCCCAGGAATAGCTCTATCGGCTAAATTTCTACTTTTGTTTTATACTATGCTGTTTCCCTCTTACAGAAAATGGATCTGGACAGCAAGAGTCAGAAAATACTCTTCTGCAAAAGGTGAACTGTTTGGATTATTGTATTTACAGGGGGGGGGGGAGTGTATTTAATGTTAACATTTTTGTAGCATCAGCTCTGCTTTTTTAAAAAATTAAACGCTCACCCTGGGTGCTTGCATCTGAATGTTTTATTTGCAAAGAGCTTGCTGAAGTTTGGCAAGCAGGTAGATGGCAACAGTGTTTCTTTACGTATTGAGCTTTCCTCTAGAAAAGGTAAGTCCAGATTAAATGGGAGAAATACACAAGCTGACATTTCGATGGTAACCATACAGTGGTACCTCAGGTTAAGTATTTAATTCATTCCAGAGGTCTGTTCTTAACCTGAAACTGTTCTTAACCTGAAGCACCACTTTAGCTAATGGGGCCTACTGCTGCTGCTGCGCCGCCAGAGCACGATTTCTGTTCTCATCCTGAAGCAAAGTTCTTAACCTGAAGCACTTGCATGCACGAGGAGCACCCATCTCACACAAAAACCCCCACCTCTGCAAGCACCCACTTCCTTAAGCGAAGAAGCTTTTATTCATGATGTGGAAGACATGTTAAAAATAATAATAGTAATGAAGTTGTGCTACTGTTAGCAGTAACAATCATGGTTTAACACTTTTGAAACTTATTTTCTCCTTTTCTAAAACAAACAAACAGGACAAAGGAATATTGAGAAAGTCCTTGTGGCAAATAGAGGTGAAATAGCATGCCGAGTGATGCGGACTGCCAGAAAGATGGGAGTGAAGTCTGTGGCCATTTACAGTGATGCTGATAGGAATTCAATGCATGTAGCAATGGTAAAACACACATTCGTTAAAACATATAAGGGGCCAACCCTAAAAACAATTGTGAAGAAGCGGAATTAAGTTGAACGTGCAAAGCTGATTTAAACTGAGTCAGATTGTTGTTCCATATGAAACTGGGTTGTCTGCTCTGCCTTCTCCCCTCCATGTGGCTGATTTGTTCCCCAGAGTTTGTAGACGTCAGCTTTCCAATTGTAAATTGAAGTGACATCTTTTCTTTTAAAAGAAAGGGACAACTGAACTTGGATGAAACAGAAAATGCTTGTACAGCCATACCTTGGTTTTCAAACAACTTAGTTCTCAAACCTTTTGGCTCCTGAATGCCACAAACCTGGAAGTGAGTGTTCCAGTTTGCAAACTATTTTTGGAAGCTGAACATCCAATGGGGCTTCTGCAGCTTCCAATTGGCTGCAGGAGCTTCCTGCATCCAATCAGAATCTGCGCTTTGGTTTCCGAACATTTTTGGAAGTCGAATGGACTTCCGGAATGGATTCCGTTCAACTTCCAAGGTACGACTGTAGTAATTAATGCAAACATTTCCACATCTGGAAACTAATGACTCAGTCCTGCTTTATTTGTATCTAGCCTTATTCCAGTTCCCTGGAATATGTTGGAAAGCCAATATACAGATTTATTCTTAATTATATTGCAGACTCAAGTTAAGGGCTCTTTCTTTTAAATTTTCAGACCTACACAGTTTCTTATGTATAAGTCTCTGTATACTCAGTGGAACTCAAAGTAGTCTATAAATTCTGATTCAATTGCGGTTCTGCTGTTTAAGGTCCCCCCCCCCCCAAAAAAAGGTGTCTTGGAATGTAGCTCTAAAATTAGCTGTTCTGCAATTGTCTGAAATGTAGCCAAATAATAATGTAAACACAGGTCCCTTTATTTCATTACAGGCAGATGAAGCGTATTTTATTGGCCCAGCACCATCTCAACAAAGTTACCTGTCCATGGAAAAGATAATGCAGGTGGCCAAAAAGTCAGCAGCGCACGTATGTATTATAACTCGCTTCTTCATTCAACCTGCTTATACATGTATTTTTAAATAGATGCTATTCAGTATTGAGTTTTACGGGGGCAGCCAAGGCCTTAGGAGCAAGTTAGCACAGAGTTCTGTAGTTCCACAATTGAAGAGATTCTCAACATGGTAAATGTGAAGTCCTACATGCATCATTTTAACAGTTAGAAAGACATGAACTTCACTTTAAATCAGATAATTTTCCTTGGATCCCCCACAAGACATTAGGGGTTGCCTTCCTGTTCACTTTTGCCTTTCTCCACTAAAGCTACTTGTGTGGCTCATCTGAATTTTACGGGGAGTGTGTTTTCTCATGTGCTCCTCCCTGTGCACCTAAATCAGCAGCTGAGGGGAAGTTGGTGAGGATATGGGATGGGACTTTATTCGTGATGGAATTGACTCACTCACACCAGAAGCCAAGGATATCTTAGAATAATAGAATCCCAGAATCATAAAACTGTAGAGTTGGAAGGGACCCCAAGGGTCATCTAATCCAACCTCCTGCAATGCAGGAATATTTTGCCCAACGTGAGGCTGGAATCCACAATCCTGAGATTTTGAGTCTCATCCTCTAATCTTAATCATGAGCTTTCCCATTCAGCTAAAACATTGCTATTTTCTTTTGACTCTGATATTCCATTTGGTTTTGTTTGTTTATACATTTGCTGGTATTTTAGCTTTCATTTTAAGTTTGTAAGGTTGTATGTCTAGCTTTTAAAAAAAGAAAACAGAAAACATGGGTTGTGTGTTTATTTCATAGGTTTGTTGTTTTATTTTGCTGCTTTGAATGCCCGTTTGGTGGAGAATGCTGTAAACAAATGGTTCAAATTAATTATTAGGGCTTTAGCTACATAGGGATCTGCTTTATACCAGATCAGATTTCTCAGCATCGTCTGCTTTGACCAGCAGCATCTCTCCAGGCAGAGGACTTTCCTACCACCTTCTAATGAGAGATGCCAGGAATTGAACCTAAGTTATTCCACATGCATTGAGCTGTGGTCATTTCCCATAAAGATGAGCTAGGGAAGGCTGTGTTCTTGCAGCACTGCTGATGCTCCTGCGGTGTTCTGCGCTTGGGCAGAGCTTAGTAGTTGCATCCAGCGTCCTGGTCACACTTCAATGACGCAACATGTGCTAACAAGCAAATGAAAATTTGTGCATTAGATATAATAGTATAGAACTTCGTGTGCCATAAGCCACAGGCATAGGCAAACTCGGCCCTCCAGATGTTTTGGGACTACAACTCCCATCATCCCTAGCTAATAGGACCAGCGGTCAGGGATGATGGGAGTTGTAGCCCCAAAACATCTGGAGGGTTGAGTTTGCCTGTGCCTGCCATAAGCAGTTAATAAAATGGTATTTCCAGTATCCAAGCCTAGAACTTGATTCTACGTTCCTCACTGACTTTCAAAGAAAGCTACAAGAAGCCAAGGCAGACTGTGGAGCATCAGAATGTCCTTCTGATGAACAATATACTTCAGATATTAGGTCATTGCATTTGGGGCTCTGTGCAGCTTCTGAAATAGTTAATTGAGGGAAAGCTCATGCAGGGCACTGTGAGACCTGCCAGTCTCATACAATATGCCCTTGATACTTCCTGTTTTAGGCTATCCATCCAGGCTATGGCTTCCTGTCAGAAAACACAGAGTTTGCAGAGCTCTGCAACAAAGAAGGAATCATTTTTATAGGTCCTCCTTCATCTGCCATCAGAGATATGGGCATTAAGAGGTACTCTGTTTTGCTTCACGGCTAAACCTTTTTGTACAGGGATGTTTACTATAATGGTTAAGATGGTTTTGGGTCTGACTGTGATGGTGCTTTACCAACCTAGTGCTCGCCAGAAGTTTTGGACTACAATTCCCATCAGCCCCAGGTGCTGCAGCTGATGGGAGTTGTAGTCCAGAGTGTCTGGAGGTTACCCAGTTTGGGCAAGGCTGTTAATATAGCCTTGTGTTTGGGCTCCCCCATCCCCTCTTCTGTATGTGCAATGAATTAAGCCTACAGCGTTGTCACTGGTCTGTGGGAATGACCACAAAGTGATATGGTGAACCTCAGCATGGAAGGAAATCTGACTGTGTACAAGGCTGTAGAGCAAGACTAGAATCAAGTTTCAGAGCGTGACATGGCACTTTTCTTACGCAAGCATAAAATTTGCGCTTTTTGAATTTAGCCTTCATAGAGTTGTGGGAAGAACTCTATAAAGAAAAATAAAACAAACAGGAATTTCCCATGTGCTAAAACTGTTTTAAATCTCATGGGCTGATCAGATAAGCATTTTATATGCTGCATGTTCGCATACCGGCGAGTTCTAGTTTGCCCCCTTGTGGCTTCCCAGCATGCATACATGGCAAAGGATACAGTTCCTTTCTGTATGAGAAAATTGTAATGTTGGTAGCAGTCCTAGATTGTGGGAATAAAATGCAGACGATGAGATGTGTAACAATAAGCCCTCACTGACATTGCCACTGAGTATCGAAAAATATTCTTTTGAAGCACTTCCAAAGCTATCATGTCTGCTGCCGGGGTTCCTGTTGTCGAAGGTTACCATGGTGAAGATCAGTCTGACAATTGCTTGGAAGAGCAAGCCGGAAGAATAGGGTATCCAGTCATGATCAAAGCAGTTCGTGGAGGTGGAGGAAAGGTAAGGGCAAAGGAATTTGATCCTCAGCTGATCTACTGTACAAACAGAACAGAGCAAAGATCTTCAGCTCCAGTAAATGAATGCTTAAGGTGTAATGTGCCAATCACTGTGCCAGCGTGACATCTTGGACCCTGGTCACGCTACAAAGTTATCCTATATGCCAAGGGTGGCTAATCTGTGGTCCTCCAGATGTTGCTACACCACAACTCCCACCAGCTTCAGCTGGCATGGTCAATGGTTAAGGATGATGGGAGCAGTTTTAGCCACATCTGGAGGACCACAGAATAGTCAGTCCTGCTGTGCAGTGAACTCAACCTCTTTGTGAGAATCTATGTATTCAAACAGCACCATTCATATTCAGGTTTGCAGGAATACAAAAATAAAATAAAAATAAAACCCTCATTGGGGGGAACCTAAAGGGACACGGGTGGCGCTGTGGGTTAAACCACAGAGCCTAAGGCTTGCCAATCAGAAGGTCGGCGGTTCAAATCCCCTCGATGTGGTGAGCTCCCATTGCTCGGTCCCTGCTCCTGCTAACCTAGCAGTTCGAAAGCACATCAAAGTGCAAGTAGATAAATAGGTATCGCTCTGGCGGGAAGGTAAACGGCATTTCCGTGTGCTGCTCTGGTTCGCCAGAAGCGTCTTAGTCATGCTGGCCACATGACCCGGAAGCTGTATGCCGGCTCCCTCGGCCAATAAAGCGAGATGAGCGCCGCAACCCCAGAGTTGGCCACGACTGGACCTAAGGGTCAGGGGTCCCTTTACCTTTAAAGGGTTTGGGGGCAGGGGCAAACATGCAACAGAAGCTGCCTAATAAGGACTGTGGCTGCTCAGTGGGCACAGAATGCTGACAGGGGGAACAGAAACAGAAAACCAGGGAGGCGCAGGAATGGCGTGTCCTGGAAAAGACATGATGACTAGCTGACTGGTGGAAGCATGAGCCAGAGCACTCTATGTTGCAACATTTGCATGTGGGCCTCAGCTGTCTTTTATCCTTATTTGAATTGCTAGCTGTCACCTCTCCATTAGCACCAGGGCTTGTTGTTGTTGTTTAGTCGTTTAGTCATGTCCGACTTCGTGACCCCATGGACTGGAGCACGCCAGGCACTCCTGTCTTCCACTGCCTCCTGCAGTTTGGTCAAACTCATGTTCGTAGCTTCGAGAACACTGTCCAACCATCTCATCCTCTGTTGTCCCCTTCTTCTTGTGCCCTCCATCTTTCCCAACATCAGGGTCTTTTCCAGGGAGTCTTCTCTTCTCATGAGGTGGCCAAAGTATTGGAGCCTCAGCTTCAGGATCTGTACTTCCAGTGAGCACTCAGGGCTGATTTCCTTAAGAATGGATAGGTTTGATCTTCTTGCAGTCTATGGGACTCTCAAGAGTCTCCTCCAGCACCATAATTCAAAAGCATCAGTTCTTTGGCAATCAACCTTCTCCAAGGCTGAATTACTTGGTTTCATACAACTTCGCCATAATGCATGTTTTGACCATGGCTGTAATGTACCTAACAGGAAAGCGTGAGACAGTGGTTGCCAGTTTGGTCCCTCCTCAAAGTTATTACAACTATATGTTATGTACTCAGTGGCACCTGAACAGTAGCTGATTCAAAGTTAGTACTTTCGTGAGTGATTCATCCATATTGTAAACCAACCTAGCAAAAAAGGATTTGGGAAATCCTATTGTTTTGCACTCACTAATTTTTGCTCAATATTATTCTAATATACTGGTTTTTATCACCGTAGGGCATGAGAATTGCTCTTTCCAAAAAGGAGTTTAAGGAACAATTGGAATCAGCCAGGAGAGAAGCCAAGAAGTCTTTCAACGACGATGCCATGCTGATAGAGAAATTTGTAGATAATCCACGGTAACCAAACCATCTATCTGCTTGTAATCTCTTTAATGAGTTTGTAGAACGAAAGTAGGAGAATTGATGGGGGTGTCTCTGAGTGTGTGTCCTACGGCAGGTGAAGCATCAGCAGCGAATTTGCCCCCCCCCCATCTCAGAAAAGCATGTTCGGGACATTTGGTAGGTGCACAGCACTCCTGCTGCCCTGGAAAATCCAGCCATGGCTGGAGGGAGGTCAAAGCTTGGGTGGCTGTTGGGGTGTTGAGCAAGGGAAACTGAAGATGCCTGATAGACGATTTCCCTAGAGCTCTTGGGACATGGCACCCCAAGGTTGCTGTTTTTGCTGGGTGAGGAATTTATGATAGTAAGAGATGCAGCTATCTCACCCCCCCCAAAAAACCCCTTTTTCTCTTATCACTTTTTCCCACTTCAAGATACTTGCAGACCACAATGTATAGTACTATATATTTTAATAGTAGCAATGAACTATCTATTTAGAAGGCATATGCTGGGTTGTATGGTACATGCTACAGTAGACTACAGTATAAAATATTTCAGGGTTATAGTGATCTTTCTAATCCGTGTTAACAATTGTGAAGCCCCCTTAAAGTAATTGCAAATCACAGGTCCTTCAAGATGACAGTTGTGAGAACAAAACTTACATACACTGAGAAAGCAGGCAATAATAGTTTATTTATATGTGTATACTTTGTTATCTGGTAGCCTCGTGACACATAATGTGTGAAAATGCATTCTGAAGTGTGGAATATTGATTCCAATATATTAGTGATAATTATTCTGGAATATGCTCTGGCCCTATAGACATATATAGTTGTGACAGTGCAAAGTGTAGCTTGCTATCAAAACCTCCTAAATGGGGCACTTTAAGTTCCAGGATAACAGTTCACTACAATGCAGATCACATGCTTGGTTGTCTTTCTGATCCTTCCGTTCATTTAGGGTTTTTAGCACAAGGTAACGAGTCAAGACCTAGTATGTGATATTGCAAACATCAGACACATTGACCTTGTTCTGAATTGCTGTTGGAATTCTAGATCTCTCTGATAACTTACTACTGTTTGAAAACAAAAGTGTGCTTTTGATAAATGTTTGCTTAAGTGCACAGACCTGATGTTAGAGATCAGCATGTTTAAAGTTCTTTTAAGTATGATGAAGGGTAGAAGAAAACACTGATCTTCCTGAAGTTTAACATTGTTTCCAATTCTGAAAAATAAGATTATCTTTAATATATGATAGGTTGTGCTAGTTGTCTTGAAGTGGCACAGACTACCGTGATGGAATAATGCACTTTGCTCTTTAAAAAAATGGCACTAATGCTTCATTGGCACTGATGGACATGAACCTTTATTCATTAATATTTACATCTGAACCTTTATTTGTTAATTTTTTTTAATATGATATTTATTAAAGTTTCAAAGAAAAGATTACATAAATAAAAAGAGAAAAAAAGAAAAGAAAGAAATAAAAAAAAATAAAAATACAAAATACAGAAAAAAGATAATAAACATTAAAAAAAACACATCAATCTTTCCATACCTTACATTTCATTTCCTTACTTCCCTGACCACCTCACACCTCCCTTTTTTGTATTCCAGTTATATTAATTAATTCAGCAATTCCTTTCTCTCTTTGTTTTTATCTTAATCCTTTAACTTAATAAATTATGACTTTGGATTTTCATCTGTTAACAATCCATTTTTACATACACCTTAATAACATTGCTGCTAAAACCACTTAACTTCATTCAAACATCATTCTAACATTCATTAATTTTGCAATATTTCTGTAAATAGTCTTTAAATTTCTTCCAATCTTCTTCCACCGACTCTTCTCCCTGGTCTCGGATTCTGCCAGTCATTTCCGCCAATTCCATATAGTCCATCACCTTCATCTGCCATTCTTCCAGAGTGGGTAAATCTTGTGTCTTCCAATACTTTGCAATAAGTATTCTTTCTGCTGTTGTTGCATACATAAAAAAAGTTCTGTCCTTCTTTGGCACCAATTGGCCGACCATGCCCAGGAGAAAGGCCTCTGGTTTCTTCAGGAAGGTATATTTATATACCTTTTTCATTTCATTATAGATCATCTCCCAGAAAGCCTTAATCCTTGGGCATGTCCACCAAAGGTGAAAGAATGTACCTTCAGTTTCTTTACATTTCCAACATTTATTATCGGGCAAATGATAGATTTTTGCAAGCTTGACTGGTGTCATGTACCACCTGTATATCATTTTCATAATATTCTCTCTTAAGGCATTACATGCCGTAAATTTCATACCTGTGGTCCATAACTGTTCCCAGTCAGCCATCATTACTTTATTTGTTAATTTTTACACCCGAAACAGGCATGTAGAAGTTCAGGTATTTGGAGACCAGCATGGCAATGCAGTTTATCTGTTTGAAAGAGATTGTAGTGTACAGAGAAGACATCAGAAAATTATTGAAGAAGCTCCAGGGGTGAGTGACTAGTTTCTGAAAAGGTGATTGAAATAGATGTAAGTGCCTTTTTTGGTTTACTTTATTAACATATTTTGTGTTTTTCACATGTGATACCAATGGATTCTTGGTATATATTATTATTTTTTGCAGAATATAATACTAGTTTCAGAGACACCCAAACACTTCTAACATGGGATTTTGTGTGTGGTTTTGTTTTTTGTTGTTGTTTTTTTAACCACATTGAGTTTGGAAATCATGATTGCTACCCCAGTATCCTGTTGCTAAACTGTATAGCACATGCACACACTTCTGAAACTACTAGAGAAGCTACTTTTTCTGGAATGTTCTGTTAGTTTATCTGGGGTATATTGAGCTACCTAAGCTATTCCTGAAATGTGTTTTATACCGGTGATGCCTCATTGATTCGACCATGTCTCTATTATGTTCAGCTTACTGATGACTTTGTAACTTATAAAGTAGCACTCAGTGCGTTGGCAGCTAAGAAGATCAGGAGGAAAGAACTAGATAAAATAGCGGTCAACTGCAAAGGGGATTCGGATACAGTATTTAATTTGGCACATTTTACTAGAGAATCTTCTGCTATTCTGCTTTATGCAACAAACAATCTTAGTAGTTGTGACCGTGGTTTATATTGTATGTGTGGTGCCTGATGATTTTTATGGTTATTGCTGTTTTTCCTGAATGATGCCATGGCGTATGGCTAACGCAATATAAGTCTATGATGGTGATGATGATGATTATGTTCAGCATGTGGTTCTAGCAGACTTTATTTATTTAAGCCTTCCGTCAACATGCTTATATTTAAAGGGGCTGGATATTTTTCTTTACAGGTTTTTTAAATCATAAGAGTACAGTTAGGTGATCTGTTCTGGTACACCTTCTCTGTAAGGTTCATTTTATATAGATGAAATGTGGCTTGAATAACTGCATGTGAAAAGAAGAGGGGTTTTTTTAAAAAAATCTGTTTTTCCCCAGATAGATGATACCTGCATACAAGCACATAAATGTGGTATAAATGTAGTAACATCATTTCAACCTTTTTCTTAGCCAGGAATTAAGCCTGAAGTAAGAAGGAAACTTGGAGAGGCAGCTGTCAGGGCAGCTAAAGCTGTGAACTATGTTGGAGCAGGTATTGCAAACTTAACTTCCTTTTAGTGCTGTATTTAGTTTCACATATACTTCACATATGTACCCATAGTTTCACATATGTACCCATATGGGAGGCATGTTTAGAGGAAGGTTGCTTTAAGTAGAACGGTAGAGTTTATAAAGTGATTCTAGCTCTAACTTGGGTGGTTAAAATTCTAAACTGCAAAGGAAGGATTAGAAAAACACCACCCAGAATAATATTGTCTGTACATTTATTTATTTTTTCAATCTTGATGTGAAGTCTGTAGCCACAGATTTAGCTAGCTATTTTAAGTGAACATGTAAAGGTCACTCATCTTTATCTTTGTGGCTCTTGGCCGTGTGTTCCCTTTCTCTCTGCCCTTTCATTCCTTGTTGCCTTTCCCCTCTCAGTCTCCTGTCTTTTGGTTTTCTTTTCATGCCCTTCATAATTCCCTGCACCTTGTACTTTTATTTTCCTGGGATGTTCAGCCCGGACACTGAGATCCAGCACCGAGGGCCTTCTGGTGGTTCCCTCACTGCGAGAAGTGAGGTTACAGGGAACCAGTCAGAGGGCCTTCTCAGTGGTGGCGCCCGCGCTGTGGAACGCCCTCCCATCAGATGTCAAGGGAAATAAGCAACTATCCTACTTTTAAAAGACATCTGAAGGCAGCCCTGTTTAGGGAAATTTTTAATGTTTAATGCTGCATTGTGTTTTTAATATTTGATTGGGAGCCGCCCAGAGTGGCTGGGGAAATATTATTATTATTATTATTATTATTATTATTATTATTATTATTATTATTATTATTATTATTATTATTATCTGCCTCACTGCTTCTGTCCAGAATAAGGGAAGCTCAGACAGCCACTGGCCCAATTGCACACCATTCTAAGCCAAAGCATGACTTAGCACAAATGTGCTGCCTTTCAAGGAGGATATCACAACTACTTTGCTTTCCCAGGGGTTTTTAAGTCAGTGCAGTGCAGCAGCGAAGCCCAGGTTTGACTTAGTGTGTCATTCAAAGCCAGGCTCGTGGGTGAGATCTCTTCTCCTTAACCACGATCTGTAGCTAAAGCTTGTCCTATGGTTTGTCCTATGGTTGCAGGTTATGGTTTGAAAGGCATGCTGTGCCAAACTTTGGCTGTCCTGCACTGTCCCCAAAAGCCCAGGGAGGGGCAAAATGACTGCAAGCTTCTCTTCTGAAGCCAGTGTGTTTGTGTGGTCACAGTAAGCCAGAATCTGAATAGGTTTAAGACTGCATTTGACTGAGAAATATTTCCACTGGATTAGGGTGTTATACTTCCTGGAGGGTTTCCAAGCTGTGGTTTTGGATCAGGTTTTTAAAAATATAGTTAAGATGCTTCATATTGACAACAGACAGCAAACTCTGCGGACAGTGGCGTTATGCTGGGATCAGTGGGACTTTGTTTAGAGAAAGCATTTCCACCACTATTAAATGTACCAATCTTAAATATTTCAGGAACAGTGGAGTTTATTATGGATAGAGAGCATAATTTCTATTTCATGGAGATGAACACCAGGCTGCAAGTGGAGCACCCAGTTACTGAGATGATCACTGGGACAGACTTGGTAGAGTGGCAACTTAAGGTAAGGGCTTATGAGGGCAGCATCCATAGGAACATAGGAAGCTGACTCATACTGAGCCAGACCCTTGGTCCTTCTGATTCAGAATTGTCAGTGCTTATTGGCGGAAGCTCTCTATAGAGTTTCAGACTGTGGGCATTCCCAACCCTACCTGAAGGTGGTGGGGATTGAACCAGAGACTTTGTGCATGCCAGTAAGATGCTCTGCCTGTGCCTCCATTTGAAGCCAAGCATTGTGTCAGGGAACTGACATCAGAGTGAAAGGAGAAGGAGAGGCTCCCCGATTCTGCAGGAGAAGGTACCAGCACCAGGGGGAGACGCAGCTTGGTAGAGGGGGAAGGAAATCGGCGTAACACCAAGGATCCAGGAGGGCAAATGGGGGAAGCGGGGGAAGAGCTCTGGGATTCTTCCCTGGACATCAGTGAGGAGAGCACTGGTCCTCCACTACCCACGCCCTCCCGGCGCAGAAGACTCCCGCGCAGTGAGAGGCAGAGACGACTGGGAGTCAAACAGCTTTTATGCTGGAAAAGGTTTAAGAAACGCCCACAGACAGATACTGCTAGCGACTGAGGCAGCCACGCTGAGATGGGCTGCGCAGTCAGGACGGTTTAACCCAGGCAATTAAGCTCCCTAACGGGGACAGTTTACGCACGAGTAACTCAAACCCATTACACATTGCTTTTTACCACCAGTGTGGGAAGGTTTCTCCTTGGGACAGTGAATTCTCACTCTTTCTGTCTGGGCTGATGCTAAATTGGGCATTGAATGAGAGTATGTAAATGCAGTAATATTAGAAGTTAAGGATGCATCGAGAACGGCAGGCGGGAAGTCACTTGAACAAAATTGTATTAATTGGGAAATATTTTGTATAATTAGGTTGAGATCTGGAAAATCAATAAAAATAATTGGCAAAAACGTGAACGAGGATCTGGAATAGACTTGCTTCAAGTTATTCCACTGTGTGAGTGCTTTCCCACACAACGTTTGCTACAGTCTGACATGAGAATTAAAAATGGGAAGGATTAGCTAGTTGCAGGTATTATAGAATTCAATCTTTTGCTCTGTAGATGGTTTGTGAATGAGAGTTTAAAGCAGGAATTGCCAACCTTCTTTTCTGTCTGCTGTACAGCTGTCAAAGGCACAAAAACCCTCTTTTTTGTGTGCAGTGTAAACCCTAAACCTCAAATACCTCAAGGATTTCTACTACTCAAATTTTGCTGCACGGTTTTTCTGTGATTCCTTGATACCCTCACAGTCCAAAGACACTATTCTCAATCCTGTAGAAAAAAGCAAAACTCTTTTTCTTTACAGGTTGCTTCAGGGGAGAAGATTCCTTTGACTCAGGAAGAGATCTCTCTTAATGGACATGCTTTTGAAGCTAGGATCTATGCCGAAGATCCCAACAACAACTTCATGCCGGGGGCTGGACCCTTATTGCATTTGTCTACACCACCCTCTGACAGTTGCACCAGGATAGAAACCGGGGTAAGACAAGGTAAACTGAACCTCCTTGCTGCAAATTAGTGTCAGGGACATTCTTTTCGCTTTAAGGGGGCGATCGTAGTTTCAAAAGCAAAGGTTTACTAGTCTACCCTTTGCCTTGACCAGGTTTTCCATACCTGACTAAAGGAAGTAACAGGGTACGAACTGACTCCTTTTTAAGTTACTCATTCTGGCAAATTGCTACCCCAACTCTTCCTATTTCAGGGGATGAGGTTTCTATATACTATGACCCAATGATTGCCAAGTTAGTCGTTTGGGCAGAGGATCGTCAAGCAGCGTTAAGGAAATTAAGATACTGCCTTCGGCAATATAATGTAAGTACAGGCGACATTATGATTTATAAAGTTTGGGTCCTATCCAGTGCTTTTCCTCTGGGGGGACGCAGGGGTACGTGTACCCCTAAACATTTTGTGCTGCCCTGACCAACAGACCAGCTGTCTCTGCAATAGCAGCACGGACTGGACATTTGTCATTCTCCCTGCTGGTGCCCAGGGAGGGGAGTCTGGGGCAGCCGTGGTGGAGGCGAGGGCAGCCGTCCTCCTCCTCCTCCTGCCGGGCTAGAGCCAGCTAGTGAGTGCTTGTCCCTCCTTGTTCAAGCCAACCCCGCCATCGCCATCGTTCAAGCTCCGCCACCTTGAGTCCCTCGTCTGGGGGTAGGGGGAAGAAGAGGGGGAGCAGCCAAAATGAGAGTACCCCTAAACATTTTTAAAGAAAAAAAGCACTGGTCCTCTCTGATAAAGTAGGGGAGGGAGACCTGTGGCCTTCCAGGTGTTTTTGGACCTCATCTCCCATCATCTGTGACTATGCCTGTTGGCGCACGTGACTGCGGCAAATGGCTTGCCTTCACCTGGTGTGCTTTCTTTGTTCCCTTTCCCTCGGCAGATTATAGGGCTAAGCACCAATGTTGATTTCTTGCTGGACCTCTCAGGCCACCCGGAGTTTGAGGCTGGAAATGTTCACACCAATTTTATTCCACAACATTACGATGAGCTATTTCCACCCAAAGAGGCAATATCTGAAGTGGCCTTATGCCAGGCAGCGCTTGGACTCATACTGAGGGAGAAAATTGTGACC
This sequence comes from Podarcis bocagei, assembly GCF_964188305.1. NCBI lineage: Eukaryota > Metazoa > Chordata > Lepidosauria > Squamata > Lacertidae > Podarcis > Podarcis bocagei. The sequence continues at coordinate 10,173,518 of NC_138128.1, forward strand.
AACACTTTCAGAATGCAATCAGGAGGTAGGCTTGAGGCATCTTTGGCTTTTTAGAATCCTTTCTTTTACAGGGAAGAATGTTCCATGTGTGTCTACTCTCCCTCTCTCCCCCCTCTCTCTTTCTTTTATTTATTTGTTTCACATTCATAAGCAACAATTTTCCAGATCCTATAATTGCTTATAAGCAGAATTCTCTGCTTGAAAGAGCTCCCCCATTCATTTCATCGGAGCATTAACTGAATCTTTCTCCCTCCATTTTTTATATTCCAGATAAGTTCTCTCCATTTGCATCCAGCAGTGGAAGAAGAATAAATATACCTTACGTTAGAAACCTGACTCTTTTAGATGGTGAAAATAGTAAGTGACTTAGTTCTGAATGCCAAGAATTTGAGTGGCAATCTTTATTCTATAGCTGAGGAGGACAAAGAGACATACAAGAGTACAATAATTCAAAATGCCGTTCTTTTTATGATTTATATAGATCACTTGGCATGTACTTAAACTGCAAGCATGGCTTTTTGTTTTCTTTGTTACTTTCATCAGAGCTGCCCCATATTGCCTGGTTGTTTTTGCAAAGACCTGTTTTGTTCATGCTGTTCAACATTCTCAAAACTTCGGGAAGCAGGCCTTGCCACTACTGCATGCTTACATAGGATTAGATGTGCCCTAGGTATAATACTGAGGGATTTTAGTATTTTGTGGGAGCACTCAGGGCTGATTTCCTTCAGAATGGATAGGTTTGTGGGAGACCTTTTTTGTGCTAAGGGCTGCTTCACCCTGCTGGAAAGCTGTTGGGAGGCTACATATCTGTTTCAGTGTTGTATGTGCAGTCACACACCCTTAACACATGCAAAGACAGGCACATAGTCATATATGCACAGAAAGCTATTTCCCATGAAAACTCTACTCAAGTTCCACATTCTGTTTTCTCTAAAGTTTCTGAAAAGAAAGGAAGTACTCCAACACCCTTCCCTGCCCTGACATGCAAAAAGAACTCAGTTGTCTAAGCAGCACATCTGAACCACGACCCCTCTCTTAAAACAATACATTTCAGGGTGCAGTTGCATCCTAAAAATTGATGGCATGCAGTTGCTTTTTTGCACACTTGCAAGGGGCCACAATTCGAGACCGAGCCCTAGAAGGCCTGCTTCTGCATTGACACCAAGTGGTCATCCGCAACTGGCAGTGCCTTCTCAGAAGTTCTTAAAGATCAGCTTGGCCTGTATTGGGGAAGTTGGTCTGCTAGGTAGCCTAGTCCTAAGATGTTTAGGGCTTTAACTGCTAACAACAAAACATTGAACATGGCTCAGTAGCTGACAGGTAGCCAGTGCATATCTACTAAAGTGGTACCTCTAGTTAGGAACGTAATTCATTACGGAGGTCTGTTCTTAACCTGAAACTGTTCTTAACTAGAGGTGTGCTTTCCTAATGGGGCCTCTTGCTGCCACTGCGCCGCCGGCACACGATTTCCATTCTCATTCTGGGGCAAAGTTCTCAACTCGATTTAACTCTTCTAGGTTAGCAGAGTTTGTAACCTGAAGCGTTTGTAACTCGAGGTACCACTGTACGTGTAAAGCTGTGTCTCCCACCTAGCAGCTACATTTTGTACTTTTCAGCCGCTTCTGAACCAGGTGCAAGGGCAGCCTCACATTAGTTTAATTGTGAATCACTGTAGAGGCACAGTATGGCAGAAGGTGGAAGATGATGAAGGGAACAAGGAGCCCACTCTTGTGGAGAATGGGGAGAGAGAGTGGAGGTGAAACTACTTAGATCTTTCAACAGATAAGTGGCATACAAATTTTAAAAATAAAGATAAATGGAGAGGAGTTGAGCGACCTCAAAGTGGTGCAGCTCAATTGGATCTGCATTATTTTTGGGTTTTAATTCCTCCTCTCCCCTAAAAAAAAAAAACGCACACACACACACACACAAAAAAAACCCCACTTGGAAGTAATTTAAATCTTTATTTTCTAACAGAAGTGAATATGACCGTAACCTACAATCATGATGGATCATATGACATGCAGGTAAACATCCTCTATGTAATTTGAGTTACTTTTTCTGTGTAGTTTTTTGCAAATCCTTTGTGGCCTATATGTATTTGACCCAATCCCATCTCTGTGGACTGAGACAAATAGGATAGAGTTTCTAAGGGGCATATGGGTGCCTTTTTTCATATTGGTGAGCCTTAAAGTTTCTCCTCTCATTGTCTGATGCTATGTAATTGTATTTCAGATACAGAATAAATCTTTCCATGTTTCTGGAAATCTTTCGAGTGATGGTGATTTGGATTGCATAAGATGTTCAGTAAACGGAGTTGTTCATAAATCCAAGGTGGTGATTTTGGGCGATGCCATTCACCTCTTCTCACCGGTAATATTTTCTACTTAATTTATCTGGAGAATAAATTCACAGCCTGGGAAATGAGTGGTTTTTGTTTGTTTTTTTAAAAAAGGGAAACAATTACAGATCTGGATACATCTATTTACATTTGGGAGAACAGAGACTGAATGTGTGGCTCTAAACCTTTATGTAAGCAGCCCATAATATTCTTGTGACACTTGAAAATTCATAGCTTTAATTAGTAGCTAAGGCTAATTAGTCGATACTGAACTGTTCAATGAATATATTGGCTTGTAAAGCTAAATGCCTCACATCTTTAAGTCATAAGGATGGGGAGTTGGGGCATGGATCTTAAAATTTAAAAGAATATCCTAAATGACTAGATGTCTGTGTAAGCTCCTGTGAATCAGGGCTGCAATATTTGAAATGTATTCATGAGGAATTACACATTTTTAATCCAGCCCATTCATATTCATGCTTTATATCATTTCCAAAATATGTGTTGGCTTAGACTCGCATCCTTTTCATACATTATTGTTATTGCTACATCTTGGAAGTAAGTTAAGTCTAAGTAGGCTTGGGAAGTAAATTCAAAATAAGGTAACAAATTACCTTGGTGTTTTCTGAATTACATTCACAACCTCCTTTATAAGAAGGAATATTCTGTTGGTGGTCTCAGAAGGCTGCTTTTTCAGTAAAAAGTGATTAAAGGGAATTAAAATGGTTCTCTTAGTGAACATCATGTAAACTCCTTGTCAATAAATCAAGTGTTTAATGTCCATCCTAGTTACACCTGTCATTTCAGGATGTGGAAAATATAGGTTTGTACCAGCTGTAAAAAGTATTGTTGCGCTCATCTGTTCTTGGTGTATTTTTATTTTCTCCAGGAAGGTAGTGAGCAGATTGGTCTTCCTGTGCCAAAGTATTTATCCGGAGTGGGTTCAGTTGGAGATCAGGGCGGGGCTGTGGCCCCCATGACGGGGACAATAGAAAAGGTAATTCTGGAGGGATCTGTGTGTGGGTGTGGCAGAGCTTTTTCTCTTTGTAAACTGCTTCACAGGTTTTTAAAAACAATTGGCATATGAATTTTATGAAATAAATAAATATATGAGGTTCATTGCCCTTTTGTACCAAAGGTGATGCATTGATGTGTCCTACGGATTTCACTCCTAGTTACTTATCATCCTTCCTTACTGTAGAGTGTGGTTGCCTTCAGTAGATTGCTACTTACTTTGCAACTAGCCGCTTCCTTTAAGCTCCTCTGCTGAAGAATCTTGAGGAATTGCAGCAAATTCTGGAGCATGTTCTCACTTCATGCAAGGCAATTAGCAGGTCTTTTGAGTCTCCTCCCCCCCTCCCCCATGTGAACTGAGAATATGGCCAGGAACACGTAGGGGAATTGAAGACAATATTACGTTCAAGGAAGCTTGTCCATTGCGATGGATCTTCTCACTGAAGCTCATTGAGTTAGAATCATAGAATCATAGAATCATAGAGTTGGAAGAGACCACAAGGGCCATCTAGTCCAACCCCCTGCCAAGCAGGAAACAACATCAGAGCACTCCTGACATATGGTTGTCAAGCCTCTGCTTAAAGACCTGCAAAGAAGGAGACTCCACCACACTCCTTGGCAGCAAATTCCACTGTCGAACAGCTCTTACTGTCAGGAAGTTCTTCCTAATGTTTAGGTGGAATCTTCTTTCTTGCAGTTTGGATCCATTGCTCCATGTCCGCTTCTCTGGAGCAGCAGAAAACAACCTTTCTCCCTCCTCTATGTGACATCCTTTTATATATTTGAACATGGCTATCATATCACCCCTTAACCTCCTCTTCTCCAGGCTAAACATGCCCAGCTCCCTTAGCCGTTCCTCATAAGGCATCGTTTCCAGGCCTTTGACCATTTTGGTTGCCCTCCTCTGGACACGTTCCAGTTTGTCAGTGTCCTTCTTGAACTGTGGTGCCCAGAACTGGACACAGTACTCCAGGTGAGGTCTGACCAGAGCAGAATACAGTGGCACTATTACTTCCCTTGATCTAGATGCTATACTCCTATTGATGCAGCCCAGAATTGCATTGGCTTTTTTAGCTGCCGCGTCACACTGTTGGCTCATGTCAAGTTTGTGGTCAACCAGAACTCCTAGATCCTTTTCACATGTACTGCTCTCAAGCCAGGTGTCACCCATCTTGTATTTGTGCCTCTCATTTTTTTTGCCCAAGTGCAATACTTTACATTTCTCCCTGTTAAAATTCATCTTGGAGTTCCTCAAGTAAATTTCCTGGGACTCCCTTGAAAAGGATTTCTCAGCTGTCTTCCTTCTTCATTGCCATCTGACTGTAATCTCTTTGTCCTCACAACTAGCTGTTGGTTCACATCACCTGCTGTCAAACATTATAAACCCTCTAGGCTGCATTGCTGCTCTGTGCTGCTGCTTTGTTCATCAGTTTGCTTTGTGGCTTTACTTTATGATATTATTATTATTATTATTTGTACTTGTTTTAATAGTGGCATTTTTGTAACTTGCCCTGGGACTATTCCATGAAGGGCCAGGCATTAAGTACGACTCATAAACAAAGATGGCAGGTGATTTCATGTTCTCTAATTCTTACAGCCCGTTTACTCATGGTGTGGATTTACTTGCAACTGGGGGCTCCTCTGGGTTTTTTTTTTTAATTGCACATGCATGATGATATGCACTCACGATGCTGTCAGGGTGGTCATACATGATCCCAATTTTCAATATTTTAGGATGCTCATACAGCTTCATGTCCAGTCAGTGCATATACTGTAGTGTCCTGCTGAAATCCTGTAACCACAAATATTCCGGGGGTGTTTTTTTTGGTCCCACTTTCATTGCACTATTGCCTGTCCGGACAGCGATGATGTGGTCGCATTGGCGAAGCAAAGCAGAACAACTAAAGCAGAATAAATCCATCATTAATACACTCTTACTATGTCAAGAATATATTGCAGAACACACCTGCAATAAAACACCAGTCTGGAACATACATATAGCAAGAGCCATGACCAGTCATCCCTCCCTAGAGCATATGCCTCTATAATACATACATGGTGATAAATGTTCACATGAACAAATTATATTTTTGGGTGCACATTTTCATAGGTGCACTTTTAAAAAGTCACTGTGTTGGAGAAACCAGCTGCAAAGGTAAACTTAGAAAAAGATTGCCATTCTTCATCCTCACACAAGGAATCTTTTGTGCTCTTTATTGCTTTCTGTAAACTTGGAGAGAAACTCTATATTTGTATAGGAGGAACGTGACACCTGGTTTCTCACTCGCTTTTCAATTTGTTAGGTGTTTGTGAAAGCTGGTGATAAAGTCCAAGTCGGAGACCCGCTGATGGTTATGATAGCTATGAAAATGGAGGTGAGTATCATAACATTTTAATCATGGAGAAGACAAGAGGGATTTGGTTTTGGTTTATTAGCACATCATATAAAGTGTGCCTTAAATGTTGCAGGCATAGTATGTTAACTGACTAGTTGTTTAAGGATTGTGCTGGTTTTATTGGCATGACTGATTTCTAGCTGTAACAAACTGTCCTAATGTTTCCCAGGAGCAAATCTTCCATTGCGTTTGCATGCTGGAATATTCTGTATAGTTTAGAAAAATGATCCCTTGCCCCCCCCCCCGTCATTTAAGCATTTCTATTCTATCCAAGGCTTGGTGCTATACAAATTCCAACAAGCAAAGAATCTCTCTTAAAAACCACTGCATTTTTTCTTCATAATGCTCCTAGTAATTAATCTAAACCGTTGCAGGGTATGCATTTATAACTGTGTTTTGGCCTTGCTGGGTTCCTTAATAATAACCTCAAACAAACTGGCTCAGTTTGCCTTATTAATTGGATTCCACCTTGCGCACTGAACTATTGTTAGGCACTGTTGTAGAGCAGTGTGTAAACAAAAGTGGTGCCGTGTCAGAAATGGTAGAAATCGTAACTTGATGCTAAGTGACCCTTTTCCTCAAGCATTATATCATGTGCGAGCTTTTGACCCATCATTTTGATATAGCCTTGCATGACACACACTTAATTTCTAAAGCCAAAACCCAAAAATATCCTCTTAAGCACTCAGTCTAGCCTTAAAGGTTTAGAGCAGGGGAGAAAAAGACAAAATCTAGGGCAGGTAGATGCAGCTACTGGAGGGCCAGGTGATAGAACCTTCAGCATCCTACCAGAACTTTGGCCAATGTCCCAGCCACCTCTGCCAAAGTAATTAAAATGTGGTCTTCAATAGAATATAATTTGTAATATGCTTTTACAGGTATAAATCTGTGAAATTTGTAGGACAGCGATCAGTGCTGTGATAAAAGTGCCCTGGGAGCAGTGCTATCATGGCACCGGTCTGTTTGGGAGGAACGAGAACCTCGGCTGAGTCTGGGTACCACTTCCTCCCCAGCAGACAGTGTGATCACCTGATTGGCTGATGGGAGGATGCCCCATAGCTCTGATGTGCAATAGATAACCATCGTTCGCACAGAAAGGGTTAACTTCCCACTCTGCCCCATCCTACTCTGCAGATAATTGTTGCTGTGATTGTTGTTGTTTAGTGGTTTGGTCATGTCTGACTCTTCATGACCCCATGGACCAGAGCATGCCAGGACTCCTGTCTTCCGCTGCCTCCCGCAGTTTGGTCAGACTCATGCTGGTAGCTTTGAGATCACTGTCCAACCATCTCATCCTCTGTCGTCCCCTTCTCCTTGTGCCCTCAATCTTTCCCAACATCAGGGTCTTTTCCAGGGAGTCTTCTCTTCTCATGAGGTGGCCAAAGTATTGGAGCCTCAGCTTCACGATCTGTCCTTCCAGTGAGCACTCAGGGCTGATTTCCTTCAGAATGGATAGGTTTGATCTTTCAAGAGTCTCCTCCAGCACCATAATTCAAAAGCATCAATTTTTCAGCGATCAGCCTTCTTTATGGTCCATCTCTCACTTCCATACATTACTACTGGGAAAGCTTTAACTGTTGCTGTGATAAGGTTACCTAAAAGCAAAGTGATATGTTCTTATCTGTTGGGATGGAATAGAGGAATCCAATACTGACGCTAGGTAGCTCTCCCTGCCCCCCTACCTTAACATTTCTGCATCCATTGTTGTACTTGGATATTTATCTGTATCAATAAAAATTAAAATTTCTGTTCAGTAAATCAGCATTCTTTCGTTTGAGCCCTGAACCATGGGTTTTGGGTATAATGTCTGCACAGGAATCCTGTACAGTGGTACCTCAGGTTACATACGCTTCAGGTTACATACGCTTCAGGTTACAGACTCCGCTAACCCAGAAATAGTACCTTGGGTTAAGAACTTTGCTTCAGGATGAGAACAGAAATCGTGCTCCGGCGGCGCGGCAGCAGCAGGAGGCACCATTATCTAAAGTGGTGCTTCAGGTTAAGAACAGTTTCAGGTTAAAACAGACCTCCAGAACGAATTAAGTACATAACCAGAGATACCACTGTATTGGCTTATAGATGATCTGCATATTTTAAATGAGGTGCCCTAATATATTGCTCTTATTTGTACAACTGATGGTGCCAACTTGAAGTTTTAAATAGAGAAACAGTGATTGTTTAGCTAATGTATACTTCTTTCTCTGCAGCATACCATACGGGCTCCAAAGGCGGGAATAATTAAGAAGGTTCATTACCAGGAAGGATCACAGGCCAACAGACATGCTCCACTAGTTGAGTTAGTGGAAGAAGACTCTGAATCTGAATAATCCCTGGTGAATGTCGGTGATGCCTTTTGATTTTTTTCCTGATTCTTTTTTATTCCTCAAGAAAACATCTTTATATTTTATTAATTTAATTATTACTAATAAAATGCTATTATAATAATTTGAATAGTTTCTCATCACAACTTTAGACTGCCTCCAAATTCTGTGCTTCACTTGATTACTCAACAACTGATGCAAAAACGGCAGAGTTTTGCGGCCCCTTAAAGACTTAACACATTTATCACTTTCATGGGCTGCAGCCCATTTCACCAGGCACAGGAAGCGTTATTCTGAGTTGTGGGATGGAATCATAAGCAGTGAGGCCACTAAATTGGAGAGAAGTACAGACAGTGATGATTACCAGCCAGATAGGCGGGGTATAAATAATAATTATATAAATTATTATTGCATATTTAACCGTGGTCATTCAGACACACACACACAGTTGGAGTGATTACACACCTGAAGGGGGGCAGAACTACTTCCAAGTTGACAATGGGTGATGTGAAAGTTCTGGCTGTTGAAGGAATTTGTAATGGCTCATTCAGATGAGCAAGGCATCACAGGATGCTGTAGTCAATGAGTGGTAAGGATGCATCATTGGGAGATTGTGGACTTCATTGGAGGTTTTAAAGCAGAGGTTAGATGACCATCTGCCATGGATGCTTAAGTTGAGATTCCTTCATTGCTGGGGGTTGGACTGGATGATCCTCGGGGTCCCTGCCAACTCTACGATTTTATGATTCCATGGTACATGCCACGTAATGGCTAGCTGGTTGTGATGTACACTGACAGAGCACTCCGAACACATAGGCCGAAAGAAAGACACTTGTTAGTAAAAGTGCAGTCTCTTCACTGTTTGCACAGCTGAATGTGTTCCATGTAAATGCAGTTTAATTTAGCTAGGCTAGTTTGTACAAAACTTCTGTTATAGGAAGGTTTCATTTTGGGCAGTTGGCCAAGTGTGCTCCATCAGTTCCAAAGTGCACTTAGTACAGAATGCTCCACTCCATCAGAAGGCAGCCCTGAATTGGGAAGCTTTTAATGTTTGATGCTTTATTATGTTTTATATACTCTGTAAGCCACCCGGGAAACCCAGCCAGATGGGTGGGGTATAAAATAGTAGTAGTAGTAGTAATAATAATAATAATAATAATAATAATAATAATAATAATAATAATTGTAAAAGTTGCTCCAGCTTACAGTTGCACTATTCAGTTTCTTTTCTGAACTCAGTGTTTAGAAAATGCAAGTAGAAAGACGTAGGTTGAAGTTGGCCTGTATCAAAAGGGGTTCTGATGCTTCTCCAGTGCATTGAAAAATGCATAGAAGGGGCTCTGTGAGCTGCCATATCCTCCTCACAGTTGGATCAACTTATGTACTAAAATACAGTATGCACCTAGAGCTCTTCCAAGGAGTCTTTCCTTGTTTGAATCTCTTAGCACATTATTATGATTCTGTATTTATTTCTACTCAATCTTTCCCCGTTGGGACTCAAGGCAGCTTGCATATAAAAATGAGAAGATGGCGATGATAAATAGAAAGATAGTTGATAGTGTCTGTTAAAACCATACAAATAATTACAATAGAAGCAGCACGACACCAGCCCTTTCATTAAAAGCAGTCAATTCCCAAAAGCCTGTTGCAACAAAAAAAAAAGTCTTCCCCCACTGGCGTAAAGAGGAGGAGCGAGCCAGTCTAGCTTCTCTAGGGAGGGAGTTCCACAGTCTGGGAGCAGCTGCTAAGAAGGCCCACATGGAGCCCCTTAATCCACCAATCACATGTGGAGCGTAGTTAGCACCCCACAACAAACCATAGTTAAGATTGATCACAATTTGTTGGGTTGACTGTCCAACAAGCTGTGCTTAAATCAAAAATGGAAGTGAATGCTTCCATAGGTCTCGTGGCAATGTGGGAGTAAGAGAGGGGAGTGTGTGATGGTAACATAATTTATTCTCATCATGCCAAACTTGTTCAGCACAGGCGGGAATCTATGGCCCTCCAGATGTGGCCAGACTGGTTACTACCAGGACCAACCCTTATAGCCAATGATCAGGGGTGATGGGAGTTGTTCAGCTACAGCTGGAGGACCAAAGGTTCCCCAGCCCTGTTTTAGTGTGAACGGGCCACTGCCTCTGCCTCTGTTTACACCTGAAGGATAATTAGGTAGCAATGCCTTGAAGCAATCGGGAAGAATAATTGGGTCAGAGATTCAGGCCACACAGCTGGGACACCCTTGACCTGTAACCTCAAAACCCTGATATGTGTAAACTAATTGCCACTTCAAAGTCGTCATACTATTAGGAGTAAACAGGAAGAGAAAAGTTGCATCAGCATTTTCCTACATTGTTTTGTAGGTTTGTAAGCTTTGAACAATTTAATTATCCATCAACTGAAGCTGCAATTGTAGATTTGCCGTATGATGAATCGGTGAACCAGTGAAACTCGGAAGCAGGGCTTGAAGGTTAGCAGTGTTTTCTGCTGCCCCTCTTTGGCAAGTGGTACCCAGCTGCGCATTGCCTCTGAACTTGTCACTTCTGTATTGCCGTTGTGGCTAATAGCCACTGACAGAACTATCATGCGTGAATTTGTCTCATGCCTTTTCCAGGCCAGTGGGTGAATTTCGCGAATTAATTGCACGTTGTGGGAAGAAGTACTTTATTTGGCTTCTACCCAAATCTATTCCCAATCAATTTCATAGCACAACCACCCTGAGTTCCAGTTACCTTTGTCTGCTTTCTCAACACATTGGAGACTGTGCCTTGGAAGGATAAATCAGATCAAAAAACAAACAAAACAATTTTGCGTGCTGAGTAGTTTATCAGAAATGACAATTTACAGTAATGCCAGGCAGGGGACTGGCAAGATCAGGGAAAGCTTCAATGAAGTCTTGATTAAGTATAGTAGTAGGTTCTGCACTAATTGTTCTTGTTTATTGAGTCATAGAGGTACCAGGAACCACACACATCCAAGCCAAGATCCTTCAGGCTCCCCAGTAGCTGACACAATCCACATTGTGTCACAAGCAGGACTTGCCAGGAAAAATAGGGCATTAATCCAGACTTATTGCCTGATCGTGTGTAATGTTAGGTGTGCCTTGTTAAAAAAGCTGCAGTAGCATCTCTCCATGCTGGCTGCATAGCTGGAGGAATCTCACTCACAACCAATACGGAAGTGCAAGGTACTAGCCCCTTAGCAGGTTTATAAATATATACCATATTTTTTGCACCATAACACTCACTTTTTTCCTCCTAGAAAGTAAGGGGAAATGTCTGTGCGTGTTATGGAGGGAATGCGTACGGGTGGCATGCCTACGGATTTTGCTCCTCTAAAAACTATGCGCGTGTTATGGTCGGGTGCGTGTTATAGAGCGAAAAATACGGTATATATGGATAGGCCCATCAGTCACCTGTGTGAAATTCCTAGTTGCAAGATGGTGAGTTGTTAAATACAATCTAGCCGAAGCTCATTGAAAACCGCAAAGGATTGGGCTGCATGATGCTTCCAGAGTAGAAACTATTTCTCTTTCCTAGTTGCCTGGTCAGTCCTGCATCTTTTCCCCTCCCTGGCTTTTGGGAAATATGAAAATATGCAAATAGCCATGTTGGTTCATAGGAAAAGAAAACACATTCCAAAATATAGGGTATCACCTTTGTTAGAATTAACATTTGTGATTGTTTTTGAAAGCTTGGCCACTATTTGAGGGGAAATAGAGGCTTTGAACTGAAACACCTTGGAGGAGTTGGGAGACAAAGTTGGGAGTATGTATAAATAATTCTTTTCTCTTGCTTTGGAGCTCCCATATCGCACTCTTGAGCAAAAGGAGATGGATACAAGAGGTGGGAAGAGCTGGACTTGCCAGGAAAAACAGGGCACTAATCCAGATAGTTGGATTTAGGAATTATCACCCCAACATAATATACATGTATTTTTGAAAGATCATCAAATAAAGAGAATTGGAAAGGGTCTCAGGGGACACCAAACAACAGCATACATCATTTTGCAAATGTTGGGAGATTATAGCATTGTGAGCAACCTACAACTTCAAGGATGATGATGGTGATGATGATAATACAGTGGTACCTCGCAAGACGAATGCCTCTCAAGACGAAAAACTCGCAAGATGAAAGAGTTTTTCGTTTTTTGAGTTGCTTCGCGAGACGAATTTCCCTGTGGGCTTGCTTCGCAAGACGGAAACGTCTTTCAAGTTTGTTTCCTTTTTCTTAAAACCGTTACAGTAATACAGGGTGCATTGCTTGAAGAGGTGCAGTTGCGACTTGACTTTGGGGAGCAACTCATAGCACGCGGTGTGGTAGCCTTTTTTGAGGTTTTTGAAGATGATTTTGAAAAAATTGAAACCGTGCTTCGCAAGACGAAAAAACTCGCAAGACGAAAAAACTCGCAGAACGAATTAATTTCGTCTTGCGAGGCACCACTGTAATAATAATAATTTATTATTTATATCCTGCCCATCTGGCTGGGTTTCCCCAGCCACTCTGGGCGGCTTCCAACCGAATATTAAAAACAATACATCATCAAACATTTAAAACTTCCCTAAACAGGGCCACCTTCAGTTGTCTTTTAAAAGTAAAATAGTTGCTTATTGCCTTGACGTCTGCTAGGAGGGCGTTCCACAGGGCAGGCGCCACTATGGAGAAGGTCTCTTTCCCAGTAGGTGGTCAGTCACAGTGAACTGTGTGATTCTGTTGTTTACCCAATCCCCTTCTCTCTGCCCACTGGAGTTTGTGTGTGAAAGGCAATTGCAATTTTAGTCAATCTGGAGGGAGAGGAAGGTGAGATTTCCCCCCAGTACTATCTTCCCCATGGGACATTCCTCCCCCCCCCCCCACTGCTTTCTTCACACAATATAGGTGTTTTCACTCCCATCAAACCAGAATCTGCTGTGATCACTGCCATCACAGATCTATCCCAACCTTGGGAATTGTGGGGTGGGGGTACATTGGGGTTGCCCTGTTTTCTCTCCACGATGACCCTGTGATGTGGGTTAGGTGGGGCATATGCAACTATAGCCCAATACCATCTAGTGAGTTTCATGGCTAAGCAGGGATTTGATCCTGGATCTCCTGAGCCAAAGTCCAAAGCTCTCCTGCGTCCAAGGTTCTCCTCCTATTTCACCATGCTGGCTCTCTGGCGTTTATAAAAATCCTGTTTCGGCCACACCAAACAGGCGCACACCATACAAGCATATACACAAGGATACCAGTTTTCTTCCTTTTCCTTATGAACCACCTCATTAAAGCCCAAGTGTCTCAGTGCTCCCTACGGCAGGGGTAGGCAACCTAAGGCCCGTGGGCCGGATGCGGCCCAATCACTTTCTCACTCTGGCTTGCAGATGGTCCGGGAATCAGCGTGTGTTTACATGAGTAGAATATGTCCTTTTATTTAAGACGCATCTCTGGGTTATTTGAGGGACGGTGGACCTGCCCACGACTGAAAAAGGTTGCAGACCCCTGCTCTACAAGATCATGATCCTCATTCACAGGTCAGGGAAGGCATCATTAGCTAGAAGAGGGGTGTGAAGGAGTGACCCTGCTCACCTTTGCCCCTTAGGGGGTCTCCATCTCAGGTGTGGCCCATCCGAAGGAGGGGGAGGAAAAGGACCAAATCTCTCTCCCCCCCTTAAAGAGCCCCTGTGATAAGAGGCAAGACTCAAATTGGCTTGGGGGTTTTGCAGGGGCGTAGCCAAGATTTTTGTTAAGGGGGAGGCAGCCAAAGCTGCTGCTTTTTTTGAGGGGGGGGGGTTATTCTTTATAATCACACTTTCCTCCAGGGACATTGAATAATTTACAAAAAGAAAATTAAGTGAAAATCTAACTATAAGATACATCAAAATCCTCCTATTAGTTATGCACAACAGTATATTCTTTTATCTATCCTAATTTTCTTTTGTCCCTACTTTCCTATTTCCCCCCCTTCCTCCCTCCCCTTTAACTCCTCCCCCCCAAAATTGTTCTCTCTTGAAATCTTTAACCATGTGCACAGATTATTCTTTCTAATTTGGATGCTTGGGTTGGCTTCCCCCTTTTTTGGGGGGGGAGATTGCCCCCTAAAGTTGTTGAACTTTTTTTTGGGGGGGGGGAGAAATCACAGGTAAAAATACCCCCCCCAAAAAGAGGCCATTATGGGGAGCAAGCTTTCGTGGGGGTTTACTTTCGATGTTTTTCGATCATTTTGAAAATGCTCCCCCCCCCATTGGGATTCGCCCGCCCCCCGAAGACAGAGGGGCGAGCAGCTCCATCAGGCCTCCCTCTGCCCTTTCCCCACATAGGTCACCCCACTGAGCTCTCGCTGTCACCCCGGGAGACCCCAAACTCCGCCCACCTTATTTCAGGCCCCTAAATGTATGGGGTGGGGGTGTCATGATCTCTTGCCCCCCCAAAAAAGAGCCTCCCTCAGAGGCGCCTCAGAGGCTTCCTCGCGCGTGAGGAGAAGAAGCCCCCACGGCCTATCCCCCCCCCCTCGCGCCTCGCCTCGCCGGATCCCCGGCCGGCCGGGCGCCGTTCTCGCTCTCCTCACACCGGTCGGTCTCGGCCCGGGGCGGCCCCGCCGCAGTGCGCATGAGCGGGTCGGCGGCGGAAGGCAGGGCCCGCGAGGAGGAGCCCCGGGAGCCGCCGCCGCCGCCGCCGCCACCGACCCTCCTCCCGCCTCCTCAGTGTCCGCCTCAGCCGGCCCGGGAGGGGAGAGAGGCCCGCGCGCAGCCCCCACCATGGTGAGGCCCTTCGGCCCCGGCAGGGAGGGAGAGCGGGCGGAGGGAGGAAGCGCCGCCATCGCCTGGCAACGCGGGGCCTAGTCGGGGGTGGGGGGGGGGGAGAGAGAGAGAGACAGTCGGGGGGGGGGTGCAAGGGTTGGGGGGGCGGCCTCGGCGCCGGTGAGAAGCAGCCCGGCCCTCACCCAGTTCCCACAAGCCGCCTATGCTGAGAGGGTGGGGGGCTTTGAGATATAGAGGCTGGGGGTGGGCCCTTGTGTGGAAATCCACCCCCCACCCCCCTCAGGGAGCTGAAGTGGGGGTGGGTGGGGGGATTTGGGGGTGCCCCGTTGGGGTGTATGGAGGGGCTCCAAAGGGTTTGCGTGTGGCTGGGCTTCAGGGGTTTCTGTATATGATGTGTCAGGAAGGTTTAGGGTTATTTTTCTCTTCTCCCCCCCCCCAAAAAAAAACACCTTGGAGGACTAGTGGGGTAACTGGTAGGGGGAGAAAAAAACCCCTGGGCATATGGGTGCTGCTTGATCTTGGGTGCCTGGGCCTCCTCTTCCTTGTTTCGTTTTTTTCTTTTTCCTTTTCCCTCTATCTCTCTCTCCAACCTGGGGGAAGCATCTCTCTCTCCCTCTCTCTTTGCATGCTGCACCTATCTCTGTTTGCAGTTGCGTTTTGTGCAGACACCTCTTTTGTTGTGGTGTGTGTGTGTGCACGTGTGCATGCAAGCAGGCGGGTACTCCAGAGAGGGTTAGCTGGGGTTAGCCTGGTTTCAGCAGAAGCTCCCCCCAAGTGCCTCGTGGCGCCTCAAAAGACAGTTTTAAACCCTGCGAAAGCGTCCGTGGGCAGCAGCAGCAGCTGCATGGTGGCTGTCCTTAACTGGCAGTAGGGGTGGCATCCTGGCACTTTGTCCTCCAGCTCTGCCTTGTGGCAGGCATTGTTAAATCTGCAGCACGCCATGAGGCTGGTGCCCAGGAGTTGCCGCTCACTACAGGACAGGACCTGGAAGAGAAAGTGGAGGAAATGTGCATGTTGCCCTCTGCGACCCCCAGCCAAAAACTGCTTCAGAGTGACATAAATGACCTATGGAAAGGCCCATTTTGCCAATGGACAGCTCCATAACCCAGCGGTTGCTCGCTTGCAACAACTGGGCCGCCTGATAGAAGCTCAGACAAAGGGGCTGAGCCCTGCTATGAACCCAGATGCCAACTCTGCTCCTGTATTGTGTCAGGACCTAGCGCCAGTAATTCCCCTTAGGGGCTTGGTTGCTTGCTTGCTCATCCTGTGATGTGAATGTGCCATCACCTCTCATTAATGCCTTTTTGTTATTCACGTCAAAGAAACAGGTAGATGCCAAAAAAAGGGGAAAATAGAGACAGAAGGAAAAACGATACTGAAAAATGGAAGTGTTCAGAAAGTAGTGGGAGAGAATCTATTGCTCACCTCAAAATCGCCACATTTCAACAGAAGACTCCAAAGTGAGGCTCCGGTTTGAAATTGATGCACTACAGTTTATGAGCAAATTCGGTTCAGGTTGATTTAAGCTTGACTGGACTACAGTTTTTCTTCCCACTCCAGATGTTAAATTAGCATAGTGCACCTCGAAAGATATTGAATAGTACCACCACTGACTGCTGTTGTGAACAGTTTGCAAACCTGTTGCTATGCTGTCACTTGGATAGCATGACTTTTGGACGTGTGTGTGTGTGTTTGTGTGTGTGTGTGTGTGTGTGTGTGTGTGTGTGTGTGGATGATTGCATCCCATGCTGTCCTTCTGTTCTTTACAGTCCCCCTGTGCCAGTGTTCATGCTATTTAGAGGAGTGGGATATGCAGAGGCAGCACAGGGAAGGGGGGATTCCCCCCCCAATGCCTTCTTACCTCTTTCATTCACACATTTACTGAATCAAAAAGCTTTCCATGAATTGAAGGGCAACATTGGATACATACTATATAATATATATATCTGAGGAATAATCTCAGGTAACTGCTGAGTAATCTTTTATGCATCTGTTGGAATGAGATCCAGTTCACAAAAGCTTAAGACCATAGAAATCTGTTAGTCTTTAAAATGCCACAAGACTGCTTGTGAATGCATATTTCATTTATGTTTCTCTGTGTTACACATTTTTTCTTGCTTATGAGGCAAGGAAACCATATCAACCATATTTATTCAGATGTAATCCCCTCTTATTTCATGGGGAAAGCATTTTAAGATGACAATCATATGCACACTTACTTTAGGAGTCTGTCTCATTTAGATTGGTAGCTCTTACTTCCAGGTTGTTGTTGTTGTTGCTGCTATTACTTATTAAATTTAAATACTGCCGTTCATCCGAGGATCACAGGGCAGCTTCAGATCTGTTTGTTAAAATAGGGTTGTAAGGTGCAGTCATCCGTACATCCGTATTTACCTTTTAGGCTAGATTTTAAACATCATGCTGAAAGGCTTCAGTTTCCATACCTTTTTTTTTTTGCCATTAGAAATCCTTACTAAAAGGCAAGCAGAAGAGGAATAGATTTTAAAAAATGATTTTCTAGGTAAATTTTTTTTCCAATTCTTTTTCAAGTTAATGGGATTGTTCCATAGTAAGTTGCTTGAAAATTGTAGCCACGGTAATTTAGTTTACATAAATTTAGTTGATTAGTGGGCTTCTGGGGTTCTTTCAGGTACTTTAGCCTGTTAAGCGGTTTGAGAACTTCTAACTACTGGCATTGCACAGGCTTCAGGAAAACATCATGCAAGATTCTTCAGGAAATACAGTGAGTGTACCGAGGCTCCTGAACTACTCAAGGTGCTTTGAGTGCATTTAACTTTGGCCTCACAGCACACACACCCAGGATGTTTTCTCCTTAAAACTAATTTATTGCCTTTGCACAAATCAACACCCAACTTCCTGTGAGGAGACTCACACAATGGAGCACTTATCCAGTCTAAATATAAGCTGTGCAAGGCATATTTATACTGTAATAAGTTTCTCAAGAGGTGTGGGACACCTTCCTCTCTCTATAAATAGTTGGGCTAAAGAACTAGAAAATGATTAGATATGTCATCTGGACTTGAAATGTTTGGATATATAATTAGGTTCCAAGTTTGTTCTTGCTATCATAAGTTGGTGTTCTTCAGTAAATGTGGGTCAGTAAATTGAAGCTGAATCTTGAAAAAATAGAGGTGCTGTTCTGCGTTCCGAGTTCTTGAGTGTGGAAGATGGAAATATGGCCTATTTTTGATGGGATTGCAGTCATCTGAAAGGTGCAGATCTGTAGCTTGGGGGTGTTCCTGGATCTAACACTGCCACAGGAGGCTCAGATGTGCCTTTTTCCAACTCTGACTCTTTTGCCCCTCATGGATAGAGATGACTTGGCCACTCTATTGCACCTTCTGGTAACCTCTGGATTATACTGTTGCAATGCATTTTACTTCAGGCAGCCCTTGAAAACAATTTAGAAACTTTAGCTGGTTCAAAATGTGGCAACCAGATTACTGGCCAGGGTTCCTCTTAGATGTCATATAAACCCTATTTTAAAACAGCTGCACTGGTTGCCAGTGTGTGAATTAGGCCCCAGATATATGAATGAGAATACACACACACACACACACACACACACACACACACACATACATATACATATATCTATACACACACACACACAGTCATACCTCGGGATAAATACGCTTCAGGATAAGTATTTTCGGGTCGCGCTCCATGGCGACCCGGAAGTAACAGAGTACGTTACTTCCGGGTTTCGCCACTCGCGCATGCACAGATGGTCAAAATGATGTCACGCATGCGCAGAAGTGGCGACACGCGCAGACACGCTGTCGCGTCTTACGTTCCGTTCGGGATGCGAATGGGGCTCTGGAACAGATCCCGTTTGCATCCCAAGGTACCACTGTGTATGTGTGTGTGTGTATGTGTGTGTGTGTGTGTGTACACACATTTCTCTGCCTGCGCTCCACCCCTTAAATGACAGGGTTGGGAAATACACAACACAGTGACATCACAACATGGCTAAGTGCTGATGAACACTATTGTGGGGAGTGGAGCGGAGAGACTTTAACAGGGAGGTTCTTTCTTTCTTCCTTCCTTTTTTCTTTTTTTAACAGCAACACACCTGTTATATGTAGTTCCACTCCAAGAAGTTTCCTTTAGCGTGTTGAGGTAGCACGCCAAAATGTCACTTCCTTAAAGCTGTGCTAAGGTGCCTTACGCCCATTGTTGAGGGCTGAGTTCCCAGCCTCACTGAACAGCCAGCAAGTGGGTTGTGCTCCTTTATCTTATCACATGTTTGTCAAAGGGAAAAAGTAAACAACCTGCCATTTTTAAAATTTGTGTAGACAGAATTATGGAATTGTATTTTTCAACTTCCTTTGTTTAAATTTGCTGTGGCTGGGATGCAAAGCTTGTTTGTTTGTTTATTAAACTTGTATACTTTGTTGTATGCATGTTTGTCTTGTTAGCCACCTTGAATATTTATTGATAAAAAGCAAGGGAGAATCTCTTCAAATAAACAAACAATACAAGATAGAAACACTGTAATTGTTTTTTATGTACAGAAGCAATTAAAATAGGAATGCCTATAAATAAACTTGTAATATAGCATCTTTGTATAAGCTGAGAGACATGAATAGAAATTCAGTGAAGCTATATTCTGTTTGTACCATTTGTGGCTTTTATACTTGCCTTCTTAAGCCAGGGGGAAATAGGTAACCATAGATAGATGTGGATTCTTATCACAGTCGTAATGTCTGAAACCACTTGCTTTATCATGTGACTGTTTGGTGTAGTTTCTCCATCAGATGATGCTATCGTATGGCCTTGTTTACTGGCTATGAATCTCCATTAGTCAGGAAGCCAAATTAATTGTTGTGTGATAATGGAGCAAATACACCAACAATTTGCAATACTGAAGATTGTGGCAGGCTGTTAGCAATAAGGCTTCAGGGAAGGTATAGGCTGTGATCTAAAGGGACATACGCATATGCCTCCTGCATGCTCCTGCATTTTTGCATTTTCATTGCAACCTCACATAGCTCTTATACAACACTTCTTCCCCAAGTTCAGCCAGTAGTTTGGGGGATTTGGTGTGAGAACAGTTTATAGGAAACCTGCCAGTAGTGTCTGTGTAGTGCTGAAACCTGTTGTGCAGGTTTCCCTTCTAACCGCTCTCCTGGAAACTGACATATTTGGATGCATGTGTGTCTCTTTGTGTCACAGCTGTTGTCCCCTCCTAAGCCCTGTAATGTGCTTTCTGTGGAACATTTAGAGCCGTGGTTCTCAACCTGTGGGTCCCCTGATGTTGTCAGACTACAACTCCCATCATTCCTAGCCAGCATGACCAGTGGTCAGGGATTATGGGAGTTGTAGTCCAACAACATCAGGAGACCCACAGGTTGAG
Source organism: Podarcis bocagei (assembly GCF_964188305.1). Lineage (NCBI taxonomy): Eukaryota > Metazoa > Chordata > Lepidosauria > Squamata > Lacertidae > Podarcis > Podarcis bocagei. Next base: position 10,193,703 of record NC_138128.1, read on the forward strand.
AACCACTGGTTTAAAGGATCTGCCATGAGTGTTTCTGTGGCTGCTACATCCTCCCTATCACAAAAGAGCGGGACACATCCATGAGCCAAGTTGCTGGTTGTCTCAAGTAGAAAGGAGAGCCATCACACAATGTTTTATCCTTGATTCTGTTGCATAGCTTGTTTGTTGAACTTGTGAGCTGCTTTGGGCACCATTCAGCTTGGAATTAAATTCTTAATTAGAAGGAGTTGAACACTACAGGTAGACTTTCTGTATGGCCACCTTAATTCTCTATTCACTTGAGGAAAGTGGCCCTTTTGAGCTACAGGTTGAAGTTGGATATTCCTCCTCAGGTAAGCACACGGGAGATCTCACTGTTCTTGTGTTTTCTGATACTTTTCTAGAACAAGCTGAAGTCATCACAGAAAGATAAAGTTCGACAGTTTATGATCTTCACACAGTCCAGCGAAAAGACCGCAGTGAACTGCCTGTCTCAGAATGACTGGAAGCTAGATGTTGCAACAGATAACTTTTTCCAAAATCCTGAACTGTATATACGAGAAAATGTTAAAGGATCATTGGACAGAAAGAAGTTAGAACAGCTATATAATAGATATAAAGGTAAGTACAGTGCAGTTTTTCTTTTTCTTTTAAAAAGGTGTGTTAAATGCATCATTTTGCTGGCAATAGATTCCATTTGGAATCCAGGCCAGAAACTTGAGTTTCAGCTGTGGCCAGAACAGACCAAGAACGCAGTGCCCTACAAGCATTACAACAAAGGCTATCCTTTATTTATGATATTTTTATCCTACCCTTCCTCTAGGCAGCTCAGGGTGGGAAACATTCCCCCACCATCCTACATTGTATCCTTGCAACAACCATGTGAGGTGGGTTAGACTGATAGATGGTTAAAGGGTCTTAAGGTGAGCGTCATGGCTGAAAGTAGATCTGGACCTGGGTCTTCCTTCCGATTGCTACACAGATGCTTGTTCTTGCCGTCATGCTGCTAGACTTACTGGCAGAGCATCTGGGTTGCCCAGTTTGTTCTCATCCTCCCAGGCAATCATTTGTCAAGCCATCTCATCAACCCTGAGACACAGGAAAGCCTTCCTTTTCCTTCTCCCGAGAATCTTTTGTCCTGGACTGCATTTTAACTCCTCTTCACAGAGGTAAAATCCAGTCCTTCAGGGAGCACATTGAGTTGAGTCATGCTCTCTTTCTTGAAATGGGAATAAGTGACCCACCTTCCAATGCAATTGTGATTGCAGGTAAGATGAGGTTTGCAGAGGGAACACACTTAAAACAGCGCATAAAAGTGAATGCTATGTAGCAGCTGACAGCATTTAATGGCCTTAGGAAGCAGTTCTTGAACGAGTGCTTGGCCGCCATACCTTTTATTAGAAATGGTTTCAAAAAGACGGAGACTTCCATTCATTTTATTTTGTTTCTCTCTTATACTCCAAGATCCTCAAGATGAGAATAAAATTGGCATAGATGGCATACAGCAGTTTTGTGATGACCTTGCGCTTGACCCTGCCAGTATTAGTGTATTGATCATTGCCTGGAAGTTCAGAGCTGCGACGCAATGTGAATTTTTAAAAACGGAATTCATGGATGGGATGACAGAACTAGGGTAAGTGCTCAACAACTCTATGAAAGTAGGCGGGCCATGCTATTCTGTGCATGGAAAGGTTTGTACTTCCATGCTTGAAGCAGAATCTTACATAACTCGGGAAGAGCCATTCAAACTCTTATCTGGTGGAGGAATGTGTATTATGTATTTGTGTCTCTGAATGAACACAATTTATTTCACACACACACACTTGATTTCCCAGTGCCAGCCTCAGGTGCAGCTTTGCCATAGCATCTCTGGGCTCCTTTCAATGCCATGCAAAGGGCTCCTGGCAGCTCCCTCAGTCCCCATGAAGCTCCTAGGAAATCATACATACAGCTACTTTCAACTCAGTAACAATATAGGTCAGGGCCATACGCTGAAATTTAAAACAAAATGCTCCATGCAAATTTCAGCTACAAGGCATTCAGACTATCTGATACATACATTTGCTCAGTGTTTTGTCTTCTAAATGCCAATAAGCATGTCGATGCAAGGTTCGATTGAGGTATGAGGGAGCACAGATGGTGTATTTGAGCATGGAATTCTTTGCGCTCATGATCATGCATTTCTTTGAGACCTTGCCTGTTCACAAGAACAACTCACCATCTGCCAGATTGTTGAGATTAAACAGCCTGTTTTCAAATGTTGCCTCTTCCCAGCTGTGGTATTTTGCTTAATTCTTCTTTGATGGTGTTTGCCGCTGTAATCGTATCCATAGATTTGAACAGAAGAGGAGCTGGTGCCCAAAGGGGGTTTCTTGTATTTCTTGGAGAGGTGGCCCCAGCCTCTGCCTCCCAGGAAAGTTCCACAAATGTGTTGGTGATAATGTATTTTCAGCACCGCTTAATAGAAAAGAGAGCTTCAGGAATGATCGGACTATATATATATGTGACATTACTTTTTTTGTGTTAAAGCAACTATTTAGTAATGCCATTTTACAAAGTATTTAGAACATGATCCTAAACTAATGCACAGATAAACTTTTGTGTTTGTTTGTTTTTTAAACCAAACCAATAAACCCAACAACAGATGTGACAGCATAGAAAAACTAAAGGCCCAGCTTCCAAAAATGGAACAAGAATTGAAAGAGCCAGGAAGATTTAAGGATTTTTATCAGTTTACCTTCAACTTCGCAAAGAATCCGGGACAAAAAGGTTTAGGTATGTATGCCAATATTTCATTGTACAGAAGTGAGTGATCCAAGTCAGGGTCCATATTGGGCTACAGCTGATTGTGATGAGAGAAAACACCCCTTGCCTCCAAAGTGGTGTTTACACATTGAGATTACCACAGTACGCTTCCCTAAGCAAACGTATCTTCTTGGAAAAGTGTCCTGATACTTTGGCATGCTTGCGCACTGGAGGACTGCCGATAAGTTTGGTGCGTTCAGTCGTGTTTCTAAGTTCTCTTTTCCCAAAAGCATTTTCAATTGACAGGGAATTGTAAGAATTATAACAAATAAGCTGTATTTGAAACTTGGTATAGTTCAGGAGGGACGCAGGTGGCGCTGTGGGTTAAACCACAGAGCCTAGGACTTGCTGATCAGAAGGTCGGCGGTTCGAATCCCCGTGACGGGGTGAGCTCCCATTGCTCAGTCCCTGCTCCTGCCAACCTAGCAGTTCGAAAGAACGTCAAAGTGCAAGTAGATAAATAGGTACTGCTCTGGCGGGAAGGTAAACGGCGCTTCCGTGCGCTGCTCTGGTTCGCCAGAAGCGGCTTTGTCATGCTGGCCACATAACCCGGAAGCTGTATGTTGGCTCCCTCAGCCAATAAAGCGCGATGAGCGCCGCAACCCCAGAGTCGGTCATGGCTGGACCTAATGGTCAGGGGTCCCTTTACCCTTTATAGTTTAGGAAGCAATCTTTGTCACAGCGTGCAAAGCTGCCCAGGGGGAGGGAGGGAGAAGGTGATGCCGCATTGAACATGGGCAAACTCCTGCCTGCACGCTGCCTTTAATATCTTGAGGAAAGTGCGGATACCCAGGATCATGACTGGGAAGCCTTGGGCCTTCCGGATGTGGCTGGACTACGACTTCCATCATCCCTGACCATTGGCCAGGCTGGCTGGGACAAACAGGAATTGGAGCCCAACCACATCTGGAGAACCACTCATTCCCCAGCCCAAGATCCCGAAACACTCTTAAGTGTTACTGTACTAAGAGAGTGTTCTTTGCAACCCTCACTTTTACTGTGCAGTTCCCGAACAGGTGTGTCTGGACAAGCGGGGAGGGGGAAAGCCTCAATTACTCATTTAATTACCCGTTTTCTTTAATGTTGCAGACTTAGAAATGGCCATCGCCTACTGGAATTTAGTACTTCATGGACGATTTAAATTCCTAGACTTGTGGAACAAATTTTTATTGGTAAGCGCAAGTATGGATTGCCTCATTAGTAATGACTAAGTGCCGAGTTCTGGGAGGTTCTGCAGCCTGACTCTTCCCTACGGGACCCAGATCAACAATCTTTGCCACACGTGGCATTGGTCAGCAGCTAGTGGCCCACATCCCAAATCCACACTGTAGATAACCGGCAGCTTTCCTTGCCCCAAAACCTTTTTTGATTTTAAAACTCGAAGAAAGAGGGTGTTGGGATGACAACCAAAAGCAGAGATCCCAAATGGCATTCTTTTAAAAAAGGATTATTTTGGATATCTCTTACAGAATTATTTTGGGGGTTCCCCCCCGACCCATCATGGTTCTAAAGCCTGTGGGACTTGCAGCTGTGTAAGGCACCTGACTGGCTTTGCTGCAAAAACAGGCCTGGTTGGTGGGCTGTGTTTGACTTCACAGGTCATATGTGAACATGCAGTGGTGCTGCAGGTTTTGTATCTTGAGCCACTAGCCCAGTCTGTTCTTATTGGCAGTAGCTCCCTATGAACAGGATTCATAGCCAGTCCTAAGGGCCTCTCAGCTGGAGATTGAAGCTGGGACATTCTGCACGCTCTTGCATTAGACAAAGCCTTTCCTCTGGCCCTTCCAGGGTTGTCATGTGTAGCTAATGCTTTTCACACTCTGATTTCCCTCAAAACAGGAACATCATAAAAGATCTATACCAAAGGACACTTGGAACCTTCTTCTAGACTTCAGCGCGATGATCGCAGATGATATGTCGAATTATGACGAGGAAGGTAAAGTTGCTGTTTGTTCCTCTTGGGGCACTTTGGCCTGTGTGGAGTGCTCTGTCCCCAAGAAGCTTCTCTCCCTAAGTGATCCTGCTTTTGCCCTGGACCTTCTGTATTTTCCTGTTGGCTTCCCCTCCTACTATAATTTTCAATTTGTTGGAAATCCCTGATATCACAAGGGGCACAGTGGGTATTAAAACAGTTTCTGGAAAAGTAAAGCCGCTCATTTCTTGCGTATACCGAGCTGAATCCAGGACTTGAAGAACTCTAGTCATTGTCATCCTCATAGTGACCACGCAAGCCAGCCTCTCCACAGCAAGGAACACCTGTTGTTGTTTCCACTATTGAGTTGCTTCTCCTCTTACGCTGCTCAGTTGGGTTGCCAGGTTGGCCCCCGCACCACTCAATCTGCCACACCTCCGTGTCTGATTGGCTGAAGTAGCAACCATGTGTGACTTCCCTTTCTGCCTGCCCTCGAATGTTTTGCTCAGCTCCCCAGACTCGCTCTCTTCACGTCCCTTGGGTGCGAACGAGGAGCTGCCTGTTTCTGCATGAGGGAAAAACCAAGATGGCGGGGCGAAAGACAGTTCTTAGCTGTGTACAGCAGGGGTGGGGGATCTTGTTCAGTTTGAGGGCTGCCTTTCCTTCTTAGCCACCTTCCTTCCAGGGGCCATTTGGCAGTAGTGGGTGGGACCAGATGTAGATGCAGATGGAACAATGAAGGTGAACTGTACCTTCATATAGTGGGCAAGCTCCTGCACATGCTCTCCCCTCTGGCCAGGCAAACGTGGCATTTTCAGAACACAATCCAGCCACGAGTAACACCCCATGAAAGAAGCAAAGTAGGACAATGGGTGGTGGTTTGGAGAGACTCTCATGGATCAGATAGAGAGGCTTGGAGCATCTCTATAAAGAGGAGTGCAGAAAACAAGGGGGGAACAAGCCTTGTAAACTTCTCTTTTGTGCTGTGCAGGGGTAAGGCTGCACTTGCATGGCGGGGAGCAAAAGGCACTCTGCCCACATTTCAAAGCTTTTTAAATATAACCCTGCTGGCCCATTGCTTGATCCAAAGATCTCCTTCTGCAGCAGGGTGCTGCTGTGTGTGGCTCTGTGAATACTAATCTTTCTTTTCTTTTTTAAATTGTATAAAAAAAATCCCAAAATTAGCATATCCAAGAAAAAAACTTAGCATTCCATCTTATAGAACCTTGTATAAAGTTTTCTGACTAATTGCTCTCACTTTTTAAAAAGTTTGTGTCCAAAGAGTGGCTGTCCCAGGATTAAAAAAATTAAGATTCTTTAATTATTATTAAATGATGAAAATAAAAATTCTGGCCAAAATTGAAGGGCTGTTCTGAGGTCACAATGCACGTGAAGAGCTTGGAACGCATAAAGTGCTAAATATTTTCTGGTGACATTTTCTTGTAGCAGCTAGGGGGGCAAATTATAGTCCCCAACTCTTCAGATAAGGCATTCTGCAAGCTTAATAATTCCACCCCTCTCCCTCTTTCCTTCCAGGGGCATGGCCTGTTCTTATTGACGACTTCGTGGAATTTGCACGCCCTCAAATTGCTGGAATAAAAAGTACGACAGTGTAGTGCTAAATGAACCTTCTAGAATGTACATAGTCTGTACAAAATAAACAACATGGGGGAAAATTGCACAGTCAATTTCTGCTGACTGACTGAACAGGACTGAAGACCAATCCTCAAGAAATAAAGGCTGGGGGTTGAGTCAAACCTTTAAGGATCTACTTTGGACCATATCAGACGATGGGTGGTTTGGGCTTCTCATCTAGCCTGGGCCAGCCTTGCCCACTTGAAAACTCCAGCATTGTGGATATCATTCTTTTTCTTTTTTAAAAAATGAAGCACCCTAATCCTTTCCATAAATCTTAAAATGCTTTTTGGATTTTTTTTTTTAATTTCTTGTTCCTCCTAAAGGCACATGCTGTCCTCACCAAGCAAAATCTTTTGACGTAATAATTTCACAGATCAGCATCGCAGTCTGTTTCAGAAAAGCTTCAAGCAGCACATCTTTGGGCTAGCTGCAAAGACTTTGCTGAGAATATCCTAAAAGAGTGATTCGTTGGATCTGGTTCCGTACGGTCCGTTCACAGCTATTGTCTATGTGAGTGGCAAGGGGTTTCTTTGCTTTGTTCTAAAGCAAATGTCAAAGATACCCTGGCAAAAGGTCTGGGCTTTTCTGCCCGCCAATATCGGGCTATCCATCTATGTAGGTGCTTGACTGAAGTTCCGTTGTGTGTAACAGTGAACGCTGCTGAAACGCAGGACAGATACGGCGCTCAACAGTATCCATATTTTAATAATCTAGTCGGAAACACTGGGTGCCTAATGTTGAAAGGTGAACCATCCTTTAGGGCCCCGATCCTCAGTAGCTGGGCCATGTGAATCTTGCTAAGTCTCTGCCTCTTCTTGCTGTCCCCCCTGCCAACACTTGGTGGCTTCCCTTGTCTGCCAGCACTCCAGCCTTGACCACCGCGTTTCTTTGCAATGCCATGCATGCAGAGAGAAAGAGGTAGGACCTGGAATACCTGTGCCCACCTAAATTAGTGATACCCTCTCCACCACCACGCCCTCAGTAGACTGTCTTGCAGCTAACTTGGATGACACCATTCCAGGGCGGCAGGGGTGTCCACCTTCTTCAGGGAATTGGGGCACTTACCATTACCCCTCAATCCTTGGGGCGAAGTATCATGGGTCATGTTATTTCTAACTTCCAAGAGGGGGGTCGGGTTTTCCGATAGAAAGACCAGCAGGATTCATCCTAGAATGTGGGTGATAAGTTGCTCACAACTGCTCTTAGTTACCCAATAATTTTTTTTGTAGCATCTCTTTGTCCAGGAAATCTTTCCCGCCCCCATTAACTTCTACTGAAATGTTAAAACTTGAATACAGTACTGAATTTATAATGTTTGCTACACAATACATAGAGTCCTTGATTAGGGCCAACAGAGGTTTTTGATCGTGGGTATAACAATGAGTGTGATACGCATTTTCTTCTATACTTGATGGTTTGAGCCATTAATACAAAATTTTTATGATGTTAGCGGTACTGACATTATGGTCCACGTCCTTCATCGGTGACAGGCAACTTACCGTATTAACCGCAAATCGCTGTGGTTGTCAAAACAGAGGGATCCCTACTCCGAGCAAAAGTTCTGCCAGGCTCTAGCACATAGACACCTTGAGCAAGCAGGAACGCCTCAATTCATTTTTGCAATCGTGGCCACAGAAATCCCTGCGCGAGGTTATTGCTTCTCCTGCTTAAGTGAAGCCTTTGTGTGAGCTCCAGACTTGCTGGGTTCACAAGTTTATCTTTCCCAAGCAAGTACATAGTATAACTAGCATAATCCGGCCATATGGGTTAAGCACTATTAGTGGGAGAGTCTTAAGTGTATCGTTGACTCTTTAGTGGTGCTTAACTTTGGCTGGGTCAGGCGAAAGAAATGTTTTGCTTAACCATGGTGGAGAAACTGGGAGTGCGCTTTGGGCTCATGAACCCCTCTTCGCTTTTAGCCGTGTGTAGCAATCCCATCTCCCCAATGCTTTTAAGATAGAGTTTGAAACTTAAGTGAAGGAGTTAGTTTGCATACCTTGGTTAAAGTTGACTACAGTATTGATCTTGGTTCAAGTGCCACACTAAACACGGTTAATAAAAGGAATGGGGAGAGATCTGGCATGGGAGAGAGTTAGTGGGCGCCCCTGGGACCTTTCCACTGCACTTCATCTGCTTCTACACTTGTGTCCAGTTCACAGAGTTTGGCTTTTCCTTTTGAGCCACGGCTTTAGTCCTTGTGTTTTTACATGGCAAAAGCAGCACTTGAAACGCCTTCTGGCTATAATGTCATGTAACTTCATGAGCGATACTAAGCTGTTTTCTGGAAATCATTTCGCAGAGGAAACATGAGTTGTTTTCCCATCCGATATTAGAAGTCCTTTTCTAACCTTTAAAAAAGGAAAAGTTCAAGCTTGCCATATTGTGTCCTGTCTCATTTATCCATAAAATTAGAAAGAAAACACGTATGCACATGCTAAATAATTTTAGGGAAAATACTTGAGTATTAAATTGCTTTATCTTTTTTAAAACCTGTATGATGTTGTGAGAAAGGGGCTTCCCTTTTTCCCAGCTGTGCCCTTTTGGTAAAGCTCAGTCTTGTGTTAATTTAAGAAAACCATTAGATAAAAATTGGGAATCCCTTCTTCAGAAGCCAGAGTTGGCAAAGTCAAATATATTGCTTTACTGCTTGCATTCTTTCTTTTCTCTCTCTCGTGTAAATATCAGTGGAGACTTGAATTATGAAAACTACAAGGTGTGTGTGCTGTTTTCGGTCTTAAGAAAATTTGGGTACAGTTTTTTCAGAATGAGTCATTGATGTATGTATGCTGTGTATTTTTTGTGTTTTGGTGTTCTTTTTTTTCTTCAAATGAGATGTACTTAACTCTGTCCCTGTGGAGAAGGTTGGGGCATAAATGCTGTGCTGTTTTTTGTTTCTTTTTAAAGATAATTCCTTTTGCAATGTTAAGGCCTTTTCAACAAAATGGATTTTGCCATCAGTTTGGTACTACACAATTTATAATTACTGTGTAATTATAAAACTGCATTACATAAAGCATTGCTGTCTTAAGTAGCAGAGAAACTAAGGTTATTTGTGTGATCGCCTCTCTGAATTTTAAGAAGAGTGTTCAGTTCAACAGGCACAAACTGGTCAAATTTTCTTTTCAGTGGGAAGTGTGCTATCAAATCAGCGCTTGGTTGGATTGTGTCCAGTGGCAAGAGATGTTTGGCTTATTGTTGGCTTGCTTCTGAATGTAAATGCCCAGCTCTTCGAGAGAATGAAAAATGCCCAAACTTTATGCCCATTTGTATGTGTGTGTTGATTTTTTTTTTTAAATTAAAAGTTGTGAACCTTTTTGGGTTGATAGTATTCATAAAATCAACCCACTCTTCAACTTGGCAGTAATCGTCCCCTTCACAAATCACTTTCTTTTGCCAAATATTAGAAAAAGTGAATGCTTAAACAAAATTCAAACCCTCATATTTGATTTTTATATATATATATATATACCAATATGTAGAATTAGAAATACCTTGCTACATGAAAATATTTGGGAATCAAGGCTTTTATTTCAGTCACGTGATCAGAATCTGTAAGTTAAATTGTAACTACCTAGAAAAATCCCTCCAACAGACCAGAGGCAATAAAGTTCCGGCCCAGTTGTCATGGTGAAACTTTCTCATGAATTATTTTGTTTAAAAACAATCCCAAACTTGATGCACTCTAAAAAATTTTTTTAAAGCAAAAGCAACTCATGGCAAGGAATGAGAAAGCAGAACCTTGCTAACAGCCATGACATGCCATGACTTTCTGGTTGCACAGTGGAGGGGTTTTTATTCCCAGCCGTGGCACATTGCTTTGAGATTACTTGGGGCGGGTGGGGGAGAGAGACTGAGGAACCTCCATGTTTAATGTGGTTGGTCCAAAAGCTACAGCATTTGTCTCTTGAACAACCTGTTAAATAAAGTAACTTATTTCTTAAAACTGTTCTCTGATGAAAATCCATTTGAGTAAGTTAAAAGACGATTCATATAGCTTTAAAAGCTTTAAGGTAACTTTTCTCACAGGTCTTGTTTTCAAGATCATAGAGTTGGAAGAGACCACAAGGGCCGAGTCAAACCCCCTGCCAAGCAGGAAACACCATCAGAGCACTCCTGACATATGGTTGTCAAGCATCTGCTTAAAGACCTCCAAAGAAGGAGACTCCACCACACTCCTTGGCAGCAAATTCCACTGTCGAACAGCTCTTACTGTCAGGAAGTTCTTCCTAATGTTTAGGTGGAATCTTCTTTCTTGTAGTTTGGATCCATTGCTCCGTGTCCGCTTCTCTGGAGCAGCAAGATGTGACAGGAATTTCCAGAGGGCTCTTGAGCAAGAGGAGCAGGTTAACTTAGGAACGTTTTACACATTACACAGAGGCAGATCTCGATTTTGCTCTCGATTGTGCCGCGAGTGTAAACTCTACATGGCTTCTTAATGAATGTACCTACGTGCTACATGCATTTATATTTATATTTTGGGTGTACACCTAGAATTGACGTGGAGGTAAGGTTTCCACCCTATGCACCAAACTCCATACCTCTGAATAAACACTTGTAGGAGTTGTTAAGATTCTTTACACGTTGTCCTCGCTGGAATCTAGTGAAAAATTGAGGTCCAGATCTCATCTGGGGGGAAAACCGTTTATCAGCAGTGTAATGTTACAAAATCAGCAGCCCCAAAGTATGGTACACAAAGTTTCGATTTCTTGGCTTCCCCCAATTTGTGATTGCTATAATGATGTTTAGGTGCTTGTGAGCCAACTCTCCATTCACTAGATATTTAGAACACACACACCCCACCCTAATTTCATGTGGGTGGCAAGGAAGGGGGAAATGGAGACTGCATTGCAGAGCCCTAACCACTACCAGCTTTGTATTAAACCACAGAGCCTAGGACTTGCCAGAAGGTTGGCGGTTCGAATCCCCGTGACGGGGTGAGCTCCCGTTGCTCGGTCCCTGCTCCTGCCAACCTAGCAGTTTGAAAGCACGTCAAAGTGCAAGTAGATAAATAGGTACCACTCCGGTGGGAAGGTAAACGGCGTTTCCGTGCGCTGTTCTGGTTCGCCAGAAGCAGCTTAGTCATGCTGGTCACATGACCCAGAAGCTCCCTCGGCCAATAAAGTGAGATGAGCGCCACAGCCCCAGAGTCGGCCACAACTGGACCTAATGGTCAGGGGTCCCTTTACCTTTTACCCGCTGCCAGCTTTGTGTGCCAGCCACCAGCACTTGGCCCAAGAGCTTCCCTTGGAGGAAACGAAGGTTTTTATCCCTGCGCTTGAATATCCCAAGAGGTCACCTCAATCTCTTCCTAGCGCAGCGTGACGGCGGGTGCTCAGGAGTCCAAACTGAGTAATTCAAGAGCATCATTTGCAATCCTTGCTACACCTGCAGCTGCCTTTGTGGTTGTATAGCAATTTCTGATTTGGGCAGGCAGGTTGGTGTGTACTGGCCCTATTTTTCTTCCTCGATGAAAAGCACAACATGAGCCATGGCTATTTGCTGTGGTGGATTATTCGTGTAAATATAAAGCACTGTATAACAGGTTTAGGTTTTGTTTTTTTTTAGCTTGATATTTTAACTGTAGACCCGACAGTGTAGGGTAACAAACAAGAGATACTGGATTATTGTTCTATGGGTGAATGAGTGCGTGTTAACACTAGCTGCTATTGTGATGCATCCTAAAGAAAGCTTGCAAGTATTGCAGCTCTGCTTTTAATGGGACTAAACAAGAATCTAAACCAATGCATTAAAATCTGCAGAGTAAGGATGGGGAGCTGTGGCCCTCCAGGTGTTAGAATCAAAAAGTTTGAAGGGCCCTTGGATTCAAGTGAGAGGCTACTGAAGCCTCATCCCTACTGTGGAAGCGCAATGAAACACACAAAACACTGGAAAAAGCTGCCACCTTCTATTTGAACTCCTTGCTTGCTTTTTTTTAAAAAAAGGCAGATGGATAGCAGAGTTGCTGAGCTGCAAACCTTTTTCCTTCCTCTACCTGTGCACAGACAATTTGCAGAATGCACTAAAACATGCAATTCCTCACCCTCAAATCCTTAAGCACCCATTCTTAAGCAGTGAAGACAAGACAAGTGGCATAAAAGTCAAAAGATTTATTCAATAAATATAATTTCCATAAACTTTTGTAGAACAACCTATTGACATAGCAGTACGGTCAGCACGCTATATTAAACTCTGTTTCCACAGAGGATCTAAAAACGATGGTAGAGGTGGCCACAGTGCCCGGGGTCAAGATTCCTTGGTACCTATTATTGCTCTGGTTCCCAACAGGCAATGCTGCTTTAATGTCCCTCTTGCACAGTTTCAAACAGCTAAGGTGGGGCTGCATTCGGTGCTCCTTCCAACGGCACCATGCAGGGGCCTTTTCAAACCCTGAGAGCAGTGCACCCCACCAGGCCTGTCCACAACTGAGAATCAAGAGGGCTTGCTGTTTCTTCATGAAGGAGGACCAATTTGCAGGACCTTGAATCAAGCATGTTTGATGAAGCACAGTCTTTGGCATAGTAAGAATAATGTCTCATACCTGAAACCACCCTCGTTTTAAAAATAAAGTATTTCCCAGCTTCTTTAAAAAAACACAAGTCAGTAAATATTTAATCCTGCAGCTAAGTAACAAAATAGGCTTTCTCTGAAATGGCAATTCCTGTTGAAAATGGTGAGTACACACACAACAAGCACTATCTGTCACATGGGATCTCATTGAAACCTAAATTCTGCCCCAAGACGGAGATTATGAGCTGTGCTTTACCCGACCCCCCCCCCCATTGATTTTAGTGAGACCGAATTACAGCACAATCCTATCCAAGTTCACTCTGCTACAAAAGTCCACCATGCACAGTGGAGCTAAGAGACAGGAGGTTTGAGCATGATCAGCCATCCCTTTGCAGTGATTTTTCTCCAACTTGGTGGCCTCCAGCCACTGCATGTGGTACTTCAACAAGAGGACGCCAAGTGAAGGAAAGCACAGCCTGAATACTTCCTAATATGTCTCTGAGCCCTTCTCAGTCACTTATCATTCTACTGTCCATCAGCTGTTCCAGAGGTTCAATGCATTTACATGACACACGGCAAAAAGGATAAAGATGGCCATAGTTGTGTCTGCCACCAAATTATTGTTGGCATTGCTCCATAATAAGCACACAGGCTCTACTTGTAGTCAGTCCTTCAACATTTCCAGGGTCCAGCGTTAGTCACATTTCTCAATGTGGGGCCCGGGTTTAACACAAACGTCCCTCCTCAAGCCAGTCTACACTGCAGAAGTTTGGGTTTGCATTCCTTATCCCTGGGGAACCCTGGAAGTTCTGTAAGTGTTGGCAAATGTGTAGTACCTGCACCCAATTGCAATCCCTGGGATTTTAGGGAGCGGAGCCACAGCAGGTTTCCGCAGCATCCTTATGACAATGGGTATGTGTTACAGGAAGCTACTATGCATCAACTTCCTAGCCCATCTAGCTCAGTAGTCTACATTGGTTGGCAGCTCTTCGGGGTTCAGTCCAAAGTGTTTCAAAGCCAGTTGATGCCAGGGCCTAAACTTAGAACCTTCTGCGTTCAAAACAAGGTCTCTACACTTGAGCTACCTGAACTCCAGCTCCTGGCTGCTTTCCCCCAGCTTTTCCTATTGAGCATTTAAGTCATTCCAGCATGATATATATAGAGATTTCAATAAACAGTGGTGCCTCGCAAGACGAAATTAATTCGTTCCGCGAGTTTTTTCGTCTAGCGAATTTTTCGTCTTGCGAAGCACGGTGTCGGAAAAGTTTTGGAAAAGCTTCAAAAATCGCCACAAACCTCAAAAAAGGCTACCACACCGCGTTCTATGAGTTGCTCCTCGAAGTCAAGTCACAACTGTATTAAGGGTGTTAAGAAAAATGAAACAAACTTGCAAAAAACGCAAGACGTTTTCGTCTTGCGAAGCAAGCCCATAGGGAAATTCGTGTTGCGAAGCAGCTCAAAAACCGCAAAACCCTTTCGTCTAGCGAGTTTTTCGTCTTGCGAGGCATTCGTCTTGCGGGGCACCACTGTACAAATGTTCTACTGATTGCATGTTAGATACACTTGGAAAGTGAAGTTCACAAAGCAATCAAATTTGGAATATTAAATTTTAAAGAAAGATTCTATTCAGCCTTAAAAACTTGGGGGGGGGGCAGGTCAAAAGAATGTTTCAGACTACCTTCTTTCAGGGACGCAGGTGGTCCTGTGGGTAAAACCTCAGCGCCTAGGACTTGCCGATCGCATGGTCGGCGGTTCGAATCCCCGCGGCGGGGTGCGCTCCCGTCGTTCAGTCCCAGTGCCTGCCAACCTAGCAGTTCGAAAGCACCCCCGGGTGCAAGTAGATAAATAGGGGCCGCTTACCAGCGGGAAGGCAAACGGCGTTCCGTGTGCTGCGCTGGCTCGCCAGATGCAGCTTGTCACGCTGGCCACGTGACCCGGAAGTGTCTGCGGACAGCGCAGGCTCCCGGCCTATAGAGTGAGATGAGCGCACAACCCTAGAGTCTGGCAAGACTGGCCCGTACGGGCAGGGGTACCTTTACCTCACCTTTTTTCAATGGCTGAGCAATGTTTAGCACTACAAAATGCAGCTTCACACAGGGCGATACCGGTGAAACTTTACATGGGCAGAGGTTGTGCAGGCCCACTGAAGGCAACGGGACTTTGCAGGGAGTGTTTTTGGTACGATGCCCCCTCCTGCAAATCTCCAAACATCCTTAAATATGCATAGCATGTTTTAAGCAGACAAAACTCTATAGTATTTGGAAATAAGTAGACTCCTTGGGACTCTGCAGATACCCCCAAACTATTGCAAATAGAGCTGCATGTAGGAGATGCCTGACCCACTGAGTCCCTGAGTCCCAAGCTTATTTCTTGTCTGTTGTCATTAGGAGTTTCTTTCTCCCAGCAGCTGAACTTCTGAGGATGGCCAAGTCCCCTTTTGTGGAAAAAATCTGTAAAGTCTGAACTGGTTCTAAACAAGGGGACCTAAACACCTGATTTCCATGGGCATTTAAGTCTCCTCTCCACATTGTACTCTCCAAGCCATGGGTGAAGAACTCATGGCCTGCCCCATGTTAGTGAACTACAACCGCCATCATTCCAGACCACTGGCCATTTTGTATTGGGCTCGAGGGAGCTGGACGTTCCTTACGCCTGTTCTCATGATAAACAAGGCCCAATTGTCAAAGGTTACTGTGAGAGGAGGATTCTCTTCTGTCCCTGTTGAGCCAGATACATCCCAATATTTTCTGTTGAGGGTAACATTTGGGGCAGCAGCAGAAAGCTTGTCAGCAATGCCAAAATACAACAGATGCAAGTTGCAAAAAGACAGCCGCAAAACTCTTCCCAGAACCACTCCCACACCAACACCAACGTGGAGAGCAGGGAACATGCTCCACAATCAAGGTGTGGCATTCAGAAAAGGCACACCCCACTATGAATGGGGATGCCACAAACCTGGCCATGTGCAGACTGGGGTTGGAAGAAAGAACGGACTTGGCCAACGAAGCAACGCACAGAGCTGCCCGTAAGGTGGACAGTCCATGTTGGCTTGTTCTGGGCACGACTGTGCCAGACAGCATGAGGCTATATGCACAATGTCACACTCTGTAAGAGAGATGGCTTTCTGAGTCACTTGAGTACCTCCAGAAGCCCCATCTAGAAATCCTAAGGAGCAAAGTCAAGGGTTTCATGCAGATGCAGTTCTCCGTTGCCAACGTTTTTGCAGAGCTCCTACCGTGGTGAAGGCTTCCACAGTGATATGAATGAAGAAGGCCCTGTTCGTACATCATGCCTCTTCGCAGGGTTTCAGACTGGGAATCTTGTATGAACATTTGACTGCTGAACTGCAATTTTGCAGTTCAGATTCGTCCAGGGAATCGGCAATACGCAACGCTAATTTGACACTAGGTTTCCTTGTGTGTATTCCGTGAACTAGAGAGACTTAACAGAACTTACCCCTTACCTAAAATCAGTAAAGCAGGAAAATGGGCCCACTCTACTTTTCCTGGCTGGTCTTAACAGGTACAAATATGTTATAATTCATGAATTTCACACTTGATTCATTTTGTTCGGCCTATGGCTGAACCTAGAACTAATCAGACCAAGAAACCAAAATGCACAAACATTATTTTTTTTTTAAAAAAAAGATAAAATTATAAAAGCATCTGTGGTCCAATACAAAATATATTAGCTCTGCTTCCATTTGCCCCAGGTCCTGTTTATCATGCACAAAACAAATGGTACAATGAAATAAATCTTCTCTGACTTTGCTTTTTCCCCTCAGAAAGAGAATTATACCTGGGCTTGGACAGATGGACTCTTATACGCTTCCTGAATTTGTTTAAATACATGCTTCTTCTGCGCCCTTACATACACTGAGGAGGGGAGGAGAGAGAGAGGAGGGAGAAATGGGAAGTTTTGAAAAAATGAAGTCAATCACTTCAAATTGCGCAACTGTGTACAAAAGTATTTAAAAATCTAACTCTTCAAACACTCTTTTTTTTAAAACTTAAGTTATACACTTCAATAAATGCTTGGAGCTGGATTATTTGTCAAGCCTGATGCCTTTTCTAACCTTTTGCCTGAAAAGATGAAATGAGAAGATGAAATGAAAAACCAGGAGGGCAACAGAATGTATGAATTAGTGGTTTATGTCACTGAGAAAATGGACTGAATAAGGAGAAAAAATGGAGACAAAATCATTTATGCAAACAGCAGCTATCTGATCACAAGGGGTGTCATCCACCGGGAACGCCTGCCTTCCTTTGCGCATCTAAACTGAAATGCACGGGAGCTGTGCCAGAGTGCTGCTGGCGTCTACTGAATACCCCGCCTTTCTAAGGAAAACATGAACTTGTGGCAAAAAAACACTTGCAGACATTCCTAGAAATGACAGTACCTGCAAGCAGAGGACCCAACCCAGAGGTCAATGCAATGAGATCCAAACACGGAACGGGGTTCTTTGAGGCTTGCTGCATTTTTGGAAGCAGCCACCGACGCAGTTAGTTAAGGCTGCCTTCAAATCAGCGTGGTGGGAAAAGCAATGACACTTCCAAAGTGGACATTTATAGGGGCACGTGGCTGGTGAGAGCAGCAACCCCACTGGTGCCTGGCAAAAGATGAAGGGTGTCATGAGCTCATCGCACTCAATGCAGTTGAGCCCCGATACGGAAGCGAAACACAATGGCCTCATTTTACGCATTTTTTTTTCTTCCCACCACCAGGAAGATGATGCTCTTCTCAGTGTCGCTCATTACCTGTTTGGCTCAAAAAGGAAACTGCAGTGAACATGCGAGCAATTTGCACAGGGGTGGCATTTTGAAATGTGAACTCCTGCACAGGGATGATACGGGATTCATAAAAGGGCTGCCACTAAGTCTGCAGTCCCTGCAAAAACCAGGAGAATAATTAACTGCTTAAAAGTGCTCTCCTATTAAGAGGATAATATTACTAAATAAATATATGGAGGGGGGGGAATGTGTACAAAAAAGCAGCCCCCTGATCATGCATGCCTGGGGAACAAAACGATTATTCATTCAACAACACTTTGCTGTGATTTTCCATGTTCAAAACTTCCAGGTAGTCTAACAAGTGTATGACAAATATTGAGTTCTCAATTTGTGGAGATGTTGGAGCTACCACATTAATAGTGCTAGCAACGTCCTATCTTGATTATCTTCTT
The DNA here is from genome assembly GCF_964188305.1 of Podarcis bocagei. NCBI lineage: Eukaryota > Metazoa > Chordata > Lepidosauria > Squamata > Lacertidae > Podarcis > Podarcis bocagei. The sequence goes on from NC_138128.1 coordinate 10,211,726, forward strand.
AAGATTACGGATCTCTGGACAGCAAATCAAACTACATCTTTCCTTTTAAAGTAATTCCAACATATTGTTGTTGATTGACTCGATCATGGAAAACCAAGAGTATCCATCTGAAGAATGCCAATAGGCTTCAGCTCCATTAAATGGCATTTTCAACATGGTTCGTTGCAAATGATAATCTGGAACCTTCAAAATCAATATTCTTATAGTAGGACAACCCATAACTGCTTTCCAGCGACATTCAAATGAAATACAAACTATTCCACCCAGGCTGTTTGGAATGGAACCCAGAGGAAAATCTCCTTAAATCTTCTGCAACAATTTGGGGGGAAATAAAGAGACATTCCAGGACAAAAATACTTTTCTTTAAAAAAAAATTGGGGGTGAGGGGTGGGTAGCAGATTTACTAAACCAGTGGTATACTACTGAATCTGTAAGCTAGCAAACTTATGGATTTCCAAAAGACACTGAGAAAAGTCTCAACATATGATTGAGTCCATTGTGGACAACGTCAAGATGCTTCGGTCGTTGGTATAGAAGGGTTCCGTAGAGCTCCATGATCTAAAGTAACAATAAGAAAGAAGTTTTGCTGACTGGAAATGTGAATTTCTGTTTGGAAAAAAGTGGGGAGGGGGATTTTAAAAGAATTAAAAAAAATAAAAGCAAACGGAAGCGAGTCAAGGGTCTATGTTTCCCCCTCTGGTGTGAATAGTTTAAAAGCAGGGAGGCCTTCCAGAAGTTGCTGGACTCCAACTCCCATGAGCTCCAGCCAGCACGGCCAATGACCAGGGATGATCATGGGCATCATCTGGAAGGGTCCTGGGTTTCAAATCTGGGCTTTGTAACATTTTGAATGCGATCAACAGAGATGCAGAACATTCCCCCAGAAAAATGGAGAAAAGCTTCATGTTAGAAGCACCCCTATTACTAGCTCATAATTCTGTAAACAATTATGCCCCTTTACACATATGGGGCTTGTTTTCATGTAGTGGCCATGATTCGGAACCCAACTCCTGTGGAGGATTCTCAAGATTGTCTACAGGAGAATTGCTGCTTATCATGCACTAGAGGTGGCTAACCTGTGGCCCCCCAGAACAATATCCACCATCCCTGACAATTGGCCACGCTTGATGGGGCCAATGAGAATTGCAAGTCAACATATGGAAGGGGCCATAGGTTAGTCACTCGTGGCATGCAGTGAAGAGCAGGATCGTCTAGCCATTGTGGAATATTTTCCTCTCATTGAAACAAGCGTGAAACCTTTGTTAAAGATGCGTATTAGTGGCATGCAATTGTGCCACTCGTATTTCGGGAGAAAGGTGTAAATGAGCACAGGTACTTGATTGGGAAGTTAAAAAAAACCACACACACATTCGGAACAAAAACCAAAAATAAATAATAATGGAAACATCCATCTCCATCCCAGCTATCTGAAATATCTTGAGGAAGTAGCTGTGAACATGTATCATTAATAAAACCACACGATTCAGTATTAGCACTTGAGTGACTAATGCAATGACGAACAGTTTGATTGATGGAAGACAGACGAGCAACATATTTTGGCAACTTAGAAAAGTCATGCACAAATTCTTGTTTTGAAAAATCAATGAAAGCTCAGAATAGAAATCATATTTTAATTTTAAAGCATTAAAAGAGGATTTCATGTGCTGTACCCATTTCCCCTTCACTCCAAGCATTTAACAGCATTAGATGAAACAAAAGCATTCCCATTCAGAATGTCACCAGGTACTGATTTCACATTCCAGTTCTCTTATTTGACAGAATATTCAGTGCTGGTAATCATGGGTGTCACACAATGTCTTCGAGCCAATAAACCAGGTAAATTGTTAGCATGGGTAAGTCAAGAGACTTGATGGATACTGTTGGCCATGTGGAAAAATCGTAATACTGGAAGTGGATAACTGAAATGGCTGAAACAGACGTTCTACCTATACTACCAATCATATGGAAAACAGAGCCTGAAGACGTGTGTTTCATCTGACAACAGACAATCCTGGGACAGATAACTAGAAAGTTCTCAGCTCACACCCAAAGTGTTATCAGTCATAAGCACATGGCGAGTCTACTGTCACTAAGCTTACTTATTTCACCCTGGTCCAATGACTCAGGACAGACACTGAGGCCCCCCTGCTAAGAACAGGTTCCCCATTCATTCCCAGTGCAGCAGCTGATCTGAATACATGCTCTGCAGCCTTTCATGAAAGTGAATGAGGACTTCAGGTGCCCAAGAGTTTATTCTGGGTGCACATCTCAGTGCTCCGATAGATTCGGGGAAGAAATACTGAAGACTGATACTGTCCTGTCTGTCTCAGATCACAGTGATTTGGGCAACATCTACTCCATGTCTAGAGCACAACTGCTCTAAATCCATGATTTTAGGGAATCAACTTTTACTCTACAATTGCTGCATTATAATCTTGACAAAGAGACAAGCTACAATTCCAAACTGTCTGAGGAATGGTGCTGTGCAATTTACAAAGTAAAACTGGGCCAGGAAAATTATTAAGTCTCTTTCAAGTGATGATCTAAAGCAGCGGTTCCCAACTTGTGGGTCCCCGGATGTTGTTGGACTACAACTCCCATCATCCCTGAGCTCTGGCCTTGCTAGCTAGGGTTGATGGGAGTTGTAGTCCAACAACATCCGGGGACCCACAAGTTGAGAAAGGCTGATCTAAAGGGAAACCAAATTATTTCAGCAGAATTTAAAACCAAAACAGAAAATGCTGCGGGGTGCGCTGCGATGCTGCCAAGTCATGTTCTCGGATTGCTTTTTAAGATGCATGGTAAGTTCGAGAGGGTACTATTCTGTCAAATAGGAGACTTTAGTCACACCATGCTGGCCATACACTTATAGATGATGCAGAAACAAAAGCAAAAACCATCAGAATTGTTAGCCAAAGTTGAAGATGAAGCAGATTATACCTACCTTTTGTGAACATCATGCATAGCCAGAACCTTTGTGATATTGGCCTGGTTTGCATATAACACTAAACCCAACGATGGCTTAGCAAGAACAAGAAAGCTTCGCTCCACCCCCCAGTCTTGCTGCTGCTGCTACTCAGAGCTAAACCACGGCTGCACACTCTTGCCTTGCATAGGAATCTGTGCTCATGGTTTGTCTCACTTCCAGAAAACCATGAGCTGCAACAGGCAATTTTCCCCCCCTTGAGTAGCCGCTCGTGGCATGTTGGCACGCGAGCCAGATTTGCACGTAACTCTAGGTCTATCCATGGTTTAGCTCCGAGTAGTACGGTGGCCGCAGGGCCGGAGAGGGAGTGAAGTGGCTATGATTTTCCAGAACGTGGTTATCAATCGGAGGTGTTAGGAGAAACTCAGCTGCAACAGGTGATTTTCTACCCCACAAATATCTCTCTGTGTTTGTGTCACGCTGTTTCCTCCCGGCTACCCTAGTTTCAGCAGAAGGACGAAGTTGCAGACAAATTCTGCAGATTCTAAAATTTGCTGTTTTAAAACGGTTCCAAACATAATAGTGCTCGTCAAGGATATTTATATGGGCTCTATTGGATATACTGCTTTTTTTAAATAATAAAAAATAGGTATCTACAACTGAAAGAACATTTAGCACTGATTTCTGAATGGCATGTATTGCAGATAGAAGTAGAAAAGTCCCAAAAATTTTAAAACTGTTATATTGAGCTGCTTTGGCTCCGTCAAGTTTTGCTATTCAGTTGTACGTATATAAAACTCCTGTTCCATATTGTTTTAAAAGTAGTTTTTTTTAAAAAACAAAACACTGCCAATGAACAAATAAAAGCCCCAAAATAAAATAACACCCTCCTCAAAGCGTTCCTTTTACATTTGCAGAGGAAGTTATATTTCAGGGGAGAAAATGCAACCTTTGTATAACTAGAATCAGACACTGCAATATATGACTAGTGAGCAGACAGACACTGAACAAACAAGGGATTGCACAAACCGTTTTCTAATTTGCGAACACAAGGAAGAGCTAAATCAGGGGAATAAATCAGGACAGTGATCAGATTTTGAGGAAACGGAAATACAAGGCAAGAGAAGAGGGGGGAAATCACATTGATATATGCACACAAGAAAAGGAGAAGCCAAAAACGGAGCTTTTTTTGGACTGCGGCACACGCACAAAGCTTGGCATGAGCAGAAGCTACTCTCTTCTGCTCCCTGGCAAATGCACTCGGATCACTTGTTGGTATTGCAGAGAGCAGGGGAGCCCCGGCTCATGTGCAGCTTCATGCGTATGTCAAAGCCGCTCTAGGCACACTGAAGCTGCTGGATCGGACGACGTCGCGGGAAAAATTCAGGAAGTTTTCGGAACAAAATACCAATACAAAGGCAGCTTCCTTTCTTGCACTCCACTGAAAGGGCTTACAGGAGAAGCAGAAACACTGATCTTTTGAGATCCAAAAATAAAAAAGGGGGGTGGGCCCTATGAGGAGCGCCGCCTGCCTTTCCTTAGACATCTACAGCTGCCGGCTCGTCGTGCTCCAGTTTATAAGAGAACCGTCGGCAGCAAAGGCAATTGAGAGAAATTCCACACCTGTTGATTCGCGTCGGGCTGCAGCTCCCCATCATTCGCTCCAGCATTCTTCTAAGAGGCGCACATGCTGTTTCTCCATCTGAGAAGCAGCACATGGAGTCCAAGCAGTTGATACCTGCACTTGTCTCAGTAAGCTGAGGGGGTGGGGAAGACAAAGGAGAGATCAGCGTATCAGATTCCTTTTCTTATTTCCTTTCTTTGCTATTACAGGTCACAAACCTCTTTAGAGAAAACAGGGGGGGGGGAGCAACACAAATCTTAGGAGCATGAACGCAATACGTATGAGCTAGCCTACATGCCTCCTTCTTGCAGATCCTGTAAACTTATGTTGGGCAATTCAGTATAATGGAGGTGCAGCAGTGATGGGACACCATTTAAAACAGGGGTAGGCAACCTAAGGCCCGGGGGCCAGATGCGGCCCAATCACCTTCTCAATCCAGCCTGCGGATGGTCCGGGAATCAGCGTGTTTTTACATGAGTAGAATGTGGCCTTTTATTTAAAATACATCTCTGGGTTATTTGTGGAGCCTGCCTGGTGTTTTTACATGAGTAGAATGTGTGCTTTTATTGAAAATGCATCCTCTGGGTTATTTGTGGGGCATAGGAATTCGTTTATTTATTTATTTTCAAAATATAGTCCGGCCCACCACATGGTCTGAGGGATGGTGGACCGGCCCACAGCTGAAAAAGGTTGCTGACCCCTGATTTAAAACCTGGACACCTTGCCATTAACGAGAGCACTTTCTTTTGCACTAGATCCAAAATGGGAAACCAAAACAACAACATTAGCTACGAGGTCTGGGACCCAGGATACTCACCCCTCATCCCTGGCCCATGGTGCCCCACTAGCTATTTCTTCTTTCTGTTTAGGTCTCATTGGCCTAACCCAGACCATACTTTTGCCCCTGTTGTTATTTTCCCCACTTTCCAGCAGTGCCCACAAGGTCAAAAGCAGCTTTGACTCAGCAACCTACAGACAAAGTCTCATTGACCTGCTGGGTTTGAACTCAACAAGTGGGAATCACTTCTGTGGCTGCGTAAATGGAGAGAAATAAAAGGAAACGACGAGGAAACCATTTTGAATTGGCATATGCCCGACATCCTGCCAACAGCTGCTGCTGCTGCTACCGTGACAGCAGGGATGATTTTTATCGAGAAACAAACGAAGGGACATCCGTTTTCTTATGTGGCGTCAAGGTGCTAAACCTGAGAAGGCAGGTGATTGGAGCTCCTTGGAGGAAGTGTGTGGTACAAATACCAATCAATAAAATTATTTCCACTTGAATTAGGGAGTTTGGGGAGACAGAGCTGGGCAAAGGAGGGGGAAAAACATGTTTAAAGTAGTAACATTAACAACCACCAATAGCACAAAGGGTAAACAAGCAGCAGGGCATTCAAGCTGAAATGAACAACAAAAAAGTAGGCTTGTCTTATTAGTTAGTATGAAACCGGCTAGCGGAAAGAAAGGCACTGAGGACCCCCCCCCCAAAAAAAAAACCCCCAAATGGTTAGTGAGGGGAAAAGCAACAATTACATACACGCTTGAACATCTTAGCTGAAACCCATGTCAGAAGTGTCACAACTTTTTGTACAACCTCAAAACCACATTTCAGAAATCTCACAAACGCTGCAATTGTCAACTGAATTGAAGCTTATCGCTGGCACTTAAACAGCCATTTTCTACTGTAAGACTCATAAGCCTAATGTCTGCACACCCCTGCCCTAAATGGCCTCAGCCCAGTATAGCTGAAGAAGCGTCTACACCCCCATCATTCAGCCCGGACACTGAGGTCCAGCTCCAAGGGCCTTCTGGTGGTTCCCTTCCTGTGAGGTTACAGGGAACCAGGCAGAGGGCCTTCTCGGTAGTGGCACCCGCCCTGTGGAACGCCCTCCCATCAGATTGTCAAGGAAATAAACAACTCTCTAACTTTTAGAAGACATCTGAAGGCAGCCCTGTTTAGGGAACCTTTTAATGTTTGACGCTTTATCGTGTTTCTAATTTTCTGTTGGGAGCCACCCAGAGTGGCTGGGGAAGCCCAGCCAGATGGGCGGGGTATAAATAATAAAATTATTATTATTATTAGACAGCTTAATGCCCTTCTCTCCTCTTTCTTCCATTCACTCCCACATCACCACAGTCCTGCTGAAATAAAACCAATCTTCTCCCAACTTCGACTTACCAAGACATATTTGACTACATTTGAGAACAGTGCCCCTGGACGCTTCAGGTTCCTTGAACATACCCACCCATCCACCTCTCTGGTGGGTCTCCAACCCTCCAGTGGTGCTCAGAGAGGTCCAAGAGACTACAGGAAGAAGAGAAAACTAATGGGCCCTCCTACAGACAGATCTCTTTGGGTCCTACCCAGGAAGTCCTTTCCCAGAAAGGGGAAAATGTTCTATGGACACCAAGCAACAGACCAGACTACAGGCTACAAAAATAAGAGGAACTAGCTGAAGTCTGCTACATTTCCGAGAAGGATAACCAACAAGTGGCCTTCCCATCATTTTTGAACACTGACCATATTACTTGGGGCTGATGGGACTTGGGAGTTCAAAAACACCCAGGAGGACTAGCCATCCCTACTTTAAATATAATCAGTGCTCTTAAAACGCTTTTTAAAAGACTGCAATGCAGCGCGTCCCACCCCACCCTATTAGTTCTTAATGGAATTAAGAAACCAAATTAAATCAATGTGACAATATTAGTGATCAAGTTTGTTAGGAAAAAACACAAAACCAGAGGCATGCCAAGATGTCAAAAGTGCTTCATGGTGAAAAGTGCAGGGCACAGGGCACCACAGATGAATTGATTCATGATGAGCTAGATTAGGATATAGAACTCGGGTACTACCTAGGGCACACGGTCACTCTCGCTGCCTAAGGGCATCTGCTAGCAGTTGCCTGCTGTCCTCCCCTCTGTGCCTGCCTTCAGTAAAATCACATGCTGGGGTGACTGAACCCCTTTCTTCTTCCATCTAAAAAAGGACACAAAAAGCAACAGACCTTATAAAGCACCCAGCCGCTCTACAGAAATAAAGACAGCCGTTACACTCAAGTAAACGAGGCGCTCAGGGCAACATTCTCGGTGCTAGTGTACGCAATTTGCTTACCCGCAAGCTGAAATGCCAGCAAACAGAAAACAAAAATTAAACAGAGAAGATGCAAATGTTTAATCAGCAATCTGTCGTGAGTGTTTTCTGAAGAGAGCTGGTTCTATCCTTGAGCAATGCAGCAATTGTGGCACTTTAATCCACTGGGGGACGTAACCTGCAAAGCAGGGTGTCTTGAGTGTTCTGTATAGCACCTTGCACAATAATGGCAAGTAACATGAAAAAGGCTACAGACGTTTGCTTTATTGGACCCAAGAGAAGCATACTGGCCCTTGAGCATGGCTGGTCTTACAGTTTCCACAGCTGGTGGCTGTATAAATTGTGGTAAATTGCGGGGGGAGATGCGTCAAAGGCTAATGGCTTAAGCAGCACACCCTGGTAGCTGAACTAGACCCAGGGACAGTGGCTAATTTAAGACAAAAAGATGTAGAAACTCAAGCCTGTGATTAGTGTCAAGGTATAGTGATTAGTCTCGAGACAACGACTTGGGAGACCAGGTTTCAAGCCCCAGTCATCCATGAAGCTCACTGGGTGACCTTGGGCCAGTCACTGCCTCTCAGTCCAATCTACCGCACAGGGTTGTAGGGATTAAGTGAGGAGGGGAAGAACAATGCTTCCCATCTTGAGCTCTCTGGGGGGAAATGCAGGATATAAATGCAATTAATAATAATGATAATACAATCAACCTTTCCCCCCTGCTCCTACAACTTGCTCTGAGAACAGAATGAAAAATTCCAGGAGTTCTCTTGGTTTGCCAAGGTATCTCTGATGACCACAGAGGGAGTGGCTACCTTTTCTCTTCTCTCTCTCTCTCTCTACAGCAGCTTGCAGTGACTTATGGTCAAGTTGCCAGAACGCTCCTGGATCCACCCCCTGCCTCAGTTGTGATTTCACAGAATATGCTCTTCCTTGCAGGGTAAATACGGACCTGAGCATTACTGAAGACAGCTGCTTTTCAGTAATGCAAGTGAGCTTCGTTGAGAAAAGATGAAATGGGCGGGGATGAATTTTCATATCTTGTAAATATAATGCAAGAAATCCAATTCATGACGTACATAAACAAATTAGGGCTTTAAAACAAAATAAGGGGACCACTGGTCTGCTGTTCTGCATGTGCTTCTGCTAGAAAGGAGTTAATTCCTAAAAGCTGCTTCAGCATCCCTTTTCAATGTACTTCATGTACAATATCTAATAGCACTATTCTATCAACTGTTATAACTTTTACTAAAAGCATATTTAAACCACCTTACTATTGCTTTGGGTCAACATGCTCCTGGTTCCTGCCTGATTTACTTCACAACTTCAGAATGAGCAATGAGGGATTCATTCCTGGGGAAATAATGTCATTTACATGAGATATTGTCCAAGATTAGATCTGGATGCTCTGATGGCAAGAAGTTGCACAATAATTATTTTATATTGGTAAAAACAAAAAGCATGAGATCTAAACCAGGGTTTCCCAAAATTGTGTCTCCAACTGTTTTCGGACTACAGTTGCCAACATTCCTGACCCCTGGTCTTGCTAGCTAGGGACGATGGGAGTTTGTCCAAAACCAGCTGGAGACCCAAGTGCGGGAAACACTGATCTAAACAAATCTAAAGGTAATTACTATGCTCATTGTTTTTCAGTACAGTACTGATTTGCAATGGGCTTTGATAATTGGTATTTATTTTGCATTTGACAAGATTCACATACTACTTGATCAGTAAAAACCTCCAAGGGCTTTTTAAAGTAGCATACTCCCAACTCAGCTTTCCATAAAAACTAGCAATTCATTTTTAACTGCAGTATCTGCAAGCTTCAAAATTAGAACTTCAGATTTCAGAGCGTCTTTTGTGAAGGCACTCTGGCCAATGCCCCGGGCTTGGAACACAACTGTCTCCTGGAAACAGGGAATTAGGCAGAATAGCTTTAAATATGAGGGGGCTTGCAGCCTGATCCTCAGAAGTAAATGCCACCAAGTCCAATGGTATTTACTCTCACGTGTGCAGCCTTAGTCTTGTAAGCTCAGTGGAACTACAGTCTATCAGACATTTATCCATTAAAGAGATCCATATCCTGCTTTACAAATTTGTTCACAAGCTTTAAAGATAGAAAGTCGTTGAGTTCAAGGCTTTATGCTTCTGTGGGCTCTGTAATATGGTGGCATGCTCATTCCTGCACCTCCAGGCAAGGAAGAACTGATATGACCTTAAACACTACACTGGTCCAATTGAGTTTTTAGCATATCAACTCTTCCAGCAGTGGATAGTTAACAAAATAGCCAAACCACATGTCCTAGGCTCAATACATTTACCGATGAAGCTACAGTGCCATGTGGAGTCCTTTTTGGCCTTCCTTGTAAATGGTAATTAACATTTTACCTGGGAGGGGTCATTTATCAGTAAACCTGAAGAACTGTTAAAGCAGGCTGCCTCAAACTTGGCCCTCCAGATGTTTTTGGCCTACAACTCCCATGATCCTTACCTAACAGGACCAGTGGTCAGGGATGATGGGAACTGTAGTCTCAAAACATCTGGAGGGCCAAGTTTGAGGAAGCCTGCGTTAAAAATGGGAGGTCATAAGCTAAATACTTTATCTTTTGCAGATTTAGCAAGGTATGCTGGGAAACACCCACAATTATGAGGTGCTGAATTAATATTTCTGTCAAGTCTTAACTCCGTTCACAATCAACATTATCCTTAATATTTCTGTGACTTGAAAGCTGCTATTCTGATGAAAGGTGCAGAAATGCTTGAGAGTTTATTGACAACAGAAGAAAAGCAGCATATAAACGGAGATACAGGGACCCATTTATTCATGTCTGCAAAACTAATGTCCGGAATGACTTACTCATGTCTGGAAAACAGCAGAATCCACCACTGCTTCCAGACTAAGGTTTTCTTCATTTCTATTGCTAATACATCATTATAATTTGTTATTGTTGTTGAAGATCAAAAGAGAGATACTGGGTCATTGATTGCAGCAACCATGGAATCGGGTTTTTGATTCTGACATTCAGTAGCCGCCAGCGACTGACTAGGAAAGGGATTTTGGATCATAGTTGATAGCTCAATGTAAAAGTTGCCCCTGCATGTGGTTGCTGAGAACGGGGCAAATTCCACGGAAAGAACCCAAAAAATAAAACCGGCAACATCATAATGTCTGTATATAAATTTATGGTCTGATGGCACTTGGAATAACATGTATGATTCTGGTTGCTGTACCCCATTATATTATTGCCAGCAAAGCTGAAGAAAAGGGAAACCAAAATCATGAAGTGGTTGGAACAAGTGCCCTATGAGCAAAGGCTAAAATGTTTTGGAGAAAAACGTGAGGAGGAGGAAACAAAAGAGAGGTATGTAAAATTATGCACGGTATGGGGACGGTGCAGAGATGTTTCTCCCTCTATCATAATGCCAGAACCTGAGACCATCTATTGCAAGATGGATGGCTGAGGATTCAGGACAGACAGAAGGAAGCACTTCACACACTGAATAGCCAGACCAGGGTTTCCTGAATGTGGGTCTCCAGCTTTGTCGGACTACAACTCCCATCATCCCTAGCTGGCAGGACCAGTTGTCAGGGATGATGGGAGCTGTAGTCCAAAAACAGCTGGGGACCCAAGTCTGGGAAACCCTGAGCTAGTTTATGGGATTTGCTGGCTAAAGCTGTACTACTACCAACTTCAAGAGGTTTAATAGGTTAACCATATTAATGGAGATTAAGGCTGTCAGCTTACCAGCCACAGTGACTAGTAACCACTGTTGGAGGCAGTGTGGTTCTAAATACCTGCTTTTGGGGACCGCTATGGCATGTAAATCCTGGCTTGTGGGCATCCCATAGGAAACAGGATGCTGGGCTAGAACACGCCTTTATCAGATGGAGCAGAGTTCTTCTTGTGAGATTTAATGCCTTGGGAAACATCAATATTTACTATTAAATGACAAAAATCAAGCTGAAACTCAAGTCATTCTGCAAAAGCACTCGGATGGTTTGTGTTTTCACTGTTCTGTGTCAGCTTTCTGACCTTTCCCACTACACTTCCACACCACCACCATAGCAGAAAGGCTGCTTACGACTTTTGAAAAGAAAGATAAACGGAATGAGCCACTTGTATGGTGTGGTATGGCTAGAAGAAGCACAAGTACTTCAGTGGCCAAGTTTCATGTCTCCCAGTTTCCTGCCTTCGAGCAACAGGTGATGCTAAACCCACTTGGGGGCATCAACACCCAAGGCAGAAAGCAGAGGGCTGCCCACACAAAAAAATGCGGGAGTAGTCAATCACGGTAAGATATGCTATCGGCTTAAAACTATGCGAACGGGGGAAATGTGCTTTGGATAGGCTGAAAACCACAAAAGCCTGTGTGATGCCCCAAGAGTACCTAAGACATCATTTGAGTACTTCCAAATATCCAAGTCAATGCTGACACATTATTAGTACTTATTGTGATGACATTCTACCCGCCAGGGACAAGAAGTCTCGACCGTTCAAATTTTTGACAGGTCAGATCGGAACGTGTTTGCTTACATACTGCCAAGGAAACATCTGTATTGACTCCGCTGCAAAACCAATTCGGTTTTTTTTCTCTTGTGCTGTCACACACCAGCCCAGTTCGGAGAAATGTATATTGACTTAATTCACTAAGGTATGCACGAGCCTTGTGTGCACATGCTCTGACCTTGAACTGCCCCTTTCTCGGCCCATCATGAAAGAATACTTCCAAGTTTAATTGACTGCAGCTCTCCATTATGTCTGAGCTGAAAAACTACAGTTACCACAGCCAGAACAGACCAGGACCTTAAAAGCAACTTCCAACTGTGTTTTAAAATTCCCCGATTCAGAAGCAACCTGGAACTATGGCAGATTGATCCAGGAAGTGAATCCAAAAGGCAGGAAAGGGCCAATACGAGGGCAGAGCACATGGGCAGAAGCACATGGGTACATATCTTGGCATGTTAAGCTCAGAAAGGTAGGCATGTCTGAATTTGTAATTCACAGTTTAATTCAAGATGTCAGTTTTAAACCTTGGATGAGAAACACCACCTTATAACATGGATGAAGAGCAGAGCTGGAGGCCTAGAGGCCTTTAAACTGGGCCTTTATTTTTGTGCAAATTTCTCCTTTATTTGCTCTCTTTAAATCCCTGTAGATTATCACCTGCTGTTCAAGTGAAGTATGTTTCGGCTGGTAATGCATTCACTCAGTCTAATCAACACCGTCCCATCAACGGCTTGCTTACAATAAACACATCCATAGGGCATTCCGGTGCAAGACACAATATAAAGCTGCACAAAATTTACACATATATACACAAACCACAAGGAAGTTGCCCATCACTTGTGCTTTTTTTGTTTTTTTAAATCAAATTAGCAAAAGTCAAAGTAGTCAAGAATGAACAGTTATGTTTGCTGCAGCTGAAACTGTCCGACATGCAAAAAGCAGTTAACATCATGGATGGTTAAGTTAAGCAGAAGCGCTGGGACCATGCTTGAAGGATTTTAGTTATTTTATAGAACAGAGCGGGGAGTAGACTTGGGATTCTGAACATTGATTGTCATGCTTGCAACCTCTCCCCCACCCGCCCAAGCCCCCCAAGAAGAACTATTTATGTTTTTAAAATGCATGCTGCGTTTGGGTCTGCAAACACAGAGCGAAGCTAAGGGCTGTGTGGGAGACAGGAAGGCACGAATGTGCGCTGCCACTACTGCGCTCTCAGTCCACACCACTGTCCATGCCTCTTGCCCCTTTCTCTCTCTCATTGCTGGTTAGCTGGCCTTCAGCATGCATAAAAGTGGGGAAGGAGCTGCTCCTCCTACTCTACCTAATTTTGCTCAGCTGACTCGGAGCCCTGGACAATGGCTGCAGTGCGATGCATTCCTCGCTTAAAGCAACTCTGCTGGAGTACATCTACAGGTGGACAAAGAAGGGATGGAACACACAGGTCAGTGAGAAGCAGTCACCTTTATATATATATAAAAAGACAGACACAGGACAGGATCTTTAAAGGCAAAGATCTTTTTTTCAAAACGCAGGGACTAATCTCGTAGGCAGAGCACATAAGCGCAGGGACACTGGTTTCCGAATGGTTAACACGCGTCACCTAGCCCAATGTGGGCTGTACGTATTGGTTTGATAAAGGAAGAGGAAAAGCTTATGTTCGCAGTAAATTAAGAATGCACTGCGCTGAATTAACACACGGCTGTGTCAGTTATGGGGAACATATGCTCAGTGTGGCTTCCTGGCTGCGTTTGTCTTTTTGCATTTGTTGCAAACCAGTGTTCCTCCACACAGGGGATTTAATACAAGCAGGTCAATTTCTAACACCATCCATGTCATTTGGCCTTTGCCATCCCATTTTCTGATTCCCGTCATGTGGGTGGGGTGTGGAAAATAGGGATAGGCGAACCAAAAACCTGACTTACATCCCATCGTTTGTACCAATATTTTTAATTAAGAGGTTTCCTCCGTGGGTCATTTCTTCCCACAAAGTTTTACATAAGCTCTGGTACAAAAGCCAAGAGAAGGAGGTTGCACAGCAACCATGGACTGGTTTGCACATCATGGTAAGCCAAAATACAGTTTACTGTGACCACACAAATGCACTCTCTCTCTCTCTCCCTCCTGGAGGGGAGCTTGAATCCACTTTGCTCCTCCTTGGGGTTTTTCCGGCAAGTGTGGGATGGCAGCTAAGCAAAGGTTTGACTCAGCGTGTCGTCCAAACCAGGGATCATGGTTAAGGCACCTCTGTCTCCTTGACCATGATTTGTAATCAAAGGACAAACCTTGGCTACAGAACATGGTTAAGGAGGAGTGACTTTAAGCACAATCTTAGGTTCGGACAACATGTTAAGTCAAACTATGGCTTAGCTACAAGGTCAAGAAAGCCAGGGAAGGAGCCAGTGGGCTCATGCTAAGCCACAGTTTGGCTTAATGACAACTGCAAACTTGGCCGCTCTGAACTGAAGCTGCGGCTTTGAGCCAAAAAGGAACATTTTACAGGCACACAAAACGGGGGGGGGGGGGAGCACACCCTTAGCAGACTCCCCACGAACTATTCTTCATTAATAGGAACTGGAGCACATAATTTTAATTTAAGGCTTTTTCAAATGCCATTGTTGATGAGTGTTTCTATTAGTACGTTAACAATGCACACTGTAAATGAGGGGACCTGTCTCTACAGAGGATGGATTTGAAGCCATTTATGATTAATGGAGCTACTATTTATTTCATATTTTCATCAGTTATTGGCATCGCTCACGCACAGCAAATCAACACTAAACACATTTAATGCTTTATTACTTAAGCATGAAAGCTGCAAGCTATAAAAATCGTTAGGGGGTGTGTGGTTCAAGTACTCTTGTTGTGGCACAAGACTAATTGTATAGTTAAATCACACAAGCAGCTGAACAGTAAACATTCACTTCAGCTGTTTTAGTGTCACTTCGGAACAGCTAGATGTCTACTTTCAACTTTGACTCCCTAGCCATAAACTGACATGAAATTCATAATTTTTTTTTGAAAAATACACAATGTGGGTCTCATTGCATTCTCCTTTACAGCTAAATGCTCAGTGCTCAGTTCCAAATATATTTTTTCTCCTTTTCTGAACTGAAAATAGCATCTTAAATGCCAGCTTTAGTCAGGTAAAATAAATCTAGCTTAACAACTGGTGAACTTAAACAGGAATTTCAGATAATGCATTAAGTGGTGTGAATATCAGCAGAGAATTCTCTAATCTGCTCTCAAATGCAGGACTAGTTGTCACTTGAGTTATCAACTGTGTCTGGGCTATACCAATTCAGAAAACAGGTGGGGGCTGAGGTGATGTATATGCAAGATATTTATATGGAAGACGGCTCAGACTAGCACATCAAACAGGAGGATTCTAGCCTAGCTGTCTTCTCCCTGATGTGTCAGTTTTCTAGGAATAGGGGTAAACCCCAGTCTAATGTGGTGTAGTCCAGATACAGGATTGTTGCCTCTGTGAGAGGCCCACTGTTGTCCATTCTGACCACAACGTTTGGATACTTTTTGTAGAAAGGTCATTTAGAAAATTTAACAATAAAGTTCAATAAAAACAATAAATAAAGATCAATTAAACTGAGATGTAACGAGTCACTTGCATGATGAGTTAAGTGGGGCCATGAAGTATGGCAGGCGTAAGACTGCCAGGAGAAACAGAAGTACTGCCCTAAAGTGACCATGTTTGATTTTCACTTCCTGAGAAAATATTTTGTATTAGAGGGTTGCCTGCAAAAAAGTAGTTAGAGATACAATCCAAATGCATGGAATGAATTTTGCATCCCTTGCGCTTAACTAAACTCACATTTATAACTGTTTTAAACATGTCTTAAGGCATGACTCAGTATGGTTGGGAAGGATGAGACTGATTTCAATAGGCTGTATGCAAACAACAAGGAAATATGACTGGTGTTTTCAGATGCAGCTCAAATGAGACATTCCATTAATGCACAAAATACAGATCACATTTTCTTAACTGCACATCACAAATTGCTGGAGGACCATTAAATGTCTTGAAAGACCACTGATAATTATATGCAGATATTAGCTGCTGTGTTGGCAGTCGTGTTTAAGAAATACATAGAACTGGACTTTCCTAGCAACTGCCCCTTGTACAGCATCACAGGTGGTTAATGGACCGCCTACCAAGTTTAAGCTGAGGAAAATAAACATCTAAATGGAACTGAATTCCTAAAGCACAAAACAATGATTCACACACCCTGGGCTGGATCCAGGCTTCCTGTGAACTGAGTTCTGCTTGTAGGGAATACCTGCTGGAGAAAAGCAATTTTCGCCAATTCTTCTTTCCTCCTGTAGCCCTGTGTCCTATGAAAAGCGGCCCCAGAGGGTTGGGAACTCCCCCACAAACAACATGGAAGATGGTGCAGAGAGCTGCAGAGTGAACTGGGGTCTCCCTGCTTTTCCTACACTGGGTCTCCAGCTGTTTGGGGACTACAATTCCCATCGTCCCTGACTACTGGTCTTGCTAGCTAGGGGTGATGGGCTATGTAGTTGGAGACCCACGTTTGGGAAACACTGCTCTACGGGATCCAAGCCAATGATTCCCCCCCCTGCTAGTTGCATATGGAGTCTACTTCCAAGACAAATAAGAAATGAATTACAGATATTGGAAGTGCTGGAGGAGGCTTCCTGTGGCTTACAGACCTACAATTCAAAGCAATAAACAAGTCACTCTGATTGGACAGAGTGTTATTCTGTGCCACAACATGCTCCGGTCTTAAGGCATTGTTTATAATGGGCTGTATTGTGGAAGTCAGAGTTGTTAAGTACAGATTCTGAATAGCCACTGGCGCAGTTTGAGACTTTGTGGCATCCTGAATGTAAGAAGAGGATTGTTCTGTTTATCAAATAATCACACACACAAAAACCAGGGATGGGGAAATACCAGCAGGAGACCAACCTTCACAAGCCTCACCCTAATACGAATCACCATGATGCTTCTCCATGCGTCATGTCTAGCAGGAGTAGTTTGTAAGAGGCCGAGGCAGGGCTCAAGGAGACTGCCAAGCACAGAGTATTACAGCAGGAGATTTACTGCCTGCGCAAGGAGGAAGGAGCTACTGGGAAGGGATTCTCTCATGTAACTCACTAAAAGACAGGACCTTCTACTGTTTGGCGGCACACAGAGGAAGTGCTGCCTCTACATCATCTTCTCATACTTGGCTCTGCTTGTCTGGGAAAGGAAGAATCTACTGTGCATTCAGCTGCCATCCGCTGAATGCAGAATAGTGCATCTGTATAGTTAACGCAGTGGCGTAGCGTGGGTTGTCAGCACCCGGGGCAAGGCAAGTAATTTGCGCCCCCTAACCCGTGGATTTGCGCCCCCTAACCCGTGGATTTGCGCCCCCTAACCCTAACCCCCAGATCTTGCGCCCGGTGCGGCCGGCCCCCCTGCACCCCCCACGCTACGCCACTGAGTTAACGGGCAATATTAGCACACACATGTGTGTGTATATATAGAAACGGCACATTTGTTGCCCAAATGGCTCCGGCCAAGAAGTTCCCTGAGCTTGAACCGAGACTCAGAATGCTTAGGATGCACATTTATAAGACATGCTACCATGTCAACAATGGCTGATCTCCCACTAGGACTTAAATGCCGGAATCCACGGAACATGACCCAGGAACTAGTGGCTACCGACAGCACTGAAACACAGCCCCAAAAAGACAGGAGCACTACAGGGGAGGCCGTTACAGAGTACTTTGGGCTGCCAAGGATCAAGAGGAAACCTGGTGTAGTATCTGGTGATCTGACAAATGCAGAGGGTTGGGTTCACAAACCAAATTTTAGACATTTTCCTATCTCCCCAGATCCATTGCAGATTATAGAGCTCAGGCTTCCCGGGGTCTGGCCTCATCCAAAACAGATCCATAATTGCCTCGGCTCTGTCATGGTGTTACTTGAGGAATTAAAATCACATACACATGCCCTTTCTGGACAACGTCCTAGAGGCAAGGGGAAAATAATGGGGGCAGATCCAGGCACAGGAATTATGATCCAAGGTGCTGTGCATGCAAGAGAAGCTGAGAACTGTGGGGAGAGTAGCTCCCCTGATGCTGTAATCATGTGGATTATCAAATCATCATCAGTGAGTAGTTGCAGTGATCCACTTGTGACTAAAAGTAAAGTGAGCTAGACTGTACCTGGAAGAATTCGTAAGATCTTAAGCAAGAATATTTATCACTGAAAATTTCCATCCCTGGCAATAGCCACACTCTCACTTCCATTCTAGTCAAGAGACTAACAAAAGAAAAAAAGCCATTTACAATCTTCCATTTCTATTTTACGCTCAGCAGCATCACAGTAATTCATCCAAGAACTGCAGGAAAGGTTTCATATGCAGAGAAAGGTTCATCAGACTTGCAGGGGGTCTCCCTGGTAAAGTCTCCTCCTTTAATGTTAGAAAAACCACATGTAGGTGCAAGTTACCTGGGCTTTTTCTGTACTTGTGGGCTGCAGGTGTCTGTACAGTACTTTTTTCACAATATCGAAAAACAAACAAGTGACAACTATGATGATTATGGCAAACCAAGCAGAGCCACTGGAGAGCAACTGGACAAATACGAAGTACATGTCTTGGGTGTGCAAAAATGGCCTGGAATAGTAAGAACAAGTTACAGGAAAACAGATGAATGAACAAGAACAAATCAATTTTTACCACTGGCTAAAACAGAAAAGCATGCAGAATCCCACACCCCACACCCCAGCTGCCCAGCAAGGCACCAGTAGCGGAAGACTCACATTTTATACTATTTTCTAGGGGTAGCTTAAAATTTCTGGTACCAGTCATCACTCCTTTTTTTGTCTTTTGAGCAGATTTTGGGAATGGCTATTTAACACACTGTTGGGATGTATGCATGTTCACTGACTCAAGTCCTGGGATGCTCCTTGGTTCTAGAGCATCTAGATCAGAGGTTCTCAACCTGTGGGTTCCCGGATGTTGTTGGACTACAACTCCCATCATCCCTGAGCTCTGGCCTTGCTAGCTAGGGGTGATGGGAGTTGTAGTTCAACAACATCTGGGGACCCACAGGTTGAGAAAGGCTGATCTAGATGATATACCACTGAAATACTACCTACCATTTTTTGATCCATGGGGCTGTGACTTGCCTGCTCAGGGGAGTACTTGAAAGAGCCAGTAACAGCAATCCAAGTTTCTTGGGCACATGCATATGTACGGTTATCCTGCATTCTGCTCACTGACCTTTTAAAACCTGTCACTTAACTTATTCCCATCAATCCACTTCACTGCATTCATGGCAAACGTTCCCCTCCCACCCCCTGCACATAGTACAGACCACAAGATACTGACTCTTCTGTTGGCACGCAAACACACACACTTACCAGATAATTCCCCCATAGAACAAGGAAAAGACAAAGTAAAAGACAATGGAACCCCAGGTAACAAAATGGTTTATCCAGGTCCAGAAATGAGTCTCTAAAGCCATCTGAAAGCAAAAGAACACAACAAAGTTGGCAACAAAAAAAATCACCAAATAGAAAATACATTTAATTAGTATAAAAGTGGTCCCCACTCTTTAGTGGGGGTTCACCATAAGGCTGTGGAGTTGTTGGAAAAAAGCAACGCTGGGATTCTTTCAGCGTTGACACCTTTTGGCCTAGACTGGTGGCAGAACAAGTTCCCTTTAAAGAAGCCTTCCAGTACTTCCTCTTAGGGTTCACTGGGAACTACACCATTTTCCCAACTGGTGTATTCTTTTAAAGTTTGCCTGAGAACTCCAAAGCCAAGGAGATCCCTTTGAAACAACCCAAATCCAAAAATGTATTTGACACAGGATGCCTACTTTCTCGGCCTCACTGAAAGGTGAAATTTTCAATGTGAAAGTGAAAAATGATGAAAAGTTAGATGACTAATTCAGTTCAGCCCTAGTTTACATCTAAATCTGGTCGTTCTTGAACAGTCAAGAAAAAGCTAGAAAAGGAGCGTGAAAGCCTTGCTTTCTAAACCGTTAGGGAAATCTAAGACAATTAAACATGCACAGCAAAGTCACAACTGTGTTACTATACCTTCATTGTCACTGTTATAACCATAACCGTGAAAACCAGAGTACCAAATGTCCAGTTTCCAAACATCTGTGAAAGGAGAAAGAACAAGATCCAGTGTGTTTAAAGCAGATGAAAGTTACTTTAACTCCCCCCCCCCCCTGTCCCCCGTCCCCATGAATGCAGCTACAAGTGATGCAACTACACTGGTCAAACTAATTCTACTGAAAGCACAGAAATGCAAAATGCTAACTATTTAGTAAGGCAAGAGGGGAAAGTGCAAAGCAAAACAGGGAAGAGGAGTATGAGTTACAACATTCAGATCCCCACCAGACAGCCAATTATACGTAAACACCCGACTACTGAAAAATTCTACAGCGGTGGGAAAGCAAGTAGCCTTGAATTACTGGGGTTGGGATATTTTCCTTTCAATGCAGCATCACATTTAGATTTTGCAAACCAGAGCCTGCAAAACTCAAAAATAATGGTGGGCACTTATTTCAAGGATCAACTGTACAACAATTTAGAGCAAGGTGTGAACTAAGAGAATTCAGGCACATGTCCATCAGTTGTGGTATTTGTATTCCTGCTACAATAAATGCAAACACTCCAAGTATGTACCGTATTTTTCGCCCTATAGGACGCACTTTTTCCCCTTCAAAAATGAAGTACTATGGGGCGAATACAGGCTTTCGTTGAATATAATAATAATAATAATTTATTATTTGTACCCCGCCCATCTGGCTGGGTTTCCCCAGCCACTCGGCGGCTTCCATAGAAACCAAAAATACAGTAAAATATCACAGATTAAAAACTTCCCTGAACAGGGCTGCCTTAAGATGTCTTCTAAATGTCAGGTAGTTATTTATCGCTTTGACATCTGATGGGAGGGCGTCCCACAGGGCGGGTGCCACTACCGAGAAGGCCCTCTGCCTGGTTCCCTGTAGCTTTGCTTCTCGCAATGAGGGAACTGCCAGAAGGCCCTCGGCGCTGGACCTCAGCGTCTGGGCAGAACGATGGGGGTGGAGACGCTCCTTCAGGTATACTGGGCCGAGGCTGAAGCCTGGAAAGCGAGAGGGGTCGGTGCGCACCGACCCCTCTTGCTCTCCAGGCTTCACGAGGCCCTGCGCAACCCTAGGCAGACCAGCGCGGCTCCCTAGGCTTGCGGTTAGCAGGCTGTTCTGGGGGCTGGGGTCGGGGGAAGCTCGGGCTTCCCCCGCGCCAGCCTTGTGCCTGGGGGGGGGGGAAATATATTTTTTTTCTTTATTCCCCCCCCCCAAAAAAAACTAGGTGCGTCCTATGGGGCGGTGCGTCCTATGGGGCAAAAAATACGGTAATCATTCACATCCTCCCATCTTAAATCTGATCCAGATAGTTTTGTTGATGTTTTCGTCAGAATTTGGGATATACTCCCTGGACTCTGCTATCAAAATCTGACCACATATTTTTAACTGCTACCCTTAATGACCATGACGTCTTAAAATATTGCTGTGTAGATTAGATGAAGGTGTGAAAAGATGCATTTCATCTCACGGGTCATTCCGAGGACTACCAGAATAGAGACAATGAAAGACTCTAGCCAGAAATGTACAAGGAAGGAAAGAATATTCTACTAAATTGTATTCAATGGAAACCTATAGAGGAGGAAGGGATCTTCACTTCACCCCTTAGCCACACACTGGAGGAAACCAAGTACATGAAAGTTGCTGGCTGGGCATCTTCAGCCCCAACACAATAGCTGCTTTAAAGAAAGAAACACACGGCAACTCTGAGGCCTATTTGTTGAGATGCTCAATATGAAGACACCATAGTCTCCTAAAGAGGAAATTTATCCCACACCCCATTTCTTGGTTTGCTCTTCCAATTTCTCCCTAAGAATTGTACAGCAAACCCTCTTGAGAGCTACCAAAAACTGAAAACCAGGAGCACTGCTGGGCTCACTTAAAGTGTGGCCTGTGTCCTGCCCTCACCCAAAAACCACTTAATGGACGACTTGTCCACAAAGACTCCCCCTAGCAAGCAAGCAAGCAGGAGGCACTTCTGACCAACAGCTTGTGGCTATGGTGATACTCTTCCACGGAGAAGCGCTAAATGACGGTAAACATCCAAAATCAGCAACAATTTTTTTGGATGGGGGAGATGAAGAGAAGCAGCCCACACTTGTGCAAGCAGTTATGCTCATCTGCTCTGTGCTCAGCATTGTAAGAAATACACTGTCAGTATGTTTACACAGATAGTCCTTTAATACTGGGTTTAGTACAAGGGTTTCTTCATCTATTCCAGGATTATAATATAGAAGTACTTCTAGAGGAAAATTACACTTAACACATAAAGTGCCTATCCATCACACGGTGTCGCTGTCACCTGAAGTGAGACACAGACAGACAACTTCTTGCCACCATATATTTTTGAATGTATTCATGGAGGATACATGCTGCATTCTTCACCACAGATACAAAGACACTGTATCTGCTGATTTCTGTATCGCTCTTCCTACAACACAGACTCTTACCATTTGCCTGTTAGATTTCAATATCTGATGACATGCACAGCGTGAAAAAAGGGAGGAAAAGAAAACTAAAAGATCAAATTGAAGTACAGTATGACAGAGTAAGGCTATGAATTAGAAAGAGAGACAGAGGAGATAGGGGAGAGAGCGAGAGAGAGGCAGAGACATTCACAGAAAAAACATTCTCTCTTAGCTTCAACCGTGACAAAATTCTTGGTTGAAACCACTGTGTCCCATTCTGCCGCAGATTTCAGGTTGGTTAAAAGGATCTCATGGGGAGGGAAAAGAAACTCTGCCTGCGGTGCAACTATGACTGATAACAAATAAGCATTTAGCCACAGCTGATGCATGGCCAAACTGCTCCTTATCGCTTGACAGGGTGAAGCCAAGCTGTACCCTGGAGTGAATTTTTATTGTGGCAGACCTGGACCATCAAAACCCTCAGTCTCACTTTCAATGTGGACAGGCTACGAACGGCCTAGGAAGCAACCGAAAAAGGAGAGCCTGGAGGCTCAAACTGTCTACTGAATTAGTTCAGCTATGGTACCAAGGTTGCTGGCAACTGCCAGCAATAGGTGAATTTTGCTGCAGTGACATGGATAGCACAGAACCAAGTTGCTGAATTCTGTTGTGGGACGCCACCACTAATTGCCACTCCCCAATCCTATGCATGCACAGACAAGGAGGAAAGCAGACACAATCCTCCTTCACTGCTAAATGGAATAAATGTTGTGACTAAGTTATAAACCCAGAAGTCCTTGTTCTGATGGCATTTCCCCCATAAACTTGCCAGGTAGCCTTAATGTAATTCCCAACCTCTCAACCCGCCTACATCCAATTTGCAATACAGGAAAGAGTAATGCAATCACCCCGTAAGGATTAGAGAGAACATCAATCAATTTCTTTATTCGACCGATAGTCAGAATTAAAACATTACACAATAATTATAAACTATAACATCATAGGAGATACATAGGTAAGGTAGGGCCACAGAAATAGACCTCTCACAGATAACCCACATCAAAGCATTCAGTTATACGTTTCCGACGCTTGAGTGCCAGGAAAAGAAATTTAGCCACTGACAAGGTTGTTTTCCCAGAAGACTTATTTAGCAGATATGCTGTCTGGATTCCTCTTTGTCGGGAACTGAGCTGGGGTAAGTATGGAGTTATAAGATACTGTCTTAAATCGTTGTAGAAGGGACAGCTCAATAAAATGTGCTCTGTGGATTCTACCTCACCCAATGCACAGTGGCATAATCTCTGGTCATATGGAACTCCTCCATATCTTCCCTTCAGGACCGCCGAGTCAAGAACATTCAGCCTAGCCGCAGTAAATAGTCTGCGGTATTCCACGTAGTGGATATCCGCCAGGTAGCGAGCTGGGGCAGCCCGATACAACTGCTCCCCCAGAAACAACCCAGGTTTCACACGGGCTATGTCCTCCTGTCTGGCAATATCCCTTAATCTTTGCGCGATCACCGCCTTTGCGTGGCTATACGTCATGGACTCTATATAAAGGGAGGACAACCCACACTTCTGCACTTCCTCCACTATCTCCCCTTCCCATGGAGATTTAAAGTTATCCCTCAGAATCAAGGGGGCCAAACCCACCGGTCTGAAACAGAGCTTGAGCCATAGCCATAGCTTCGCTTTCAGGGCCACATACCTAAAGGCTTGGCAACCGGTTTCCAATCTCATGATCGCGCCTGCCACGGAGGGGGGGATCCTGAGTATGGCCCTGAGGAATTGGGTTTGGATAGATTCCAATTTTTCAAAATCCCTACGTGAGCCCAAGACAATGCCCACCAGCAGAAGAGGGAGGACTTTCATTTTAAAGAGACGTAAGGCAACATTGACAGTCTGTGCCTGTTTCTTGGAGTACAGGGTTCTAATCGCCAGGGCTGCTTTGGATGCGTTCGAGGCTATGTATTCTCTGTGCGCCAGGAAGGACCTATTTGATCTTACAACCTGACCCAGGTATTTGAAGCAACTGACCTGCTCTAAAGGAATACCATTAATTGACCATAAATTAGGTTTCGGTCGAGCAGCAAAGACCATTATTTTGGTCTTGGCATAATTTAATTGGAGCTCGTGTTGGGTCTCATATTCATGAAGAGCTCGAAGCATCCTCCTTAATCCGATGGGGGAGGTAGCTAATAGGGCGGCATCGTCCGCATACAGTAGGACATTTAAGGCTCGTCCTGCCAGTTTTGGTGGATGGAAATCAGCATTTGCCATATGCACCACTAGCGAATTAATATAGAAGTTAAACAGAGCAGGGGCAAGCAAACAGCCCTGTCTTACCCCCCTAGTGGTGGCAACCGGATTGGAGACTAGCCCCTTACTATCTATCCTAATCCTCAAGAGGGTATTTGTATGCAAATTAATAATCAGCAAGAGAAGGCGGCGGTCGATAGATGTCGCTGCCAATTTTGTCCATAGCTGGTTCCTGGGAATTAGATCAAAGGCCTGCTTAAAGTCTATAAAGGCGACGTGGAGCGCTTTTAGGCCATTGCCAGCGTACTTGGTGGCCAAGTGATTTAGGATTAAGATTTGGTCTGTTGTTGATCTTCCGGGGCGGAAACCCGCCTGCTCCTCTGCGATGATATTGTTGCTTTCCATCCAGGTCGTTAATTTGTTAAGTAGAAATCTTGAATAGATCTTCCCAATAACATTTAGCAGGCTAATTGGTCTAAAATTGGCCGGGTCTGTGCGCGGCCCTTTCTTGTGAATTAACACAATCAGTGCAGAGTTCCAGCTTGGAGGAAATTGTGCTGCTTTGTTTATATAAGTAAAAAGAGCTGCTAGAGGTGGACACCACCAATCCTTATTGGCTTTAATAACATCTATGGAAATAAGATCGTCTCCGGGTGCCTTGCCCGCCTCAAATTGGCCTATAAGTGTTTCCACTTCAGAGCAGGTAACAGGATCCCACTCTGGCAAGGGGGCCAAATCTAACCTTCCTCCGCTGGGTGCGTGAGCTGCATATAAATCGGAGAAGAAGCTTTCCCAGGTGTCAGCTGAAATTTGAGGTTCTATCCTTGACAACGGTCTACCCAGGTATTTGGAAATTTGGTGCCAAAAGGAGGAGGGATTTCTATTTTCTGCAGCTTTTAGAAGGTTCTTCCAATCATTTCTTTCTGCCGCAAGCTTCTTTTCCTTTAATAGTGCTTTATACCTTCTCTTGAGGTTCATAAGGTGACTGCTAGGTGCGGGGTCATTTGATGCCCTATATGCCAAGAATTCGTTATATAGGTTGTTCTTGAAGAGTCTACATTCCTCGTCAAACCACTTTTTATGAGAGAAATGGTTACTATTCATTACCGGGGTCTTAGCCAACGAAGGTTTTAGCAGTTCTACTAAATTGTCATATATTGGCAGTGGCTCAACTGCCTGGATAAGGGAGTCCCTTGTCTCTTGCAGTTGGTCAGACCAAAGGAGTTCATTTATCCGTTGAGCCATATTGTCGGTCCATTTTAGGGCAGTGGGCCTCATCTGAAGCTGGTTATTTGTAATAGGCACACAGGAATAGGTAGCCAATTCTCCATCCAGGGTCAGAGAAAGTTCTAATGGAAAATGGTCACTTTCCAGCCTCGTTACCACCCTAAAGTTGGAAATTTTGGGAATTAGGTCTACTGATGTCCAAATAAAGTCTATGGTAGAGGCTCGGGAGCCTGACCAGAAAGTAAATTCGGCAGGGTAATCAGAACTGAGAGCTCCGTTTAAAAGGTGAAAATTAAGAGCCATCAAGGTTTGTCTACATTTAAAACCTGCATATGTAGCAACACTGTCTTTAAAATTCCTAGGTAAAAGGTCTGAAGTTAAAATGGGTAGTGAGGGGTATTTATTATACTTAGCAAATAATGATTTATCAGAGTGAGACAATCGGCCATTGAAATCTCCTGCAACTAGGAAGGTGGCTTCAGGATATTTCTCTAGGAGAGTTTCAAGAGTCTGTTGAATTTCCCTCCATCTTTGGTCCACCAGGTTTTTCTTATAGATTGGGTGCAAATAAACATTAATCACCACAAACACTTCCTCCGCTGTTTGTAGCTTTACACCCAGCATGGATGACGACTGGATGTCGATTTGTTCCACCTGCAGGTTTAAGGCCAAAGAAACTAGGGTAGCCAACCCACCTTGTGGTCTGCCAGATGATAGTAAATTCTGTTGTGCATTCAGGTAGAAGCCCTTATACCCTGATAGGGAGAAGCCCTCACAAGCCCAGGTCTCTTGCAGCAAAAGAATATGACTGCCTTTTATGTAGGTGACAAAGGATGGATCCATCAGCTTAGGTTTAATGCCAGCTACATTCCAGGATAAGAAAGTAAGTAATCTCCTGGTCACCCCTTCGAGTCATGCTGGGCCTTGCGGAACCAGCACGGCAGAATCCACCTGGGAATGCACGCGGCGAGGGGGGACAATAGGCTGGAAGAAGGAAGTAATTGTAGCTTGCTTACCAGGCAATTTCCGAGCACCACTTACCGCAGCAGCAGCCATGGTTTGAGGCTTAATTATTGGTAGCTGCAGGGATGGATTCTGGTGCACAGGAGTATCACTTAACGACAGGTCCATAGACTCTACATTTAAAGTATGCTCTAAGATTGAGGGGGGTGGGCCTTTTGGATCTGCGGATGCTGTAGGGAAGATGCAGTGTAAGGCAGGTGGAAGGCATCCTTTTCGGTTTGCCTCCAAAAGAGCATCCAGTCTTGCCACAGCTTCCGAGTTTGACCAGAGGGTTGTCAAATCTTCCACTGTATCCTGCCCGGGCTTGACATCCCGAGGCCGTGTACAGCCAGGTTGCAGATCAAAGGTCGTTAAAGCAGGTACCACTTGGGCTTGTGTAGACTGATCTACAATTGGTGAGGAATTCATCTTATTTACATGAGCATGATCTTCTGAGTTACGGAGACAGAGTAGCAACTCATCCAATCTGTCTGTTATCTCTGTCCGCTCCAGTTTTGGCAATTGGGAGAAGGATAGAAGTAACTCACGCTCTGTAGAATTCTCCAGATGTATAGCCTTTGTCAGTGGAGGCAGGGGGGCGTCAATCCAGCTGATTAGATCTGCGGCCAGGGGAGTTGGGGTCGTGGCAATTGGCGGACCCTCAGACTTATCTGCTTTCTTTTTGAACAAGCAGTTTGGTAAGAGGGGGCAGATCTTGGTATTGGTAAAGACTCTTGTAGCAAGGATTCCATAGTTAATTAGAAGGCTTCTTGAGGACATAATAAGTGCAGGGAGCTTTTTGGTTTTAAAGGAGAGCAGCACTCTCTGCCTCTGAGGTCTGCTGCTAATATGATCAATATGTCTCAGGTCAATAGAGCTTGGGATTACCCTCAGAAGCTCCGCTAGGTGTCTCCTTATATCACTCTTATAATGCCAGTTTATTACCTTGCCTCTAAAGGGGCAAACCGTTAGGCAGATTTTGGTAGCTTGCAGCAGCAGTTTGTGAGGAGGTGCAGACTGTTGTTCCTTCTTATTTTGCTCACCTTGCTCACTTTTCTGATTGCCAGCAGCTTGAGGAATTATACAGGAGGTATGAGGTAAAACGGGTGCTCTGGGCATTTGTAAGGGCTTCATCTCAGGTGGTACATCAGGGGAACTGTCTTTACCTGTTAGGGATACAAGCGAGATAATCTTCTCCAAGGATCCTCGGATGTCTTTTATGTATTTAAAGATATAGTCCACTGTTCTAGCAACCAGGTCTAAAGTAGATGAGTGTTCAAATAGTATCTCATCAATGCAGCCCCCACGGGCTCCAGTGCAAACACTCGAGTGGATGCCAGCATCACCACCGCTTGAAGGTCTAGTAGGCAGGTCATCAAAAGGTTCCTTCACACTGGTTTCCCCGTCATTCATCTCCGCCAGCAGTGCGAAAGAGTTTGAAACCGGGACATTAAAAACATCCTTTGTACCTTCAGATTCGCTAATTTTTGATTGTTTAGCAAGAGGCAGGCATCTCAGTTCCTCTGTGTCGTCTATATCTCTGGAATCTCTGGTACGTTTCCCAGTTCCTCTCCCACAAGCAGGGCTGTATAGTTGCTTAGTCATTTCTCTCTTCATGCAACCACCCCAGTTTCAAGGTTAATGGTTGTCTCCCCGATAGAAAAAGGCGTCCTCCTACTCACTAATTTAAAACTAAGACTAAAAACTAAAAACTAAAAACTAAAGTTAAAAGTTAAAAGGTTAAAAGGTTTCTATGCTCATTAAAACAATGTTAAAAGATAAATCAGGGAGCTCACACTCACGCTGACTAAGTGCCGTTCGCACTTGGAGAGAACATATGTCAGCCCAATTAACACAGTTAAGTGCTCTGTAAAAATATTTTGAGTTATTCGCCACCATATCAAGGCACTGAGTGCATTGACATAG
Source organism: Podarcis bocagei (assembly GCF_964188305.1). Lineage (NCBI taxonomy): Eukaryota > Metazoa > Chordata > Lepidosauria > Squamata > Lacertidae > Podarcis > Podarcis bocagei. The sequence goes on from NC_138128.1 coordinate 10,240,802, forward strand.
TGATCCTCAAGTTGGGTAAGCCAACAGCATTTTTAACATTTCCAAACAGCTGGAATTAAGAGACTGGACTAACCACCACATGATAAACACAAAGACCATTATGCTCTGCTATGATCTGGGCAGGCCAAGAACAAGATCTCTGCGTTATCCACGTGGAGGTACCCTCACATTATTCTTGTTTAGAAGGCCACCATATGCTTTTGCACACTTATAACAATGGTTGCATGAGAGGTCAAAGCCTACAGAAAATCATATTTAAATAGCTTAAGACACCCATGGTTTAAATATGCCTATGTGTGATTTTGCAGTCGGTGGAACATAAACTTCCCAGGAGCGTTACAGGTGATTGTGATTTCTCTATCGTAAGTGTGCATTCTACCTTACCTGGCCATTTCCCAGCAATGAAGTGTCTTCTCCCATCAGAATATATGAGCCAAAGAAGAAAACAAAAGCATGAACGAATCCCAGGAAGGTCCAGTAAAGGAAAGGCTTAAAGCCCAAGTGGGAATTTTTACTGATGTCTCTGTAAAGGGAAAAGGATACAAGGCCTTTACTGCTACTTTCCAATTAACAGAAAGCCCATTTTACGTAATTTTGGATGCACTTGAGATACAATCACCATTGCATCAGAGAGCACCTCTTCTCGTAAAACCATAAAAACGTTCTCTAGCCACCTGAGATGCAATAGGATAAACATCTGATAGCGTCGCTGCAAAATTAAATGATGTACTGACCTTGCGGCCTCCAGGAACATTCCCCAATGAGCCAGTTTCCCCCATTTGTCAAAATACAATTGGCTTGATTGATGAATTTATGGGAGCCAGGACTTAAACAGATAAACTGACCTTTTAACAGATCAAGCAGTACATTTCAAGCTTCGAAACCAGAGGGCTTCACAGGTTCTTAGCTTTTGCAGCTCTGTGGTGATGTGGTTCAGCCCAGTCTCTCAAAAAAAAATCTCTTGGCATTCTCTAGCAAAATTCTTAAATTAACAAAACCTAGGATTCAAATGTTAAGGGTAGTGTCTCTGTAGTTTTCGGAGTGGAATGGAAACATCTGTGACTGACCTCCCTCAACAAATGAAGGCAGCCAGCTATCCATCCTGACATTTGATTTTGAAGTTTTACTCCGTACCCGATTTGAAGAATGAAAAGTACCATGACAGGTTCAATAGTTTTCCAAGCAAAGAAAACTATTTTGCGTATTCTGAGTGTCATTCTGTCAAACAGATGAGAAGATGTTCTGTCATACTATCAGAGAAGGGAGAGGAGAGGACAGCTTTTTGGTGTTCCCTGCACCGACACAAACGTTCCTGAACGTTATTAAAAACTGACCTTGTGAACATGTGATTGCCTTATAGCAGGGGGTGGGGAACCTGTGGCTCTTCCAGATGTTGCTGAAACTACAAATCCCATCATCTCTCACGGTTGGGACCAAGCTGATGCGGATGGGAGTTGCAGTCCAGCAATATCTGGAGGGCCAGGGCTCCCTAGCCTCAGAGTTACAGCCTGACCCTTGGACTCATTTAGCCTAGTGTTGCCTCCCTTTCTTTGCAACAGTCTCAGCCCAGTCCTGCTGTCGTAAACGGGAGATGGCTAGACTGAGCAAGGAATCTTCCATGTGCAAACTATATACAGTGGTACCTCGGGTTACAAACTTAATTCGTTCCGGAGGTCCGTTCTTAAGCTGAAACCATTCTTAACCTGAGGTACCACTTTAGCTAATGGGACCTCTGGCGCGTGATTTCCGTTCACATCCTGGGGCAAAGTTCACAACCAGGAGCAGCTAATTCGGAGTTAGCGGGTCTCATAACCTGAAGCGTTCATAACCAGAGGTACCACTGTATTTGCTTTGACGACTGACTATGGCTCATCTACTTTTCAGTTATTCAGTGTTCACAAGAAGAATATCTGCCAGTTACATGGAAACAAGCAGGCTGGGATCATCTAGTACTGGTGCTTTTAACAGCTTCTGGTGCCACTGTTTTTCTACCACTTGAGGTGGTGGTGGTGGGGAATGCCCCATTACTCATTTATTAATCACAGCCCTCCACCCAGCAGAGCATGCTTACCGATACAGCGTTGGCTTGCTGTGTAATACATGGGGATGCACGTGCTGTTCAAAAAGACTGTACATGAGGACTGGCAGGGAGGTGAAACAAATGTTGTACAAAGTCAGGTACACACTGTCGTACAGAGTCTGAAAAGCAGGAAAGGAGGGGAATTAGTGGTTCTGAAATGCAGAAACAGGAGACAGGACTTACAAGTCAAAAGTGCTCAGTTGCGAGCAATTCAAAAGCCAGGTTTTATTTCTATAAAACCAAAAGGCATCCAGTTCTATAACGCCAAAGATACACCACAAAACCAATATGCCCCCATTCCCTCACTGCAGCTTACTTACAGTGATGCTTCAAACCACAAGAACTAGTGAATGTTACGAGTTCATCATGCTCTAAATGTGTTTTCAGCTTCCTAGCACAAGGCTACCTCTTTTGAAGTTTCTCGTGGACCCTAACACCTCAGAGAAAGGGAAAAGGTTGGCACCCAACCAACTGGTACAAAGATGGGTATCACTTCACTTTGTGCATCTCTCATTCTGCAGGGCAAAGTCTTTAAATGACCCTTGAGGCTATTTTCACATTGAAAATAAAAATCTTCCCCACAGACACGGAAGAGTTCTTGCATATTTCTACGACTTTACAAATGATAATTTTAAAGGAAGATAGACAAAAAGGGGGGGGGGGCTAGAGAAGTGATACCAAGATGTTAAAGGTAAAGGACCCCTGACAGTTAAGTCCAGTCGCGAATGACTCTGGGGTTGAGGCGCTCATCTCGCTTTACTGGCTGAGGGAGCCGGCGTTTGTCTGCAGACAGTTTTTCCATGTCATGTGGCCAGCATGACTAAGCCACTTCTGGCGAAACCAGAGCAGCGCACAGAAACGTTGTTTACCTTCCCACCAGAGTGGTACCTATTTATCTACTTGCACTTTGACATGCTTTTGAACTGCTAGGTTGGCAGGAGCTGGGACCGTGCAACGGGAGCTCACCCCGTCAGGGACCAAGATGATACTTAAGGGTTATTTGGCTGTAGGAACAGTCATTCTGTTTTAGCTATCGTATAATATAAAATATTCTATTTTTCTTTCTCTCACTTCTCTATATCCACCCATAAATGCATTGCGGTGGGGTGAGGAACTGGAAGAAACATTCAAATGAATACTTACTTGTTGTGAAAACAAGCAAAAGAATTGATATAAAAACTGTGGTGTAATAAAGCACACATTCTGGAAAACAAAAAGTGGAGAAGAACCAGTTAAGCGACATCAGGCAAGTACAGCATATCATGGATATTAAAATGGGTCTAAGTTTATATAGGCCACTAGCCATAATATTTAATTAGGAATCCTAGGAGGAACAGAGCAAATCCCAACCTTACACAGATTTTTAATCCTGGGCACTATCAAATTCAGGATCAGGGTAATAAGATACAGCTAGCTAGGACACACTGGCTGGACTAAAAAGGAAAGTTCTAATGTGGGTAATATTCATGATACACTAAAATGCTCTCCTGTATCTCAGATACCATCGTTTCCATTACCAAATAAAGAATCTCAGGTCCTAAGTTTACACTAGAGTGAAGACTTAACAGCTCTGATAATTATGGTTTACAAATAGAGAACATGTGGACCCTGCCTCCCCCCCCGAGGGATCTCTCCTTCCTTGTCTATTGACCATGGTTTTTCATTATGTGTTCATCACATGGAAGCCACAGTTACCTTATAAAACTAGGTAAAGTATGATCACATCTTGTGCACAATGAACTTGCACAATTTCAACCTTGTGTGGTTGAAGGCTGGCTGGCTCAAATCCTAAAAATTAATTGCACATAAGGCAGAGAGCTAAAAAGCTCCTTTTGCACTGGGTTTTCCCAGCATGGAAAGAGATGTTAAGCTCTCATACTTACTTCCTGGGCTCCAGGGTGCTCTTGTGAGATTTTACAGGAACTCAGATGGCCCTGTGAGATCTTGCAAGAGCATCCCAGAGCCTGGAAAGCAAGCTGGCAAGCTCTCTGCCTTGCTTGGAAGGTAAGGTTCACCATATGGGGGTGGTTCAAGTATATACCGTATTTTTCGCCCCATAAGACGCACTTTTTCCCCTCCAAAAATGAAGGGGAAATCGGGGTGCGTCTTATGGGGCGAATGCCTGCAATCCTCACGCGCCCGGCAGGAGGTCCCACCGGGTGCGCAAGGCTTGGGGCGGCAGCCTGTCGCCCGAAGCACGGGGAGCCCTCCGGAGGGCTCTCCCTGCTTCGGGCGAATGCCTGCAAGCCTCGCGCACCCGGCAGGAGGTCCCGCCCGGTGCGCGAGGCTTGGGGCGGCAGCCCGTCGCCCGAAGCACGGGGAGCCCTCCGGAGGGCTCTCCCTGCTTCGGGCGAATGCCTGCAAGCCTCGCACGCCCGGCAGGAGGTCCCGCCCGGTGCGCGAGGCTTGGGGCGGCAGCCTGTCGCCCGAAGCACGGGGAGCCCTCCGGAGGGCTCTCCCTGCTTCGGGCGAGTGTCTGCAAGCCTCGCGCACCCGGCAGGAGGTCCCGCCCGGTGCGCGAGGCTTGGGGAGGCAGCCCGTCGCCCGAAGCACGGGGAGCCCTCCGGAGGGCTCTCCCTGCTTCGGGCGAGTGTCTGCAAGCCTCGCGCACCCGGCAGGAGGTCCCGCCCGGTGCGCGAGGCTTGGGGCGGCAGCCCGTCGCCCGAAGCACGGGGAGCCCTCCGGAGGGCTCTCCCTGCTTCGGGCGAATGCCTGCAAGCCTCGCGCGCCCGGCAGGAGGTCCCGCCCGGTGCGCGAGGCTTGGGGCGGCAGCCCGTCGCCCGAAGCACGGGGAGCCCTCCGGAGGGCTCTCCCTGCTTCGGGCGAGTGTCTGCAAGCCTCGCGCACCCGGCAGGAGGTCCCGCCCGGTGCGCGAGGCTTGGGGCGGCAGCCTGTCGCCCGAAGCACGGGGAGCCCTCCGGAGGGCTCTCCCTGCTTCGGGCGAGTGTCTGCAAGCCTCGCGCACCCGGCAGGAGGTCCCGCCCGGTGCGCGAGGCTTGGGGAGGCAGCCTGTCGCCCGAAGCACGGGGAGCCCTCCGGAGGGCTCTCCCTGCTTCGGGCGAGTGTCTGCAAGCCTCGCGCACCCGGCAGGAGGTCCCACCGGGTGCGCGAGGCTTAGGGCGGCAGCGGACTGCTTGCGCGCACCTAGAAGCTTGGGGCGCACTGAGATCAGCACGCCCCAAGCTCCTGGTGTAGCGCAGCGATCCGCTAGCCCTGGGAGAGCCCCGCGGCTATCCCAAGGATAGCGGACTGCTTGCGCGCACGCAGAAGCTTGGGGCGCGCTGAGCTCAGCACGCCCCAAGCTCCTGGTGTAGCGCAGCGATCCGCTAGCCCTGGGAGAGCCCCGCGGCTATCCCAAGGATAGCGGACTGCTTGCGCGCACGCAGAAGCTTGGGGCGCGCTGACCTCAGCTCGTCCCAAGCTTCTGGATTAGCGCAGGGGTCCGCTAGCCCTGGGAGAGGCGCCCAGCTCTCCCACGCTAGCGGAGACCTTGCCTGCACGCAGAAGCTTGGGGCGCGCTGAGCTCCGCACGCCCCAAGCTCCTGGTGTAGCGCAGCGCACCTGGGGGGGAAATAAAAAATTTTTCCTTTATTTCCCCCCCAAAAAACTAGGTGCGTCTTATGGGCCGGTGCGTCTTATGGGGCGAAAAATATTTTTTGCGTAGATGTGCCATCCCTGGAATGTAACCCCTGACCCATGTACTGAAACTACCTGGTTTGCAAACCATGCCGTTTAAATGACAATCATTTTCAGCTTGAATCCCAAGTTAAGGGAAGGGAAGTTACCATACTCTTATCCCATCTGCAAACCCCAAAAGGCCTATCTGGAAGACCAGAGGGTGTTCTTGAGGAATGCAGGATGGAGCAAAAGAAGAAGAAGAAACAGGAAAATTTCCTTCTCTAATGTAAGAAAGTTCCAGACTGAGTCAGTTAAAGGTATCTCAGCTCTGCCAATAAATATTAAGAATGCAAAGTACCATGCTGAAGACAATTCCATATTATAGCTTTGAATGATGTGTGTGGCAATGCAGAGTCCTTAAAAGGCCAGCAGTGGATAACTTCTGAAGTTATGTGTTTGGTTAACTGAGGTCCTGTTTAGGCATTTCTGAATGTTCTTCCACCTGGTGCAGTTAACCTTAAGGAACTACCATCAGAACAAAATGTTTCTAGCAACAGAAAGATGCAGTCATGATCTGCAGGAACTTACCTTGTAAAAAAAGTACTGTACAAGGGTTGCTATTCTAATATAATAAAGGTGGCCATGGACCAAAAGTAATTTGGAAAGAAATTTAAATCTTGCAATTGCATAGTCACTGTTTCTTACAGCTTGTCTTCCTTCTTTACCCATAATACCTGTAATATATGGAGAAGAAAAGAAAAATTAAGGTGAATTTATCACTTGCCCCCAAGGCATGCAAAAATCAAAGGCATTGGCCTGAAACACAGTAAAACTAACACAAGCAACTGGAAAAAATGACTAGAAGAGAGGTCTTGCACGTGTAAGGCTGTGTTGTTGTTGTTGTTGTCTAGTCTGGGGCTTTTAATAACAACAACAAGCCCAATAATGCTCAGTTCCGTACTGCAGGAATGAACTCAATTTATGTAGCACAAGTTTCTAAAAAAAATCACTTGCCTGTTGGTTTGGATTAGAAATAAAAAGGCCACATGTAATTAGCATCACTGTGTGAGAGCAAGTAGGTGAATAAAAATTAAGGCTTCTAATTTTTGCAAGAAAATACTGGCGTTGTATTTTCCCTGTGTAAATGGTCTTCTAGAACAGATTCTGCCCAACTCTATGCACTCTTACAGATGCTGTAGTGCTACAGAAAAGGGCTGGTGCTCAGCACCTCCTTCTGGCATTCTGAATTGTTGCGAGTGTGTATTGAATTGTATTAATTCATCAATGGGTTTTTTTTGTTGCTTTATTTGTATGCTACTGCATTTTTGATACTATTATAGGGATTGTGATGTTTGCTAATTTTCAGTGTCATTTCCATTATTGTGAGCTGCTTTGAGCACAATACAAAGGTTAAATCAATGGAGTGGAAAGCAAGCTAAGCGTCTACAAAGTAAGGACACACAAACTCAAGTCCCACGTATGCTCCCCCCCCCCCCGCTTCTTTACATAGGTATTTCCCCTATTTTCTTTTTGGCGCCAGGAACTTGGAAGGTCAATGGAAGGGCTGCTTCTGCAGACTGGCATTTTCACCATCTGCTAGCGCCTTCCGTCATGTCCCTCTGGGAGAACCTGGACTGGGTCATATATTCCCGGGGGTCAGAAGACACTGCCTCCCCCCCCCCCAAGCATATCCTCCTTCTTCAGTTGGGCGCCCTCTGGATGTTTTGCGCTACAACTCCCATCAGCCCAAGCCAGGCACCAGGCTGAGGAAGGCTGTTCTAAACTATATCATACCTTTGCTTTAAAAATTGTAAGCCTCTTTAGAAGAAAACCTTGGCTAAAAGGGAGCTATAAATACATTTTTATATGTCATCCGTGTGCAGACAGAGTCTCTTGTTTATCCCCCAGGTCTTTCGTGCACAGAGCAGATACGTATCATAACTCTGCTTACTGAATGCAAGGAGACTCTGAAGACTCCAAAACAAAAAACCTAGATAGAACTGCACAACAAGAAGGCTCTTACCTATCCCAACATGAGCTTCCTGTATCATGCTCACATCATTAGCTCCATCTCCTATAGCTAACGTGATAGGCTTCTCTGGAGAGGTTTTCAACAGCCGCACAACCTGTACAGAAAAAAAGGGTTTTAAAAAATGGAACCCCAAGTACTGCCTTTTGGGGTTGTTGTTTTTTTGGAGCTGCTCAAATACAAAATGCCATTAGCAATGTCAGTACGCAGGACAGTGATTAAGAATCCACCAAAGCTTGCATACATTAAAAAAATAAACACTTTAAGCTTCTTGGGGTAAGGACCTACCACCTCTGTTCTCCAGACGCAGATTAAGGGAGTAATGTATTCTTGGATGGTAGCTGGAAGTCAAATTTTTGATGCCTAGAGTAAGAATGTGGACTGTAATGTTTTCGCATGTTTCAGGCTTGCTCTATAACCATTCAAGTGCGAGAGACTACATCAGTATAGAGTACTTGAATGGGAGATAGGAAGGGCGTGGCTATGCTGCTGTTTGGCTCTCAACCAGTCCATTAAAGGTAAAGGGACCCCTGACCATTAGGTCCAGTCGTGACCGACTCTGGGGTTGTGGCGCTCATCTCGCTTTATTGGCCGAGGGAGCCGGCATACAGCTTCCGGGTCATGTGGCTAGCATGACTAAGCTGCTTCTGGCGAACCAGAGCAGCACACGGAAATGCTGTTTACTTTCCCTCCAGAGCTGTACCTATTTATCTACTTGCACTTTGTGCTTTCGAACTGCTAGGTTGGCAGGAGCAGGGTCTGAGCAACGGGAGCTCACCCCGTTGCGGGGATTCGAACCGCCGACCTTCTGATCAGCAAGTCCTAGGCTCTGTGGTTTAACCCACAGCGCCACCCGCGTTCCCGAACCAGTCCATTAGCAAGGCATTAAATAAATAACAGGGGATGCTACAAGTGTTGAGGGCGCCTCCACAGCAGATCGTGGCCGCTAGATGACCCTGCAACCTGAGCAAATTACCTTTGCTTTCTGCAGAGGCGCCATGCGGCAGCACAGGACGGCAGAGCAATTTCTGCAGACTTCCATGAAGAGCTTCTCGTGCTGCCTGAGTGCGAGGGAGAGGCTTGTCCCGTCCACCACCAGCCCATGCTGGATTACATGGTCCTCCTCTATTCTAACAAGGGAAGGAGGAAATGTTACTGCTTGCACTCCATTCCTAACCCCCACCCCTTTTTGCTGAAGACCAAATCCTCAAAAGAACCCGAAGGACAAAGATTCCCTCTCCCTTCCCAAAGCAACAGGCTTGGTAGCATCAGGTGAAGAGTCATGCCGGAAAGATAGGAGATGCAAAGCGACTGGCTTATTTATGTATCGGGAGAGTTCTGCATTAAGAGCTGTTAACGTTATCCACCCAGACACAGCACAACCTTTTACCTTCTGGCTAGCTGCCTCAGCTGCTCTGCACATGTACTGTCTGATTTGTGTTGCACAAGTTCCAGGATGTTCATGGTTCTATGGAAGTGTCCGCAAGATAAACTGACACTGACAGCGGTTTCGTGCTTGTCGCCAGTGAGCACCCACACTTTAATACCTGCCAGTCGGAGCGCTTCTATGGTTTCCTGGACTTTGTCTTGGAGTCTGAAAGTAAAACAAGCCATTCTCGTCAACAATGCTACAACTGATTTGTTTATGATTACAATGTGTCTCCCTGTGCTTGATTTAGTCTGGTTTTGCTAAAGAAGCCCTGTTCTCGAATCACCGGAAGAGTTACAGTGGTGCCCCGCAAGACGAATGCCTCGCAAGACGAAAAACTCGCTAGACGAAAGGGCTTTTTGGTTTTTGCATTGCTTCGCTAGACGAATTTCCCTATGGGCTTGCTTCGCAAGACGAAAACGTCTTGCGAGTTTGTTCGCTTTTTTCTTAAAGCCGCTTGAAGAGGCGCAGTTGCGATGGACCGTGCTTCGCAAGATGAAAAACATCGCAAGACAAAAAGACTCGTGGAACGAATTAATTTCGTCTTGCGAGGCACCACTGTATTCTAGAAATGCTCTGGCTTCTGAGATTATCCTATCTGCAGTCCGCACGCTCTCAAGCATGCCTTTTCCAACCACAAATGTTTAAAAACCCTCCACAAATTCTCATTACGCTGAATTCCAGTTTTAATACCAAGTTCAGTGTTTTGTTTCAGGCCCCAGTAGAGTGCAGGTGGCGCTGTGGTGTAAACCACTGAGCCTTGGGCTTGCCGATCGGAAGGTTGGCGGTTTGAATCCCCATGAAGGAGTGAGCTCCCATTGCTCGGTCCCAGCTCCTGCCAACCTAGCAGTTCGAAGGCACATCAAAGTGCAAATAGATAAATAGGTACCGCTCCGGCGGGAAGGTAAGCGGCGTTTCCGTGGGCTGCTCTGGTTTCGCCAGAAGCGGCTTAGTCATGCTGGCCACATGACCCGGAAAAACTGTCTGTGGACAAACGCCGGCTCCCTCGGCCAGTAAACGAGATGAGTGCCGCAACCCCAGAGTCGTTTCCAACTGGATTTAACTGTCAGGGGTCCTTTACCTTTCACCGGTAGAGCTTATAATGCATATTATGTATGTATATTATGTATATAATACCTGCACTAGCTTCAAGAGGCACCCATTATCTTAAGCTACTACACCAAGCCTTTACACACCTCACTTTTAAACATTTGTATTTGGTAACATACTTCACCAAATTCAATGAATACTCATGCCTGCTACCGAAGTGGTCAGAGGACAATCCCAAGGAGGACTATTGCCAGGCGTTTTTTCTAGTGTCAGGCTGGCTGGCATAAGATATATAGCACAGCCACACAATTACGATTTTCCAGCCACTGAACACCCAAGGTTTTGATGCCGAGAGCATTGATTTCAGCCCAATACGTAGAAACTGCATGCTGCCTATTCACTTCCCATGATAGTATGGAGTTCAGAGCGAAGTTACTGCACTTGCAACTACAGGTGCAATGGCCCTGACTGTACTCTCTTGCATTCTGAGAGGGTGAGAAGCATCACAGACTCTGGCTACTTCCACACAGCTTATCATGTGATTGAGGGGTGGGATATATGCTCAGATCACCCCCACAGGAAGGGAACCAATTCCCAATTTGCATGGAACAGATTAATTTGCAAGCTGCCCTGCAGTGGGCAGAAGTCCCACATCCGAATAATTAGTTCAGGTAGTACATACTTGTCTTCCACTCCTGTAGCTCCAAGTAGTTCCAGGTCATTTTCTATAAAGTTATACACCTCCGATAATCGCTCTTCCCGCTGTTGTAAAGCGGTTTTTGCCTCAAAAAGGCGTTTTTCGACTTCCTGATACTCCTTAGCGGTGAATTTTCTGTAAGCTACACACAGAGTTCTTAATCCTTTCTGTGAAAAGCAAAAAGGGTTACTTCAGCATTAGATAGGTTCAGCTGACATCCATCAGATTTCTAAATGATTTACTGTTTATTTACAAGCTGGGTGGTGACCCATTCTCCACTTTACTCTCTTTCATGTATTTTGCTTTAGTTCCGTTTGCCATGTGGTGTTAAATGAGATCTTGTACGTGGCATATTTTTTATATGCGTTTGTGGTACAGAAATAAATAAATCACTGACACCCAGAGGCCTGTTGTTGCCCCATATCTTGCAATAAACAAAATGAAGAGAAAGGGTAGGAAGAGCACCTGAAGGACAAAAGCAACGCAAAAACCAATTCCACAATACAACTGGTTGACCATAATCTGCAGGTGCTCAGGACAAGGCAGCTTTCATTCTATTATTATTCAGATTCAAAAAAGGGATAGCCCCCATCTCACTGCTCTGGCCTCTCAAGGCGTTCACATCACGGGAATGACAGTGGCCATAGAAGCCTATCAGCAGGGAGTAGCTGACACAAATTCAACTTTTACTCAACCCTGCCTGGGTGTCTGAGCTGACAAGCCCCTGAAGGAGACAGCAAGGGGCGGGGAATCCCCCATGTATGAATCAAGTTACAGGGAACCAGGCAGAGGGCCTTCTCGGTAGTGGCGCCCTCCCTGTGGAATGCCCTCCCACCAGATGTCAAAGAGAACAACAACTACCAGCCTTTTAGAAGACATCTGAAGGCAGCCCTGTTTAGGGAAGCTTTTAATGTTTGATGTATTACAGTATTTTAATATTTTTTTGGAAGCCGCCCAGAGTGGCTGGGGAAGCCCAGCCAGATGGGCGGGGTGTAAATAAATAAATAAATAAATTATTATTATTATTATTATTATTATTATTATTATTATTATTATTATTATTATTATTATTATTATTATTATTATTATTATCAGCTCTTAGACCCACATTGAACAGTCATCAATCTTCTGTATCCATAAGTCATCTGTGTCAACCACAGCACTAACTGGTTCTCAACTTTGGCAGAAGTTTTACGTAGATCTACTAGCAAATTTGAAAGAAAAGCAAAAAAACCCCACTTCTACATACCAAAGCAAATTCATCCACATGAATTCTGGTTTTTTCTACCTCTCCACTTGTACTGCGAGGAAGAATAACGGATTCTGCACCTTTGGTGAATAAGAGCTTCTCACCTGCAAAGGATTTAAGTGTAGATCATGTTTACAGTTCATAGTAACCTGTTCAGCATCCAGAAGAGTCCCCAACAAGGAAGCTGATGCAGGATTTTTTGGTTTAAGAAGCAAGGTAAGGAGCAATAAATATGCATGATGTTTCTTACCTGATGGGCTTTCTACAATTACGCTCATTCTTCTGCGATTTGCATCAAACTCCAAAACATGTAGTAATTTGTACCTTCAAAAGGGAAAGATCATGTTTACAGTATGTATTAAAAAACTGAAGGCAAAAATATCAAAACAGTATTACTTGTAAAACCTAACGAAGAGTCTTGTAGCACCTTAAAGACTTAACAAATCTATTATGGCACAAGTTTTTGCGGACCGTACCATAATAAGTTTGTTAGTTACTTAAGGTACTCAAGACTCTTGCTGTTTGCTGCCCAAAACTAAGGCAGCTACTCCTCTAGAAATTGTTGAATCTAAAGAACCACAAGAGAGCTACAGAAAACTACATGCCTGCTGCTGTACTGATGAGGCTGGAGAAAAGAAGCAGCATTCTCCCAGCTCAGACACTGGGTGGCTGCAGGAACAGGGAGCAGCTTTTAACCGAGACTCAAGGGGCATCTGAGACTCAAGTGGCAGGTGGAGAAAAAGGGAATACGTGTACAGAAACAAGCATGTTTCTAGATATAATCCTTCTACCAAAGCTCTTCCATTTATCTAGTCTACGTTCCTTGTGTTTTCAGAATTCCTTTCCTTTGGAGGAACTCAATTTAGGACCACACACTTCTCTTCATTGTATATTAGAATATACACTTTGAACAAACAGAATGCTCGCTACATATTTATCCGAACGTGTTTTAAAACACTAGAATGTTTTAAAGCTGTGACCTGCCAAGCGACAGTTAAAAGCAACAAGCTTCTCGTTCGTGGCTTATGAAGAGCCACTGCCAATCAGACAAGAATGTATCTGTGACCGACATACAGCTATCATATTTTCAAGCAAACATATTATATAATTGGCATTTCCCCCCCACCTCATGCAGTTGCAATGTATCATAGATAATGGCTAAATAAGCTAACTATGGTGTAGATATTGCAATCAAATCTGCCTTCAGGCCTGCCTCCATTTGTCATTTATGAATAATATGACATAACTGGACAAACTGATCAATAGGCATAATAAGTCCAACCAACGGCTCATCTAACTAAGTCTTGTTTAACCTCCACCCTAATATATAAGAATCTATAACTGGAAATGCCAGAGACTGAACTTAGGAGCCCAATGAGTTTCCAGTTAAACTTGAAAATGGAAAGCGTATTGCTGGTGGTCAACAAAGACTCTCTCAAGGCAAATTTTTAAAAAATGTAATATAAACATTGTCAACTGGGAAACACTGGCCTGCAAGCTCTCCAGTTGGAGAACAGCCTTTACCAAAGGTGTCATGGGCTTTGAAGATGCTCAAACTCAGGAAAGGGAGAAATGTGCTAAGAAGACGGCACGCTTGGCAAACCCTCACTGTGATCAACTCCCACCTGGAAACCTATGTCCCCACTGTGGAAGGATGTGTGGATCCAGAACTGGCCTCCACAGTCACTTACGGAATCACTGTTAAAACCGTGTTTATGGAAGACAATCTTACTCAGCTTCGAGTGATTGCCAAAGAGAGTTCTCCTCTGAGATTGAAGGCAAGCCAATTAAACTGCTTTTTGCTAGGAGGGCATAATGCAGATTGGTTTGATGTATCAACACTGATTGAGACACCTTACAGAATCTTAGCAGTCTGAGAAACTTTATTACTGCTTAATTACTAACCTTTCTGGCTTTCCGCAGCTTTTAAGCTCCATACTTTCTGCGCTTGCTCCAGTAAACACAACACCAACCCTTAAAAATTTGGAAGAAAGAAGTCAGTTTAAAAAAGTGTCCCCATGAAAACAATTTGCTTGGATAATACCAAAAAGCATACTGCCCCGCTCCAGCAGGAAGAATTATCTTAGAAATAAAACAATATTTTAAAGAAGAATTAAAGTCATTGTACAAGCAATCGTGATTCCAGACATAGAGCTAATCGGTAATACTTCTTAATTTCCCCTTCTGTGTCACTGGCCACTAATCAAGCTCAGAGATCACTGAGCTGTTTGGGGTTGGTATTCTTTTTCTAACATTTCCCCCACAAATCTTTTGGTTCCTCTAAATATCATGGTACGTCTATTTCATTACCCAGGAGCTACATTTTGACTAAAAGCTGTAAGCTGCAATTTTTTTGTATTGGAAAATTATTGTTTTATTAAGTTTTATATTATTTCAATACAGTCCTTTGTCCTATCAATGAAATAGTCCGTGTAATAATTTAAAACCTCTAACAATAACCCCCTCTGTATATATTTGTATATACATCATACAAAAACAGTACTGGCGGCTGACGTTCCAGCTGACCTTGTCTCAAAAGCACCTTTTCATTAAAGGAAAGTTACCAGTGAGGAAGGGATATAGCTTGAAGAGGAAAGGAAGGGGCTAAAAGTCACTGCTACCCTCCTGCCAGAGATCTGGCCTTGTGCAAAGTTCCTCTGGATGACGACCTTGAGTCACTACTTCATTATGCATAGCTGCTCCAGGGGCCCCATGAGATGTTAAAGAAAGTTATACTCTGACTGACTGGCACTCCAATAGCTACGCTTGCTTTATGAGCTAAATCAAGGAAAGGCAAAAAGCTTGTTTCATCACTCTCCTTGCTCTTCTGGGCTCAACGGGACAAACAATGCAAGTTTCAACTTCTCCAGCGTTGCCATTTTTGCCTGCTAAATAATGCACAGAACCTTGGCTTCTAATCCTCACCTGCGGGCAGCTTCGACTAAAGCCTTTTCATCTGGGGAGGAGGCATAGTATTCCAGCTGAGAGGATATGCCATTGCTACGCCAAGGACTGTCACAAATGCCGTCAGTTTGGTCATTATTAATTTGTACCGTGTGACAGAGGCAAACAGCTTTCAGGAAGATTTCTTCCTCTTCCGTCTGTTTTTAAAACATGAAGGCAAAACATGGTATTAATACAAGTTAACACAAAATTGACAAGCAATTCTTTTTATTCTTCTCTAAAGAAAGGAGTTACTAAAACCTGCGGAACTTTCAGACCAAAAGGGAAGAGAGGCAGCTTCTCAGCAAACAACATAATCACTTTCTTCTCCTGAACCCTAAGACTGTGACACTTGTCTACTGCCAAACCTTGGAAATATCCAACCTGGCATCATAAAATATCCTAAGTGCTGCAGGGTTATAGTAGATCCGCATCTTACAGCAAACGTGGTGCTACCAATCCTTTGCAGCAGTGGTATTGTGAGCTTGGGCAATACACAAGGCAACATTTCACAAAATCTAGAAGTCTCTCTCACACAAAAATGAGCCAAGAGGATGCACAACATATATAGTCGCTCTTGCTAAGGGTTGCACTCCTATGCAGCACTCACTTGGGGTAAAGCCCCACTGCAAGAAATCAGATTTGCTTCCAAGCAAGAACATGGATAGGCTCAAGATGCATGACTGCAATCCAATGAAAGTTAACTTGGAAAATGTCCCATGGAACACTGTTCGAAGTAAGCATGCACATCATCTGGCGGTTCTCTCCATATAAACAATTCACTGTCCCTCAAAAAAAAAGCACCTAAACCTCTGCTCAACGATCATTCAGTTCTCCTACTGAACACTTTTGCAACACAATCTTGAGGAGTGTTAAGCTACTTAACCGGAATATTACATGAGACATTAATCAATTGAAACTGGGAGAAAATCTTACCAGTCTAGGCTGTATTCCATCTGGAACATCCTCAATCAGTCCTTCTGGAACCAGTTTGCCATTGATCTCTTGGTACTTTATACCATTAATGGAACATTCCCGAAACTGCATCACATTTTCAGTTAATGTACCAGTTTTATCTGTAAACACATACTCCACCTATGGTAAGTTGAGAAGAGAGATAAGAAAAATGAGTTTAGAAGCAGTGAAACCAACTTTGCCTGTTCCCCCACCTGCACACAAAATGTTGATGTGATCTGTAGGACACAAGGCTGAACCGAGAGCGGTACTCATATCCCATTACATAGCAAAACACTGGGGGAAAGCCACTCTCTCACCTTCAGTGCATAAAAGTACTTTCTTTTGTCTATCATGAATCGCTCAACACTGTTGACCTAACACACAAACACGCATCAAGATAACACAATTCTCTGGTTTCTGCAACCTGCATTATGGAAAGTTAGCATAAGTTTTGAATGTACAAAACTGTTTTACTCTGTGCTATACAATTTGTTCTACCGTCAGTGAGTAATAAAAAGGATCAAGGCACTATTGCATCGCATTGAAGCCCCAACCCACAGCAACTAAAAAGCCCATTGAATTCTCTCTGGTCTCAGAGATTTCTACACATTTTCTAAGGGGTAGTAAACGGCTTTTTAAAACTAAAGTTCTCAAGATAATGAATGTCAGTTCAAAATTCTGCAACTTTCCCATGCTTGTGTGAATTGTGCATCACTCTGCTTATAGGTAATGCAAAGTACCGTATTTTTCGCTCTATAACACGCACCAGACCATAACACGCACGTAGTTTTTAGAGGAGGAAAACAAGAAAAAAAATATTCTAAACAAAATAGGGGATATATGATTTTTGTGGTTCATGCTGTGGCCACAGACATGTGATCTGATAGTGAGTTTTGAGTAGCCCAATGCAAAAATCCTGAGGATCCATGTGGATCCATGCTTTGTAACCATGGAGGAGGGAAGGAAGGGGAACCAGGGATCCTCTGCTCACGACTGCAGCAGATCCCCCCCACCCGCAGGCATTCGCTCCATAACACGCACAGACATTTCCACTTACTTTCTAGGAGGAAAAAAGTGAGTGTTATGGTGCAAAAAATACGGTAAGTACACAAAATCACTGATCAATAACAACTTTAGAATAAATTCAGCAGATACTGGAATTATAGACTGTTCTGAACCTGGGTGGGGGAAATCATATTGAAACATCCATTCTATACCTGTCCCAGCTCTTCATTGAGGTCTGAAGTATTCACTTGGGCCTTCTCATTTGTTTCTTCATGATAGAGGTCAAGATCCCAACCAATAAAAAAAGATCCTAGAAATTTCTGCATCTCAACAGTCACGTACAGTGAAATGGGAATAATGAAGTTGTAAAGGACCAGGAAAGCAAGGAAGTCTGAAATAAATCTCAGAATCTGAATGAGAAAGAAAGAGAAATATTATTCACCAGACTGAAAGTGAAACATATTTATTTAAGAAGAAATAAAAATCATTGCAAAATGCCCCACTGTCCTTTAGTCACTTGTTATCAAATGGACACTGCAACACCTCCTTCAAAAAGCTAACCTTTCTGTTTGGGTTTATATAAAAGCTTTGAACTGGGATGATTATTTTGTTTTTATTTTATTTAGGTTATAGTTGCATCCCACCTTCAGACAGCTTTGAGCGGCATCCATGGTTGCTCCCCCCCCCCACTGCCATATTTTATCCACAAAGCAACCCTGTGAGGTCAGTTAGTCTGAGAGACAGCGACAGAACCAAGATGACCCAGTATGCTTTGTTGTGGTTCAGTCAGGAACAGAACTCAACTCTCTGCAATGTAAGCCTAACCACCGTGCCACATCTTAAAATACACCTTTGCTATGAAATACTGGACCCTTTGCAAAGTGCCACCTAGGATGCAGTGCACCATTTTCCTAGGAAATCCTTTTGCAGTACTAACTTCATAGGCTAATATGCCTCTGTAGACTTGGCTAGTGCACGCACAAACCAATGCCAGTATCAGTTACGCAATGTGCAAAATAGCTTGTAACAATGGGATGTCTCTCAAACTTGGGAAACTTACTTTCTTGCACTGCTCCCTAGAAGTGAAGAGAAGGAATCTCTAAGCAAGTAACTGTCTAACCAGTGTGACTACATCCCTCTAGTACTAGGCAAGGCAGCATGGGGGGGGGGGCGGAAATCACCTAGAATGTGCACATAATTTTAAACTGTACCTTGCTGCTGTTTCTTTCACGATCAGTTTGCTGGTTATACCAAGGCTCATGCCACTTTTCTTCAGACTGCCAGGCATATTTCAATATTGTACTCAAGATTGCTTCAAAGAGGAGGATTATTAGATAGATAATCAAAAAGGAATTCATAGACCTAAGGAAACAAAATTGGTGGGTGCCCATTTAATGCACAAATATCCACAGGATGGCAATAACCCTGTGAAAAAAGCTTCATTAGCAAGCATGGAAGACTGGGCACAATTCAAACACAACCATACATTGCTGCAAAAACACATCCTCATGCATGTTTGTGGATGGAGATAAAAGCAACTCCAGTTAAAAAATAAGAGGGTGATTTGGTCTTTGTGTGAATATGACTTTCTAGTTAGTAGCCAGAGGTCAAAATTGCCCACAGTAGAGGAAGATTATCTTGCTCAGGACAGAAGAAAGGAAGAACTGTTCAGTCTTATGTTCCCCTCCTGTTTCTAACCATCTCTGGTTGCGCAAGAAGAATGCTGCGCTTCCCTATGAGGAACAGGGAATGCAAAGTCAGGAGGAGAAATCCTCTGTTCCCAACCTAGGGAGAAAAGGGACTGGAAAGACAATATGGCTATGGGGGAGTTTGGAAGGACAGGCTCATTAAGCAGAAAGTGCAGCAAAGCAAATCCTTGGAGAGTGAAGGGCAAGTAGACACGGCTGATCAGTCCTAAAATACTCTGGACTACGTCAAATATTGTTGTTGTTTTTGTTGTTGTTTAGTTGTGTCCGACTCTTCTTGACCCCATGGACCAGAGCAGGCCAGGCACTCCTGTCTTCACATCAAATATAGAAGGCCCAATTCTCATGTGATTTTCCAGCACAACACCTCAGTTCTCTTCAAAAACATAAGAGATTACAATAGGATTCTTTTTCCATTCCCCCGAAAATTAGCACTTAAAACTTCCAGTTTTGCAGCTTACAATACCCTATGAGAACTTCTAAAGCATTACAATTTTCCAGTCAGTGAAAATCTGCAGGACACATACTTTTCTACTG
Source organism: Podarcis bocagei (assembly GCF_964188305.1). Classification (NCBI taxonomy): domain Eukaryota; kingdom Metazoa; phylum Chordata; class Lepidosauria; order Squamata; family Lacertidae; genus Podarcis; species Podarcis bocagei. The sequence continues at coordinate 10,260,102 of NC_138128.1, forward strand.
CTGATCGTTTCTGTGATTTACTCTTGTAATTTAATGCCATCTTCGTCTCCATTCCTGTATACACTGCAACACCTACAACAAACAAAATCGATGTTTAGACTTGGTATCTGCAGCATGAGCTGATTAAAAAAGAAAAAAGCAGAGTGCTATTTTTATCGTTGTGACTGCAAAGCCATACAAGAAACATTAGATTTGTAGCAATACTCTGTTATGAGAAACTGTGGGCTTGTTCAGATACAAAGCTAAATCCCAGCTTAGCGTCATGAGAACTAGCTGCAGTGCACACTCCCTGCCACCACCGCTGCCTCCGGCAACAGCTGTAAGGAGGCGTCTGAGAGTTGTTCCTTCTGTTTTAATTTAACTGCAGCTTGTTTTGCCCTCCCAAACTATGGACTAACTGTCGCTCACTATGGTTAGGGGAAAACCAACTGCTAACCATTGTTTATAAAGCTGTTTTATTTCAACTAATTGTTGTTAATCTTAACTATAATCTGGATTAACCATTGCTTATGCTGAACTGTGATGCATCTAAATGGAGGAAGCAGCCTCTTCTCTTCTCATGGTCATGCCAGAAGGGGGAAACAGGCCTGCCTTGTACAAAGTTATGTCCAAACACAGCCAATTTAAGTCCTATTGTGAGCTTGTTCTGAAGTCTGTGCTAATAGCCATTATACAAGGGGTATGTGAAACCCGTCAGCCATAAAGTTTTCATTTGTGGAATTTCCTCCCCGAAGAGTTGTGTCTAGCATTTTCATTAAGCAGTTTGCGTTGCACACTGAAGATGGACTTCTTTACTCAGGCTTTTGACCCCAGGGAGAGAGATTTTTAGGACCCAGACTACTCTTGTGACTGCCATTTGTTTTCAATTGTTTTTAATATTGTATTTTAAATTGCTGCAACCCACCCCAAGACCTTACGGTGAAGGGCAGGCAATACATCAAAGTATTAATTATCATTATTATTACTACATTTCATCTAATATACTGCAGTTGCACATGAAATTTGCTTTGAAAGTAATAGCCACCCAAGTCAAATGCTCCACAAAACTGCATCAGCTTTTTCACTCTTTGAAATATGCTTGGGAAACAGCTGGTCAAGCATATAACCACCAGGGTATTAATTAAGGCATTCCAAATGTAGATATGCTGGTTTTGCAACATCTTCATTGACTTTCAGTTGGTTTCAGAGTCCAATTCAAAGTGCTGCTTTTGCCCTTTAAAAGCCCTGTATTGTTTGTGTCCAGAATATGGCAAACACTTATCTTTTCCTAAGGGGCTCTGCTCTGTGTTCACCCAGAATCAAAGTATGATTGGCAGAACGGTGGTACCTGGGACAAGGCCATCTCTGGAATGGCAGGAAGTCGGTGGAACTCCTTTCCCAAGGGACCAACTCCAACCTTTCTGTTAGTTTTTAGAAGCCAGACAGACATTTTATTCTAAAAGGAGGCTTTGCGGGGCTGGTAACTGCATTTCTGGTTGATGGGTCTGTTGGGTTTCTGCAGCACATTTAGTCTGTGACTATTTTAGCAGTCTGCAGAAACTGTACATTAATAATTATGGGTGTGGGCCCTTAAGCCACCCTGATTACTCAGGCTATGCTGGCGAATGGCAATGCCAGTGGCCTAGTCAAAGGGAGAGTGGGAAGATGATTCAAGGTACACCAAAGTGTTCCCCTCTGACTGATGCTCAAGAGATAACTACATTCTGGGGAGCCTGCCTCAAGAATCTTTGAGCAATTTGTGAAATACTTATATGGTTACAAACCAAAAATTTCTTTGGTGTTTTTCAATCTTGCTCCACGAAGTAAGAGACTTTCAGGTCCAAGAGGTCTGAAAAAGAAAGAGCTCAATTTTTATGTTGACAGAACACAGTATATCAACAGCCATTTGCTTAGATGTCCACTCCACCAATTCCAAAATGCAACTTGCACCAAATGAGAATAAACAACAGGGATAAAACTAAGGTTCATTCAAGGTGAAGAAAGCTATGCGTAACATTTCATCCTTGGTAACAGTCAAGAGCCAAACAGAAGAAGTAACATTCCTATTTTGCCTAAAGTAACTCAAAACAGAAGATGAAATGGGGAGGGAGGGGAAGGAGGTATACACTGCAGTTAAGATAGCTTGTTCATAAAAGGGGCTACGACAAGTTAATGGAAGACTGCCCTTGATAGACGTCTTAACACTATATGGACTCTCTCTGGTGTGGAGGCTACTAAATACCAGCTGATAGGGGTGGCAGTCTCCTACTGCTGTTGATCCTCAAATCTAGTTTCTGAGTATCCTGCAGGCATCTGACTGGCCACTGGAGGAAAAAAATGCTAAACTAAAATGGACTTATGGCATGATCCCAAAGGACTTTTAATTCTCCTGTGCACGTCTAAGAACTAAAGAACATTTGGTTTCAATAAATTCATCCAACATTAATTAGCTGCACATTTCAAAAATTCCTGCAGTAACTCCAGGATTATTTGTACCTGTAGCAAGTGTAGCATCTGCATGTAATGCTCGCAGCACTGAACAGTGGCTGTATTAGCTTGTGTTTCTTTTAGAACGTCATTATTATCCTACCATTTAACAAGACGCAAACCTTGGGCTACTCACAATTTCATTTCCCTTTGCAAACAGGAGGTTGAACTTGTAAAATTACAGTTCTGTGTTATTTTTTACTGCAAGGACAAGAGTAACCACTCCAACTCCTGCAGTTACTCTTAACAGATACCCCTGGGGTGCTTGAAACTCCTGCTGTTCCAGTAACTACTGTACCAGTATCTAAGGACGTGTTTATGACTCCAGGAGAGTTAAGTCAGTAAATGGAGGCCCTCGGTCAAATAAGGCCGCTACCCAGATGAGTGCTGTCAGTCTCTTTCCCACAGCTATCACGCCAGAGAGGAAAGATATGGGGAATGTTGGTGCAATGACTTGTTTGTAAGCTGCTTTAGGAGAGAAGCATGGTGCACACCAGAAACTTCTCTGATTGACCGTCCACAGAAACCAAGTCGTTTAGGCATAAATGGGGGAACAATCATCAATTGCATTAGGTCACATTTCATCTAGTGGTGGGGCAGTCCACTTAGGGAAAAACAGTTTCTATAAGACATCTGTAAATTCAGGATTAGTATATATGTGAGAGATACATCTTCTTAAAGGATTGACATGATTAATGGATTTTATCAGCAAGAAATAAAAACTGGCTTTGCAAGTTAGTTCACTCCAAACTGGTCAAGCTGGGATGCAGCAGTTCATGGCATTGCTAAGTGCAGAAAGAATTCACAACCTGTAGCCACCTCTTCACAGTTTCTGCCACAAAGAAAGCCTAATTAGCTGTCCAAGATTATGTAAGAAGCACTGGAACTGAAGTTGGCACACTCCCTAAAAGTATTTATGTGCTAGCAAAACAAGCTCTGGAATAAGGAAGCAAATTCTTTACTAACTACCTGAACGTTCTCTGCTACACAATTAAGATGGTCATTTTCTCATAAAAATGCTATCAAAATATTGAGGAAGTAGGATGCTAGACTAAAATAGACCTACGGCCTGATCCAGCAGAGTTTATGTGGGTTTTAATTCTGTTATGAATACCTGTCAAAGAAGATTGGTGGTTTCAATAAATACACAAATTTTTCAAGTAGCACAAAAGAAGGAAATTAGGGGGCAATCCTAAATGTGGGAAGCCAGCATAAGTTACAATGGGTTAAATAATGCTAGCGTAAAGTATGCCAGAGCCAATCTCCATTCAGGAGTTTGGCCTAAGTCCGGAAGAGGAAAAACAAGTCTTTAAAACAGAGTTGCAACACACTTTTTGCAAGCTTAACTTACACGAGATTGCCAGGTCATGTAATCAAACTGAATGGGCTTAGCATAAATTAGAGGGTCGTTTTTGTTTTTTTTAATTTAACTCAGTTAAGGAACTGCAGCTCATGCCTCCATGATCCAGCAGCCACACCTATGTCTGATCTGGGCAGTCCCAGGCAGGCAGCAAAAACACAAAATTGTCCCATACAGAGCCAGGTCCTTGGCTCATTTTGCACAGTATTTTGTACTGGCAGCATTTCACCAAGGCTTCAGGAAGATGCCTTTACAAAGCATTTCTATGAACTGGAGATGCGAGGCACTGAATCTGGAAAAGTCTTATGTGCAAATTATGTGCTCTATCACTGAGCTTCAAGCCATTTACTGAGTCCCTGGCGGCTGATGGATTGCCCCCAGCTTGGTGGTTCACAAGCTGTGGAGCCCTGCTGTAAACACATGCTGTTTAAATTCAAGGCAAATCACATGACCTTTACCAACGCTTGGCTTACCGTACTATTTCCTCAATTTGTTGACTTATTGTTATTCGTCCAACAAATCTGCAAAAGAGATTAATGTGTCAGAAAGACATATTTCTTCTATTCCAGCTCTCCGAGTTAGCAAAAACTATGCAATAGAAGGAAGAGAATGTTTATTTATTTATAAAATTTGTCTACCACCCTTCATCCGAAGATCATAGGGCAGCTGACCAAAAAAGAAAATAAATACGAAACGAAAACACAAAATACATAATAAAACAAAAGCAAAACAAACCAATAAACCCCCTCCTGTGATCTGACAAAGAAATCCTCCTGGTTTGTGAAGGATTCTAGAATGTTGCAGAGATCTGTTCCAAATGCTGAAGAAACTACACAGATCTCCAGAGTTTTTGAAAATTATGGGACAGTTGTTCTCATTCTGCAGCTGCTCAGAGTGATGCAGATGAATGTTCAAATCAATTGACCCATTAAGTCAGGCATTGTCAACCTGGTCCCTACCGTCCACTAGTGGGCGTTTCAGGATTCTAGATGGGCGGGAGGGGGTTCTGCGGCACAAGCTGAATCCTCCTTCCATCGAGGACTGGTGGGCGGTAAGGAAATTTTACCATCTAGAAAGATGCATTAGTGGGCAGTAGGTATAAAAATATTGACTACCCCCCACATTAAGTAATCTGGTCCTTGCCTGGCCTTGCAACCAGGTTTATCATTTAAAAAGTGGATGTTTAAGTCAGGAATGTTATGTATGCACTGTCACTGCAAGATTCTCTGCTAGTACTTACAGATTTAAGTAGCTCATGCATTCACATAAAGATGAGAATTTCTAGAAGTGTTTCCTGCAAAATCATCTAATCCTTAGAACACTATAAACATTGCTTTCCAAATCCTCTTTGGGGGAAAAAATATATTATAAAAAATGACACCTGTATAGATCTGCTTCTGGTTGCTGACATTCTATAACAGCTACAAGTTTGTCCAGATTGGCAACTGACTGCAATACTGCTGTTTCGGGGACTGCGACATGCGTCTGAAATAAAAAGAAATAACCACTCAGGTTCCATTAGGCAACAATGAGCAGCACATTGTGCAAATGCTATAAAGACATAGGCTTGCAACTTACACACACATATATACACACATTAAACAGAGCTGTCTGGTTAAGATACCAACTAAGCCTCCAAACCGCATCTTAAATTTTCCAGTACACCATCAGCTCCCAAAGCAACACTGAGTGAACATAAACACCGATTTGTCAAGTGCTAACTTGCCAAAATGTGCATATTACCTTTTGAAAAATCAGTCAGCTGTACTGTGCTGCATCTGTTCAGAAATCCAAAGTGTTTAGATTTCTCATCATTTAGCAGAGCAATGCAGATGACAGGCTTATCAGGTGATTTACATGCACACCACTTGATAAAACTGTTGGAGGCTTCTGACTGATTAGCAAACACGGAATATCAATCTTGGGTGGGGCAGCCATCCCCTGAAGTTACTGACCCCTATGCATACAGAATGCACACATCACCACATGCACATAAGCCTTGCATCTCTGGTACGCCAGTAGTACACACACAGTTTTGTTCATAGCACAGCACATGCTTTTCTTATAGATTCTTCTATCTATAGAGAGTTATAAAATTATTTTCAAGGGCAGACGGTAGTAGCTATTTCAGAATCAGAATACCGTAAACACATACATCAACTGCAGTTCTGTCACTTGCTATTTTAACTGTGTACAGGTATAACTGAAATTAGGTTCATTTTTCTCCAGGTCATGTCACTACTGATGCAGACCTTGGTTTGAACAACATGCTTTGTGATTCTGATATTCTGAGGTGCACCCAGGGGAATTCAACATTCTCCTTTTCTGTAAGAGGGATTTGGAATATATCAATCTTGGTTATCAGGAAACAAAACCTAAATCTAACTTAAGGTATACAAAAGGTGATGAAAACAGACCTTAAGATTGGTTTCTCCATCCAAGCTTGCAGTAGTAACGTAGCAAGAGCCATCTGCTCTGTCAGATGACAGAAGTACGAGATCAACAGGGAAAGTTTCATCTTTGGCTACTCTGACAATATCTCCCACCTGAGAAGACAGGCAAAAAAATCTGTTCAAATACACCTTCACAAAAATATTTTTGTAACTTTCATTAACACACGCTATGTAAAGCAACGGCCCTTTAAATTGCCTTTTTAATTTGCATGTATATACACACAAAAACACACACACATATATAAACATACATGCACACTTTTGAAATGTTCAAAATCATTTTGCACCACTCACACACATACCCGAATGTTCTTTGATCTTGTTTTTACAAGGCCACCACTGCGAACAACATACACTGGAGCTCCATTCACTTCATTGTCTGCTTTATGGCGTAACCAATCTTCATAGCCCTGGAAAAGATGCAAAGAAGCATTTTTGGGGGGAGGGGAAAGCCAACAATACACATAACTGCCTAAGAAAAAGCACTTATGCAACCAATTTGCTGATAACTACAGGCAACTCCCAATTCATGCACATTCTATTTGCTCGCAACCGTGCACACGAGCAGTGCTGGGGAACTGAAAATGGGGAGCATCCTAGAGAGTCTGCCTGGCTGGCTCACAAACAGACCCTCCCCGAAGAGGATGTCCTCTCTGGGCTCCAGGCAGGTTATCCTCACAAGCTGGAGAGGCAGCAGGGCTGTATTGAGCTGCTCAGCCTAAGAGCTGACATCTGGGGTAGTGCAGCAACAGCCGTGGCTTCCCTATGTGTCAGTTGAGAAGTCCCGCTGCCCCTCCAAGATCACAAGGAGGCTGTCACCAGAGCCCAAAGAGGAGCTCCTCTTCAGACTCTGGGGAGTGAGCCAGAGGCTTGTTGAGGTTGCTCAGCTGATGTGCGCAGGAAAGTTTCTTTCCTGCACATCAGCTAGGCTGGTTGACAAAGCTCTGCTGTCCCTCTGGCTCACGTGAGATGAACTGTGGCGCTTGTTTGTGCAATATGGAGGGGCAGCGGTGCTTGGTTGACCAGTCCAGCTAACGCACGGCGAAGGTTCCTGCACATCAGCTGAGCGAGCTGGGATGGGGAAGCAGGGCTTCCTCAGCTGACACGCAGGAAAGCTGCTGCTGCTGCTGCTATTGCACTTCCCTGCACATCAGCTGTAAGGCAGGGAGGCTGAGCAGTTCAACAAAGCCCCACTGTCCCTCCTTGAAGACTCTTCCAGGGGTGCTCCCCATTTTACGCAATTTTATGCACACAGGAGTCCAGACTGTAACCCCCACATAAATGGGGAGTCACCTGTATAACATTATCAAGTCAAGAACAAGGATCAGCAACTGGCAGCCCAGTTGGCTCTAGGTAGGGTGCTGCTTCCACTTTAAATTGTGTTCCATGACCAGAAATGTAACTTTTTAGATGGCTTTGTGATAGTTGGGCTGAGAAAAAAATGACTTAGGATAGAAAAAGAAGGGGAAAATAAGCAGTATTTTGTATTGTTGATATGCAACTCAAATTCACTAGGCAAGAGGTGACACAGATAGCCTCAGAAACTTATTAGAATTTCCATCACAGCACCTGCCTGCAGACATGCTATGACACATGTCCTCTACAAATGGGACAGGTCAGGTCCACTAATGGGATAATCTGCTAGGTGTTGCAGTTCAGCTCATGTGGAATCTCCCACTACATTGTCAAATACAGTTAATGCCGCCTTCAAGACACACTCAAGTGATTTTGCCTTATTTATGGCCAGCATGTGTATTACAGAAATGTTCCCAAAGAAGACAGAGCTGGTGTGAGAAATTCTGTAGGCATGCCTGGAGAAGGGTCATGAGAGTCTAGAGGAAGCCACAGATGTCTGGTCTTCCCTTAGTTACCACTAACTTGACTGAATGCAAGGCAGTGACAGGCTGTGACAAGGCAATTACAATAGGCCTGGAGACTGGGAAGAACAAAAACAAAAACAAAATGTGTACAGCTTTCAAATACAGCATAGCCTCTCTCAGTACATAAGCTATTGTTATGCAAGAACTTACTCCTCTGGGTAAGTGTGAGGCTGCTGGAAATAAGAATTTATGATGCATACTGACATACAAAGTCCTCGCACAAAAACTGGGGGTGAGTCTGTCACTGCCCACTTAGGGGTGTTGCTATGAGTCACTGACTGCATGGCAGCGAGACAAAAATAACCCTAGGCTGACCTGCTTGATAGGCAACATAAAACATATTTACTTGTTTTCAGCTAGAAGCTAAGAGTCTAGTAGAATGCTGCTCAAATTTCATGAAGGTCCAAACAGATTCAACAGCAGCAGACATGCCCAGAATTTGGCTGGCCGAGCTCCATTGCATACAAACCATCTCCCATTCTATCTCAGATGAACTGACAAATCCATAGAACATGTACGACAAACTCATATCTGGACTCTGCTCCACAACTGTCCATTTCTGCCCAAGATTCTCCATTCACTGGTGCATAGAAATAATGAATTTGACATGTTTCAGGTCATAATTGTAGGTCACATAAGCCATTCTTGTAGCAAGTTTATCCTCTGCAACATACAGGATTACACAGGGAGGCATCATGGCATCATGTTAAGCACTGCTTTGCAGTGTGATGATGCCACAACACAAGGGAAGCAGCCCTACACATTCTGGAAGACAGGGAAGTAACCTGAACACAGGGATGTTCTGTTCTGTATTACACAAAGCATGTCCATCTGCCCTAAGCGAGTACCTTCTAAAGCACCTGTGTTTCCTTACCTGCTTTATGGCAGTCACAGTTATTACAAAAAACAATGGCAATCCACTGGTTATTGGACTTGTAGGTGTATCTATCATAAGCTGGAGAGGAAAACAAAGATGAAGACAGCGTCAGCACATGCCACGATAGTACACTGAATGCAGGGCTCTACAAGTCTTAGCTGGGCTTGGTAGCTAGCCAATGTTTGTGGCTGGCACTGACTCTGCCCCATCCCCAACTCTTCTCCTCTACCACATGAACTTTTGGGAATGGTATGCTGGTTCCAAGTGGCTGCAAAGCCTGGTTGAACGTTAGGCATGTACCAATCAAAATGCAGGGCTCATCCCCAATGTCATGTTGGGCTTTAGAAGCATTTAGGACAACAGCAAGTGAGAATGAAGAAAACGTGGTGTCCATCAGTCTAGGTTGAGCACAAGGAGTGGACACAGGTCTGAAAAGTGGCTCCCTAGATTTCCACTCTCAGCACAGAGAGGACTGCTCACAGAGCTGCTGGGAGAAGGGCACATGTGAAACAAGATTTCAGCATGACAGAGAGACTGAAGTTGCACAATGCCTAGCAATGTACCTTAATCCTAACTAACAGGTTCCCTTTGCTCTTATTGCAAAATAGGCAATCACAACCTGCCCTATTAACACTGTTGTGCTAACTGCAGCAGAAAATATCAACAAACTCTGCTTTTATTGCTTTCATGCTGGAAAGAAAACGCCATCTTGCAGGATATGCTGCATGTGTTCAGGAAAATAAATGAACGGAACAGCAATTATTCAGAAACTAACATTAATCCAAGAGACTTCCTGCCTCTAAGGAGGATTTACCGTATTTTTCGCCCCATAAGACGCACCGGCCCATAAGACGCACCTAGATTTTAGGGGGGGAAATAAAGGGAAAAAAAATTATTTCCCCCCCAGGTGCGCTGCGCTAATCCAGAAGCTTGGGGCAAGCTGAGGTCAGCGCGCCCCAAGCTTCTGCGTGCCGGCAAGCAGTCCGCTGCCGCCCCAAGCCTCCCGCACCCGGCAGGAGGTCCCGCTGGGTGCGCAAGGCTTGGGGCGGCAGCGGACTGCTTGCGCGCACCTAGAAGCTTGGGGCGTGCTGAGCTCAGCACGCCCCAAGCTTCTGCATGCCGGCAAGCAGTCCGCTGCCGCCCCAAGCCTCCTGCACCCGGCAGGAGGTCCCGCCGGGTGCGCGAGGCTTGGGGCGGCAGCGGACTGCTTGCGCGCACCTAGAAGCTTGGGGCGGGCTGAGCTCAGCTGGCCCCAAGCTTCTAGGTGCGCGCAAGCAGTCCGCTGCCGCCCCAAGCCTCGCGCACCCGGCGGGACCTCCTGCCGGGTGTGGGAGGCTTGGGGCGGCAGCGGACTGCTTGCCGGCATGCAGAAGCTTGGGGCGTGCTGAGCTCAGCACGCCCCAAGCTTCTAGGTGCGCGCAAGCAGTCCGCTGCCGCCCCAAGCCTTGCGCACCCAGCGGGACCTCCTGCCGGGTGCGGGAGGCTTGGGGCGGCAGCGGACTGCTTGCCGGCACGCAGAAGCTTGGGGCCAGCTGAGCTCAGCCCGCCCCAAGCTTCTAGGTGCGCGCAAGCAGTCCGCTGCCGCCCCAAGCCTCGCGCACCCAGCGGGACCTCCTGCCGGGTGCGGGAGGCTTGGGGCGGCAGCGGACTGCTTGCGCGCACCGAGAAGCTTGGGGCCAGCTGAGCTCAGCACGCCCCAAGCTTCTAGGTGCGCGCAAGCAGTCCGCTGCCGCCCCAAGCCTCGCGCACCCGGCAGGAGGTCCCACCGGGTGCGCGAGGCTTGGGGCGGCAGCGGACTGCTTGCGCGCACCGAGAAGCTTGGGGCGGGCTGAGCTCAGCTGGCCCCAAGCTTCTCGGTGCGCGCAAACAGTCCGCTGCCGCCCCAAGCCTCGCGCACCCGGTGGGACCTCCTGCCGGGTGCGCGAGGCTTGCAGACACTCGCCCGAAGCAGGGGGAGCCCTCCAGAGGGCTCCCCGTGCTTCGGGCGACAGGCTGCCGCCCCAAGCCTCGCGCACCCGGTCGGACCTCCTGCCGGGCGCGCGAGGCTTGCAGGCATTCGCCCCATAAGACGCACCCCGATTTCCCCTTCATTTTTGGAGGGGAAAAAGTGCGTCTTATGGGGCGAAAAATACGGTAACACATCTCTAGGAAGCTAGAATAAGAGATTTTATGCAAACAATCACGAAGGAATTTCAAGGATTAGCATCCTATATAGCCAATCTTTATTGAAAAACAGTTAGGGCAACGTAGTGACAATCTGTCATCCACTTTGAACACTGAAGTTTCACTTAAAGGAGCCAATATGTGTGTGTGGGGGGGGGGGTTAGTAGTCCAAATTGCTTTGTTTGTAGAGAACTAGTTTTAAGGCTTGCCTACTTATTAGGTATCAGTTTGCAGCTAAGTACCACTTGGTATTTGTTTTGACAACAAGCTTAGTCACACTTTCATGCAGCGGCATGGGAGGTGCTGCCTTGTGGTCAATCTAAACCATCTGGAAGACTGTGTGGTGCATGCAGCAGATAATGTTAGCAAGTGAGTGAAGTAACCACACAGTGACACCAGTTAAGTTCTTTCCCACCCACTCACTGAGGCAAATGGCACCGACCAATTCAAGCATACACCTAAGTAGTATGGCACTGAACAAGAGGCAAGCATAACCCTGTGTAGGAGAGAATACAGTGAACACAGAAACAGGGCTTACACAGCACAGATTTGACTAATGGCTTGTAGCTTTTTACAATCCCAGGTGCTTACGCTAACCACCATAAGCACAGCACCACAAACATGCGGGAAAGGATATCTTTGAAACTGTTGGCTAGCAATGCATTTATCAGGACATGTTGTTTCCAACTCTACACCAAGAGTCCTAGATTCTGCACCCCTGAGTTACAAATTCATTTACATCCATTTTGCATGCTCCAAAGGCACCTTTTCCAGCATCCTTTATGTTCCATAAGGACTTGTATTTTTTAAATTTGTAAGTAGCATTTGACATCAAAAGGCATCGAAGGCATCTCTAATGAAAACAAAGGCTATACCAACAGCCAGGTTGAAAGAGCCTGGGCTGCAGATTCCAGTGTGCATGATAAGCCATGAAACCTGTATGCTATCTACAGAGCTCTAAAGCTCTACAAAGAGTGAAATGTCTCCAGTTCTCATAAACTGCAGCCAGTATGTCCAGTAATCAGGGATGGGAGCTGTAGTCCTGCAACATGTGGAAAGCCACACAGTCTGCCTTTTCCAAGTTTAGCATCATGCATGAATGTGGCCTATGGGACTTCACTTTTGCAACCATGAAGTCAGTCAGTAGTCTACTGGAATGAGGTACAATCGTTTGAAGAGCATTTAGGTCGGTCTTTTGTTTCCTGGGTTTTGTTTGTTAACTGTATGCTAGATGGCTTCTTGCTTTGTTTTGTGTTTTCATTGTAAATCCAGTCTGAACTCCTTTGTGGAAGAGGTATAAAAAAATGAAATATGCTAGTTCAAGCCAATTTCATTGGGGGCGGGGTGAGGAGTGTGAGTGTGTGCGTGTGTGTGTGTGCGTGTGTGTGTGTGTGTGTATGTGTATGCATGCACTGAAATCCGTTAATATTATCCCAGTACTGATTCTAACCTTATTTGCAAACAGAACAAGTGTTGCAAATGAAATTGCATTTTTCAATTTGTCTCCCTGACAGAAATTGAAAGCATTCAAGTACCAGTTAAAAAATTTTGGGATTCCATCTACAATGAACTAAAGAAAATACTTAAATACACCTTTGTTAAAAAGCCTGAAGCCTTCCTTTTGGGAATGATCGGAGAGGAGATTAAGAAAGAAGATTATGTAATGTTTCAGTATGCGACTGTAGCTGCCAGGATTCTATTAGCGCAAAATTGGAAAACCCCAAATATCCCGACTATCAAAGATTGGCAAATTAAACTATTTGAGTATATGGAGTTAGCAAAAATGATGCAGAATATTAGACAGCAAAAAGGTAGAAAGTTTACTGATGAATGGTCTAAATTTATAACATATATAGAAACAAATTCTAGAGATATAAAAATCACAGTAGGCGTAATATAACTCTTGCGATGTGCTGACGTTATATATTGAAAAACTGCAAGATAGGTTTTAATATTCACATAACCCAAGACCGAGATGGAGGGAAGTCAAATGTTATTTATTGTAATGTCTGTTTGTTGGTTGGTTAAGGTGTTTTTGATTTGGCTGATGTTTCCTTTTGTTTTTCTTTGGTATGTGTTTGTTATTGTTTCTTTTTTGTTGTTGTTGTTTGGTAACAGAAAATGAATAAAAAGAAGTTAAAAAAAAGAAAGAAAAAAAAGAAAGCATTCAAGTACCAACTAGGAAATACACCAGTACAGGAAAGTGAGACAAATGAGCCAAAGTAGTTCATATTGGCAATGCAATTCAATAGAACTCGCTGCTCAAACATTAACATTTGTGTGTTTTCTTATGAACCAGCTTTTCCTGGATGTCAGGATTCCTTTCTTTCTCAGATCTATTTTTAGAGGGGCAGAGGCTTCAACAGAACTTGTGAAATAAGCTGTAAAAAGTGTAAAGGAAAGCCTGTTCCCAATGACTCACAACTAGATGACATCACTATATGCCAACCTGCACAGACAGGATGAATGACTACCCAGAAGAGAGAAAAGAACCTTTAAACACATTTATTGAGAACCTGATTTTCCAGGTGCTTTTAGAGGTTTCATGGTTTCCCACCCTCTTTGCCCTCACTTTAAATTTTTTTATTAAATGGCTACAAATGGATTTTTAATGTACTATTTTTATGCAGAAATCCCAGCGAGTATTCTGAAATCACCCAGTATAGAACTGACCAATGATACAAAATGAAACAAACAAATGAAACCAAACAGGGTGTGCATGTGCACAAGATGGAACCAAAGGTTGTGTCAACACTTGTGTCCTGTTGTTAGGGGCCAGTTACTGCTACCACACAGCTCATGCTGCACTGAATCCAACAGGCTGGTCCTAGTTGTTCCTGGTTGTGACACATCAAGGGGACAAGTTTAGTGCCAGGCTGAAGCTGAAGAGCCCATGCCATGAGGAAGTACTTTTGTTAAGACCCTCCTAACACAGTTGGGGCAAGGAAGCATGTCTAATACCTTTAGAAATGGTTGCCTTGTCATGGACTACAATGACAATATCATGACCCAATATTACAACTGGAGGAAAGGTGCATTAAACCAAAGGTAGAAGGGGTGGGTTGAGGTTTACACTGCACATTTATTATCTATCACTGAGAGACATCAAGGTTGTGAAGGAACACTTCAGTAATGCTCTCTTAGGAAATTATGCTCTCTCATATACATTTCATAGAATCATAGAATCATAGAATCATAGAATCATAGAGTTGGAAGAGACCACAAGGGCCATCGAGTCCAACCCCCTGCCAAGCAGGAAACACCATCAGAGCACTCCTGACATATGGTTGTCAAGCCTCTGCTTAAAGACCTCCAAAGTAGGAGACTCCACCACACTCCTTGGCAGCAAATTCCACTGTCAAACAGCTCTTACTGTCAGGAAGTTCTTCCTAATGTTTAGGTGGAATCTTCTTTCTTGTAGTTTGGATCCATTGCTCCGTGTCCGCTTCTCTGGAGCAGCAGAAAACAACCTTTCTCCCTCCTCTATGTGACATCCTTTTATATATTTGAACATGGCTATCATATCGCCCCTTAACCTCCTCTTCTCCAGGCTAAACATGCCCAGCTCCCTTAGCCGTTCCTCATAAGGCATCGTTTCCAGGCCTTTGACCATTTTGGTTGCCCTCCTCTGGACACGTTCCAGTTTGTCAGTGTCCTTCTTGAACTGTGGTGCCCAGAACTGGACACAGTACTCCAGGTGAGGTCTGACCAGAGCAGAATACAGTGGCACTATTACTTCCCTTGATCTAGATGCTATACTCCTATTGATGCAGCCCAGAATTGCATTGGCTTTTTTAGCTGCTGCGTCACACTGTTGGCTCATGTCAAGTTTGTGGTCAACCAAGACTCCTAGATCCTTTTCACATTTCTAGAAGGGTGCTTTATGACTTTGCAGTCTAAAGTGCGCTTTGAAATTACTTAGCAGTTTTGGACAATATTCAAACTTTAGGTTGCCTGATAGGTGTTGCACCTGTTATTACAAAGCAATTTAGAGGCATTTTAATACTCTGCTACAGCACTGCAGCAAAACAGCCAATATAAGCACAGCCAGTCCAAAGGCCAGCTCAACCGAGTAAGAGGGCTGATCAGGCCGCCAGGGAGAAATCTACCCTGCCATCTGACTGGTTATTAAATAAATAGCAGAGGAGAAAGAGATGATTTAACTCTCACGCTCTCCTTCATATGTTATAGAGGATGCTCCTTATTGACAGGGGTTTGAGAAACTCCTTATCAGATTACCAAAACAAGGAAAAAGGATGTCCTTTCTTATTTTGACAGTGATGGAATACATGTCACCATGCATTTATGCTCCAAAGCTAATGCCTGAGTATTCTAACTTTCCTGAATTCTTTTCTATTCATGGTAGGTGGGTAGTGAGAATATGCAAAGTGTATCACATCAAGCAAGTTACCTGGTCATTTTCTGGCTTAGCGAGAAATGAATAGAGATTACCTCTCCCACTCCACCTCAGAGCAAATCCATTACTACTGACTATCTCACACTTACCAGCAACATTTGACTATAAATTTCTTTCAAGGTTTTAACTCTTCCTTCTAAATTATTCAGGTAGGTAGCCATGTTGGTCCTACGAAGTTGGTCTCTAAGGTGCTACTGGAGAATTTTTTTATTCTAAATTATTGTATTAAAAATCAAATTCACTGGAAACCAACCCCTCATATTTGCAAAATGTCAAGGCTTAATTCTATGCATTAAGAGTTACTAAACCAAACCCTCATACACTAGCATCCTTATATTCAACAATCAACAACCATAACAATCAATTCCCGTATGTGAGAGTCCACATCTGTTATATATCCTAAAGCAATGCTAGATTATCCAATCACTTAGAAGCCTATAAATTACTTAAAGCTTATTTTGGTATTAAGCGGAATATAAATTACTTACCTGAACCAAAAATATAATAAGAAAATAAAAGTTGGCTACCCTTCTGAACTGCTCAAATAAATTTTTGGGAACAAAATTCCATACAGTATACTGTAAGAGAAAGAAATATCAACAGTTACAAGCAGAGTCACAAGCCACACTGCAGAAGATAAAACAATTTTCAGCTTTAAATATTAGGGAGTTTCCCCAAGAAATTTATTAAGTGGATCTAAAATAAGATAACCCTCTTCCCAAAATCTCATGTCAAAAATATTTTTACCATTAGTTTAACACCACACCAAGGAAAAGACTTGAGAGATAGCAATTAGTGACTGAAAAACTTATTTTCCAAGTTCAGCTTTTGACCACCTAAAATCTGGCAGAGGGATGGCAACCTCCAGTCCAGAGACCTAATTTGGCCTGGTTTGGATTCTACTTTGGACCATAAAATCATTTTCCCCAAATCACAGTCACCTTCCCCACACTTGACATCACATGCGGTGCGTCTTATACATGGAAAAATACGGTAGATTATATTATACCTAATAAAGGATTTACATGTTTCTGAACTTACACCAATGCATTATAAATGTACTTTCCCCCCAACAAAATGGCCATAAAATTGTTTGACCTCTCTGACTTTGAATACATTACTCACTTTGATTGTTTATACGTTTTACGAAGTCAAACTGGACTGGATAAAATGTCTTTCTTTTTTTCTTTTTTTACAATCCTCTATAGAATTGAACTTTTGGGGTTAGCTTTTCAGACATGGCCAGCAACCAGACTTTATCATACCAAGTTTACATCGTGGCTTTTCCCTATTATTTCCAAATGCATGTGATGGGCAGTCTTGCTGTAACCTGTAAATAACCAGTTAACCCCCCCCCCCCTTTACAAAACACATATACACAATATAATACACAGAGTGGGAACTGGAGATACTACATCTCCAGTACCTCTGAGAAAATGATGGTGAGGTGGAAGGCAATTTAATAGGCATGAAGTGCCAACAGAAAATGTTTTTATGCATTGCTTGCTTTCCTTACATTGACACAGAATGCACTGACTTCTTACTCCATAATTTTGTCCATGCAGCGTTGCCTATTGCAACTATTGCCTATTTTCGTATTGCAAAGCATAAGGTCCCATTCCCAACATTCTTTTAGCCTTTGCAGCGTTCTCATTTCTAAAAAGTTATCTAAAAGAATAAACTGACAGCGAGTTTTAGAAACCTGCCCTGTAGAATATACGGTTGCCGCCAGCACCATTCATTTAAATTCCACTCAGATTTCTCACCAGCCAAGTTTCACCAAAATATTGTGCTAATAGCCATTCACACTCTGCTATTCTTTTTCAGCATCCACTGTCATGACATCTGGCCAGCACTTGGGGGAGTTTAACTTCTTATTCTTTTATGGACACAGACACGGTCCCTAACAAATTCTCTTTTAAGCAGTGAGCAGAAAATCAGTGTACTGACCAAGAATAGGCAGTTTGGGGAATATACTGTACTTTGGTTTAATGGATTAATTGGAAAGGTCAATCATACATTAAGTATTAATTTTAAAGAAGCCCCGATCTCTATGCGGGATGGCTTTGTAAACATTTCCTACTTAATCATCCTCACACCCTAGATGTGCTGGTGTATGTCAAACCATGCCCCAAAACTCAGAATTAGGACCAACCCAATGATTTTCTTGTACATGATACAAATGGAGACATCAACGCATATTCAGCAGGTGGATGAACGGTTTTGCGTTATTTGATAATGCTGTAACAGCAGTTTTAGACTTTATAGGAAAACAAGGCATTCAGAAGTTAAGTGTGCTACAATCAATGTGAAAATACACTAATATGTAGGTACATATTATTGCTGGTATGAAATCTGAGCTTTTGGACATATGTTTTTGAGTTGGGCTGCTGGTTGGTTATTTTTTGTATTCTGGCATGACCTGAATAGACAAAGTCAAAACCTACCTTTATCCAGCATGCGGGACAAAGCAAAAATTCAGGTAGGCAAAGGTTTCCCTTACCTTAGAGGAGATTATTCTGTTTTCTGCAAACTTCTGAGGAACATAATGACCATGCTGAGGAAAACGATTGGCTATATAAATAGTTCGGTTATCACTCTGATGTGGTGGGTCAAAACCCTGAAAGAAGAAAAGTGATTCCACTTATATCCACAAATAATTTCTACAGCATTTACAATACTTGATATCAAGTAAGCCTGGATTTTATCCTCAGACGATAGTGGGTGGTACTCAGCTAAGTTTTACTCAGAGTAGATCCATTGAAATTAATTATCCTAACTATGTTATGGCACTATCTTCAATAGAACTACTCCAATACCACCAAATGACTCCTTGCCCAAGGACAACCAGTTGACCTCAGTGATAAGCATGCACTGCAACTAGCATTCAACATCTAACCCAAAGATTATGTTTACTGCTATAGAAATCCCCAACAGTTTAAACAATTAATTTCCACAATTAAAAAACCTCTGCTGAATTCAACATATGGTAGAAAGAAAGAACATCTGCTATTCATTCCTGAAATGCTCTTTAATATAATTTAAATACATTGATTAATGGTATTATTTTAACCTCTGTAGTGTTTCCCAAGAGTTTTGGACAAGAGCCATGAAAACAAGTATGAATTTAGGCAAGTGTCAAAAAGTATACAAGTGTCAGAAGAAATTAGCACCTGCAGGTAGTGCAAGTTAAGGGAAAATTACTGGTTTTCTGCCAGAGCACATAAAAAGAAGGAACTGGGGTGATGGTGCAGAATGAATACATCAAAGCGAAGTGGAAACAGATACCAAAAGGCAGAAGACATTTGTACAGAAAGTAGCAAGTGAGGTGGCAAAGGTTTGCTACAGAGCAAAACCCACAAGAGTTAGTCACTGAATAGGAGACCCACACATCTGTTGCCCGGATTTCACACTCTGAGAAGTGGGGGAGGGAGGGAGGGAGGGAAGGAGGGAGGGAGAAGAGCACCCACCCCACCCTTTGCCTCTCCCAGCCATTGTTCATGAACGCAAAACTAAGCACATATCTCCTCACCCTACAGAGAGGAAGGAAATACAGGCACTTGG
Organism: Podarcis bocagei; assembly: GCF_964188305.1. Lineage (NCBI taxonomy): Eukaryota > Metazoa > Chordata > Lepidosauria > Squamata > Lacertidae > Podarcis > Podarcis bocagei. The sequence goes on from NC_138128.1 coordinate 10,279,282, forward strand.
CCATGCAGCAGAACTAGCTACTGACCAGGGATGTGAAGACTACCTCCTCCTCTTCCCCAAGTCCTCTGACTTGTACAGAGAAACCTGTGGGACTGGCATATCACTTTGCTGGAACACACTCTCAAGTGGCAAGAGTCAGAGAATTTAGGGCAGGCACAAGCAAACTCGGCCCTGTAGATGTTTTTGGGACTACAACTCCCATCATCCCTGACCACTGGTCCTGTTAGCTAAGGATGATGGGAGTTGTAGTCCCAAAACATCTGGAGGGCTGAGTTTGCATATGCCTGATTTAGAGGAATGTGAGGACATTCTCTCACTTCCTGCTAAGCTTTGGAATCTCACTATTTCTGACTTTCCCTGAAGCATGGAGCCAGGACGACTCCTCCCACTGGACCTGCAAGTGAAGACCAGCCTACCTTTTAGAGCTGCACAGTCACAATCCGACAGTGGACCAAAGACTTCCCTTATCCTGCCCAGCCTTTCCCACTGAGAGCTGGTGATGGTGCAGGGAGAGAGAAGATTGCATTTCAGAACCTGTTTCACATCCTGTCTCACTCAATTTCCCTTCCTGAACCTCAGCTGCTAAGACCAGACTACTGCCAAGTGAGCAAGAAGAAGCTATACTTCTCCAGCCCTGTTCCAGAGTTCAGGATTCCACCTCAGGCCCCATTGCTACCATGCAATTTCCTTCCCAATTTCAGCCTTGGCTGCTTTGAAAAGGCACAAACTGGCAAAGGCGCTTTCTAAATTGAGGATCAAGCTGGACTACAACTCCCATTATCCTTGGCCATTGGCCATACTGGGTTGAGCTGATGGGAGCTGGAATCCAACTACATCTGGAAAACACGACTTTTCTTTCAAGGATGGAAACTGGGTCTGGAGCCCCAGCTGGTAGAAGAGTGGCAGATGGGGCTGCAAAGTGGGGTTCAAAGCCTACAGCCCCTCTCCTGCAGTTTTCCCCTGCAGATGCCACCACACATGACTTTCTCTGGCTGGGATGTGTCCTTGAACAGTGATAATGTCTCATGTTTGGGTGGATGAAGTGTGTATGAGGAAACCACTGGCTTTTGTGTAGCCTACTGGACGAAGGTGAAGGTCACCCCTATTATCTTGCTCACTTTAGCCTGTAGCCCCCCACACCACCACCAATCTTCCCATCAGGGAAAGTGCCCCTTATGACTGAAAAAGGTTCCCCAACCCCAGCCTTTATCAAGACTGAGAGGCTGAAAAAGTAAGTGATTATGCACTGGCATCAACCTGCATGAATTACTATATAGAACTTCTGCACAAATTTGGGTTCAGTACTTCCAGGCTAGGGGATTCTCCTCAAATTAGCTTAAAGGGGTAGGACTTCCTTTCACTGATGGGCATTTCAGACTGGAAAGCAAACACACCAACTATCCATCATTTCAAGAGGTATTATACCAAAGGCTATACCCCTTTCTAAAAAGTCTACAGAAGTAGAGACAGAAAACATTTAGAACTCACTTGTAAATACAGGTTTAACTGTGGGCCAACATCACTAAGTCTGAAGCATCTGGCCATTAAACAAAATTTCCTCTAATGGTTCATCCCATTCCCTAGTAAGCATTATAAAGCCAAAATAGAGCAAGAAAACTCATCAATACAGAGAACAGAAAAAAAACACTACTTGCAATCAAAATGACGTATAAAGGACAAGAAGTAGAGTAACATGTGCAACTGAAGGTCAATAGAGAATTAAAACCATCTGACCTGAAAGATAAATGTGTGTGGTGCCAAACTATGGTCTGGGTCCAAAAAGTGATTTTGTGCCATGACCAAGGAATTGACTGTGACCAGTGGCTTTCTTTTTAACAAAGTTCTGATATTTTTATATATTAAAAGCAGTTTAAAGCCTTTATAAACAATAAACTGTATTTTAAAACTCCCCTGGGCTTCAAAGATGTTTGTTATGGGGCAAAATGAACTGAAGATCCCTTGGGCCTGTGGTTTTATGAGCCAGATTTGGGAATTAGAAGATTTTATACCTTTTCTGAATATCCTATACAACTCAGCAGTTATTAAACAAATTGTAGTTGCAACACTGGCAAGTTATTAGGCAGGACGGACCTGAAAAAAGTTGGAAACTATCTTTTCAGTCAAAATTACTTAAGATGCAAAATTCTTTGCCAATGTTCCACACAGCACTGGCAAAATACCATGTTATTATCTGAACTGGAAGGGGTAAGTCCATTACTAGCTGTTTTATTACGTAAGAATGAGTCAGTGGCAATGAGTTTCAGATTTTAAAAAAAATTGCCGGTGCACAAGAATTTTGCAAAGTTCTTTTTCCTGCTATATTTTCCTCTCCAAATGCACTAATTCAACGGCTGGTATCTGGTCCTGTGTAGATAAAATGTTTGTTGTCAAATTTTTCAACTGAAGGCCATGGCCAACTGCTCCTAGTTAGAAAGACTTGGAACTGGACTTTCCTGATGTGGGAAATTGCTACGAAGAGCCTTCAACTGTTCAGTTTCAATCAGCCTTCTCCAGAGCATTTGGAGAGCACGATTTCCATCTTTCCTACCTACACATTGGCCATGTGACTGAGGCTGATGGTTGCTGCAGACCGAAATAGTAGAGAACACCAAGCACATGAAGGCCAGTTTAGACAGGTTCTTACACTCAGAAGCAATTATTGTCCCCTGAACTGTTCATTATTAAGATAATTTCTCCCATATCTTACATCAGCTCACACATGCTGTGACCTAGTAGACCAGGCATAGGCAGACTCGGCCCTCCAGATGTTTTGGGACTACAACTCCCACCATCCCTAGCTAACTGGACCAGTGTTCATGAATGATGGGAACTGTGGTCCCAAAACATCTGGAGGGCCGAGTTTGCCTATGCTTGTAGTAGACGAAACTAGAACACATGATCAGCTAAGAGGAAGTAGGACAACCTCAAAGGTAAATCAAGTTATGAAGAAGCAATGTAAGTTGTCTCTGAAGAGGTTTGTTCAAGATCACGGAATGCCATTTTCTTCTCTCAGCTGCTGTATCTTCCAAAAACAAAAGCAAAACACCCCCTCTCTTTTGTTAATAAACAGCAGCAATAAATAAAAAGTATTATTAAAAGAAAACTGTGTACATCTCATTCACTAGTACAAAGACAAGAATGCTTGTCATCCATAGGTAGATCAGGTTATAGCCAAGTACGCTCCTCACTGAAATCAATGTACTTAAATTATTCACCCACTGATTTTAATAGGTCTACTCTAAGTAGCTCAATTGGCTACAACTAATCGTAACCAAACCCTTTCCCTGATGTATTTTGCATGTTAATTACAAGACAGAGACTAATTGTTGGGAGCTTGTTCGCATTACGAACAGACTCCATGACAAAATGTTTCATGTAAACAAGCCATCAAGTGACAAAAATGTCATCTGGCTCTTATCTAACAGAGGCATATTTTTGAACATTACTTATTAAAATTCAGCTCTCTCATATCCTCTAAGGATCTCAAGGCAGTGTAGACGGTCTCCCCTTCTCAATTTATCCTCACAGCCATCCTGTGATGTAGGTGAGGCTGAGGCACAGTTACACTCTGCTATACCAACACTGGCTCCCAGAATGTAAGTTTTTCCATTCTTTTAAGCAGGGCAGTCAGTTCACTGCAGCCTGATGCTTACTCTACAGCAATGCTTCTGCATAAAAACTGCAGTGTTTAATATTTCAGTTTCCAAGCCATAAAGTAAACGGAGCCGTTCCCCGTTTCCTAAGTTTCAGCATGAAAACATTGCCACTATGGCACATAAATCCTCCTCAGAGCCCCTGAATTCTGTAATATAGAAAGTTCTGTAATATAGTTCTATAATAAAGTTCTATAATCTAGAAAGCTCTCGCTGAATTGCTGCATTTCAAAAATCTGAAAAGGCTGTGGGTTTTAATTAGGTTTAGACTGGGATTCATGCTTCCATTCCTTTTTCAAGCATAAACGCATTTCATTTACTAAATTGTTTCTCTCCAAAATCTTTTCACAGGGAAGGAGACATTTACATAAAATAGAGCTTAGCTGCAATCGTGCCACCTGCATTCTGCCAGGCAGAGATGACCTTGTGTTTCAGGAAGTGCTTTGTCAGATCAAATCCAGCTACTGATATTTGCTGGCTCTCAAAACTTTCATGCAAGCAATTAAAAGGCTCTTGTGCTTTTTTTCCTAAAAGGCATGGCTACAGAAGGAGGGTTAGAAGGAGTTGTGAGTGCTGGGCCATAAGCTACAGGGGACCATTGAAAATCAGGTCAATGAAGTAACTACTGAACACTACAGACAAGATGCTATGCTTTTAAATGAACTTTTTTTTTTTAAAAAAAGCAATTCTATTCCTCCTCCAGGCTTGTGGGGTCAGCATCCTCCTCCCAGCCAAAACAGAGATAAAAGGTTAGCAAACACAATTTCTAACTGCAAGCACAATCAAGGAGTGGAACAAAGGATGTTTTATTGTTAACTTACTAGAAACCTTCCAAAGCACTTTTCAGCAACATTCAGTTTCTTGCTAAGAGCTCTCACATCCTCTGGTTTCATTTTAATTATAGTCCTAACCCTTATTGATTGAAGAGATGTGTTCGTAAACAGGATAGTAAAGCTGCAGAACTGCTAACAAGAATAGAACCAGGCGTGCTTCCACTACTTGAGAGAACTAGATAAAATCAATATTGTAGCATGTGAAAAGTGTGTTGTTTATGATTATTTATTGCATTTATATACCACTTTTCTGCCAAAGCTCCCAAGGTGGTTTACAATTTTAAATATTATTACAATCTCCTTAAAGAGAGAAATAGTTCACGTTCAATAAAGATTTGGTACATAGAACTGTAGAGATGGAGGTGACCCCAAGTCCAGTCCTCTGCAATGTAGCAATCACAGCTAAATAATCCCTGATGGATGTCTACATGGAAATCCATCAAGGAACAGTGTATGAGCTGCTCAGTGCGCAAGGACAGTGTATGTCCACTGAGAATAGTATATAAGCAGAAGCAGAGCAGTGTTAGAAACTGGGATAGAAAAGCTAGGAGTCAAATGGCTTCTGGGACCTGGTCTCAGGCACCAAAACAGAATACCTAGTGACCAGGGTGTGTGTGTCCAGCAACACTTTTTATTTCTTATTTTGATAAGCATGAATTAATACACAATTCACATAAGTGACACATTATTAATATCACATTTTTAGCAGAAATTGTTAATGCATGTTTAATTTTGTGTTTACAATAAAAATATTGCTACCATACTTGCTTTCAAAACACTCTACTCTTTATTGTTAAACTCTTTAACATATTGTCTATCTTTAACATATACTTTGAAGCTTCAAAGCGCATATGCATTTCAGTAATCCTTGAGTGTCAGCCAGGCACAAAAAATGGCATCCGGACTTTTTGAGGTGCTCGCAAATGGAGAATCTTTACATGTAAAATGCGCCTGGTGCCCTGCTAATTTTGAGCCCTGAGAAGCAGGTGTATATACCGTATTTTTCGTCCTATAGGGCGCACCGGCCCATAGGACTCACCTCGTTTTTTGGGGGGGGGGAATGAATTTAAAAAAATTTATTCCCCTCCCCAGCCGCGGCTGCCGCCCCAAGCCTGACGCGCCCGGTGGGACTGCCTGCCGGGCGCGCGCGGCTTGCGGACACCCGCCCAAAGCACGGGGCGCCCTTCAGGCTGCAGGCTGCTGCCCGCAAGCCATGTGAGCCCGTGGGAACTCCCGCCGGGCTTGCGGATAGCTTCCTGAAGCCTGGAGAGCGAGAGGGGTCGGTGCACACCAATGCTTCTCGTTCTCCAGGCTTCAGCGAAAGCCTGCATTCGCCCCATAGGACGCACAAACATTTCCCCTTCATTTTTGGAGGGGGAAAAGTGTGTCCTATGGGGCGAAAAATACGGTAGTTCCCCTAAAGTCAGTCAATCTTGTCAGCTTTTATTACAAATTTTTATCTTATGAAGAGGGGAAAGTAAACCCCACCCACAAAAAACAAGTTTACTGAACTTAGGGGGTGGGGAGAGAGGGAGTTGGGATTTTGTTTTAGTATTCTTTCTTTTTTTTGTAATTGTTATATATTGGAAATCTACCTATCTATCTGAACTTTGCATGGCTATAGCAAAATGATCCGCCAAGTGTATATGCAAAACTATTGGTCTGCCATCCACACCAAGGGAGCCCCATTAGTGCAAACATTCCTGGATCAGAGCCACCACCAGTCCATAGTTAACTGTGATACGAAAGAAAACAATTCCATAACTAACAAATATAAGCACTGATCTTTAAGCTTTGCTCCACCTTAAACAGAGTTATGATTCCATAATAGTCACTCACACCCTGAAGTGACCTTACAAATGTGCTGGGCCATGTTTAGAAAGAAAGACACATTTTGGGGGGAAAAGTTTAAGCAGTAATTGTCTGCGGCCCACAGGACTCTTTGATTGCACACTGCTTGAGGTGAACACTTTGTCCTTCAATTTGATTGATAAAAAATGTAAACTGTGCACTTGGCAAGATGAGCTGGCATATCACACACAAGCATACAGATGGGGCAGGGTGGGCAGCACAGGATCTTGGAAATTACTCTTATGCAGACGTTCCTGAGAAATATTCCTGCACTCCCAAGTATGTAGCACTGGACAGCACTGGCTGACAGTATTCATATTGCAGGTGGAAACTCTATGCACATGGAAGTTTCCAAAAGGTTCAGGAGACACTTTCACAAATCCTAGATGGAATAGTTAAGTCCCATGGAGAGAACTGGGCCTACTCAATAGTTCATTTGCAAAGTTGCATTCATATAGTGAAAGATTCAAAATACCATTGTAAATAATCTAGGCTACAGAAACTGGGCAGGTATCAAATCAAATATCTTTATAGCGGTCCATAGACCCACAAAACAGTTTCCAAACAAAATACAGTTAAAACAACCAAACAACAGGCGAAAGAGACCAAGGTAGTCATTTTGTTATGTCTAGAGCATGATGGTCTTTTGTTTATTGTGACCTCCGAAAGAAACTTTGCCACGGTCAGTGTATTATCATTTGACCTAAAGGTATTTAATATGGGAGACTTCAGATTTCCCTGGCAAATTTGCTAGTAAGGGTATCTGAAAGCCTTCCTATTTGCCCAGACATTTCAGAATATAGATGATTCTCCTTGGAATTGTTTTATATTGTTCTTAGCTTTTAATTTTTTTGGTCTGGTTGCATTTTTATTTGTTAAGTTTTAAACTGTATATAAACGCTGCCTTGAATATTTTAATGAAAAACAGCTAAGAATTTTTTAAAAATATACACAATGAATAAATCATCACCAATGGGAGAATTTTGCAGGTACCATACATAGACGTTGTGAACATCCCTTTCAAATGTAGCACACTCTCTGAGTCAAACTAATTTTCATGACGATGTGGGATAAACAAGTTGATATCTGTATTGAATTTTAAGTTATTTTCACATTCTGTGTGTGCACACATTGTTTTTCATATTGGTTATATATGAACTGCATTTAAACATGCAGATGTTTTAGCTGCTTTCATATATTTAAGTGTTCTCTCTCTCTCTCTGTGTGTGTGTGTGTGTGTATAAATAAATAATGGTATCTGAAAAAGTGTGCATGCACACGAAAGCTCATACAAAGAACAAACTTAGTTGGTCTCTAAGGTGCTACTGGATAACCGTTTTTTGTTATTATTTTTATATATATTTCTACCACGTCAGACCAACACAGCTACCTACCTGTATGTTTTTACTTCAGGATGCCTCATGGGAAACAATTTATTCATTAAATAATTAATAAAAGTAACTTTTTAAGGAACATTTGCAGTAATCTCTGCATATCCATATGCACTGCCAACTCACCCCTGCAAAGGCTGCCCAGTTGTTTGTGCCAGCATGGCGAAAGATACAAATAACAAGTTGGCTATATTGAAAATTGGCACACAAAAGAGGTTTGAGTGCAGAAAAGCAGCTGGCTGACAAATAACACTTGGAAAATTCTCAGCTGTATCTGTTCCCAGATGCAGCCTAAGTGATGCTTATTTTATAAATTTATTTTCCAAATGTATGCCTAGTCTTGTGGAACAAGCAGGACTATCTGACCTGCACATTGCTACTGTGTGGCAGGAAGGTAAACAGTGTTTCCATGTGCTCCGGCTTCCATCACAGTGTTCTACTGCGCCAGAAGCGGCATAGTCATGCTGGCCACATGACCCGGAAAGCTTTCTGTGGACAAATGCCGGCTCCCTTGGCCTGAAGCGAGATGAGCGCTGCAACCCCATAGTCACCTTTGACTGGACTTAACCATCCAGGAGTCCTTTAGCTTTTACCTTACTGCTTTTTTAAAGGGGAGTTTTTACATTAAACAGGAAGCCAACGAAAGGCAAGCTAAATGTTTCTAGAACAGAGTGTCCGCTTCAGGGAGAAAGACAACAGCAGTAGCTGGGACCAATAACAAAAGGACAAGTAAAATGAGAAGAGATTTATGAATGGAACATCTGTAAAATGATTACAGCAAAGGCAATGCTTGTGCGCAATATCAGAGGGGAAAAACAGCTTCTCCATCCTTCATGACACAAATGAAGACACTTGTTCTTATACACACAGAGTCAACTCAGTACAGGATGAGTGTGAAGCACGGCAATACGTTTCAGGTGTTGTTATAAACCAGACTGATTCTCAAATGACTCTAGCTTTATGTGATGCTCCAATTACATGTTATTGTGAAGCTCAAGGGACCACAGACCACTGAGAATTCATGGAGCCAAGCCAGGGATATCCTTTATTCAGCCACTGTCGCCGCCAGAACCCTCACCATCTGTTCCACATAAATGATGTAACAATGCCAGAATCCCCAACAGAAAGGCTGACCTATTAGGATTACTGCAGGAACTAGCTAGTTGCTTCAAAAGGAAGCTCAATAGCAGTTTAAAAATCCACCCTTCTTTCAGACTCAGAGATGCCTTCGGTTAGGTTAAGTTAAATCAAGCTTCAGGGGATGCTCAGACGTAAGTGCTTCTAAATGCTTTCCCTTGCAAGTGCAGCGAGTTCTGTCTCCTTCAGGCTACTTTTAACAGCTGCAACCTGTGATCTCTGTATTTAATTCAGTTCAACACCTGGCTCAGGGCTTATCTGCACTTACCTTTTGCCTTGTGCTTTCTAAGCCCAGATTTGCACTCTCCTGGTCAATGTCCAAGCACTTTCGGTTTTGATTTTTTTTTGCCCCACTGCTTACCACTTTCCACACGAAAACCCACTCTTTACTGCTGAATTAGAGCAAAAGTCAATTCAGGTTTTCTGCAGATTGCTGTTTGCTCCGATTCAGTGGTAAAGAATGGGTTTTCATGGGGAAAGAGCCAGTGCAAACCACCACCACCATACCTGGACCTGGAAAGCTCAGACATGTGCCTAGAAATGCAGAGCAAAGGTAAGTGTGGCTTTCCCCATTCTCCAGGCTGCATGGAGGCAGCTATTTCCCCAGCTTTGCCTTAAGCTTAAGGAAAGCTGGAGAACTAAAGCAGATGCCCAATCAACAGCCAGCGATGAGCCAGGCTCTCTCCACCCGGGGTCAATTAAAGTTCACTTTTAAAATAATAATAATAATAATAATAATAGTAATATGAGATTTCAATAAGGCTAAGCCTTACTTAAACCACATTAAGACCATATCCTTAGAACACGAAAACCCTCTCTTCCTCATACACACATTTAAAATTAAAGGCTGCTTTTCTATGGAAACACCCATAAAGAAACAGACATGAAGTACTCTTGAATGACACAATAAATTGCAGGTTGTTTTTATACTGGGCTTCCTAATGAACTTGTTGAATAGCAAGTTAGCACAGGTGATTTCACCAGGATCATACAGAGCAGGTGTCATCAAGCTCTTCAGACCCAGGACAAACATTCCTTTGGGTACCAATACTTTAAACTTTTACCATATAATGGCATGGACCAGGCCACAACCCACTAGTGGGTCCTAAGCTCTGGCCCACCAGCTGAAACTAGTGTTCTAGAGAACTTCTAGAGATGGAATTTTGTACTCATTCCATGTCCTTCCAAACACCTCTGCAATCTATTCAGTTCTCAAATTTGTGGATATTTACAACGCTCCCAAACACGCTCTTGGATTATACAAATGCTCAATTTAGCTCCTAACCAATATGCTTTTTGTTATAGCAACTAGTTAAAATGCATGCCTGCTCAAGAAATATAAGAATTTCAAAATGGGTAAAACTTGGTTGCCTTAAGGAATCCACCCTTTCTCCACCACTTTGCTTCCAATGTCCCGCACAACACTGCAGGAGCTTATCTAGGGCTCATGCTTCAAAACCAATGTCTATTAAAGGTAAAGGTACCCCTGCCCGTACGGGCCAGTCTTGACAGACTCTAGGGTTGTGCGTTCATCTCACTCTAGAGGCCGGGAGCCAGCGCTGTCCGCAGACACTTCCGGGTCACGTGGCCAGCATGACGAAGCTGCTCCGGCGAACCGGCACCAGAGCAGCACACGGAACGCCGTTTACCTTCCCGCTACAAAGCGGTCCCTATTTATCTACTTGCATCCGGGGGTGCTTTCGAACTGCTAGATTGGCAGGCGCTGGGACCGAGCAACGGGAGCGCACCCCACCGCGGGGATTCGAACTGCCGACCATGCGATTGGCAAGTCCTAGGCGCTGAGGTTTTACCCACAGCGCCACCCGCGTCCCTACCAATGTCTATTAACACAGTATTTATTACTGAATCAGTGCAGCTGGCTTGCTAACTGCTTCTTTCCAATTTGGCTGGGCTTTTCTGTACAAATAGCTGCACCTAGCATGTTATGCAACTTTTCACAAATTCACTCAGGCTAGAGAAGGTTACTGGCTCCTTCACTGCTGATAAGCAGCACTGAATTTCATTTACATAGCACTCCTTATCTCTTCGTACTCCTCACAATAGTCCAGTTAAGTCACTATTATTCCTACTGGGAAAAGGTGAACTATGGCCGAGACTTTCTTATCTGTATTCACCGCAAAGGAAGCATGTGAAACCAAGAACCTGAAGCCCATGCCTAGCATTCCATTTACTGCATCCATATCAGCTTTCAGAAAGGTTTCTCCCAGTGACAGCAACGTTTTTACAATATCCAAAATCTTTTTTACCACAAGGTCTGTTTGCAATATAAGAATAACCCAGCTGGCTCACTCCTAGCCATTCTACTAATACTTCAGTGCTAGAATCATAGAGTTGGAAGAGACCACAAGGGCCATCGAGTCCAACCCCCTGCCAAGCAGGAAACACCATCAGAGCACTCCTGACATATGGTTGTCAAGCCTCTGCTTAAAGACCTCCACAGGAGACTCCACCACACTCCTTGGCAGCAAATTCCACTGTCGAACAGCTCTCACTGTCAGGAAGTTCTTCCTAATGTTTAGGTGGAATCTTCTTTCTTGTAGTTTGGATCCATTGCTCCGTGTCCGCTTCTCTGGAGCAGCAGAAAACAACCTTTCTCCCTCCTCTATATGACATCCTTTTATATATTTGAACATGGCTATCATATCACCCCTTAACCTCCTCTTCTCCAGGCTAAACATGCCCAGCTCCCTTAGCCGTTCCTCATAAGGCATCGTTTCCAGGCCTTTGACCATTTTGGTTGCCCTCCTCTGGACACGTTCCAGTTTGTCAGTGTCCTTCTTGAACTGTGGTGCCCAGAACTGGACACAGTACTCCAGGTGAGGTCTGACCAGAGCAGAATACAGTGGCACTATTACTTCCCTTGATCTAGATGCTATACTCCTATTGATGCAGCCCAGAATTGCATTGGCTTTTTTAGCTGCAGCGTCACACTGTTGGCTCATGTCAAGTTTGTGGTCAACCAAGACTCCTAGACCCTTTTCACATGTACTGCTCTCAAGCCAGGTGTCACCCATCTTGTATTTGTGCCTCTCATTTTTTTTGCCCAAGTGCAATACTTTACATTTCTCCCTGTTAAAATTCATCTTGTTTGTTTTTGCCCAGTTCTCTCATCTGTCAAGGTCGTTTTGAAGTGTGATCCTGTCCTCTGGGGTGTTAGCCACCCCTCCCAGTTTGGTGTCATCTGCAAATTTGATCAGGATGCCCTTGAGTCCATCATCCAAGTCGTTGATAAAGATGTTGAATAAGACCGGGCCCAAGACAGAATCCTGTGGCACCCCACTAGTCACTCTTCTAATGGGACTTGAAATGGGACTTGAAATGACTCCAACAACTGCTGTAGGATCTTGAACTTCTGGAATTCATCTTATTTATTTCCTCCTTTCCTTATTCTAGTACCAGCTCTGTAATCTCTATTACAATATTAGATTTTTTAAATTCCATTACGTTGCTCTTATGTACTGCGTTATTTTTTTCTAAACTGTCACAGAATCAGTTTAAATGAAAAGTAATACAAAAATATTTTGAAAAAGTAATGCCTACAGATACTTCTGCTTTTTGATGATTAGAATTATAGAGCAAAGATTAATCCTGGCAAAAAGTAGATTTAGACTCATATAGTGACAAATTTGTTTGTATCCTGATGTTTTCTCTCAAATTTCTACACATAACATGAGGATGTGAAAAGTTTTCTCACTGTATAACTGAATAATGCCATTTTGGACCAGACAGATTTGGTGGTGGTGGTGGTGGTGGGGACTTAATCCAAATGAGATGGAGGTACTGTTGACTGGGAAATATGATGACCCCTGGAGTGGTGTTCAACTTGTCCTGATTGGGGTTATATTTCCTCTAAAGTAAGAGATTTGCCATTTCAGAGTACTCCTAGATACTCAGGTGTGGGGTAGAATTGTCTCTAATCAGGTTGATCTGGAAAGACAGCTGCATGCTTCTGAGCAGGAACCAAACTTAGTTTAGTCATTCATTCATTCATTCATACTCTAGTCTCCTCCAAGTTGGACTACTGTAACATGCTCCCCATGGGGTTCCCAGGGTTTGGGAAGGGACTATGAGATCAGAGCATATTTCTCCAATCCTTTACTAACTGCGCTGACAGCCAATTTGTTCCTGGACTGGATTTAAGGCACTAGCTTTGACCTTTAAATCAACTAACTGTCTGAGGCCAGGGCATCCCTGAATCGTCTCCTTGCATATGAACAAGCCTGAGAACTCTGCCCCTCTACGGAGAGTGTCCTCTGTGTGCCCTTGCCATCTGAGATGTTATGGATGGGCAGAAAGGAGGGGCCTTCCCAGTTGTGGCAGCCATGTACACTTGGCCCCTGTCACTGCATGCCACAGTGTTATATTATCATTTTGCTATACCAGTCCTTTTTTATATAGTGAGATGCCTCATGTACACTTGGTGGAGAAAGGCAGGATATACAGTAAACATATGTAAGGAACACATAGAATCAAAAAAATCATAGACACAAGATTAAACTGTGTATATAGAAACTGTAGTGCTCATTGCCATATAGAAGTGCTAGATGTAGGCGTTTAACAGCTGTACAATAAATTGTGATTATCATTCTCCTTTATTATATAAATTAGGAGGAGTAAAAGAACACTGTAAAGAAAAACTCCTACTTCCTAACCGAACTCTATAGCAAAGCATTTGCAGATCTTGGTGCCTGTTTGCAAAGCTGTGCAATTGTTATTCTGTTTGGACATTCTGACACCACGGTTGTACATGTTTATGCATTATAATAAAAGCAAACAACTCTTTCAATTATTATTTCAGAGAACAGTGAGACACTAGAATTGGCTTCTTTGCAAGACAGTAAATGCTAATAAGCCAGCGGTACATGATATAACACTCTGGCAAAAATCAGTGACCATTTTCCTTGGAAAATAAAATAATTTTGGGATTCTATATCCTTCCAAGTTGCTTGGGAAGGTGCTTTTGACCCCTGATTTTCCTCACCCCAATCATAAGTGTTCTGTAGCTGGAATCTCATTCATAATAATACAAGTGGGACCAGCAACAAATGTTAGGAGTTCTGTTGTTCAGGGTTCCAACCAACCTTGTTCTCCACTAGGAGACTCAATTCCACCCCACCTGCTTTTCAATTCCCCTCCTCCCCCCCAACAAACATACAATATGCTTATTACACAGTACTTTGCTGGGCATGCTCAGTCCTCATTGGGCTCTTAAGGTGGGTATGGGTTTTTTAATATATTTTTAATGTACTTTTTGTAACTATCAGGTTTCCCACAAGAATGAAGATTTTTTCCCTTCTGGCTTCTCAGTGACCCCATTTTGGCTCCATTTTATGGTATTCACCATCAGAGTTCAGAATTAAAAGGGAGCAATAGGAAAGAACCACCATTCCACTTCTCAAGGAATGCAAATGCAAATAGGTAAATGGTATTATCTGGATGCTACAAAAACAATCCGGTTAAATAAATGAAATAATTAAGTTATCAAACCTTCCTCTTTGCTATGGTTGCTCAAAATTTTATTCATGCTCTCATCACTGAATCTGACCTAACTTCTACACTCTTGGCAACTGCATTAAGTCTTGGATTTTAATCCAATTTCAGAACAATCGACTGTGCCGACTCTTCTACTTTGCACTGCAGATAGCCAATCTTTGGCAAGTGCACACACACAAGCTCCCTATATAGCCATTGCAAGTGCTATTGTGACAAGCTGGAGGAGTGGAACAGCTATTGGTTTCAACGGGGCACACTGATCTTACAATTCAAGACCCTATGCCATGAAGTATCCCATCCATCACATTAAATTGTTCACCATGTGGGGTCTAGTCTGGACCCCAGGGATGTCTGAAGTTCGATGAGGCTAAAGGAACTAATTGCCTTTAACTTGTCTACTGACAGGTATCTCTTCCCTATTCAAGGAACATTCATCTCCACAGCTTGATGAGTTATTCTTCTTCCCTGCTATTCAGCAGCAACCCACAACAACAACAAAAACAGAGGAAGAGAACAACCTGGCTTTGAAGGAATAGCCCTGTGGGATATCACAGGTAATAAGTGCTGCAATGTGAAAGCTAAGAAAATTGACTATCCTAACAAAGGAGCTCTCCCATGAGGGTAGAGGTCTGCAAAAAAAACCCAAGTCAATCAAACATGCATTTATTACATGAAAACCCCCAGCTTTTGAGCTTGCAGATAAAGCATTCTCTCAGCACCACATTTAGCTTATTATACAGTGGTACCTCGGGTTACATACGCTTCAGGTTACAGACTCCGCTAACCCAGAAATTTTACCTCGGGTTAAGAACTTTGCTTCAGGATGAGAACAGAAATCGTGCTCCGGCAGTGCAGCGGCAGCTGGAGGCCCCATTAGCTAAAGTGGTGCTTCAGGTTAAGAACAGTTTCAGGTTAAGAACGGACCTCCAGAACAAATTAAGTACTTAACCCGAGGTACCACTGTAGTATCTGGTAATATCATAATAATGAATGAATAAAGTTAGCCCCATGTAAAAATTACTCATTGTAATGTTAAAAGGAAAAGATATCTGGTTGTTCATATGCAAGTGACCAAAATGCACAACCAAAGATTTGTTTGTTTTTTAAAAAAGGCAAAAGTTAAAAACCAAGTTCCCTCCACCAAACACACATAAAACTTTTGGTCATAAAATTGACATAGTACAGTTAAATATAATGGCCAGGGGGCCAAAATGTGAACTATTAGAATGTAACTAAAAATAATTATCTTTCTCTACTCCCTGTTTAGAGCAGGGTTCCCACTGCTGAGATGTACAACTTTATGCCTGCCTTTCCACAGAGAGCGCCCAGTGTAGCTAATATTTAAAACTCAGGGTTTGCTTTTCTGAATTAAAATGAGAGACACACTGCACTCAGATGCAAAAAAGCTTAAACTGAGTTACACTAGAGGAGTCTAACACATTTTTTCTAAGAGGGTCACTGTTCTGAGCATGACAGCTGACTTGAAAGAAGGAAAAGCCAGAGGAGTGAACTGTACAGTACAGAGAAGCATCTGGTTGGGTGCTTTCGACTCACATGAGTCTTTAAGCTATTTCTCACAGCCCATTAGCAGATCTATCATAGCATGCTAGTGCCACCCTACACACATACAATAGTTTCAAGATTGCTGTGTTAGGAAGCTATTAGTTAGCTGAACCCATAAATAAAAACAGCTATATGTAAGTGAAATACAAGACCAAGTATCAGTCATATCTAAAATATTAAGGCAGCCAAGATAAACCAAAAAATCTGAAAAACCTTTCCCAACAGCTGTAGTATAATAAAAACGAATCCATCCTAGACAACAGATTAGCAAACTGCACAGGGACAAAAATAACCCTTTCATAAAGAATTGTTCCTAGTATCGTCTCAATGCGATAAAGTATCATTGGAGTGACAACCAATATAAACTGAAGCTCCAACTGAAAATGCATCACTATATGGGCAGTTTGCAAAAAGCTGCCTCTCTCAAATTCTTTTAGAACAATTATAAAGATTCCTAGGATATTTATAAATAAACCACCACATGCTACTTTAAGCATGGTATAAAAGCTAAGGCATGCAGTAAATGCAAATATAATCAATTGCAAAACAAACAGGATCTAAGCAAATATAAGATACTGTACTTGAAACGTTTTTATTCATTTAGTATAGTGTTCTACAAATTTAAGTACATTGTTGTGGTTTACTTCCTAGATGACTTATATGAGCAGACAGCTGATATCAATAGTTGTTTCTTCCCTTGTAAACAAGCTGCAGATTTACTGTCTGTTACCATATCACGTCACTGTTGTGTAGGCGTGTAACGCATTAGGACGCAACTCCCCTTAAGTCATTACTATCAATCCAACACTTTGTTCCAAAAAGCAGGAAGTTGTTGCATTTTGAATTACATTTATTACTTTACTTATTTTGTTGTAACACTTTTCAAGAGCCTGAGTATTGAGAAATGAAGCTGAAGCGGCTGTTAGAAGATAATCTTCTCTCTCTCTTATTCTAGGGAAGTTTTTAATGTTTGATGTTTTATTCTGTTTTTAATCTGTTGGGAGTCGCCCAGAGTGGTTGGGGGAAAACCAGCCAGGTGGGCGGGGTATAAATAATAAAATTCTTCTTCTTCTAAGAGGGAAATAGGCAAGAGGCAACAGTCCTGGCCCTCTGCACCAGAGCTTTCTAAAACTTTTTGAAGTTAGCTTGCAGCCTGTAGCAGCCAAAAGAATCTTATTCAAATACAGTATTTACAAACTTCCAATAGGCTTAAACTTTTGCCATTGCACAAAAGTGATCCTAATCCCTGGTCAAGCAATCAGGGAAGGCTCCAACAATGACTTCCCGGTCAAATATCACTGCCATTTATCATAGTTGCATTCTTGGATCAGATACAAATTATTTTGAATCGTAACATCTTGGTTAAAAAGCCAGAACTTGCTGGCAATTGCAAGCTGTTATCATCAGCCCAAGAACTGCAGACCTCACCCCATGATTCATTCAAGAAACAACGGGATCCTAACTGTCTACTCTCTAGAAGGAATAATGGAAAATAAAATATTACATTTAATATTAAATAAAGTTATAGGTCCCGTTGTAGAGTAAAAATCTTGCCCCCACAAACACCTTCAGGCTTGTGAGTACCCCCAGGCTACTTCCTTCTCCACCTGGCCCCCAACCTAACTTTCCTCATATCTGTTTCCCTCACCTACTGCTACTAAACTGACTCAACCAAAATGCTTAAATTTGAAAGTAGGAAATTGCACCTGTGGGGAGACAACAGCGAGCAGAAAGAGAAAAAAGAAGATTCAGCCGCCACAAACCACAAGGAAGCATTTTTTAACACACTAGGCTGGGCAAACTCAGATTTGTCACTGAGCAGGAAGCTAGCTACAAGATGTCCCACATCTCCCCAGAGAGCACACATGCATGTGCAAACTGGCGCACCCTTAAGAAAAGCCATTTCAGGCTTCGTCCTAAAAACTTAAAGGGAACAGGGAGCAAAAAGCTGGGTGAGGTGGGCGGAAAGAGGACCCACTTAGCAGGTGCTGAAGTTGAAAGCAGGCAGGTTTTATTGGGGGGGGGAGTAGTTAGCCCCGCCCCCCCATTCACCACTGGAAAAGTAACAAGTCGGGCGGGGAGAGAAAGAAAGCAAGAAACTAATGGAGGCAGGAAGGAGGGGGGAGAGAATACAGTATATTATTTGAGGAGGGGGAGTGAGAAGACACCCCCCCCCCAAAAAAAGAGGACGGGAACGGGACCAGGTGTGACACCCGCCTCAGAAAAAGAGGGAGGGGGCGAAGTAAGAGAGAAAGTTGCAGGGAACCCCCCCCCCCACAAAAAAGGTTGGGAACGGGGCCAGGTGTGACACAGAAAAAGAGGGAGGGGCGAAGTAAGAGAGAAGAGAAAGTTGAAGAGGACCCCCCTATACACACTTTCCTCAGGGAGGGGCAAAAGCGAGCCCCCTTTTCCTGAGGAGAGACCCCCTCCCCACCCCAACGCCCCACCTACCAGCTGCTGCCGGATCCACCGCCACATCCCCTCGACGGGCCTCTTCGGTGGCTCCCAGCCCCCGCTTCTCCGCGGGCGAGGCTTCCCCTCCCGAACCCCCCCCCCCACCCGCTTAAAATACAAAAACGGAAGCCGCCGCCCCTCAGTCCGGCACTGGCGGTGCTGCTGCTGCTGCTGCTGCTGCTGCTGCTACGGCTCGTGCTGCTGCTGCTGCTGCTGCTGCTGCGGTCGCCTCCTCCTCCACCTCCTCCGCCGTCGTCGTCTTTTTCTTCGTCTTCTTTCGCAACCGCCGCTCCCGCTCCCCATCAGCGCAGGGGCCGGGCGCTTCCCTTCAGCGGCAAGGCGGAAGCCCGGCGGCCGCCGCCGGCAGCAGCGGGGGCCCGGAGGAGGTGCGCGAGGCGCAGGTGCCGCTGCCGACGCCGCGGCCCCATCCCGGCCGCCATCCCCGAGCACCCGCTCGACGCCGCCTTGCGCCCGTCACCAAAAAGGGTCTCCCCGCGCGCCGGGACCCGCCTCGCGGAAGTGACGGCGCGCCGGGGGAAACGGGGCGGGGCCCGGCCGAGCGCGCGGCGGGGAGAGAGGCCCGGTCGGGAGAGAAGCGGCTGAGGTAAATTCCAGTCCCTTCCAAGCGCCGCCTTTTCAAACTCCTCGCAGGCGTGTTTTTAAAAGTAAGGTTGTGGGCTTTCCTCACGCCCCGTCGTTTTGTTTTTCTGTAAAAATGGTAATGGTGATGATAGTTTTTGTTATTATTATTTTAAATATATAATATAAAAATAATAAGTTTTGTTTTCTGTAGAAATAATAAAGATAATTGTTGTTATTTTAAAGATCTAATATAATAAGTTTTTCTGTAAAAATGGTAATGATAATGTGTTATTATTTTAAAAATATAAAATAATAAGTCTTTTTTCTGTAAAAATAATAGTGATAATGATAAGCGTATAAGACTCCCCCATGTAAAAGACGGCCCCCTATTTTGGGGGACTCCAAGTTAAGAAAACACACCTCAGCACTACACATGTATAAGACAACCCCCAGTTTTAAACCTAATTTTTGGGTAAAAAAACCCTAGTCTTATACACGGGAAAATACGGTAAGTGGTGTTGTTATTTTAAAAAATCTTGTGTGAGTTGGAAATGTTTTGTTGACTTTTAATTATTATTAAACAGCACCATGATCAGTAGCCTCCAACCTTTCCTCTGATGAAAATAGGGACGTCCTACTCAATAATAATAATATTTTTACTATTTATAAACCCTCCCATCTGACTGGGTTGCCCCAGCCACTCTTGGCAGCTTCAAACACATATAAAACATAATAAAATATCAAACATTAAAAAGTTCCCCAAATAATAATAATAATAATCGCAAACCACTTTGAGGTGTGTACAGTGGTGCCTCGCAAGACGAAATTAATCCGTTCCATGAGTCTCTTCGTCTTGCGGTTTTTTCGTCTTGCGAAGCACGGCTATTAGCGGCTATTAACGGCTTAGCGGCTTTAAGAAAAAGGAAACAAACTCGCAAGACGTTTCGTCTTGCGAAGCAAGCCCATAGGGAAATTCGTCTTGCGGAACGACTCAAAAAACGGAAAACTCTTTCGTCTTGCGCGTTTTTCGTCTTGCGAGGCATTCGTCTTGCGAGGTACCACTGTATTTGCTTTTTTAATAGTCAAGGGGTGCACAATTTTTAATGAAACAGAGCAATGAATGAGACAAAATTAGGCAGCTGCTCTATGCCAAGTCAGGTTTGCCTAGCTCAGGGCTGCCTACACTGACTGGCAGCGGCTCTCCAGGGTTTGTTTGTTTTTAAGGCGGAGGAGTGGGGCGTTCCTTTCCCTGTCTTACTTGGAGATGCCCTCCAAGGGATTAAACCTGGGACCTTCAGCTATGTAAGGTTTTGCCACTTAGTGGAAAGTTGCCTGGCTCACAAATATGTGGTAGAATTATTAGTATTATTGCACACAGGGTCTGCTCTCTGGACACAGTGTGTTCCTAGGAAATTGTTTGCTGGGCGATTGTTCGCATGATGAGTCTAGGTTTCCCAATGATTCCTATGGGGAAATTTCTAATGCGTTCCCAACCATGGGATTTTGAGACATACACACACACCCCAGAATGATGAGAAAACCCAGGAAAACCCTTCGAAACCTTGCAAAAGGAAAACAAGGGAAAAATTGCTCTCTTATTTGTCCGATCTCTTCCCTCCTTCCCACATGGATCCTAGCAAAATGGCTACAGCGGACTAGGAAAACTCACAAAAAAGCAATGCTTTTTAAAGGTTGCTTACTTGTTTACAGTGCTACACTCAGGTCTGTGGAGTGTATAGTGAGGTTTGGGTACTAATTCATTGTGTTTGGGTAAGTGAAATTTTCATGTAACGAGCTTTTGGAACATGGGGTCTGCTTGTCTTATTCTTTATTGAGTTTGTTAGTCACTTTATCTTGCCCAGCGCAACCCACAGCAATTTACGACCAGACAAACAAACAGACAGTAGAACCCAACCCAACACAGATAAATTAAAACCAAGAGGAGAGAGAATTCCTGCCCACTTCTAAAGGTCTCAGATAGTTACGAGATTAAAGGCCTGGTTATAGAGGAATGTTTTTGCCAGGCACATAAAGATATGCAATAATGGTGCCAGCTGAGCCTTCCTGGGGTGAGCATTCCACAAATGAGGAACCACTGTGTTTTACATACAGAAGGGGGGGGGCAGAAACTTATGGGCCCTCCAGAAGATGTCGTACTACAACTCCCATCAGCCCCCTGCCCCAGCTTGTAAGGCCAGTGCTGGAGGATGATAGGATTTGTAGTCCAACAACATCTGGAGGGCCACTGGTTCCCCTTTCCTTCTGTATGTAGTATTTCAGGCAGCAGTTTAGGAGGTGGTGTTGTATTTGAATGCCCCTACCTGCCAATGAAGAAAGTAGGAAAAACCACTGGACAGGTAAGATACAATCTAAACCAAATCCCTTATGAATACACAGTGGAAGTGAGGAACAGGTTTAAGGATTTAGATTTGCTGGACAGAGTGCCTGAAGAACTATGGGTGGAGGCTCGCAACATTATACAGGAGGCAGCAACTAAAACCATCCCAATGAAAAAGAAATGCAAGAAAGCAAAGTGGCTGTCCAATGAGGCCTTACAAATAGCGGGGGAGAGAAGGCAAGCAAAATGCGAGGGAGATAGTGAAAGATACAGGAAATTGAATGCAGATTTCCAAAGAATAGCAAGGAGAGACAAGAAGGCCTACTTAAACGAGCAATGCAAAGAAATAGAGGAAAACAACAGAATGGGAAGAACCAGAGATCTGTTCAAGAAAATCGGAAATATGAAAGGAACATTTCGTACAAAGATTACCATAATAAAGGACAAAAGTGGTAAAGACCTAACTGAAGCAGAAGACATCAAGAAGAGGTGGCAAGAATACACAGAGGAATTATACCAGAAAGATATGGATGTCTCGTACACCCCAGGTAGTGTGGTTGCTGACCTTGAGCCAGACATCCTGGAGAGTGAAGTCAAATGGGCCTTAGAAAGCACTGCAAATAACAAGGCCAGTGGAAGTGATGGTATTCCAGCTGAACTGTTTAAAATTTTAAAAGATGATGCTGTTAAGGTGCTACACTCAATATGCCAGCAAGTTTGGAAAACTCAGCAGTGGCCAGAGGATTGGAGAAGATCAGTCTACATCCCAATCCCAAGGAAGGGCAGTGCCAAAGAATGCTCCAACTACCGCACAATTTCACTCATTTCACATGCTAGCAAGGTTATGCTTAAAATTCTACAAGGAAGGCTCAAGCAGTATGTGGACCGAGAACTCCCAGAAGTGCAAGCTGGATTTAGAAGAGGCAGAGGAACCAGAGACCAAATTGCAAACATGCGCTGGATTATGGAGAAAGCTAGAGAGTTCCAGAAAGACATCTACTTCTGCTTCATTGACTATGCAAAAGCCTTTGACTGTGTTGACCACAGCAAACTATGGCAAGCTCTTAAAGAAATGGGAGTGCCTGATCACCTCATCTGTCTCCTGAGAAATCTCTATGTGGGACAAGAAGCTACAGTTAGAACTGGATATGGAACAACTGATTGGTTCAAAATTGGGAAAGGAGTACGGCAAGGCTGTATATTGTCTCCCTGCTTATTTAACATATGCAGAATTCATCATGCGAAAGGCTGGGCTGGATGAATCCCAAGCCGGAATTAAGATTGCCGGAAGAAATATCAACAACCTCAGATATGCAGATGACACAACCTTGATGGCAGAAAGTGAAGAGGAATTAAAGAACCTTTTAATGAGGGTGAAAGAGGAGAGCGCAAAATATGGTCTGAAGCTCAACATCAAAAAAACGAAGATCATGGCCACTGGGCCCATCACCTCCTGGCAAATAGAAGGGGAAGAAATGGAGGCAGTGAGAGATTTTACTTTCTTGGGCTCCATGATCAGTGCAGATGGTGACAGCAGTCACGAAATTAAAAGACGCCTGCTCCTTGGGAGAAAGGCGATGGCAAACCTAGACAACATCTTAAAAAGCAGAGACATCACCTTGCCAACAAAGGTCCGTATAGTAAAAGCCATGGTTTTCCCAGTAGTGATGTATGGAAGTGAGAGCTGGACCATAAAGAAGGCTGATCGCCGAAGAATTGATGCTTTTGAATTATGGTGCTGGAGGAGACTCTTGAGAGTCCCATGGACTGCAAGGAGATCAAACCTCTCCATTCTGAAGGAAATCAGCCCTGAGCGCTCACTGGAAGGACAGATCGTGAAGCTGAGGCTCCAATACTTTGGCCACCTCATGAGAAGAGAAGACTCCCTGGAAAAGACCCTGATGTTGGGAAAGATGGAGGGCACAAGGAGAAGGGGACGACAGAGAATGAGATGGTTGGATGGTGTTCTTGAAGCTACCAGCATGAGTTTGATCAAACTGCGGGAGGCAGTGGAGGACAGGAGTGCCTGGCGTGCTCTGGTCCATGGGGTCACGAAGAGTCGGACACGACTAAACGACTAAACAACAACAACCTGCCAATGTGTAAAAAACAATTTTAAAATAACATCCTGCAAGTAAAATATTAACATTTCAGAGCAAGAGCTCTACCCCACCCCGTTCTTTGCTAGTTTTCTGCCTATAGGGAGTTGTAGGTTTTGTTCTGTTTTACTTTGGTGAGCACTCAGCAATTAAACACTGGGAAAGATTTCTGACAGTTGGTGAGTTAGGAATCAGTGCAGCTTTGAAAGGTTTAGTCATTCATCTTGATTCAAAATGGCATTTAATTGCAGCCAAAGCAAAACCTGCATCTCTATGTCAGGAACCACCATGCAAATTTTTGTGACAATATCTTAAGAAGCACCCATACCTGTTCAGTTTTGAAAGGTTCAGTCTGCTCTCTTGAGTCAACATGTCTTTCAGTTATAGGGAAACATAAACTTACTTCTTGATCTTGGGAACCATAATGCAAAATTTGGTAAGAGGTGTCCAAATGCATGCAATTTGGAATGACTTAGTCCACCACACTGATTCCAAATGACATTCAGTGGTGTTCAAACATAGTAAAAAAAACCCTCAGTTTCAGGAACCATCATATTTTATGAGGTGTCCAATGTATGGAGAACAGATGGAAAGCGAACAACTTTCCAAAATATAAATATAGTATATGTACTGGAAAATGTTTTCTTTATGCTACGGTTGCAGCAAGAATACTTATTATGACAAATTGGAAAAGTGCTAAAGTCCCTTCTAGATTAGAGTGGAATTACGGTAGATAATTTATCAGAAAGAATAAAAAATAAATAAAAGGAAGTATTTATCTCAAAATGGAAGTTTTTAAACTTTATTTGAAAAACAGTAAATAAAGTTTAAAGTCTGTAGCAGCATTTGAATAACTTCAGTAGGAGTTTTAAGTTTGTTTTATATTTCTTTTTTGTGATGTATTAAAGTGAAACAATTATAATAAAAAAAGAAAGAAAATGTTTCTGTGTCATGCCAATGAATCTATGCTTGTGAGACTTGGAGTGAGACAATCACTACGGACTTGCATTGAGTACATTTCCTATTTTTCAAAAATGTTGTTTTGAGCAGTATTTTGAACATTAGAGAAAAATACTTTATCTCTGTGTGACCTGGGTCATGCCTTAATCTCAGTTCAATTTATTTTATCATAGTCAAAGCATCAAACTGAGTAAACCCTAAATCCCTATTCAGATGACCTGTTCAAACAAGTAGTAATTCCTGTTTAAAATCTACTTTCCAGGGACTAGTTTTGAAGCTATGGGAGACCAGTGCCATTACAAACTTGAAGTTAGCATACTACTGTGATGAGTACCTTAATTTTAGAACAGAGGTGGTTGGTGGAGGAGAAAGTGTTTTAACTGCAGTGGGAGAAACATCTGAAACATCTTAAAAACTATTGAGTTGTGTGTGTAGAGAGGGGGGTAATTACAAGTTGTACCTTTTTAAAATTTATATTCCAGTCCATTAAATTTATCTCTCGTGCTTAAGTTACATCCCTGAAGTACAGTCCTAATGCCATAGCTGTAACGCTACACTGATTTGGGTCCATTATCTTAGGGATATAGAGCATGACACAGCAGCCCACAAACCTGCACCAATTAGGCCTAGTTCACCCAGAATATTTCTGAGCTGCACCACTTCGTTCTTCAGGTGTGGAAAATCACATGACCTAAATGCTCTTTCCTATTAACACATACAAAAATGTAGAAAAGTAGACACTGGGGATGTGAATTTCTAGCCTGTACTTCTGAACTGATATATGAACATTTGGGATTCAGCCATGCATTTCCAGAATTTACCACCTTTAAACAGGACCTTAGTTCCTTCGGCGTCCCATTAAAGGTAATGGAATTGGAGAGTATTGGTGCTTTGACTAACTTGAGACCCGCTGATTTGATTTTAGAGGGAGGGGCACTGTCCAATTGGACTTGGGCTGCAATCCCTTAGTGAGGTTTAAAGGTAAAGGGACCCCTTACCATTAGGTCCAGTCACGGATGACTCTGGGGTTGCGGTGCTCATCTCGCTCTATTGGCCGAGGGAGCCGGCGTACAGCTTCCAGGTCATGTGGCCAGCATGACTAAGCCACTTCTGGCGAACCAGAGTAGTGCACAGAAACACTGTTTACCTCCCCATCTATTTATCTACTTGCACTTTGACGTGCTTTCAAACTGCTAGTTTGGCTGCTGAGTAAATCATACCATAGGATTAGGCTGCACAGTTTCCAGACTAAGCAGACTTGCTAGTAGTAAATACAGGATTCTTCTAGACAATGTTTATTGAGCATTCATCCTGCAGCAACTGATGTGAGGCAAAGGTTGAGGAATCTGACACAATAAATAGCAAACTGCTCTGACTCAGTGTAAAGTGGAGATATAAAATTAGAAAGGGCACACAACATAAGCATGTGTGTGTGCTGTCCAGCACTGGATATCATTTTTAAATCAGCATAAAAAGGGCTACCCAAACCTCAGTGTGATACCTTTCTCAGAATATATCATTAACCAATAAGTAAGCATCCTTATATGGATATTACTGTGTGAAAGCAAGCCTGTGGTTGCCCTGTGTTTATCATAAAACATTGGACAATGAACCTGAAATAAAATGCACAAATTAAAATGCTCTATTTGGCAATTAAATAAGCTGCACTGAGCCATTGTGGAATTTACTTGGAAGTTTATGCAGCAAAGGTGGCCGGACTGCTGTCAAAAAAGAAACACACGCCACACACGTGGCCAGACCATCCATGTAAAAAGGTAAAGGGACGCCTGACCGTTAGGTCCAGTCGTGACCGACTCTGGGGTTGCAGTGCTCATCTCACTTTATTGGCCGAGGGAGCCGGCGTACAGCTTCCGGGTCATGTGGCCAGCATGACTAAGCCGCTTCTGGTGAACCAGAGCAGCTCACGGAAACGCTGTTTACCTTCCCGCTGGAGCAGTACCTATTTATCTACTTGCACTTTGACGTGCTTTCGAACTTCTAGGTTGGCAGGAGCAGGGACCAAGCAATGGGAGCTCACCCCGTCGCAGGGATTTGAACCACCGACCTTCTGATCAGCAAGTCCTAGGCTCTGTGGTTTAACCCACAGCGCCACCCATGTCCCTTTAGACCATCCATGTAGCCCAGTCTTATATATGCTTGACAGGCAGAAGCCCTCCTGTGTCTCAGGTAGAGGGTCTTTCCCCATCCTTTTTAATTGGAAGTGACCTTCTTTGAATTTTAGATCTATTGTGCCTTGGATATGAAGTGGGGTTGGGGGAGAAATTTGGTTTCGTTCACATTTTAGTACAAACCTGCCTAATTTGCACTTCCCAAAGCAATATGTGAACCGAATTGCAGCAGTGTTTCGAAATCCACGCTTCTCCCTATTTTGTGATGTAGTTCTGCAGCCAAAGAATGTGTCTGCTAAGGGGAAAGTGTGCATGTATTTGTAGAAAGAACATAGTATCATTATAGTAGGGGAAATTACTTGTGCAAATGTGCACTGAAATTGTGGGACATTTTCATAAGTACATCCCCAACCCCCCAGTGCAAACTGATGTGGAAAGGTGGCTAACTGACCTTAAGACTGGAAAAATGAGAAGAAGAAGAAAAAAGACTTTGTCCATCCCTAATGGAGAGTAGTAGTGGTAGTGGTGGGTTTGGGGAGATGGGAAGTCCAGATAATGACCTATGAGAAACCATCCAGTTTTGTGATTCAAAGGCATAAATATGAAAAAAGGCTTTGATTGAGATTTTATTTATTTAAGAATGTGGATCCTTTGTCCTTCTAATAAATATTTACTGATTTTTTAAATTAATTTTTAAAGGGTGCTTTTATTGCTTCTATTGTGTATATACTGCCTGGATTTACACTGCTTCAATATATTTTATGGAAATGTGGATTGTGGATATTTCAATACATAAATAAATAATGAAACACTCAGGTAGGCCAACTCTAAGCTAAAAACAAACATTAACAGACTAGTTATTATTATTAAAAAACCAACACTATAGCAATTCATGGTTGGGTGGTAAACCAAATAAAGAGCACCTAAAAACTGCAAAGCAATTTCTGGAGAGAGCAAAATGCAAAGTTACGGCTGGTTAAGACAGAAGAGCGTAAAAAGGTGGCAGTACATTGACAAAGAAGGGGCAAGCAAGTCTGATTTCTAGGGCAGTGAATCCCACATCCATGATCAGTTATGCTCTTTCCTTTGTTCCCACGTGATGCTACTTCTGATAGTGATGGGAAATGTGTCCGAGCCTTTCTGATCACAGTGGACAAGAAGGTTCATATGGGAGAGATGGTCCTTTAGGTATTCTGGACCTTAGCCATGTAGAGCAGTCAGTGCAATTGGTGTAAGAGAGGAGTCACATACTGGCATCCAGCACAGACTAAGATTATTACTGCAAAACACACCCACACAAAATCCTGTCCCCCTCCAACCCCATATTTCACTATATGACAATGTGATGTGCCTTTTATCTTTACGTTGCCTCACTACCAGGATGTGATTTACAGTTGGGAGGGGGCAGCAAAGAAATTTCAGTAGTTGTGGCAAGGACTTTGCTTTAATACAGCAAAGGCTATATTAAAAGAGTTAAATAAAAATTCAGCATTCTGTTCTAAGAGCATTTGCTGTGATAACTTTTTATTCCTAACTGATTGCCTTATCTGGCAACTGTTTGAAATCTTCAGGATATGACCATTGTTGGCCTAAGAGTGGGTCATGTCCGGGGCTGCAGCACAGTTCGTAGCAACTGCTGCAGAACATCCTTCCGGATCAGCCATGGCAAACGCCACTAGAGCTGACAATCTAAAGCTATAAGGAAGAGGGTGAACCATACAGAACTGTTGGTAGGCATGTTTAATGTTTGTGCTTTGGGGAGCGGCAACTTCTCCTAGCACATTGCAAGATTTAATATGCTATTTGCCCAAGATTTCCAGCATGTTTTATGCCTGGCTTTAGTATTGCTTTATAGCTCTGCTGGATTTTATAGTTGATTTTTGGCTCCTCCCCCTCCTCCTTTTGATGTTTTATATGGCATTTCTATTCTATTTCTCATTTTTTAATTTGATAGTGCCCTATAAATTTGTCAGGGAATGAAAGGTCTTAGGCAAGCTGAACTGAAAAATAAAATTTAAGGAATATTACAAGACAGACCGGAAAGGTTTGTGGTTGCAAACTGGAAAGTTAATAGATGCACATTTAATAAAATCATCATCATCATAACTACTATTTAATATTTATTAAGGGCCTGTACATAGAACAATGATGATACTGTTCCTGCCTTTACACTGGGATGGGAAACCTGTGCCCCTTCACCTTCTGTTGGGCTATCATCATCCCTGACATTTCACCATTCTGGCCAGGCCTGATGGGAGCTATAGTCTAAAGCAGGGATGGGGAACCTATGAGCTTCTGGGTGTTGCTGGAATAAAACTACCATCATCTTTGGCCATTGGCAACACTAGCTGGAGCAGATGGGGGCTGGAGTCTAAACAACATTTGGAGGACTATGGGTTTCCCAACCCTGGTCTGCATGCATGAACCCTGAGGACAGTAATGAAGGTAAGGAGATGGAAATTGGAAATGGGAGATGGGAGGCTAAGCTAAAGTAGGGAGGAGACAAGGATAGGCGGGTAGGGAAACCCAGCCAGATGGGTGGGGTATAAATAATAAATTATTATTATTAAAGAAAAGTCAAGTTTTAAAGATTTTGAATATTGTAAGCTGAAGTGCCCTTAGGAGCAATGGTTGAATTCTAATTTGGTTTGCAGTAGTGGCACTGCATTGTCTTGTTTGTGCTTCTAGTATGGATTTTTCACACACAATACAGGATAAATCTGGCTATCCCACTGAGAATGCAGTAGACACAGAGCTGCAGCCAGTGTTGGCTTCATGATGATGTTTTCGTTCGTGAATTTTTATCCATGTTCACATTTCTTCAAGTGTGCACTTAAAATGCCTTAAGTGTGTACCTTAAAAAAAAAACCTAATATGTAAATCAGACAGACCTAAAAGTGGCCATGCAAGTATTAGCTGCCCTGGGCTTTATAGCCCTTGAAGAGAAGTTTGGCTGATGCTTTAATTATTGAAGTTTAAGCAATAAGAATTGAAGACTATACTAGGTACATACAGGGCATAACCCATCTGTTATTTATCTCAATAGCAAAGTCCTCCAGTCCAGTGCATCAGAATTACATCCACTGTGTACATGTGTAGCAAAATGAAATAAAGTTTAAACTCGCACGTTTTATTGTTTTAAAATAACTTTTACCTAAGCAAACAGTAATTGCCATCTTTGGGACACATTTATGTTTGTAGAAGGCAACATTTCATTTTGCTCACAACATGCTGCAGAGTTGAATTTCAGATGGTATTACAATCAGAACTATTGATCCTGGGAGATCAGTCAACTTCTAAAACATCAGAATGACTTCATAGCAGTGGCACTTTGCCCAGACACGCAACCTTTGGAAAAATTCCTGGCCAAAGATTTTAACCGATCCGATCAGCATTCTTATGCTTGCCTTTCAGATACAATGGAATCTGAGGCAGAAGTCAGGCTCTCTCCCAATAGGACAACCATTGCTTCTTATACTTTGGCCATAAAAGCTGCATTCTGTCAGCCTGGCTAAAGAAGTCTCCCTGCCACACCCATCTGCAGATGTTCATTGTAATGTATTGTGAATGAAAGCACCTTATAAACATCAAAAATAAGATTTGCAAAACTATTTTTAAAGGTTTTATTTGGTAAGCAGTGCTAGGATCAAATAAAGTTAATGGCTTCATTGTAAGTTGAGGGCAGTGGCCAGGATAGTCCAGGCGTGCCCAAGGGCATGGACATGCTTAGGGGTTTTCCTGACTTTTTATCTTTAACACCAATTCCATATGACAAACTACTTAACTTGAAGGTCCCCTCAAGTCACTTCCAGGACACCTGGACGGTTAAGTCCAGTCAAAGGCAACTGTGGGGTATGGCGCTCATCTCACTTTTCAGGCCAAAGGAGCCTGCGTTTGTCCACAGACAGCTTTTTCGGATCATGTGTCCGCATGACTAGACTGCTTCTGGCACAATATAACATTGTGACGAATGCCAGTGTGCACGGATATGCCATTTACCTTCCTCACCACCTATTTATCTACTTGCACTGGTGTGCTTTCGAACAGCTATGTTGGCAGAAGCTGGGACAGAGCAAAGGGAGCTCACTCCATTGCACAGATTCGAACCTCCGACCTTCTGATTGGCAAGCCCAAACGGCTCAGTGGTTTAGACCACAGCGCCAGCTGTGTCCCTTCTGGAGGAATATGCTTTGCATGAGAGGATAACTGCTCATCACCCAAGGAATGGGCCCCTTCTAAGGGATCACTTCCCCCTTCCTCAGAGTGACCACCTCATTCCCTGCTTTAACCCCCATTTGCCATGACAGCAAGGAGTGGAACACACAGCTATAACATCCCTGAAGTCCTCATCCACCAACCACTCTTCCTTGCTCAGCTTCTCCAGGTTGACCACCATGGCTTCAATGGACGAACATCTCCACTCAGGGCCAGAAGGTCATTGTATCCAAGTGTCACATCCCGGTTCACGGGCGATCAAATTCCCGGCAGGGGACGTCAGGACCGGGGGTAAGATGGCAGGGTGGGAGCAGGAACGGGGGTCCAGAAGCCAGGAGTCAGGAGCCAAGAGTCTGAGGGTCAGAGAGCCGGGAGTCAAGAAGCCAAGGGTCCGAGGAAGCAAGGAGTCACGAAGTCAAGGGTCCGAGGATCAAGAAGCAAGGAGTCAAGAAGCTGAGGTTCAAGGATCAGGAAGCAAGAAGCCAAACACAGCAAGGCAGGAAGTGTGTTGCTGTGGCAAAGAGCCGAAGGGAAATGCTGACCTTATATCCCTTCCCAGCTCTTGCCATCAGATGCTGTGAGTTACCAATTGGCCTCACCTGTGAGGCCGTGCCTTGCCTCTTCAGAACAAACTTAGGAAGGTCCCAGTCCTGCAAAGTCCTATTGGTCACAGGGCCTGGCTCCTGCACACACACAGACCTGACACCAAGATACACCCACAACTTTTGTCCAGAAAGCAGATACTTGTACGTGTGACAGACAGTGCAAAACACTGGAAAGCGCTTTCTACCTGCATAACTTTTTTTCTTTTCTTTATTGAGGAACTTAGGTTGTGTTTAGGCCAAAGAGCAAAGAGGCTTCCTCGCTCTGCTGCTTAACTTGCCTTGACTCTTTTAGCTGGGGTAGAGAGACCCTTCATCAGCTGGGGCTCCCTGTCGCTCATGGAGCTGATTGCTGATGGGTTCTGGCTCCTTCTCAGGACTAGTGTGACAAAGGCCTGGAAACGATGCCTTATGAGGAACGGCTAAGGGAGCTGGGCATGTTTAGCCTGGAGAAGAGGAGGTTAAGGGGTGATATGATAGCCATGTTCAAATATATAAAAGGATGTCACATAGAGGAGGGAGAAAGGTTGATTTCTGCTGCTCCAGAGAAGCGGACACGGAGCAATGGATCCAAACTACAAGAAAGAAGATTCCACCTAAACATTAGGAAGAACTTCCTGACAGTAAGAGCTGTTCGACAGTAGAATTTGCTGCCAAGGAGTGTGGTGGAGTCTCCTACTTTGGAGGTCTTTAAGCAGAGGCTTGACAACCATATGTCAGGAGTGCTCTGATGGTGTTTCCTGCTTGGCAGGGGGTTGGACTCGATGGCCCTTGTGGTCTCTTCCAACTCTATGATTCTATGATTCTATATAGCTACTTCAGTGGCGTAGCGTGGGGGGTGCCAGGGGGGCAAGCCGCACCGGGCGCAACATCTGGGGGGGGGGGCGCGCTCGCTGCCTCCGGAGTCGCCGAAGAGCCTCGGGCGCAGGCTGTAGCAGAGCCGCATGTCTCGCGGAACCGACGAGCTGTGCGCGAGTCCCGGCTGAAGGCGCCCGGCAGGCAGCGGCTCTCAGCGCTCGCCGCGGAGGACGCGCCAGGCAGCCCCTCCTCACAGCCCCGCCTCCGCCGCTGCTGCTGCAGCTGCTGGGCCGTTGCATTTTCCTCGCCTCTCTGCCCCCCTCCTCCTCCGGGCAAGCGGCGTCGTTTGGGCGGCAGCGCCAGCGGCAACTCGCAGGTTAGGGGTTAGGGGGGGCGCAAATTACGTGCCTTGCCCCGGGTTAGGGGGCGCAAATTACTTGCGTTGCCCCGGGTGCTGACAACTCACGCTACGCCGCTGAGCTACTTGAGACTACACAGGCTCTCAAATATCTGATTGGGACGATGCATCTTAACTCTGGTAGCGTACCTCTAGATAAAGCCATATGCATCAACACTAAGGCAGTGTGTGTGTGTGTGTGCCTTTAAAATGGCTTTTTAATGAATGGAGACTCAGATGTAGTTAGAGTAAATGCAGCAGCTGAAAAAGAGGCTCCAAGTACTGGTGACAGAAAAACTCACAATTTTTTGTTGCAGGAAGAGAGACATCAGAAGCATGGTCTTCTCTTCCCCCATAAAATGATTGGTGTGTGTTTTTTGCTATATGTCATATGATTTCAGAAAAAAAGAAGAACTTGGTTGTATTTGTAATAATCCAGAATATGATGCTCATGCGACCAGAGGGGAGATGTATGCAGTTACTGTCTTGCTGCAGTGGAAACGTTTGTTGAATAGACATGCTTTTGTAAGCTCAAGGAATTAACTGAGAAAAAGTTGAAATATGGGTCTTATTTTGAGGTTACTTTAAACTGCCTGTAGGTAGGTAACATAGGAACAGAGGAAGCCTTATACTGAGTCCAAATACCTGAGTAATGTCTACACTGACTGGCAGCCGCTCTTCAGGGAGCTTTCTCAGCCCTTTTGGGAGACACCAGGGATTGGACCTCTGGACTATTTGCATGTAAAGTTTGTGCCCCTCCACTGAATTATGGCCCTCTCCAAATGTACCTACTCATCCAGCCTTCTTTACACAAGAAGTTACTTTCTTCAAAAAATGAAATTCAAAGTGACTTACACAAATTAGTAGTCTGTAGCTTTTCCAGACATAACGTAAGTTAGCCTTCGTAATTGTGACCTGCATTGGACGACATGGATGATATAACTGTAACTTTATTTGTAATCATAATGAAAACTGTTGCTTTTTTTTTAAAAAAAAGTCTCATATAAACTAATAATAATAATAAATAAATTATTATTTATACCCCACCCATCTGGCTGGGTTTCCCCAGCCACTCTGGGTGGCTTCCAACAGAACACTAAAATACTATTAAACATTAAAAGTTTCCCTAAACAGGGCTGTCTTCAGATGTCTTCTAAAAGTCAGATAGTTGTTTTTCTCTTTGACATCTGGTGGAAGGGCGTTCCACAGGGCGGGTGCCACTACCAAGAAGGCCTTCTGCCTGGTTCCCTGTAACTTGGCTTCTCGCAGTGAGGGAACCACCAGAAGGCCCTCGGCGCTGGACCTCAGTGTCCAGGTAGAATGATGGGGGTGGAGACGCTCCTTCAGGTATACTGGACCGAGGCCGTTTAAAGGTCAGCGCCAACACTTTGAATTGTGCTCGGAAATGTACTGGGAGCCAATGTAGGTCTTTCAAGACCGGTGGTTATATGGTCTCAGTGGCCGCTCCCAGTCCCCAGTCTAGCTGCCGCATTCTGGATTAGTTGTAGTTTCCGGGTCACCTTCAAAGGTAACCCCACATAGAGCACATTGCAGTAGTCCAAGCAAGAGATAACTAGAGCATGCACCACTCTGGCGAGGCAGTCTGCGGGCAGGTAGGGTCTCAGCCTGTGTACCAGATGGAGCTGATGTATATGAGATGCGGGCAATGACTGTTTTGCGCGTGTTCAATATGTAAACAACTGCACACACGCACATTGCCGCAACCTAGAAGTGGCTGGAAAAGGGGGGGGGGCAGGCTTATGTGCACTCTTCCAACGGGCCTGGGTGTCAGGAATGTAACCCCCACGCAAAACAGTTGTTGGCTCTATAGA
This sequence comes from Podarcis bocagei, assembly GCF_964188305.1. Taxonomy (NCBI): domain Eukaryota; kingdom Metazoa; phylum Chordata; class Lepidosauria; order Squamata; family Lacertidae; genus Podarcis; species Podarcis bocagei. Next base: position 10,313,630 of record NC_138128.1, read on the forward strand.
AAAATAGTGATGGTATTATGAGATATGCGTGAAAAAGTTCACCCAAGAGATACAGTCTTAATGCATTCTTGTTCCCCAGGCATCCAATTACTGAACAGGAGCATCAATTACATGGAAAATAAGCAGCTGGTTTCCCATCACAAGACCCAGTGTTTACACAGGCCAGACCTGTCTAACTTGTGATCCACCAGTTCTTGCTCAACCCTCTAGCCATACATTCTGACTTTCCTAGAACTGAATGAACCTCCTGTTTGTACCATCTACCAGGAACTGTTCAAGAGGATCAGAATTGCGCAGGTCTATTTATCTCTCATTTGGACAAAGGCTTGCTTGCAAGATTCTATGACCTTCGGCTAAACTTGGATCAGAACCAGGATACATATATGAGAAAATGGGTGCGAGAAGTGGGTGGCGGAAGCATATCTCCTACTATATTTGAATGGATCGAGATAATTAGGTCCAGGGCTTTTTTTAAAGCCGATAGTCACCGGAACTCAGTTCCAGTACCTCTCAAGTGGGCGCCATTGCCATTATAAGAAAACAAGGGAGGTGATCAGGGTGAATTCTGGCACATCTTTTTCTAGAAAAAGAGCACTGATCGTAACTACGATTCAGCTTACTTATTATAAAGTAATATATATAAATCAGCTTAACAGGTTTATTGAAAAATATGTATTTCTTACAACATTTTAGAACAGCAAGTTCAGTGATAATGGACAGCCTTACACTGCTTTCAACCTGCGGTAACGGTATTTCTTTATGCTCTTTTTTCTTTCGTTTCTTTTGTTTATTGATAAAATATAATTATTTGTTTTTTTAAAAAAATAGTACAGGTCTGAGTCAGATCGCCCAATTTCATTCTGTTTTGACAATCCTAGAACGTCTTGTGGATGTTCAAAAATTCAGAGGTACTGGGAAGTATGACAGTCACAAAAGGTAGCTCTGTCGATCCATCCTTCCATCCATCCAGATATTCATAAAAAGTTAACTAGACAACCTTTCTGGTGTAAATATCAACATTCATGAAACTTTGGATATTCACTATAGCAGTAACTCATTGCCAGACTTTTAGTGTGTTTGCCCCTGTTCTGTGGAACAGTATTTCTGTCGAGATTCAACAAGTGCCCACTATCTACACTTTCCAGAAACAACTGAAAACATTTTTGTTCCAAAGAGCTTTCCCAGTTGGAAGGTATTTGCTGTGGGCGTCTACCTTGCAGTGTTTCAAAATTTATCTGCTGTTGATGGCTGTGTTGTTGTCAACTGTTTCTTTTAGCTTTATTGTATATGGTACATCACCAGATAACAACTTCAGGCACCTCTACCTGAATAGAAGCTGTGTCACCAATACATAGCCACATAATGTACCTGAAGTTTTTATTTAAAAAAATAAGAAGAAAGGTTGTTACAGAAATTTTACAATATACACATAAGTTTATGGAACAGAAGTTCAGTCATGTTCCATAAACATCTAGCTTTTTCCCTAAGTAATCAATAGTAGACATAATTCCCCCCCCCAAAAAAAAATGATACTGTTACAGGTTTTGAGTACCAGTCTGTCAGTGCAGGTCACCCATAAATAATAAAAAATATAATTATTATTAACACCAAACCCTGGTTAAGTGCTAAGAACACTAATAATAATAATAATAATAATAATAATAATAATAATAATAATAATAATAATAATAAATTAATTATTATGAACCCTTGACACTTGTGCACCACTCGGCAGAGACTAGGGTGGCCAGTAACATTGCATATACTGATTGGCACTTTCCTCCCCATGTGTACAGCAAGTCGTGAGACTCCTGGACCAGACTTGAGTCTACAGTGGGGACAGGCCCTCCCCATTGTCTGGATTCAGATGAGCTCTGGTGCTTGCTTTTTACTATATCAAAAGGTTCAGGGGAATGCTGATTGCATTAATGATGTTACATGAAAATTGGCGCACACAGCGAAGACTGGTATGCACTGTGTACCCATTTAAAAGGTAGCACGGGAAGTATTCCTCGCAGCCACTCAAGCTAGTCCCATTCTGTTTTCATGGCTTCAGATCCCAGATAACAGAGTCCTAATGTTTTGTCCTCCTAAATCATTTTTGTTTACTGCAGGCAACATTGAACTAGACAAACCATTCTTCTTTTTAAGCACTCCACTCATTATCTCAGAGTTTACTTTTGCTTTTCCTCTAAATACTGAAAGCTCTGAGTCATAATCAACATGTATATTTAGATACTGGGCCTTATGATGGGAAATCAGCTGTTGACTCTGTGTAACCGGTGTTCCTGCCTAGTAATTGAATATCTGGGGAATAAGAATGCCTTAAGTTAACTATTTATATCTTAAGCAAACATTCATTTATGGGTCTTGGCAGGCCAATCATTAGTTTCCTATAGATGAACAAACACAGAAAATATATTATCATTTCCTTCTTTGGCGATCACTCATAGCCAAGATTGTCTTCCATGAATATGGTCTTAACAGTTGTGTCTGTAAGTGACTGTGGAGGCCAATTTTGGATCCCCACATCCTTCCACAGTGGGGACATAGGTTTCTGGGCAGGAGTTGATCACGGTGAGGATTTGCAAAACGTGCCTTCCTCTTAGCTCGTTTCTCCCTTTTGTCCTGAGTTTGAACGTCTTCAAAGTCCATGATGCCTTTGGTAAGGCTGTTCTCCAGTCGGAGCACTCACAGGCCAATCAGTTGGAGCGCTCATCTTGGCAGGCCAATCATTAGTTTCCTGTGGATGAACACAGCCACATGGAACCCTGGTTACCAGTAAAAAAATTCCGAAGGGATGAGTTGAACCATACCTCTGCCAAAAATTACCATATTTTTCGCTCTATAAGACGCACCAGACCACAAGACGCACCTAGTTTTTGGAGGAGGAAAACAAGAAAAAAATATATTCTGAATCTCAGAAGCCTGAACAGCAAAAGGGATCGCTGCGCAGTGAAAGCAGCAATCCCTCTTGCTGTTCTGGCTTCTGGGACAGCTGCACAGCCTGCATTCACTCCATAAGACGCACACACATTTCCCCTTACTTTTTAGGAGGGGAAAAGTGAGTCTTATAGAGCAAAAAATACGGTATTTTTTAAAAATTGAGGGAACCAAAGAAGGGGAAGTGCTTGAGGGAATGTGGTGCCCACAGGTGCCACATTGACGATCCCAGCTTTGGACCATGTTCTGAGATCAAATCTTATATGGGGTATCCATCGACTGACACCACCAATTCTATACAGTTGAAAAATTCAATCTGTTTAAAGGTAAAGGTACCCCTGCCTGTACGGGCCAGTCTTGCCAGACTCTAGGGTTGTGCGCTCATCTCACTCTATAGGCCGGGAGCCAGCGCTGTCCGCAGACACTTCTGGGTCACGTGGCCAGCGTGACAAGCTGCATCTGGCGAGCCAGCGCAGCACACGAAAACGCCGCGTTTACCTTCCCGCTGGTAAGCGGTCCCTATTTATCTACTTGCACCCGGGGGTGCTTTCGAACTGCTAGGTTGGCAGGCGCTGGGACCGAACGACGGGAGCGCACCCCGCCGCAGGGATTCGAACCGCCGACCATGCGATCGGCAAGTCCTAGGCGCTGAGGTTTTACCCACAGTGCCACCCGTGTCCCGTTCAATCTGTTTACCTACACACAAAGGAATAGTCGCTTGAGTGGAACAGACAAGGTAATGAAATATATGCTTCGCAGGAAGAGAGGCCATTCCTAGACGAGAGGGTAGTAAGCCTTACATCGCTTCATTTGCTTCATTGCATGATGATCGCTTTGTGCGGCGCTTAATTAAAATGTGTGCCATTTGTAGCTATTAAGATCGATTTTCCTCCTCTGTGATTGCAGCTGCATTGTGCTCATTGACCTGTTCGCTGAGTGGGTTGTTTGTGTTGTTTTTGTGAGCCAGCCCGATGCCAATGCATTGCTGCTAATGTGCTGTTTAATTTCGCCCTGCATCAATCATGCACATTGTCTCTTTTGTTTTTGACGTTTCAAAGCCAATAAAGAAAGCCAATTCTGATTAATGGGGCCCAGAAATCTTGACAGTGGTTGTTTATTTGTTGAGGAGAAAGCATAGGCAAAAGATTTTCGTGTAGAGAAAGTGGATAGAAAAAAGTTTTTCTCCCTCTCTCTAGAACTCGAACTCAGGAGACCTGATGAAGCTGGATGTTGGAAGATTCAATACAGACACACACACACACACACACACACACACACACACACCTTCTCCATTACTCTGCGCTACAAACGTGACATGAAGGCTGGCAACGTCCAACACCCATCCTTGCAGACGACTGCAGTGCCTGGAGACAGACAGTCAGGCCCTGCATGTATAGCAGAGACCAGAGGAGGAATGACTGCTTGGGACGCCAAAATCCAGCACCCCTCCACTTCTCACGCTCCTTTCTATTATGTAATCATTTTTATTGGTTTTACAAATACAAAGTACAAATAAACACAAGCGAGTAAAAACATATTGACAACATTTTGGAGGTCCCAAGTCACAAGGTGGTTAGGTTGGTCTTAACTTGGGCCAGGGCCTTTTCAGTACTGGCCCCAACTTGGTGGAACGCTCTGTCACAAGAGACTAGGGCTCTGTGGGACTTGACATCTTTCTGCAGGGCCTGCAAAACAGAGCTGTTCTGCCTGGCCTTTGGTCTGACCCTTATGTTTCCCTCGCCTTTATGGTTTTGACTTTTAAAATGAGGCTGCATTTTAAATTGCATTTAACTTGTATTTTAAATTGTTCTTTTTATTTTTTATTTTTATGTTTTTACTGAAATTTTATTGGTGTTAGCCGCCCTGAACTGGGCAGGGCGGGGTATAAAGAAAAATTATTATTATTATTATTATTATTATTATTATTATTATTATTATTATTATTATTATTATATCGGTATACAGAGATTCTCCAAATCTCAAGACATCCCCTCCACGGGGTCTCATTTTAAACATCTACAACTGCATATTCATCCGTACTCCGTTTTTTATATCAAACCATATTGTCCATAATAATTTTTACACTACAAGTGAGTCAAAATCCTGCCCTTGTTTCCATCTGCTTACAGTGGTCTCCTAAATATGTAACCTTTCCCCCATTCTTTTATAAAGTATCCTCTTGGTTTTTGAGTCCTTTCTAAATCACAGTTGGGGCTTCCCTGAGGCTCCCTGCTCAGTGTAGCCGAAGCAGACTCACTCCTATAAATCCGCCTCTGCTGGGTGGAGAGCAGTGAGAAGAAACACCATGGCGCATTTGCAGCAGGACAACCAGATGCCTTTGTCTGCCCCAGCTGCAACAAAACATGTCTCTCCCATATCGCTCTCTCCAGCCACTGCAGGCGCTTCCAACAGTTTGACTTCATCCCCAAAAGGTGCGGTCCTCCATTGTCTCCGGTTGTCAACGAACCAACCACACCACTTTGACAGTTGTTGCTTCCCCCACCAAAATCATGGGAACTGTAGGTCGTTAAGGATTCTGAGAGTTGTCAGGAGACGCCACTCATAGAACTACAATTCCCAACATCCTTTGCAAACAACGGTTCCCAAGATTCTTTTGGAGGGGGGAGCCATGACTGTTAAAGTGATATAAGAGTGCTTTAAATATGTGGTGTGACTCTTGATATTAGTGGCATCGTACGCTGCAGAGTTTCACACACAGCAATTGAAGTTCTAGCTGAAAGGTGTGGAGAAGTTCATTTGAGCATCACTGAAATGTGGGTTCAACATTAGGTTTTCTGCAACAGGTTCACCCGGGAGGAAGAGGTCTCCATCTCATGTCATGCAGCAGAACAGCTCCAAGTGAAAGCGCCCTGCTCTCTCCCCTCCAACCTCCCCCCCCCTCAACCTCCGCGTGACATCTGTACAAGCTTTAAATGAACAAAGAGAGCATTAACAGCAGTTACAAAAGCCAATTCTGGGCTAATTTTTAGCACCGACATAACTACGTTCCTCCCAGAAACACAAACGGACCTCTTGAGGGCGGGGCGGCGGAAGTATCCGATTTCTGCAAATATTGCCCTGCAGCAATTGCTGTGGCCGCACATGCTGGATAATGAATTGGTGTTGCTCGGAAGTCAAATTTAGGCCAAATATTACATAAGTGCATAAGCAATGCTAATCTTAATCCCTTCCCAGGCATCTCCCTTGCTCCATCTAGGCCTGCTGCTGCTGCTGCTCTTAAGCTAAAAAGCTCTTCTCCCATTTGTGAATTGCCCAGGGCACTTTCATTTCCATGGCCAGATTTGTTTCTTGGGGGGCAGAGGGGGTGGGGGATTTGTGGGTGTTAGAGGGAGAAGCCACCAGGGCATTGCTAAAGACAGATAATTGCTAGATAAATGTCTGCAGTCGGGACGTGTGAGCCATGTGCAGAATGCAGAGGAGAAGGATCTGTATATTGCAGAGACCCTTGGATGGGGACCAATGGCACCGTGGGCAATTCTGGAGTGTCGGCACTCTTAATCTTTTTTTTTTAAAAAGATATTTATTAAAGTTTCCAATTTTTAACAAACAAAAAGAAAAAACAAACATAAAAATATTAAAAACACATAAGTTTCACAACTTATTTTCTTGTAACTTATTTCCCCGACCTCCTCGTACCTCCCCTTCTTGTATACCCAGTTTGAGTTGTTTATACAGCAAATCCTTATCTCAACCTCTTAAATTGTTGTAGCTTTAAATTCTTACTTACAAAAAGAAAGTCATTTTATCATAATTACAGCTTGAAACCCCTTAAGTTCAATCCAACATCATTCAACATTCCTTAATTTTACAATATTTTTGTAGATAGTCCTTAAATTTTTTCCAGTCTTCTTCTGCCGACTCTTCTCCCTGGTCACGGATTCTGCCAGTCATTTCTGCCAGTCCCATACAGTCAATCAGCTTCATCTGCCATTCTTCCAAAGTGGGTAGGTCTTGTGTCTTCCAATACTTTGCAATAAGTATTCTTGCTGCTGTTGTAGCGTACATAAAAAAAGTTCTATCCTTCTTTAGCACCAATTGGCCGACCATGCCCAGGAGAATCTTAATCTATTCATTATTAAATTTATATCCTGCCTTTCCTCCCAAAGGAGCCCAAGACAGCAAGACAGCAAGACAGCAGCCCATCCATCCCACCATGTACCCCACTACTGCCACCACATATTGTTTGGCTAAACTGTATTATTATTATTATTATTATTATTATTATTATTATTAGTACCCCGCCCACTGGCTGGGTTTCCCCAGCCACTCTGGGTGGCTTCCACAGAGTCCAAAAATACACTAAAATGTCACACATTAAAACTTCCCTAAACAGGTCTGCCTTCAGATGTCTTCTGAATGTCAGGTAGTTGTTTATCACTTTGACATCTGATGGGAGGGAGTTCCACAGGGCGAGCACCACTACTGTACTTCTTGAGACTTTTTTTTTTTTTGCCAAAAAACAAACAAACCAGCCATATTCCTTCTCAGGCTATACAGCAAAATGATTTATTATTATTTTTTGACCCACACAGACCTGACGGCTTCAACACATTGCCTAACACTGCTTCAATACTCAGTCTAAACCAGCCTGCTTGCTATTTTGTGACATTTTACTTGGTCATAATAGAGGATCCACCAGTGCTGGGCCCGGGGGTAACCCGTGAAACACGTTCCAGGTCCGGTCCAGAATCCAAAGGTTCCACTGGGAGTCAGTCCGACAGGGCCAAGGAAGGACATGAGGCAGGAAACCAGGCAAGGACAGGTACGGGATCTCAGGCAGGATCTAGCATATAGCAATGTTGCTCCCGCAACCTGGAGCGGGGTTCGACAGCCTTTTATCTTTGTCGGGGTAGCGGCCGGTCCTGATCCCCCAGAGACTCACCTCCCTGTTTTGCCCAAAGGCGAGCACTCCCCCTGCGAGTACCCAGGTCTCTCCTTCTCTCAGGCCTTAGTCTTTGCAGCTCCGGAGATGTCGGTGGGTTACTAGACCCAGAGGCCGCCTCAGCCTCCCCTGACCAAACCGGTAGTGGAGCAGCTGTAAGTGAAGGCCCAGCTGAAGGCAACAAGGTAATCCCCGCATCTGGAGCCAGGGCAGGCTCAGGCCCCTGACTCGGCCCAGCTGGTGCTTGTTGCAGGGGAACCTGTGCAGACTGGGACTCTTCAGGATCAGACCATAGACCTAGTTCAGATGCCACCTGAGGCAAAGGATCCAGTGCAGACTGGGTCTCCTCTGGTTCAGAGTCTGAGTCCGAGTCCCAGGTCATCACACCCCCCAAAAATAATGGCAGCCATGCATACTACCCATTCCTTTGCTTAGTATATACAGTGTGTTCCCCTCTGAGAAAACTCATTACAGTACAGTAATTGGGTATGTGGAGGATTGACAAACTGCATCCCAAGAAATGACATCATTCGCCTTTCTGTGATCAGGGCCATCTTTATCTGGGGGTGCAAGGGGTGCGGGCACCCAGGCACCGAATTCTGGGGGGCACCAAATGTATACCTACTGTATACCGGTCCCTCTCGATTGGCGGCAGTGAAAAGCAATGGATTGAAAGTCCCCGCCCACCACCACCATCGCTCTGTTACTCCGTAGCATCAAATATTCCTACCGAGTCAGGAAACAAAAATAAAAATCGTCGTTGTTACAGGTGAGTGATTCCCCCCAAAAAAAAAAAGCTCAACAACTTTGGCTTCCCCCCCACAAAAAAGCTCAATAAAAGTTAATTTTGGGGCGGCTAAACTAAATTTGGGGGCACTGGGTGGATCTTTGCACATATGCTAAAGACGGCCGTGTCTGTGATATAAGCATTCGTGCTTTGTCCCTGGAGTGTTTCTGCTTCACTACACGACTGGAAGCTATGTAGTCATCCACTATGTTTCTGTGCAGAGTAGGAATGCACCCATTTTGGTTCTCTCCATTTCCCAGTTCTCCGTATTTTGCAGCAACTTATGGAGGTGTTTTTTTAAAAAAATCCTCATGAAAACTCATCAGCATGTTAGTGTGAACTTTTCCCAATGAACACTTTTATACACAGCTTTGACTAATGTACACATTCTTGCAAACGACTTCCCCTTTTTACAATGCATTCCTATATGCCGTTTTCACTAAAATCTTCACTCTTATGCACCCTTTCCCCCCAACATTTGCATTTTTGTAAACATTGGTTGGAGAACTGCGTTGCAAAATTTGGATAGATACGGATAGCTGTGTTTTGGTTTGCATAGTGTTTTGGAATGTGCAAATTGGCAAGATTCGGCTTTAAATGAATAGAGTTTTTCCTGCATCCCTAGTGCAGAGACATGGTGCTGTTAGATATGGAGCTCTTGCATTGGAGGCTGGGTCACCAAGGGATCTCAGGAAGATCAAAGCTTGCCTGGATGACTTGTGTCCACTTCTGGACATAGCTGTCGACTTACAGATTTGAAAATAAGGGACCAGCAGCCTCGAAAATAAGGGATCAGCAGCCAAAATAAGGGATTTTCCAGGCACAGGTATGTTCAACTTCTAAGCCCCTCTGAGCCAAAGGCAGAAAGCCCAGCCAGCAGCCAAATGAAGCCTCAAGCGGTAGTTCCCACAGTGCCGCAACCCGGCAAAGGGGATGCAGCAAGGAAAACTAATGTCACCTCTCCGCTGGGAAGCACTGAGCAAATGCGAGTCCCCAGGCAATGTGGCCGATTTGATCAGCACAAGGCATGCAAGCTCCACCCCCCAGTCGTTCTTAGACTCCTTATTGGGTGAGCAACGCAGCCAAGCAACACAGTTGGAGCCTCCCTCCTCCCTGGCCAGCAGGGAGGGAGGGAGAGGAGCTGCTTCCTTTGAAACCCGGGAAATTTAAGGGACATCATCAATAAGGGACAGCAGCAGGACACAGCGCTGGGATAAGGGACTTAACTGCCAAATAAAGGACGGTTGACAGCTATGCTTCTGGATGATGCAGTTTTTTAAAAAAATAATATTTATTAAAAGTTTAAGAATTAAAGAAAAAAAGTAAAAAGGAAGAGAAAAAATAAACAGTACAAATCAACACATTACAATACATATATAAAAAACAAAAAAGATACATCAAAACAAAAACAAAAGCAAAAACAGTTAAAAACATATCCAATATTTCCATATCTTTATCTTTCCTTAGCTTGTTTCATCGACCTCCTCACACCTCCCTTTTTGTGTTCTAGTTGTTAATTGTTTCAGCAAATCCTGTCATTTTTCTGTCATTTGATTATCTTAATTTATTTTAACCTTATCTTACCATTAAAACCCTAAAACTTATTTATACTTAACTCCTTATAACATATAACCATATAATTTCATTCCAACATTTTTCTATCACTCATTAATTTTGCAATATTTCTCTAAATATTTTTTTAAAAAAACTTTTCCCCCCAATCTTCTTCCACCGTCTCTTCTCCCTGGTCTCGGATTCTGTCAGTCCTTTCTATCAATACCATATAGTCCATTAACCTGGTGACCTTCTGTCCAAGGCTCTTAACTATCTTCCATGTCCCTTCTGCAGATCTTCTTCATATATATCCATGCACATTACTTTGTCTTCTGCTGATCTTGTTCTTAATTTCCTTCCTTTGGCACTGAGGAGTAGATCTCGGGGGAGCTCCAACCTAGCAATGTCTTTATTCCTTCTCAACAGGTCAGCCCATTCTCCATAGTCAGAACTAAAGTCCAAAAGATATTTCAGAGCGCCACTCTCCCCCTGACCCAAATCCAGATCCCAAAGGCCAGAGCATCCCTGCATAGGAGGATCTATCCAACTTTCCTTCTCCAATCCAAGCAGGGCTCCATCCCACCAAATCTGGCTTTCTCTAGATTCAATCATAAAGGGCAACAGCTTATGTTCATCAAATTGCCTCTGGGAGGCCGGGGCTCTCTCCACTTGAATTACTTGAGGTTCAACAACAACTTTCTCCTTCGTCTTCTCCACAGCTTGCCATGTCAAAACAGATTCCTGGGTCAATTCCTGAGTAATTTCTGTATAGGTATTCCCTTTTTGTCCCAACTCGGTCATTTTTTGTCCCAAATTGTCAATTTTAATAATCCTCACATCCATCTTCTCATGAAGCTGTTCCAGTAAAGCACTTGTCTTGCAAAATGCAATCACTAGGGCTTCTTCTGTCAACATTCTTGTCCAAGGTCAAACTCTGATTCTCACGCTCTTTAATCTCTGCAGCTGGAAAATTCCCCAGCTCCACTCCTGCAACAGTTCCAAAAGCTCCCTCTAGGGGAAACAATTTCTATTTGTATCCATCCTTTTAAACACAGATCCAGCAACAGAGCTAGTTTCGATTTTCAGTTACTTTTTCCCCTCCTTTTAAAGTGTAAAAGGAAACAATGGAAACAATGTATTACTCTTATTTAACTATCTGTCAACATCGTTTTATTCACAGTCAATGAACTTTCCCAAAACGTCAATCTTACTGGCAGTCCGTTCCCAGGTTCGAAATGGTGGTGATTTAGCTTTCTTCACTCTCTCTCCTGCAGGCTTAAATGATAGAATTTCCCCCCTCTTCTCCTGCTTCCAAAGGGGGTTTAGTTATTTTAACCGATGGAGATTTAATCCTTAACAAAAGACTTTCCAGGCTTTAGCTTGCAACGTCTTTGCTTCACTCTATTTACAAAAGAGGAAGGCGGACTTCCTGTTTGAAACCTTCCCGTTTCGATGCCAAATTAAGAAGTTTAGAAATCCAATTTTCCGTTCTACTCACGGGTAGTTGTTTAGAGTCCAATTGTCCACAGGAAAAAGTCAGCGCTCTCCGGCAACAGCAATGCGGCTTCACTCCATGAAAGAAGCAGTCGATTTGAAGCACCGCGCCGCTCACGCCATGTCGCTCCGGATCCCCGAAACCGGGTTTCCCTGCGAGTAGGGGAGGCGCAAAAGGTGCCAGCCGAATCCCACATCCACAGGCTTCTCCCGCCTGTGGTTTTTAGTGGGTCTCCGCCTCGCCGTGGCGGTCAGACCCTGATTTCCACAGAGCGGATTCCTCCCGATCAGAGGAAATCCACCATTGCCAGAGGCACTAACCCGGAAGTCCTGGATGATGCAGTTTAAGGAGGATCTCAAGAAACGAATGCTTCCGGAGAAGTGTGATAATGATGACGAGGGGCCTGGAGTCAAACTCCTATGAGGAAAAATTGAAGAAGTTGAGTATGTTTACTGTGGGGACAAGAGACAATTAAGATGACATATGAAAGCTAACTTTGAATATATGAAGGGCTGTCATACAGAAGATGGAGCAGACTTGCCCTCTGTTGCTCCAGAGGGTAGGACCTGAACCAGCAAGTTCAAATTAAAAGGGTGTAGAGCATGGGTAGGCAAACTAAGGCCTGGGGGCCGGATCCGGCCTGATCTCCTTCTAAATCCGGCCCGCGGGCGGTCCAGGAATCAGCATGTTTTTACATGAGTAGAATGTGTGCTTTTATTTAAAATGCATCTCTGGGTTATTGGGGGGCATAGGAATTCGTTCATTTCCACACACCCCAAAACAATATAGTCTGGCCCCCCACAAAGACTGAGGGACAGTGGACCCTGCTGAAAAAGTTTGCAGACTAAACAAGACTAAACAAGAGGAAGAACTTCTTGGTGGTGTGAGCTGTGGAACAGGCAAGCTCTGACGTAGCCTCCAAGTCAAAGCTTGCATTGCTCTGGGAAGAGATCAACTGATGTGGTCAAATCCAGTTCCAACCCAAAGATCACTCCTGAAATTGGCCCACTCTGACTTGAACCAACTAGAAAGCAATGACCATATTTCCTTTTATGCTTCAGTATTGAGCTCTATTAAGTTCTTGCTGTTAGCACAGGGCTGTTAGCTTAAATTTTGTAGCTTCTGGCTGTCCACAAATTGAATTCTCAGGGTAAAGGAAGAATCTTAGGCAGAAGATACAAACAGCTGCTTTTATCACTGAACTGTGTCAGCCCTTTGGAGCACGGCTGGAAATGTTCCATCTGAAACTAATGGCACTTGAAACTGATACAGTCAAAATGCATTCTTTGACTTGCATATATTTTTAATGAGGTGCTTTCAGCTTTCAATTAGGTGGTGCCTGCAGAGGTAGCCCTTATTCAAATATCCCCCCACCCCAGTACCTTGGGGTGACCTGTGGTGTACATAAACTGCTGCCCAAAACTTTTAGGTTGCATATACCATGGCAGAGATTTGAATCAATGTAATTAAAAGGTTTCTCTCTAAATAGATCTGGGTTTTCCCTTTTTTCCGGCTCATTGTTTTATTTCAGCGAGAACCACAAAGCTCAACAGCATATGTCACGTCTCCTTAGATATGGTTTTGATGTGCTGTTTGATTAACTTGTTTCCTAAGAATGTAAGAAAAGTCCTGTTGGATCAGAACATTGGCCCATTTCATTCAGCAGCCTGCCCCTGGGAAGCCCACAAACAACACCCAGGTCTCTGCTGGCGTTCTCTTACCAAAGAGTACCTGCCCCAAACCTGGCTCTTAGCATCTAGGAATTCTCCTTTCTGTGGGGGATTTTTTCCCCCACTAACACAAAGCAGGTGGGAGGAGGCAGGCTGAGAGTAAGTGTGCTATTGTGTTAATTCACAAAACCTGGGCCTGAATTACCTTAAAGGCCACCTGATTCATATCTTTCTCCTTGGTCACTGAGGTCTTCTGATGGGGAATGGTGGCCTCACATGCCCCTGAGGTTCAACCAGCCTTTACCAGGGACTAAGGCTTTAGTGTGACAGGCCCTATCCTTTGGAACTCCTTGGCAGTAGAAGTCCGGCAGGAGACATCCTTGCTCACTTTTAAAACTTGTAGATCCTGAAGCTGAGGCTCCAATACTTTGGCCACCTCATAAGAAGAGAAAACTCCCTGGAAAAGACCCTGATGTTGGGAAAGATGGAGGGCACAAGGAGAAGGGGACGACAGAGGATGAGATGGTTGGACAGTGTTCTCGAAGCTACCAGCATGAGTTTGACCAAATTGCGGGAGGCAGCGGAAGACAGGAGTGCCTGGCGTGCTCTGGTCCATGGGGTCATGAAGAGTCTGACACGACTAAACAACAATTATTCAGACAGGTTCTTCAAACTTGTTAGGCTTTGCCACCTAGCCTTGACTGACGTGTTTGACATTTTTAAATTCTTTTTACTGTATTACTGTGTCTTTGTTTGTTTGTACACCACCTTGTGATATTTTTACATGAAAGTGAAGTTTAGAAATGCCTAAACAAATAAAACATGCTGCATTTTGATTTAATGCAATTACTGCTAACACTGAATCTATACATATAAATTAAAAAGGTAAAGATAAAGGATCCCTGACAGTTAAGTCCAGTCGTGAACGACTCTGGGGTTGCGGCGCTCATCTCACTTTACTGGCCGAGGGCGCTAGCGTTTGTCCGCAGTTTTCCTGGATCATGTGGCCAGCATGACTAAGCCGCTTCTGGCAAAACCAGAGCAGCGCACGGAAACGCTGTTTACCTTACCGCTGGAGTGGTACCTATTTATCTACTTGCACTGGCATGCTCTTAAACTGCTAGGTTGGCAGGAGCTGGAACCGAGCAACGGGAGCTCACCCCGTTGCGGGGGTTCGAACCATGACCTTCTGATCAGCAAGCCCAAGAGGCTCAGTGGTTTCGATCACAGCGCCACCCGCATCACACATATAAAATAGGACCTGCAAATTTCATGTATACTTGTGCCCTTTTCAGTGGGGATGCATTTATGTGTTTTCCTTTTGGAGATAGTCACCTTTTTTATAATAAGCTCAATAGCCCCTACTGTTCAGCATAAGACGGGTTGTGGGAGGCAAGTTGTCTTCCAGAAAACCTGCCTGCCGTGACTCATCTCCTTACTGATGAACCTTTTCTAAGCTTGGGGGGAAGCTTAAGGGTCCTTCGAACATTGTTTGAAAATGTCTGTCTTTGATATAACACCCATCCTTCAAGCTGATGAAGTTGCATTGGAAGTGAAGCTTCAGAATTTGCCTGCATTGTAACACATGATTGACGTTTATTGCCATAGAAGATGCATTTTTTAAAAGTTGTTAGTGGCTGTTTTTTTAAAAAATGTTGCTGAGATTGGGAAAGGTAAAACTGCTGCTTAGACTTTAATTTGGCTCTCAGGTTTACTGCCTCTCTCTCAATGCCAAAATATATTATATTTCAGCGTTCTAGTGTTGACTACCAACCTATTTAAATATTCACCAGGAGCCCATTGCCAAGATAGATTAATTCATGGCATCGTGTCCTAGGCAAGCTGTCAAATTGTCAGAATTATTTGAATTGTCAGTGCCCTTTGTGACAATGTCGTAGGGGAAGAAGCAAAGACTCTCTTGCAGTTTGATGCATCTCCAGGAATATATTTGCCCCTTGTTTATTTAGCATCCCCAACCCCTGACTCAAAAGAAAACTGAATGTGTTAAGTGATGCCACGAAAAGGTCAAAGCATACTCTGAGTTGAAGCCTATTTACAAACATCCCTACAAGTAGAGGTGTTGATGGATACTTAAAATCCACAGCGCACAGGCCCATGGCACAAGTTTGCATAAAATCAGCCTTCTGAGCAGATTAAGACAGTGAGGCTGAGGTCTCACCTGCACTGCGCTCTGCAGTCTTGTGTTAAGTCAGCAGGTCGAGAGACTGTTCTTAGCTATGGCCCCACCGATCAATTTGAAATAGGTCCCTAGAGAAAAATGAGTTTGAAGGGATGCGTTCCCCACTCCCCTTTTAGCGTTATTCTTAGAGGCGGCATGCTCAGATTTCTAGCATTTGTAGAAATGAATTGTAAACAGGCGAGTTGGTGACGGGGGAAACATGAGGCCACCTTTTGAAGGGTAGATTATATTTCAACACAGGCTCACACTTTCAGTAAAGAAACAGTAGCATTTTGCATCTCATTTCTTCTGTTGAGAAGTATTTCCCCTGATGGGCCCGACTTTTGCATTCATCTTAAGCAGACTTCTCAATGAAAGATCATTATCCCTCTTTCTTTCTTTCTTTCTTTCTTTCTTTCTTTCTTTCTTTCTTTCTTTCTTTCTCCTTCCCACTTCTCTCTCTCCCCCCCCCAACCTCACAATGCATATGGCAGCAAAGTCTCACATTGAATGTGCTGACATGTAGAAAGGACTGTGAACTGAAAACGTTGATACCCTCCAACATTTCTCCAATGAAACTAGGGGCGTCCTAAGGAAAAGCGGGACATTCCAGGATCAAATCAGAAACTAGGACGGCTTCTGTAAATATGGGACTCTCCCTGGAAAATATGGACACTGGGAGGGTCTGGACTTTATATGTACCTTTGTCATCCATGAAAATCTTTTTTAAAAAAGAAAGAAAAACAACAAGCCTTAGGAGTGCAAAGACACCATTTGAACTGCGTACAAATGAAGTTCCTTGCCACCTCCTCACCTTTCTCCCATTAGAGTTAATTGCTTAACATCTTCAGGTGATTAGCACCTCCTCAAGGGGGTTATATGAAAGAGACCATGGAGACAAGAGTGGGATGGATCTCTTAGGGAAGCAGGATAGCTAGAGATGGTTAAAGGTAAAGGGACCCCTGACCATTAGGTCCAGTCGTGACCGACTCTGGGGTTGCGGTGCGCATCTTGCTTTATTGGCCGAGGGAGCTGGCGTACAGCTTCTGGGTCATGTGGCCAGCATGACTAAGCGAACCAGAGCAGCGCACGGAAACGCCGGTTACCTTCCCGCCGGAGCGGTACCTATTTATTTACTTGTACTTTGACGTGCTTTCGAACTGCTAGGTTGGCAGGAGCAGGGACTGGGCAATGGGAGCTCACCCCGTCGCGGGGATTCGAACAGCCGACCTTCTGATTGGCAAGTCCTAGGCTCTGTGGTTTAACCCACAGCACCACCCGTGTCCCTAGGATAGCTAGAGATGGTTAGGCCAGGTCAAACACTGAGTCTTGAATCATTTCCTGGGGTATCAGGTGGTGGTTGACTTGCCCACATCTCCAGAGGCATTCTATGTTGCTGTGTTGAAAGCAACCATCTTACTTGGTACTGGAGCTTGAAGTGAAAAGAAATTTAGCAATAAAATAAAATCAGAATTTAGCTGTTGGGGATCAGGAGTCGGATTTCTCTTCAGCAGGTGATAGAGGTGAGGGCTCCACACCTGAGGGGGAAAGGGCACTATCCTCTGGCTCGCAGGTCTCTGCTTGCAATGTTCTCTGTTTAATGATGATCAGGTCAGAGAAGTTGAACATAAATAGTTTTATTAAATAACTATGTACATCTTGCCTTTTCTCCCTCAGCTACCGTACTTTCTTCTCTGCTTCCCACCCTGCCCCTTGCTTCGGTCTAACTTCTTGAACTAACTCATCCCCTCCCACACTTTGAAGCCAAAATCTAGGACGCCATCTTTCCAGATGCCATCTTCCATGCCACGCCCCCCCCAGCGTTTTCTTTGGGTACGGTGTGCAAAACGTGTGTTTTGTGGCACCGCATGAGATTGCGGCCCTGAAAAAGTGCTTTTTCCATTGGGAAATTACACTGTGAAATCGCACAAGATCACAGCAACAAAAATGGCTGCCATTCTCTCACAAAAAAAGAGATGTCCTGGAAAAAACCTTGCAGGATATGCTAACTAAGTGAGATGCCCCTAAAGGTATAAACTGCTGCAGAAGACCTGAGGGTTCTTCTCGGCAACATTCAAGAAAAAACACCATAAAGCCTTAAAAGATATTTTTGTGTCATGCACTGTTAATGAAATACACCTGTTTGTGTATTAAATTTGCTTACTAATTAGATATATTAAATCTATTTTTAAAATTATATTCTACTAAGTTTCAATCTTTTTAACATATACAATCAAAACATATAAATACATTAAATCTCTTAATGGTGCGTTTAACAATATATATTAAATATATCATTTGTGTATATGAAATAATAGTAAATATATTTCAAACACTTTACAATATGGAAATTCAGTTCAGTGTGTGGCCCGCAGGTTCTTTGGTGAAGTACTCTTGCAGCCCACTTGGCATGAAAAACATTGGACTGCCCTGTAACATCTTACAGCTCAGGTGATTTTAACCATCAGCCTGCACCTGCTGCTATTACTATGTAAGGTCTCAGTTTCAGCTTGCTTCTTGCTAGAGCAGCTTCAGATGCCTGTGATTCCTACAGGACAGCCTTAACCTCACCTGGTCCTGTGCCTCAGTTGAGGCTTGCCACAGAACAGCACATCAGCCCGATTCAGAATTTCATCCTTCTGACTTTTGACTATGAAATCCTGAATTTGAAATTCAAGGTGGCTGGGGCTGGTGGGAGTTATTGTGTGGAACATCTGGAGAACGCCAGGCTGACTGCCTTAGACCAGGCTTCCTCAACCTCGGCCCTCCAGATGTTTTGAGACTACAATTCCCATCATCCCTGACCACTGGTCCTGCTAGCTAGGGATCATGGGAGTTGTAGGCCAAAAACATATGGAGGGTCGAGGTTGAGGAAGCCTGCCTTAGACCTTCTGTTACACTTGGTTTTTAGTGTGGTTATTTTGCACTAGTTTTAGGACAGTTTGTTCTGTTTGAAATGTAATGAAATAACCAGTTTTGTTGCAGTATTATTATTGATTTGTTGATATATATTGTTGTAAAGTGCTTTGGGAAATACACATCTGGAAAGCAGTCTATATAAATTACTTAATTTTTATTTATTTTTAAGAATGTGAAATTTTGTCCCAAAAGATCAGTGTCTTTGACTTTGTTGTTCTGCATTTGGCAGGGAATCTCATGAACTGTCACTTGTCAGATACTGTCAAATATTGAAATCAACTCTCTACCACAGCTCCCAGACTGTTGCTATATTTTGGGGTGGGATTTGGTCACATACCAGCAAATTCAGGTTGTGCAATTGAAGTTCCTTTGACACTCTTGTACAGCAAACTGACACACACACACACACACACACACACAGAGAGAGAGAGAGAGAGAGAGAGAGAGAGAGAGAGAGAGAGAGAGATACTTCCCTTGGCCCAACATCATCTAACCTCCCTGCAGACAAATCAGAATGAATGCTGAATAAATAGCTGTCATCATCTAAGCTCCCTGCAAACTTTGTGCAAGCGAATAAGGGTGAATGCTTAATAAGCAGGTTGTCTGGAAGTGACCTAAATTACTGGTTTATTTTCTTCCTTACCAAGGGGATGGGTAAAGATATAGCTGGGGAATGAAGCAAGGAAGGGAAAAAATACAGAAATGCAGTGAAAACCCTCTGGCTGCATGAATCTCTGCCCTGTTTATGTCAGTAGCTGCACCAAATTAAGGCTATAATCATTCATTCCTGTTATATTGCCCCAGTTTTATCACCTGGCATTTTCTTCTTAGGTAACCCTACTAAACCGGTTTTGCATTAAAACTCTGCTTCTTTGTGATAACTTCCATCACTATAAGGCTCTCTAGCAACAAAATCTAAACCTGAACGATGTTATTTACCATCCTAAAGAAAGCATTTTATTTATTTGTTTCACTTATACTTCACTTTTCCTCTAAGAAACTCATAAGGCATGAGGCAAATCTCCAAGTAAGTTGTTCTCAGAGTAAACCCATTGATTTTAGTGGTTCTACTCTGAATATGGCTAACATTGAATCTCACCCAAGGTGGTCCCTGCTCCAAGTGGATTATAGAGCCAGATCTCCTTAGCATCTTGATATGCACATGTTTAAAGAAGATGAGCACATTTTGGGGATGGGATTCACAGGTCAGCAGAGGCAAATTAGGCCACTCACTTTTAAAGAACTGGGGTTTGGATAAGGGCTAGCAAGCTAAATGGACCAGTGGCCTGGCTCCAATATTCGGGACCGGCAACCATGGCAGTGATTTTTTAAATTATAAAAGCTATTGCCTTCCTTTGTCCCTTACCCTTCTTCCCTCAGGACCCTTGTTATTCTAACAACAGCTATTTAAAATGGTTGCTTTTGTGATTGCTATTAGCACTTCAGACTTGCAGGTCTTGAGTCCTTGTATTAGTTTCTGAACCGGTTACAGGTTTGGAAGCTGAATCAGGACTCGGATCTTGGCTTGTTCCTCTTTCGTGATGGAATAACGCTGCCCACGAAAGCCCACTTTGCTGAGTTCCTGAGGTGGTCTGCATCTCTCCCTCCTGAAACTAGATTGATTCTGCAACGCCTGAAATAGCGAACTTGCATTTGTCAGCAATGGCGAGAAGCTAGGGCACTTGGAGATCAGATCTCTTTGCTAAGGAGGAATGATTTTTGAACAGGCACTTTTCCCATCTGGCAGGAGCAACCTCCCTTCTTCTTCCCGCCGCCCTCCCAGATCGCAATTCTCCCCTGCCCTGTTTTGCATCTCAAGTGCCATAATGCAGAAGAATGCATCTGAAAGTGACAAGGGAGCCTGTATGCTGGAACGCCGCCTTCCATGCAAGGAATCTATTATAAATGGCCTGCAGTGACTCTAAATGGATTACGGAGCCCACTTCCAAAGCGCCGAGCTGTCCCGCAAGCTGCTCTTGCGCTATTGCATATGATGTTACTTTTATGGATTACACTGTGTAATTGCTCATCTGATTGAATTACTTTTATCAAAGCACTCTGTGCCGAACAATGCGGCTAGGTCAGGGGAGGCTAAAAATAGATTGGGAGAGCAGAGAGTTAATTAGATTCTATGAATGCGAGAAGAAGGGAGTCAATCCTACAGCCTTTAAGGCAGGGGTAGGCAACCTAAGGCCCGGGGGCCGGATGCGGCCCAATCACCTCAGTCCGGCCCACGGGCGGTCCAGGAATCAGTGTGTTTTTACATGAGTAGAATGTGTGCTTTTATTTAAAATGCATCTCTGGGTTATTTATGGGACATAGGATTTCGTTCATTTCCCCCCCCCCCCAAAATATAGTCTGGCCCACCACATGGTCCGAGGGACAGTGGCCCACAGCTGAAAAAAGTTGCTGACCCCTGCTTTAAGGGGAAGGCCGTGGCTCAGTGGCAGAGCAGAAGACCCTAGGTTCAATCCCTGCCATTTCCAGTTAAAAAGGGACCCCTGACCATTAGGTCCAGTCGTGACTGACTCTGGGGTTGCGGCGCTCATCTCGCTTTATTGGCCGAGGGAGCCAGCGTACAGCTTCCGGGTCATGTGGCCAGCATGACTAAGCCGCTTCTGGCAAACCAGAGCAGCACACGGAAACGCCGTTTACCTTCCCACCAGAGTGGTACCTATTTATCTACTTGCACTTTGACGTGCTTTCGAACTGCTAGGTGGGCAGGAGCAGGGACCGAGCAACGGGAGCTCACCCCAGCGCGGGGATTCGAACTGCCGACCTTCTGATCGGCAAGTCCTAGGCTCTGTGGTTTAACCCACAGCGCCACCCGCGTCATTTCCAGTTAGGGTTGGGAAAAATTTCTGCCTGAAACCCTGGATAGTTGCTATATTGAACTATCACTGTAAGCTATACTGAGCTTGATGAATCAATGGTCCATCTCAGCAGAAGGCAGCTTCCTATATTCCTTTGTTAGTACAGTGGTACCCCGGGTCACATATGCTTCAGGTTACAGACGCTTCAGGTTACAGACTCCGCTAACCCAGAAATAGTACCTTGGGTTAAGAACTTTGCTTCAGGATGAGAACAGAAATCATGCAGCAGCGGCGCGGCGGCAGCAGGAGGCCCCATTAGCTAAAGTGGTGTTTCAGGTTAAGAACAGTTTCAAGTTAAGAACGGATCTCTGGAATGAATTAAGTAGTTAACCCGAGGTACTACTGAACCTCATGAAGATGCCATAGAAATAGCCACAGAGCAGATGGGAGCCTATACTCTGAATGATGTGGTGGTTACACTACGGTTGTCACCTCATGAAAGAAATGTTGGTCTGTTCATCGATTTTGCTGTAATCAAAATCCACACACATTCAAATGTCTCAACCTACAGTTTTGAAGGGAAACTGAATCTTTCTTGTAAATGGTTAAAGTTGTTGGGTATCCTCTCTGTGTGAGAGAGAATCATTTGTTTCAGAAACGGAGAAGAACAGAGAAGAAGTTCCAAGAAGCAGCAGAAGGCTGAGATTGTTTTGTCTATGCAAGGATGTTTTTTGTGGGAACCATTCTTTGGACATGGTCAGTGTGACAGGAAGTACTGATAACAATGTGATAACTTGTGAGTCTCTTGCTTGTGCCTTGCTGTGAGAGAAGCAGAGTCTTGGACTCTAAGCAATGCTTTGACCACGGCAGTGGTGAATGTCTGCATATATTTGCTATCAATATGCTTTTATGCCTGTCAAGTCAGCTTCTACGCTTGACTGAATCGTTATGGCGTCCAGGAGTGTTTATTGCATACTGTGTGTACCTTCAACCCTGAAGACACTCCCAAGGAAGGAGCTGCGTTGAGATGTAACTCTGCTGAGTATGGATACTGGCACACACACACAGCGAAAGTGATGCTGGACCCAATCCTTCTAAATCATCCATCAGAGGTTGATGGATTGATCCAGCACAAGTTTGGGGCAGCGGATGCCATCTTAGAATAGCCCGTTCTTCTTGTGTGAGAGAATGAAAGCAAGGCAGCACGTGGGGATTCCTCTTCTAAAATGGTGGCTGTCACCTGCAGTTTCTAGAAGTGCTTTTATGAGAAGTAATTTCTGGGTGGTTTCTTTCTTCTTTCTTCTTTCTTTTACAAACCAGGTTGCCCCATACAGGTACCTCAGGTTAAGTACTTAATTCGTTCCAGAGATCCGTTCTTAACCTGAAACTGTTCTTAACCTGAGGTACCACTTTAGCTAATGGGGCCTCCCGCTGCCGCCGCACGATTTCTGTTCTCATCCTGAAGCAAAGTTCTTAACCCGAGGTACTATTTCTGGGTTAGTGGAGTCTGTAACCTGAAGCGTCTGTAACCTGAAGCATCTGTAACCCAAGGTACCACTGTATATGCATTCCTTTTCTGTGCTGTTAAATTTACACACTTTACAGTCATACCTCGTTTTACGTTTGCTTCATGTTGCAGCTTTTCAGGTTACAAATGTGGCAAACCCAGAAGTGTTTACTTCTGGATTCGCCGCATGCAAAGAAGCGCTCTTTCGCGCTTCACGCATGCACAGTAGCGGCACTTTACTTATGGACTTTTCGGGGTGCAAATGGCACCCCGAAACGGATTGCATTCATAAGTAGAGGCACCACATAAACAGAACCAGGAGATGGAAATGCGCACAATCCTAATTGTCATCATTATGTAATTCTCATTATTATAATTGCATTTATAGAATTGCTTTGATTTTTCTGTTATATAGATATTCTGCTATGGAGTAGCATTTGTGTTCTAAGTTGCAAACCACCCTGTGATCTTTTGACAAAGGAGTTCTGAGCCAATTCTGAGGTGGTTGTGGCATCTATCCAGCTGTCAGCACAATAAGGATGGTGTCAGCCTTTGCACTGAGCTTCCTTTGCCACTTTGGTTCATGACCTGAGTGTTACTTAAACTTGAGAAGTGAAGCTATTACCAGGCTCTGTAAGGTAAGCCAAGGAGACAGTGTGCATTACCCCCTAATATTTAATGAAGTCTCAGTCCGTTTACATCCCACACCTGCTATATCCTTCTTTGTCAGTTTAACCATTATGGCCTCCATGTCGGCAGGTACCCCATTAGGCACATAAATTTCCACACCTCCTCTCCTGACTCGTATTGGTCCTCCCCACCCAACTCTCATGATAAGCCAGTGTATCAACCTGCCTGTTAATTACTATCAACAGACGAGGCCCTCTTGATGGTCCCTGCTCTGAGTGAGGTGTGCAGTGTGAGGGACCTATAGAAGAGTCTTTTCAGTGTTGGCCCCACAGCTGTGGAACAATCTCCCCACTGACATGGACCCTGTTTCTATAGTGTATTTGTTTTGGCACCAAGTGAATATTGCAGATATTAATATTGTGCAGCTCGAACCAATAAGATGAATTAAAACTGACTCCTCTTGGAATAAAAATGGTCCAGACCCATAAATATGATTCAAAAGCTTTACTAACACAACTTGTTCCAAAAACAGATACAAAAAGAAATAATGACACATCTACCTATTTATATAATGTCATGTGCATGTCCAGCAGTTTCATCTTCTTACAAATTTGAAGTAACTCCTAGCAGACCTAAAATTAGAGGCCTCTCTCTCCCCACAGCCTCCATTAACCTGGAACTATTATCTCTCCAGGAGAGACCTCATTACCACATCCTTTGTTCTCTGTAGCTTCCAGAGAAAAAAAGGCAACTCCCTTCAAAATGATGATTTGAAACTGAATAACCCTCTCACATGATCTAAAGTTAAACACCATGTGAGACAGCAGAGAACATCAACCGCTAATTATCAACCAGTCAGGTGCCCAGAGAGCTCATGTTAGTTTTAGTATAGCCCAATTGAATTTACCATGGCAAACCTTCAGCAACACTTATTCAAACACACACAGGGTTATTTGCCATTTCATTGTCAATTAAACAATTATACTTAACAGTGAAGACACACCTCTCTCACCAATTAGCAGTGGAAAGGTGTGATGGGTGAAGTCAGTTTTAAGTATGACGCTGCTACTTTAATAGTTATGGAGGTATTTTATGTGACTCTGTTCTAACAATTGTATTATGCATTGTATTTTGTTGCATTTACTTTACAGTGCTTTGCGGCTCCTGTTGTGAAAAGCAATATAAAATATCAGAATAAATAAATGTTGTACTTTCCACCCCCCACAAATATCTACAATTCACTGTCATAACACATCAGTTGAAGTCATTTGGATCAGTTTTCCATATGAAGATCACCACCATCCTTCTTAGACTTATTAAATTACAGTAATCATTACTGTTTTTGAATTGGCATAGGCAAATTTTATGCAAATCTCTGCCAACTTTTTTTCTGCTGACCTGTTAAGTGGGCACCCTGTATGCAATCATACCCATGTCTACTCAGAAGTAAGATAGAGTAGGTCAGGCCTTGCTACCCTGGTACTGGTCCATGCAGCTGGAATAACACTGCAATGAAATGCTCTGATGCCAATTTTTGTTAAATGTATGCTTTGAAAAAAAAGTTCACTGGTGTCAGGGAACTGACATCGGAGCGAGAGGCGAAGGGGAGGTTCCCAGATGATCCTGGCGAAGGACCCAGCAGCAGGGGGAGAAACAGCTCAGTAGAGGGGGAAGCCAATCGGCGCAACACCAGGGATAAAGGGGGGCCGACGGGGGAATTGGAGAGAGGGCTCCAGGACTCTTCACTGGACATCAGTGAGGAGAGCCCAGGTCCTCCGCTACCCACGCCTTCCCTGCGCAGAAGACTCCCGCGCAGTGAGAGGAGGAGGAGACTGGGTGTCAAACAACTTTTATGTTGGAAGAGGTTCAAGAAACGCCCACTGACGGATTCTGCCAGTGACTGAGGCAGCCACGATGAGAAGGGGCTGTGCAGTCAGAAAGGTTTAACAAGGCAAACTAACTGAGAAAGGCACCAGTTTACGCACGAGTAACTCATACCTATTACAACTGGTAAGATATATACTTTCTTCTATTTCTTAGGCATATAATCAACTCCCTCTCTATTTAGAGCATCCAGTTATAAAATGCTCTTATTTTAGTATTTTAGATCTCTTTTCCAGATGTTCTGTTTTATTGACGCAACTTTCAGCCATAGTTCCAGTTACAGATAGGTAGCCGTGTTGGTCTGCCATAGTCAAAATAAAAAAAATCCCTTCCAGTAGCACCTTAAAGACCAACTAAGTTAGTTCTTGGTATGAGCTTTCGTGTGCATGCACACGAAAGCTCATACCAAGAACTAAGTTAGTTGGTCTTTAAGGTGCTACTGGAAGGGATTTTTTTTATTTCAGCCATAGAACAGGGTCTTGGATCCAGAGGAGCTTGTGTGCATGTCAGGGACTGATCAGAGGAGACCACATCCCCAGCCTGACCCTTCTGGAGAAGAAGAAGACGACAGTTCAGAATTACAACAGGGGTTTGAGGGAGGTCACAGCTCAGAGGCAGAAGAGGGAAAAGCTGGGAAATAATGGGAGAAGAGGAATCACTAGGAGTGCAACAGCCGACAGACACAGTGTCTTTAGAAAGCATTCCAGACCCCCCTCCTCCCAGAACCCGGAGAGCCTTGAAAGTAGTAGAGCATAGAGCTCAGAAGCCGAGGGCCCTCAGCGTCACCTGTAGGGGAGATGATGACAAATGAAGACGTGGGAGAAAACGGGGCTGGAGAGTCACCCGGGACAACGCCGTTCTCCCAAGAGGCTGAGTTCCAAGCCTCTCTCTGTAAATATTGAATGAAAAGCAGATGGAAAGAACTTTTCCTTGTATTGTATGTTCCCGGCACCCAGCCGTGGGAGTTGCTTACTGTCGCCTGACAATGCATGTGCGAAGTGCTGTTGGCCAGTTTTACCACATGAGGTCCTGTTCCAGAGGGCCTTGAATCTTTGGGGGAAGACTTTCCATGGGGCTGCCGCTAGAAGTTAAAATCTGAAAAGCTTCCATATACCAGCAGAAGTAACCTTGTGTTTTTCTGGAACTAAATCAGCATTTCCAGCTGTGAGATTTTAAAAAACAGCAGCTACGAAGCAGCGAGGCATTCAGCGACATATATGCTACCTTTGGGAAGAGCTGACCTACATCAGAGGAGGACCTTGCATCTGAGCCGTAAAGCTGCTAAGCCGCATTCTGTTCTAAGACGCACATTTAATAGTCTTGGCAGTGACCTTGCCGCAGGACGATGGCTAGTTCCGATATTTTCTCACTGCCATCCTCAAAAAGCACAGTTGCCTTTGCTTAGTTTGCTTTTGCAAAATTGCAAATCCACCCCACTAGGCTACCAGCAAATAGGGCACTTTCCCCCTGCATATGGTGTCATTGTGGCAAATTGTTCAGTGCCAAGTCGGTTTGCTTATTTATTTTTAAATTTATATCCCACCCTTTCTCAAAAGACCACAGGGTGGTTTGCAACACAGAACACAAATGCCACTATATAGCATCATATCTATATAACATGGAAACCATGCACTGGAGAAGGTGAAATTCCCAAATAAAGTAACAAGCTTTCTGCTATGGAAAGGCTATGTAAGTAAAGTGGTTTGTATATATATCCCTTTCAAGGTTGAAACAGTGATACGTTTGTGTCATCTCCTTCGTACAGCGCTTTTTCCGGCGTATGAGCTGACTCCTCAATAACTTTGTTCTGGGCACAATCCAATCATTGGTCAGATCATTACAGTGGCTTCAACCTCCAAATCCAGTCCTCTACTGAATGGGCACAGTGTTCCCGTCGAAAACTAGATTGCTTGCCTTTCAAGGAAACCAAAGTGTAAATGGGATTTGCCCTCTTTTGAGACCCCTAGGCGAAATTCACTGGCCAAATTAAAAACTGAAGATCAGGCCAGCATGGCCCTCATTTGGGCCCCCAAGGCTGTTCCACCCCCCCAACCCCCCACCCACCCACCTGTATCATACTTGACATCATATTGGCTACAAAGGACCAACTGGGAACTTAAAGTGAGCCCCAAGTTGTTCCGATCAGCGAACCCCACTGGGACTGGCTGCACTAAGGAGTTCCCCATGGGAAACTCCCTGTTGCAGCTGAAAGAGTTGCCTGTTAATGCTGATCTGCTGATTGGTGCTGTCACCAAGCCTTCCTTTGTCCATTTACAGGTATGGTTGGAATTCAAACTGCACCTGCAAATGGACTTCAGGACAGCTCACTGTGACTCTCAGTAGGCAAAAACATCTGGAGGGCCGTGGTTGAGGAAGCCTGGGCTAGACATCCCGTCCAACTCTAAAACTCTTAAGATGAAAAGCAGTGCACATGCAGGGAAGTGTAGCAGCGCTTTCAGACTCCGAAGGGTTCTTGCGGTTTTAAGGATTGTGTGTGTGTTTGTTGCACATTTCATGCACAGTGGTACCTCGGGTTACAAACGCTTCAGGTTACAGATGCTTCAGGTTACAGACTGCGCTAACCTCAGGTTACCAGATGTCCCCATTTCCCGAGGACAGTCCCTGGATTTACAAATCAGTCCCCATACAAAATCCATTGAAGTTGAAAAGTGTCCCCGGATTCATTGAAAAAATCTGGTAACCTTACACTAACTCAGAAATAATACTTCGGGTTAAGAACTTTGCTTCAGGATGAGAACAGAAATCGCACGGCAGCGGGAGGCCCCATTAGCTAAAGTGGTACCTCAGGTTAAGAACAGTTTCAGGCTAAGAACGGACCTCCAGAACGAATTAAGTTCTTAACCTGAGGTTATAATTATATAATTATAACCTGTTTCCCATTTCTGACCTGCTAACGGCAACCGTTGCATGCTTGGAGATCTCCTTTTGGATTTCTCTTCAGAGCTTTTAAAATGAAGATTGAAATTGCAGTGCCACCTTGTGGAAAGCAGTGCAAGGCAAGTGGTCCTTGCTGCAGCGAAATTGCTTTGCTTCCTTGGTCCTTGTGTTAACTCCTAAACTTTGCCCCCCTCCCCAATCCCTGGCCATTAGCTATGCTGGCCAGGGTTGATGGGATCTGGTGTCCAGCAACTACCAGCTAGGGAACTACAGGTTTCCATTTCTGCTCTTGTAAAGCTGCTTCAGTTTTTGGAGACATGATAACACAAAGGTAATTCTTTTGCTCGGAGTGGAGAATATAGACATTTGCTTTCCAAGTTACACTACTGGAAAAACCCCATTTTCTGTTACTTGCCCTAGATCAGTGGTTCTCAAACTGTTTCCTCTGGGCCACACTTTCAGAATAACAATTTACTCACACCACACCATTTCTTGTTTTGTTTTATTGGTAAGAAATACATTGGAAAACAAAAAGAAACAACTTTTGCCAGTGCTTGAATTGTAACACAGAACATAGAATATGATCATGGGACATCAAGGCAGTATAAAACAATGTCGCTATATAAGAACACGAATCATTCCCGAAATATAATTATAAACGAGTCTCTTACGTATGTACCTTAAGTATGCATGCAGACTCAGTGAGAGGTGTGAGCTTGCTTTTGCTGGGTAATCTCATTTATATGGGGTCTAATTTGAGACAGACAAACTCTCATCTCCTCATCAACAAAAAGAAACCTTTCTCTTTCCTGAGAAATTCATTTTTGTCAGAGTTGACAATCATTGATCACAACAATACAGTGGTACCTCAGGTTACAGATGCTTCAGGTTGCAGACTCCGCTAACCTAAGGATGAGAACAGAAATCGCACGGCGGCGGCAGTGGGAGACCCCATTAGCTAAAGTGGTACCTCAGGTTAAGAACAGTTTCAGGTTAAGAACGGACCTCCAGAACGAATTAAGTTCTTAAACCGAGGTACCACTGTATGTCATAGAGAACTGCAGAAGAATAGCAAATGCTCTTGAATATCTATCCATATTCAGCAAGTAAATAAATAAAATACTTTGATACTATACCAGGGGCCAGCAACATTTTTCAGCCGTGGGCGGTCCACCGTCCCTCAGACCTTTTGGTGGGCCGGACTATATTTTTTGGGGGTGAAATGAACAAATTCCTATGCCCCACAAATAACCGAGAGATGCACTTTAAATAAAAGCACATATTCTACTCATGCAAAAACACCAGGCAGGCCCCACAAATAACCCAGAGATGCATTTTAAATAAAAGGACACATTCTACTCATGTAAAAACACGCTGATTCCCGGACCGTCCGTGGGCTGGAATGAGAAGGCGACTGAGCTGGATCCGGCCCCCAGGCCTTAGGTTGCTTACCCTTGTACTATACTATACCATACAATACAATATTAAAAGTTGCTTTGATTGTCCTTGAATTTTCCTGCCACACCAATGTAGCATGCCTGCTCAATTTTTTTTTGATGTTAGGGATGGGGGGTGAAATTTGATTCAGTTTGCGCCTAAAAGCAAACCTATCTAATTCACGTTTTCTGAAACAATACTAGAACTGAAACACAGCCATCCTGGGCAGTTCTCTGAATTTTGCAGTGCAGTTCTCCAGGCAAGTAACGTGTGCAAAAATGCACACAGGAAGGAGGGTAAAGTGTGAGGGGGGGGGGGCGGCAGCATACAAACATGGATTATATTAAGGTAAATTGGATTTCAAAAACATTTGTGTTAGGCAATTTGCATACAAATGTGTTTATATTACGAGAAATTTGCACTCAAATGCTGATGAGTTTCCAATAATAACAACCTGAAAACTGGTGTGGGAATGATGTGAAGCTAAGATTGGAAAAAAGAGAAACTGAGAAAAACTGAAACGAACAGGTTTCCCTATCCCTAGTTGATAGTAAATTTTGTGTAAAAAGGAAAAGGAATTAATCTATTTGGGTCAGAATATTGGGGAAATATCGCTTAACGGAAAGTAGATCAGTTGGGTGTCGTTCCAGAGTGAGTATTTTGAATAATTTCTTTTGTGTAACTGACAGAAAATCAGAAGTCCTTTTTATTTTTCTTCTCTTTTCTTCTACTTTTCTGATTTGCCTTTGGTGCTTTCTCTTTCTCTCTTTCTGTATATCAGGCTTCTGTTAAAAGCACAGGAGCAGAGGCAGCTAAAGAAGAAAGAAAGGTGGCAATGGCAGGCTAATCAGAGTGCAGCCATGTGCTATCAAGTGCATAGCCTGGTGCCATGGAAGAGTCAGCACCCGTGCTTTATTGAGGAACATCTACATCTCTTATGCCTTTGCTTTTCCATCACCTATAATTCTCTAAAGAGAACTGCAGGCTGGCGCATGGCCTGTGGTTTGAGCCAAGGTGAACAGAGAGAAATCAAGCATTTCATAGATTAGGTGGTACAGTTTCAAAGCTGTTTAGGGAGCTGCTGTGGATTTTACAAGGAGGTTGCCCCTGTTCCTCTGGAACTTTCTGATTTTTTGACAACTTCCCTATAGCAACAAAGGGCTCACCCACACTTCCACTTGTCCCACGCTTTCTAGTTTTTCTTTTGTCCTACCACTTAACCCTGGAAAACCCGCTGTTTACCTCTGAATCATAAACATCAGTTGGGTTTTCTGCCGATTGACGTTTGTTCTGATTCAGTGGCAAATGGCGTGTTTCCCTGGAGAACGCAGCAGAGCAGAAAAAAAACCTCTCCGACCCATGCCTAGAAAACACAGGACACTTGGAAGAAAACATGGGACAAAAAGAATTGTGGATGAGTCTAAGGCAGGGGTCGGCAAGTTTACCTCACCTGGGCCAGTTCACTCCAGCGGAGATCCCTCCGTGGGCCAGAGCACGCGTGCGTGTGAGTGCGCACGAGTGTGATTTCTGGCATCTGCGTCTGCGCAGACACAATTTCCAGAGCCATGGAAGTGAGTCCCCATGCCATGCCGGTTTAGCGCAGCGCGCAGGGACTCACCAAGTGGGCAGCTTGGTTGGGGGGCGGCTCATGGGCTGCTTGTGGCCCATGGGCCTTAGGTTGCTGACCCCTGGTCTAAGGTAAGGTTACCAGACGTCCCTGTTTCCCGGGGAGAGTCCCCAGATTTACAAATCTGTCCCCTGACAAAATCCACTGAATTCGACTGAAGTTGAAAAGTATCCCCGGATTCATTGGAAAAAAATCTGGTAACCTTAGTCTAAGGAATATCCTGCTTTACAGCAAAGCGGTATGAAAACTGGCAGGAAGGTTGCCACATCTTATATGCCCAGAAGTGCAAAACACAAACCCCAAACCCAAAGTGCTGTGAATCAGATTTCCTAAAGTTATTCATGTGTTAACGCTCCACTTGGAGGGCTAATGTACGGTGGGGAGAGTGGGACTGTGTCTCCTGGCCTCACCCCTGATGCCAAGTGTCCCTCTACCCACACCCCAATTTCCATACCCCCTCCCTGCTCCACCGTGTGACCGCCATGATTGGCAAAAGCACGTAGGGCAGGTTGGCTCTATTCATTAAGTTTCCTCCACATGTTCTGGAGACCCTGCCATGCCTCAGCCGAAGGATTCCTCATCAGGGGACAACCTGTAGCCCCTGCTACATAGTGAAGCCACAGACACAAGTTGATCTGGCGATAAGGATGAGTTGGGACTCTCAAACCAGCTTGCCAGGCAGTTGTTGGTGCAGCCAGAGAGTTCAACATGGGCCCTGAGCCAGTGTGAGCAACAGCACCTTAAATGGCAGGTGGAAACCTGCCCCATGAGGAGAAGGTCAAGACTTTAAGGAATGACTCATAGTTGGAAGGAATCCTAAGGGAATCTCAACTAAAGCATCCAAGACAGATGGCCATCCAACCTCTGCTTAAATTCCTTGAGAGTCAAGGTCCTCCTCGTGTGTAAGGTCCTCCTTTTTGACAATTTTGTTGTTGTTGTTTAGTCATTTAGTTGTGACCCAATGGACCAGAGCATGCCAGGCACTCCTGTCTTCCACTGTCTCCCGCAGTTTGGTCAAACTCATGCTGGTAGCTTCGTGAACACTGTCCAAGCATCTCATCCTCTGTCGTCCCCTTCTCCTTGTGCCCTCCATCTTTCCCAACATCAGGGTCTTCTCCAGGGAGTCTTCTCTTCTCATGAGGTGGCCAAAGTCTTGGAGCCTCAGCTTCAGGACCTGTCCTTCCAGTGAGCACTCAGGACTGATTTCCTTAAGAATGGATCCATTTGATCTTCTTGCAGTCCATAGCTGATGGAATTCAGGTGGACCCTGGGTGGGGTTCCAAACTTTTTTTTTTTAGTTCTGTCAAGCACGCATTTTCACAGCTGAGGCCAATTTCTAATGAGCAGGCTCTGACTCTGACCTTGAGCACCCAAGAGAACACAGGTATTGGTTCTTGTGATCTCATCCCTGCTTGAAGAGAAAGAATATTTTCTCAGAGGCCTAACTTTTGTGCCTGAGTTGGGAAACTATTTTCTAGCACACACAAAAACCACTTTTCTTTCAAATAAGATTTTGTTAAAGCTTTTTCATAATACAGTAAGTTAAAAGAAACTAATATAAACAAAAATAAAAACGGGGGGAGAGAGAGAGAGAGAGAGAGAGAGAGAGAGAGAGAGAGAGAGAGAGATAAAAGAAAAAACAGGGTCCTCTCTCAAACATAACTTGTCTCACACAGGAAGTGGTGGATCCAACTCTCACCTGTGAATTTTCCTTTATTCTCCCAGTCTCTCACCTTGGGAGGTCTTCCGTGTGTGTGTGTGTGTGTGTGTGTGTGTGTGTGTGTAATACTTGCACCCCTAAAACGGCCCAGAGCAGAGGACACCAAAAGAAAAAAAAAGGGGGGGCAGAAATTAAAGAGAAAAGAAGAAAAATAAAAAGGATTTTTTGTCTGTCAGTTACTTAAAAGAAATTGCTCCAAATATTCACTCTAGAATTACATCCAGCAGATCTACTTTTTGTTAGGCAATATTTTCCCAGTCTTCTGACCCAAATGTCTCAGATTAAATCATTTTTCTTTTCATGCAAAAAGTCCAAAAGGGGTTCTCTAATTCTTGTCATTAATAAATGCCACCAATGGTTTCTTTCTAGCTTTCTTGAACAATGCATTAAAAAAATTATAATATGCCTTCTGCCTCATCCTCTGCTTGCCTGGAATTTATGTGCCTTTTTATCGGGGTCCATAGCTTCCCATTAGATTCTCCAAGGTGTTTGCGACCCAAAAAATGTTGAAACACCCACTTGTCCTAATCCAACAGGGACAGCTTTTCTACCCTGACTTTTCTTCATGGTTTTTCAGAGCTGAAGTGTCAAGATTTCAGCTTACTATTCCAAGCATCTATCGGCTGAAAATTCAAAATGTTTGCCATTTTTGGTGAGGTATTTACATTTCCGTGTGCTTTGACAGGAACCTCTTTCAACAAAGAAATAAAAGTTCACACTTCATTGCGGATTCCATGAACTGGCAGAATACTGCTGGCTGCGGGTTGGGGTTTGTGTCAGGTGTCAAAGTGCTGTGAAGCTGGCGAAGTGTTTCAGTCCATAATTATAAGGTTCTGAAAAAGAGCGGGGGAACTGCAAAAATTGTGTGAAAAGAGCGGGAAAACGACTAGCAATCCCAGGAGTCTTTGCAACTACAGTTCCACAGCCTAGAACTTTGGAGTACCAGGCATGCCGGTCTGGTAAGTGCTGCTGGTTTTTAAAAAGGGTTTTCCTGGATTTTCCAGAGGGTATTTGCAGGCTTTTATATGGTTTTCCCCATTATGCATGACTTCCCATGTATGCACGGTAACCTCCAAATATGTGGGGAGATGCCTGTATTAATAATAATAATAATAATAATAATAATAATAATAATAATAATAAACATTATTTATACCCAGCCCATCTGGCTGGGCATCCCCAGCCACTCTGGGTGGCTTTCCAACAAAATATTAAAATACAGTAATGCATCAAATATTAAAAGCTTCCCTAAACAGGGCTGCCTTCAGATGTCTTCTAAAAGTCTGGTAGTTGTTCTCTTTGACATCTGGTGGGAGGGTGTTCCACAGGGTACCACTACCGAGAAGGCCCTCTGCCTGGTTCCCTGTAACCTGGCTTCTTGCAGTGAGGAAACTGTCAGAAGGCCCTCGGCGCTGGACCTCAGTTTCCGGGCAAAATGATGGGGGTGGAGACACTCCTTCAGGTATACTAGGCCGAGGCAGAGGCAAAACAAGGCAGAGACCCAGTTATCCAGCTAGAAAAGCCTATTGGAACAAAAATGTCTTCAGTTGGTTCTGGGGAAAATGTGGATATTGTAGAGGGGCTTGGAAGGGTAGAATTGATCCCTGGACTTGAGGTTCTTTGTCCCTGCCTTACAGGGTCACTGTAGGAGTACAGCTGCAATAATATATGTGAAGTTTTCGACAGCACAATATAAATGTCAAATATTATTTAAACCTGAAGAACGGCTTTCCCCCTCCCCTCGATGCACCAAGCAACCACCATCTAAACTTTAGGAAGGCCAATTGGTGTTCAGAATTGTGGGATCAGCTGGCAACTCATTTCTCCACCTAGGCTATTTGCATGCCAATGAGATACTTGACAAACAGACAAAAGTATGTATAACTCAACGGTAGCTATGAACGAGGGGCTACCTTTAAAGGAGGAAGGAGAGGAGGAGGAGGGAGGGAGGAAAGATACCATCTCAGCAATATTGGTACTTTTGATAAACTTGTTTTATTTAATTCCACAGTCTGAACATATGTTCTATCAGCCCTTCGCGAGCGTCGAAATTGCATTTTTCACAGCGATGCTAAGGGGTGCGTGATTAATGCAGGATGTGGGAGGTGTGCTCACAAATCCTGTTATCAGATAATGGGATTAGCACGCATACCTCCCGAGCGCTGCTGCCGCTTTGAAAAATTTATTTCCGAATCTACATATTCAGCTACACAGAACCAGCCACATTATGGGCATAACAAATAAAAGTGCTGGGGATGCAGTTTGAAGAGCCTCTATCGTGATTACGTTTGCCGCCGCGGCAGCAGCAATGAAAGACTAAAATCGGAGGCTAGACACAGCACTGTCTCTCTTTCTCTTTTAGGGCTGCTTCATGTTATTGCTAATGCAGAAGACAAGTTTGCCAATTGTCTGCGATACCTTGCCTTGCGAATACCATAGGGTTGGAAGGGGCGGGTGGGGTGGAATGTGCATCCAAACTCCAAAAACAAACAGCAGACACACACCAGAGAATTCAGAGCAGGGCATCGCTGCCTGTTTTGGTCATGGCTCAGTAGAATAGAGCTCTCAGCCTCCTTCATATTCCTCCAAGAAGCTTGGGGGGTTTGTGCATCATTCTCCTACTCGCCACTTTGTCCTCAAAATAAAGTAGGATAGGCACAGTGACAGACACAAAGTCACCCAGGCCACGTTCGCACCGTACATTTAAAGTGCTGTGATACCACTTTAAACAGTTGTAAAGGTAAAGGGACCCCTGACCGTTAGGTAAAGTCGTGGCCGTCTCTGAGGTTGCAGCGCTCATCTTGCCTTACTGGCCGAGGGAGTCGGCATACAGCTCATGTGGCCAGCATGACTAAGCCGCTTCTGGCAAACCAGAGCAGCGCACAGAAACGCCGTTTACCTTCCTGCCGGAGTGGTACCTATTTATCTACGTGCACTTTGACGTGCTTTCAAACTGCTAGGTTGGCAGGAGCAGGGACGGAGCAACGGGAGCTCACCCCGTCACGGGGATTTGAACCGCCGACCTTCTGATCGGCAAGTCCTAGGCTCTGTGGTTTAACCCACAGCACCACCCGCGTCCCCTTTAAACAGTTGTGGCTTCCCTCAAAGAATTCTGGGATCTGTAGTTTATTAAGGGTGCGGATGGTTGTTAGAAGACCTCTCTCCCTCCCAGAATTACAGTTTGCAGAGTGGTTTAAGCAGGAAGGCAAGGTGTGGAAGGGTTGCCAGAAAGTAAAGTGAGGCATTGCCATCCAAAGGTTCAGGCTGCAATCCTATATACCAGTGGTTCCCAATTAGCTAAGTGCTATAGACCCCTGTTTTTCAAAGCCAAGCCAGAGACCCTCTACTTTTGAAATAATAATAATAATAATAATAATAATAATAATAATAATAATAATAATAAATTTTTATACCCCGCCCTTCCAGGTTCAAAAACTGGGCTTAGGGAAGCTAACAACAAATTTAAAACACTTAATTGTAAAAGCAGCATAAAATACAGTATAAAAACATGAATAACAATAAAATTCAAAATTCAGAAATCAGTTTAGGGGAAATAAGCATTAGATAATCCCCAGGGCTGGCTGGCTGAATTGGTCCTACTTGGGCCAGCGAGGAGGCCAGGGGAGAATTAGCTGTGGGGTCTCAGAGCAGGTAATCTTCATAAAAGGGGAGGGGGAGGGAAGGGGAGGGAAATAAAAGAAGATATATTTGTGGTAGTTTTTGCTGTGTGCCACGGACCCCTGGGTGGACCCCCCAAGGGGTCCATGGACCACCAATTGTGGGCAATGGCTATATTCTTTTGCATGCCACCTTGATTTCCAGGCTGTATGAGCTTCCAGGGGTTTCAGGTGCTCATGCAGGGTTTAGTTTCCTTGCAAATAGGGACAGCAGTGACTGTGATGCCTTTATGATACAGCATACAGGTGGTGACCATTTCAGGCGTGTCAAATTGTGTGATGCTCCAGTGTGATAACTGCCAAGAAAACTTTTTTGTTTTGTTTGAATCTGTATGTTAAAATGAGTTTAGAGACTAAGGGAGCTTCCAGGCTATTGCATACCCCACAACTGTCCTGTTTTAAGTGGGACACCCCCAATCACAGAAGTCCATCCCGGCTTCTGTTTGGATCCCAGAATGTCCCATTTAAGACAGGCACCCTGGCGTGACCCAGGTGATGAGCGCCAGGGCGCCTTCCAGGATCGCTTTGGCAACTGTGAAAGGGTCACGCCAAAGCACCTCTGGGAGGCTGCAGGCTTGGGGGGGGGAGGTGGGGGGAGGGGCGAGAGAGAGAGAGAGCAGGCAAGGGAGTAGGTGAGTTCGTAGGTGGCAGTGACGAGTGTGAGCAGGAGAACGGCAATAGGATGGTGTGTGTGTGTGTGTGTGTTTGTGTGTCCCGATTTGCCCTCACTAAATGTTGGGAATTGGGGTGTGGGATTCAATCACATACTGGAACATTCAGGCTGCACAATTAAACCTGATGTGGAGCTCTTGTGCAACAAACCAAAATACCGGTCTGTTTGCAGGGAAAATGCACCAGAAAGTACAAGATAGATTGATGCTATGTTGTCTAACCTCTCCAGAAACAAATCAGATTGTAAATAGCTGGTGTCACCACATCTCTCTGCAAACAAGCCAGAATGAGTGCTCCATAAAGAGCAGGGGTCAGCGAACTTTTTCAACAGGGGGCCGGTCCACTGTCCCTCAGACCTTGTGGGGGGCCGGACTATATTTTGAAAAAGAAATATGAACGAATTCCTTTGCCCCACAAATAACCCGGAGGATGCATTTTAAATAAAAGGACACATTCTACTCATGTAAAAACACACTGATTCCCGGACCGTCTGCGGGCCGGATTTAGAAGGCGATTGGGCTGGATCCGGCCCCCAGGCCTTAGTTTGCCTACCCATGATATAGAGGCTGTATGGAAGTCACCTCACAACTGGGCCTTGAGAAGGAGATGGCTTCTATAATTTTTGCTACCATAGCTTTTCTTTTGGGCTAGCTTCTGTAGGCTAAAGATGTACTGAATATTTACCTCCACTAAGAGGAGCCCTAGGCCTGGAACTCAACCTTCTCTTCGTCCTTTTAAATAGAAGACAGTAGGGCAGATGGAAGTGGAAGAAGCCCCTTTTTAATTTTCCGACTGCAGCATAAATAGAATTAATGAGTTGCTTGTGAGTGCAAGTTTTTTTGCATGCTTTTTTTTTTTTTTTACAGGGGCTTGCGGTGTGGCCATGAAGAGTGCCTGGGCACTTAAAGGCAGAGGAAAGATATAGAAGCAAATGCAATTTTGAATCTTACTAGCAAATGTAATTGGACATCTTCCTAGCTTTGGTACTCAGCGAAGCCTGTTTTCAGAAAGGCTCTTCTGTACTCAGTCTTAGATGAAAGGAAAGACAGACAGGCCTGAACTATCTAAAATATTATCTGCAAACGGAATGTAGACTTCCAGACAATAGATTTCACCAAGAACTTGTTGACATGAGAAAATATTGGTCTGCAATTTATTTTGAAAGTTGCTCTTAGTAACAGGGTGGAAATAGCTAATGGAAAGTACAAACAAGCCTGAGCTTATAAACTTTGGTATACTTCTGCATTGTAATTTTTGTCTGTTAAAACTGAATAATGTGCCCCTTATAGTAGGTGGAAGGGCACTCTAGCCAATTCTGGGATTCCAAACATTTTGTCTCTCCCCGTATCACTGAAATGTCCCACCCATTGAGACTGAGATCAGGATGATAGAAGCTCTGCAAAGGGAAATGGGAGGGATTCACCAGCAAAATTTTCTGCTCTGTTACCATCCTTTTCTGCCTTTCCTCCCCAAACTTCACCCCTGTTGCCGTCTTTCTGATTGCTCCCAAGCTCAGACCTTATGCCTATTGTAGATATTAATATTGTGCAGTTTCAAGCAACTGGAATCAAAAGAACTGACTCCTCCTTCTGGAATAAATCATTGTCCAGTCCCATAAAAAATATTCAAACTTTTACTTGCAGAACTCTTCAAAAACAGAACATAAGCATCAAAGATGCATCCAAAATGTCCCTACAATGTCTTCTGCTGTCCAGCAGAGGCTCCACATCTTAGAAAATATGAAGTAATTCAAACAGACCTCAAGAAGCAGAGGCCTGTCTCTCCCCACAACATCCATTTTCCCTGGATCTGTTTTCTCTCACACTCATAGAGGGTCATTTACATGTCCTTACTTCCACAGAGTTTGGGACAAAATACTTAAAGGCAACTCCCTGCAAAATGGATACTTGCAACTCAATACCTTTGTCACTTGATCTAAGGTTACAACACTCACCTGTTAGCCAGCAGAAAACAACAGTTAGTTAATTATCAACTCAGCGAGAGCTCAGAGTCCACTTAGAAAACTACTGTGGAAAAACCCTAATATTGGCAATACACATTTAGCCATTTTCCTTTTTAAACCTTCATTAATATACAGGCATTATTATTTCAGTGTCAATTAAATCAACTAATAGTTAACAATGCCCAGCACAGATTTATTTAAGAGCCAGTTTACAAAGTCATAGGTCCAAGTACATTGATAAACAAGTAACTTAATGCTCCCAGTTAGGTCAGCTCCTGCCTTGCAGTTGTCTGTTTTATCAATGTACTTGGACTGACCTGAAGAACGGAGACAAATCAGAGATTTTACCCAGATGTCTCACTGTCTGAGTCCTCCTCAAACACAGCTTCTTATCTACAAGATTTAGCACAGAGAATCTGCACTCTGGCCTTCAGTACATTGCAGCTGAACCCTTGAACCCGATGACATTGAACAATAATTTGTACTATTGTATATCTCTTTATTTGAGACTGCGTATATACACGACTTCTGATTGGCTGCGGGAGTTTTCTGCAGCCAATCAGAAGCCATGATTTGGTTTTGGAAGTCGAACAGACTTTTGGAACGGATTTCGTTTGACTTCCAAGGTACGACTGTACAGTGGTACCTCAGGTTACAAATACCTCAGGTTACAAACACTTCGGGTTACAGACTCCGCTAACCCAGAAGTAGTACCTCGGGTTAAGAACTTTGCCCCAGGATGAGAACAGAAATCACACGGTGGCAGCGAGTGGCCCTGTTAGCTAAAGTGGTACCTTGTGTTAAGAACAGTTTCAGGTTAAGAACGGACCTCCGGAATGAATTAAGTTCATAACCAGAGGTACAACTGTATATTCTTTGAGCCTGCATTATTTTGAGTTTTACCACATGTTGCATTAAGGTATTTAGTTGACAATGTACTCTTATTCTGCATACAGAGTTGTGCTTGATGAGATTCTACTTTCTGCATTCCTTCTTTATTTGATACTGAACTTGTGCATAGCTAGTGCAGCCAGCCAAGTGCCCGATAACCAGGTAAACAGTAAAAGCAGGGGAGGTTTGCCTGCTGCTTAGTGATCTGCCTACCCTGGTCGAATGGCCTGCAGCTGCGTGTCAGCTTGGCGGGTTGCACGATTTTCCAGGCCTGGGACGGAGAGCTTTTACATTTGCATCTGCAGAACTGACCTCTTTCCTTCCAATTCTATGATTCTATATGCATAGCTGTCAACTATCCCTTATTTGGCGGGAAAGTCCCTTATTCCAGCGCCGTGTCCCGCTGCTGTCCCTAATTGATGATGTCCTTTAAATTTCCCGGGTTTCAAAGGAAGCAGCTCCTCTCCCTCCCTCCCTGCCGGCCAGGGAGAAGGGAGGCTCCAACTGTATTGCTTGGCTGTGTTGCTCACCCAATAAGGAGTCTAAGAACGACTGGGGGGTGGAGCTTGCATGCCTTGTGCCGATCAAATCAGCCACATTGCCCGGGGACTCGCCTTTGCTCAGCACTTCTCAGCGGAGAGGTGATGGTGGTTTTCCTTGCTGCATCCCCTGTGCTGGTTTGCTGCGCTGTGGGAACCACCACATGAGGCTTCGTTTGGCTGCTGGCTGGGCTTTCTGCCTTTGGCTCAGGAGCTGGTTGACTAAAATCCCTTATTTTGGCTGCTGGTCCCTTATTTTCAAATCTGTAAGTTGACAGCTATGTCTATATGTATGGTCTAGTTGAGATTCCTGCGTGGCCAAGCGTTCGACTAGAAGCTCATTGGGTAATCTTGGACCAGTCACTGCCTCTCAACCTAGCCTACTTCCCAGGGTTGTTGTCCATATAAATTGGAGGGGTAGGGAACAAAGTACACCGCCTTGTGGTCCTTGGAGGAGAGGTGGGATAAAAAATGATGAATAAAGTTCAGATTCAAACTGAGTCATTGTGTGACCGCCATTTTCCCATCCCCAAAACAGGAATTAAGTCATGTATATAGAAGACATTTCTCTAAGCTGCGCACTGCACATCCTTTGTGATAGCTTTTCTTCTTGTTGTTGTTTAGTCATTTAGTCGTGTCCGACTCTCCGTGACCCATGGACCAGAGCACGCCAGGCACTCCTGTCTTCCACTGCCTCCCGCAGTTTGGTCAGACTCATGTTTGTGGCTTCGAGAACACTGTCCAACCACCTCGTCCTCTGTCGTCCCCTTCTCCTTGTGCCCTCCATCTTTCCCAACATCAGGGTCTTTTCCAGGGAGTCTTCTCTTCTCATGAGGTGGCCAAAGTCTTGGAGCCTCAGCTTCAGGATCTGTCCTTCCAGTGAGCACTCAGGGCTGATTTCCTTCAGAATGGATAGGTTTGATCTTCTTGCAGTCCATGGGACTCTCAAGAGTCTCCTCCAGCACCATAATTCAAAAGCATCAATTCTTCAGCGATCAGCCTTCTTTATGGTCCAGCTCTCACTTCCATACATCACTACTGGGAAAACCATAGCTTTTACTATACGGACCTTTGTTGGCAAAGGAATGTCTCTGATAGCTTTTCTACTAGCTCAGAATTACATTATTGAAGGCCCTTTGTGTCTCTAGATGGCCACTAGAGGGCAGGGTTGAATTTGGATAAGGAAAGAAAGAAATAAGACTGTAGAAAGAACGAGTATTGAGTATTAGAGAATCCTGCTTGACCAGGAAGATAGAAATAAAAGCTCTAATTGATTTTCAACAGGTAAATTCTCTAGAAAGCAGCTGTCTGTGATAAAAGGCAGGTAGAACCTGTGGCTTTCTGTGTTCTCGGCATATCCAGTGAAGTTCTGGATCGCAGATCTGTTGCTGGGTGAGCCATCAGTTATGATCTGGGCTATAGCACCATTGGATATAACAGAGGCAGAGCTTGAGTCCGGTTTACAATGTGGTGCACGTTGTGAACAAAGAGGAGGCAGTCTTGATTCCAAGCCGAAATGAACTTTAAAGGCAAATTTCTATTTTTCCACGTAGAAATCCAGTTTTTTAAAATTCAGAATCTCAACTTATCAGATACTGAAATTTAAATTCGGAATTCTGAGTACATGAATGGATGCATTTGTGTGGATGGCTATATATCAGTGGCAAATGGCATACGTTTTCGGGTGCTCAATTTTGATTCGTCTGACCATGTGAAACCACACTTTCAAATGTTGAAAATGGGGGGGGGGGGAGGGAGCCTATGCTGCAATCCTAAAGACATTTTCCCAGGATTAAAACCCAGCGAATTCAATGGTCTTGTTTCCAAGTAAACATGAAATTGTGTCCATTGATGTCAGTAGCTCTACTCTGAGTATGGCTGCTACCACCCATAATTTATGAAACAAAAAATAATATAATAAATATGATTTAGTGACATTTGGAGGGCTGAAGGTTCCCCTAATAATTGATCTTCCATTGTAAACTTTATCTTTGACTTCATTTAGTAATGTTTTATTTTGATATCTTTAATATAATACTTCATTTTGCTGTTAATTATGTTGCTTTCTATTTGACCTCCTTCTACAATGTTTTATTTTGGATTGTTTTATTTGATGTTTTAATGTAGGCTAAGGTAACCAGATGTCCCCGTTTCCCAGGAACAATCCCTGGATTTACAAATCAGTCCCCATACAAAATCCTATCATTCCTACTGAAGTTGAAAAGTGTCCCCGGATTCATTGAAAAAAATCTGGGAACCTTAATGTAGGCTGTAAAACATTTTGAGCCCCCCCCCCCTTAAAAATATGAAGCAGTATAAGAATGAAATGGATAAATGAAAAATGAATGCAATGTGCTCAAAACTATTACGTCAACGTACTAACTG
The DNA here is from genome assembly GCF_964188305.1 of Podarcis bocagei. Classification (NCBI taxonomy): domain Eukaryota; kingdom Metazoa; phylum Chordata; class Lepidosauria; order Squamata; family Lacertidae; genus Podarcis; species Podarcis bocagei. The sequence continues at coordinate 10,356,723 of NC_138128.1, forward strand.
TATTTACACAAATAAGTAAATAGTAATTAGGACGGGGATTCTTAACGGGTGCATCCATATCACAGTGTATTGTGAATTCAGTGCTGCCCATGCCTGCATGAATGTTGGTGGTTCAATCCCATCCAGGGACAGCTGTGGGCAAGATTTCTGAATTGCAGGGGGTTGGACTAGATCAGTGTTTCCCAAACGTTTTTGGGCAACGGCACACCTGTGAGCCGGAAAAAAATCTCGCGGCACACCACCATTTAAGCCCCGCCCCGTGACGTCAGCGCGCAGCGTCACGCCGGGAGGGACGCACAAAAGCGAAAGTTTTTTCCCTCCCCCTTGCCGGGGTGGGAGGAGGCAGCAGAGCGAGGGCAGCTGAGGCGGCGGCGGCTGTTGTGGTGGTGGCGGCGATAGCGGGCGGAGGAGGGGGCGGCAGCGGGAGTTGCTGCTGCTGTTGTTGCTGCTGCTGCCCGGACATGCCGGCCTCCTCCTCCTCCGCTGTCTCGCGATCCTCCCTTTTGCGCGCGCTGCCCCGCCGCTCGGCACCACCACCGCGGAGCCGCCCCCGGCTCGACGCGGATCCTCGCCGCCGCCGCCGCCTCTCACCGCCCGACTCGCCCGCCTTCCTCCCACGGCACACCAGCCGATGTCTCACGGCACACTAGTGTGCCGCGGAACACCGGTTGGGAAACACTGGACTAGATGACCCTTGGGTCGCTTCCAACTCTACAATTCTATGCAGTGGCGTAGCGTGGGGGGTGCAGGGGGGCCGGCCGCACCGGCTGCACCATCTGGGGGTTAGGGTTAGGGGGCGCAAATCCACGGGTTAGGGGGCACAAATCCACGGGTTAGGGGGCGCAAATCCACGGGTTAGGGGCCGCAAATTACTTGCCTTGCCCCGGGTGCTGACAACCCACGCTACGCCACTGATTCTATGAGTCTATGTTTTTCCTCAGCCTCTATGCAACGTCCTCATCAAAATGCCGTTCCACATCGCTCCTCCCTAGTTTAACTCAGATTTACTGCTTCAACATTATTATTTTTTTACTTACTGGATTTTCAGCAGAAGCTCTAAATCCGGATTAAAATGGGGAAATGATACAGGCATTTGGTTGAGGACAACAATGTGTGGATGCTCCATAAACCTTGAATGCATGAGCAGGCGGCACCACGTCCGCAATAAATTGCCTTCCGGAAGTACCCCAAAACTGCAGGGCGAGAGGACTATTTCCTACCCTACCCAGAAAAATACTCTAATCATAACCCCCAAAAGTCTAGACGAATGAGTCTTTGCTAGGTGCTGAAATGACAAAAAGTGTCATTGTGGCTTCTGTAATTTCCACGGCGGAATTTCTTCCTCGGTGAAAGCTGTTAAATTTCACCACCCATTTTTCCCCCAGCTTCAAGGACCACAGACAACAGTGTGGCCTTGCTGTGTGTAATTGCCTGTAATTGCATTGAAGGCACTGAACATTACAGTCTCGGAAACTCAGGCGTATCTGTTGTTATTGACACATATTGATCGCATGGGCTGGAGCCCCGCAGGCTGCTGGGAGGGGGGGGCGGTCTCTTAACTCTGCTCTGTTGCCTACACACCTCACACACCTCAGGCCTACTTTGACAATTTGCAGAGACCGCGGCAAGCCACATATGCTGCTCCCCGGGGATTTCCATCTCTTGCGCAGCAGTTGCGAATACTTTACAGTGTCGCGCAGTCTCCATTTCCCCCAAACGGTGAGAAATTTTCAGGGGTGGTGTTACTCAGGTTTCCTTTCCTGTGAATATGAGAGAGAGAGTGCACAAGGATCATGTCGTTTTTGTAGAATTTATTTATTCACAACTATAAACGAGAATAAAGATGTTTGGTGAGCATTCATACTGATTTGTTTTCAGCGAGGTTAGACGACACTTGCTGCTCACTTGAGTGTTCATTCAGATTTAAAAGCAGGGAGGTTATATGACAATGGGGTAAGCAATTGTTACCTCTTGCTTTCTAGTGCATTTTCACATCACTTTCCTGAATTGCAAAAAGTCTTATCTTTGGGGGGAGGTGGGTTTGCTGCCCAAGACGTACCCATAAACTGTAATGGCACAACCTGAACTTGCCAGTATGTGACTGAATGCCACCTGAAAACAGCGGCAGTCTGTTGTTGTTGTTAAAATATGTATACCACTGTTCATCTGAAGATCATAGGGTGCTTCACAACATAAAAATACAAAATGAGAACACAAAATACATAAAAACAAAACAAAAGCATAACACCCCTTCCCACATACAATTAGCATATGCAGATGAGACACAAATCTTATCCTCTTTATTGAGGGACACAGTTCCTCTTTTTCTTGCAGCTGTTTCAAGTGGCTATCCTTCTGCAGTCCACTGAGCATTTTCATAACACTGTAGTCGTAAATTCCCTGCTAAGAATTTTTTTTTGCCACATTTTGCATCTTTCAGCGAGTCATCAAGGGGAGCATTTGTTGTTGTTGTTTAGTCGTTTAGTCGTGTCCGACTCTTCGTGACCCCATGGACCAGAGCATGCCAGGCACTCCTGTCTTCCACTGCCTCCCACAGTTTGGTCAAACTCATGCTGGTAGCTTCGAGAACACTATCCACACATCTCGTCCTCTGTCGTCCCCTTCTCCTTGTGCCCTCCATCTTTCCCAACATCAAGGTCTTTTCCAGGGAGTCTTCTCTTCTCATGAGGTGGCCAAAGTATTGGAGCCTCAACTTCAGGATCTGTCCTTCCAGTGAGCACTCAGGGCTGATTTCCTTCAGAATTGATAGGTTTGATCTTCTTGCAGTCCATGGGACTCTCAAGAGTCTCCTCCAGCACCAGAATTCAAAAGCATCAATTCTTCGGCGATCAGCCTTCTTGATGGTCCAGCTCTCACTTCCATACATCACTACTGGGAAAACCATAGCTTTAACTATACAGGCCTTTGTTGGCAAGATGCTGTCTAGGTTTGTCATTGAGGGGAGCATTAGGGAAGTATATATTGCAGAGCTGTAGGCATCATGACCCTGGAATCAGATTCTTCATCTTCAAGGGACTCTGAAGCAGAAACATGCCCACCGGAGGAGCCATCAGTGCTTGTGTCCTGGGTCTGATGGTACAGCAGTTTAATCCTCAGACTTTGGACTCAGCTACATCACTCAGTCAGTTATAAATGTGTTATAATACCATGGCACCAGATGGCGCTGCAGAGCTGAAATTGCAAGTCAATGATATTTTCCATTGTGAGCTTTACAATGGTTTTTTCTCAGAGTGCTTTTAAAGCATCTTTTTTCTAGCTGTGTAGATCTAGCCTTAGAAGACTCCAGTGCCAAAGGCCCAGTCAGACCAGAGTTTCTCCTGCCCCGTAGGTGATAGGACCCTAAGTTGGGGACAAACAGCAGACATTCTTACAAAGCAGCAGGAATACATATGATGGCTCCGGACAGAGGATGTAGCTCAGTGGTGGAGCATCTGAAAACAGGTGTGGTGAAATCGAGAATGTCCCCATCAGCTTTCTTTCTTTTTTTAAAAAAATGATATTTATTAGGAGTTTGAAAGTTACAGAAAGAGAAAAAGAACAATAGAAAATTAAACAAAAGAAAACAATACCTTACAATACATAAAAAAACAAAAAAAAACAATACAATAAAACAACGAAAAAACAGAACAAAAACATTTAAAAACTCATGTCTTTACCTTTCATATACTTGTTTCATCGACCTCCTCACACCTCCCTTTTTTGTATTCTAGTTCAATTAGCTATTTCAGCAAGTCCTTTCCATCTTTCTCAATTTTCGTTCTAAAATTTAACTTAAGACACTCTAACCTTAAATTTTCCACTTTGGTCCATTAACAATCTATTTTTACTTAATTCTTTATAACATTTCTGCTAAAGCCATATAACTTTGTTCCAGCATCCTTCTAACATTCATTAATTTTGCAATATTTCTGTAAAAATACTTGAATTTTTTTTCCAATTTTCTTCCACCGACTCTTCTCCCTGGTCTCGGATTCTGCCAGTCATTTCCGCCAGTTCCATGTAGTCCATCAGCTTCATCTGCCATTCTTCCCTGGTGGGTAGATCTTGTGTCTTCCAGTGCTTTGCGATAAGTATTCTTGCTGCTGTTGTGGCATACATGAAAAAAGTTCTATCCTTCTTTGGCACCAATTGGCCGACTGTCCCCATCAGCTTTCATTGCCATATTTCCATCTCTAGGTCACTGTGGTCCTGGGAAAAGATATCTGCTTGAATTCAAACATGAAACATAAAATTGCATGTTAAATATACACACAAACACACGATATTCCATGTTTCTTTTTTAAAAATAAAATAATTTATCAAATTTCAGAAACATAGAAACACAGGAAAACCTCTTTGAAGGCAAAACACAAAATGTATAAAAGGGCACCCATGTAGAGAGAAGGGATGGGGACAAAGGGAACACCAGGCACATATATTTTATGGTCTGCATGGACTTATTAACATCTTCCTTTCCTTTTCCTTTTTTAACAGCGGAACTACCATATCCCATGCTTCTGATACCTCACTGCAAAAGAGAAATTTCAAACAAACAAATTTGTAAATGGAGAATGCCAAACCATTGAGTTAAACCAAAGGCCTCGTTTAGCTTGGCCAAAATATCTCCAGGGTGTTCACAACACATAGAAGTATCTTGATTGGGGAAGGGATAGTCGAGGATCTCTAGAGAAACTGCCATGTCAACAGCTCCTCCTGCTTCTCCCTCTCCTCCTTCCAGCACCATCCTGGCATTCGTGGCACAAACTACAGATTCCTGCAGGCTGTTGCAGAGAACCCTGAAATCCACCCAGAGACTTCTGCTGATATGGAGCAAGGTCAGGACAAGAAATGGCACCCCTGATTTGCACTGAGCTTCCACACACCCAAAATTCTGCTGAGCATCACATAGGGAGTTGCTTCTGCCCTTGCAAAACCTTCCATACTTTCACTTCTGGTTCTGCACAAAACTTCATCCAGGCCTCAACTCCCAAAGTTCATAAAAAATGGCATCTTCTTAGCAGGTGGACAAATACAGTCAGAGATGCAGGTAAGGACTGTCAGTAAGAAACCCTTTAGATAAGCAAAAGAGACGTTTTCTAAATACTTAAATCTGCTGCCTTGGGTATTCCAGAAACCTTTGATAAATATTGTTGTTCATGTGGGCAAAAAAAGAGAGAAAAAAGAAGAGCAAAATCATTTTTTTTTCCATTTTGTATCTCAGACATCCGTGCTGAGTGCTACATAATCTTTGGATTCATGTGTCGGACAATTACTGTCTAATTAATTAATCATCTGATAATTAAAATGACCTCCTTTGGGCTGATACCCGATCTGCGCGAGGTTCAAAGGAAACTTGACACATCGTGTTGTGTCCTGTTCCAGCATGACCTACAGGCATGTTATCGTGTTATGTCAAATCTGGTTTCCCACAAGGAAAGCAAGCCAAGGTACAAATTAAAGGAGGCAGGGGAGGAAGGGCACAGCTGCACGGGATTAGAAACTCTGTAACTGGTCCTTCTACCTGGCAGAACGCATACATCAGGAAACTCCCAAGAGCAACCGTGCACAAAGCGTGGGATGGTAACGGCTGAGAGTGTTTGTTATGCTACGGCTATTGTACCATTGTAGGTAAAGTAGATTTTGCATGCCAATTAAATTAGCTAAGCCACTGTTATGGACTACAGCCACCATAGGTGGTGTTTCAATGGGGCAAGTGGAAGTTGCAGATTGTTGGCGCTTGCAAAGGCAAAGAGGGAGCATCACACAGGTGTTTGCGAGAGCCACAGGTGATGCCCAGCCACATCTTTACTTGCCCTGTGCCTGACGTCAAATATGACATCAGAGGTGGGTTGTGGGCCAAATGGAAAGGAAAACCCAGGATTATTAGGCTCACAGGTTGACTTAGGCCAATAGTCTTCAGCTTTCCCAGATCCACCTTCGACTTTGACCGATAAGGGACTAACTTCTAATTCACATCACCTACACATTTTAACCCTATATCTGGGCTCCTCCCATCCTTCCATATGGTTCTAATGCAAACTACTTGAGGTTGGTTCAAACCAGGCAAAGACAATCTCGACCCTCCAGATGTTTTGGGACTACAACTCCCATCATCCCTGACCACTGGTCCTGTTAGCTAGGGATGATGGGAGTTGTAGTCCCAAAACATCTGGAGGGCCGAGTTTGCCTATGCTTGGTTCAGACCATTGTAAATCTCAGCTCCCTGGGAGACATGTGCTGAGGGTTGCCATATTTCAAAAAGTAAAAACCAGGACAACCCTAAAGTTGCTGGGTTGGTTTTTTTTTAAAAAAACCGAAAGTTGATGAGCTTTCTTTTAGACAAACCCCAAAGCACTGCCTTTTGGAAACCCCCCCCCCCGCGTCAATTCTGTCTTTGAAATCCCAGTAATGTGCTGTCATGTGTTGATAGAATACAACAGTCTTCCCCAAGCAGGTGCCCTGAAGATATTTTTTGGGAATAATAATAATAATAATAATAATAATAATAATAATAATAATAATAATTTTATTTATATCCCGCCCTCCCCAGCCGAAGCCGGGCTCAGAGTGGCTAACAACATTAAAATGATACAACATTCTAAAATAATTTCATTATAGAATCAATTCAAATCAGATTAACGGCAACCATTGGGCTAGAGTCCTGTGAGGATTGCCAAGGAGGGAATCAGGCTGTGCCCTGGCCAAAGGCCTGGTGGAACAGCTCTGTCTTGCAGGCCCTGCGGAAAGATGTCAAGTCCCTCAGGGCTCTAGTCTCTTGTGACAGAGCGTTCCACCAGATCGGAGCCACAGCTGAAAAAGCCCTGGCTCTGGTTGAGGCCAGCCTAACCTCTCTGTGGCCCGGGACCTCCAAGATGTTTTTGTTTGAAGACCGTAAGGTCCTCCGTAGGACATACCAGGAGAGGCGGTCCCATGGGTACGAGGGTCCTAGGCCGTATAGGGCTTTAAAGGTTAAAACCAGCACCTTAAACCTGATCCTGTACTCCACCAGGAGCTGGTATAGCACTGGGTGAATGTGATCCCACGGCGAGGACCTCGTAAGGAGTCTCGCCACGGCATTCTGCACCCGCTGGAGTTTCTGGGTCAGTCTCAAGGGCAGCCCCACGTAGAGTAAGTTACAATAATCCAGTCTGGAGGTGACCGTCGTGTGGATCACAGTGGCTAGGTCAGGGTGAGAGAGGTAAGGAGTCAACTGCTTACCTTGAAGCTCCCATCACTCTTGACCATTGGCCACGCTGACTGGGGCTGATGGGATTAGCAGTGCAAAACATCTGAAGTGCACCACATTGGAAACAGTTGCTCCAGGAAGCCAACCAATCAACGTTTACAGAGAGGCATGATTAGAGTGGAACTGCGGATGGGATGGACATTTGCACTTCCAGCCCATACCAGCTGAATATAGGTGGAGACCACAAACCTCAACTCACCATGTCAGCACTGAGGTTTTGTTCTGTGCAGCCAAGGTTTTGTTCGGCTTTTTGATTTTTGCAAGGCAAAACTGAATCTTTTTGGAGCTAAGGTGCTAAAAAGACACATCAAACTCTGCTCTCCTGCTGGCAAGATAGTAGCTAAGAGACTGAGCTGTGAATCCAGGAGTCTCCAGTTTAAAAAATCCCCAGTCTTGTCACTAACTCGTTTGGCAGTCTTGGGGACCTTCAGAATCTTTTGAACCTTTCTGCTGACTGTATTGCAGATATCAATAAGGTATTTTTGCTTTGGCTAAGAGAGTCAGTTCAGGGAAGGCAATTGCTGTGAAGACAACTAAGACAAAGAATTTTAGGCATTTCACAAATTTTAGAAGTGTCATATAAATCATAGGTGATAACCTTTCTTAGAGTTATGCAGACATGGGGAGAGAAAAAAGATGAATTCTTTAAAAATGTATTTGCAAAAACAGAATAGTTGCTCTACAGGTAGAGAGACTAATTTACAATCCTTGTATTTGGAGCCATCAGTTTTTTGGACTATTTTCAAACTATTTGGGAAAATTTCTATTTGAGACTATTTGTATATTTTCTGCAGATCCCATTTTGAATATTAGTGTGCCTTGAGCTTACAAGCTATTTCCTTAGAACAGGGTTTACCTTATTATACGGCTCCTGTTTCCTTTTCTCTTTCATTGTTTTGTACTTTAAATATATAGATTCCGAAATAGGCTTCCGTACAAAATGTGCACATGTTTTGGGTGGTTGTATTGAATTCTTGCGACCAGCGTTGATGATCTGACCTTTGAAACCCTGGAAACAAAACCGAGAAATGGATTTGCAAGAAAGCCGAGCTGTTCCAGTTTAGCGGCAACGGATTTGCCCAACTACATCAGATATTCTGACTCTTTCAGAAGTTGTGGGTGATGCTGGCCTCATCTCCAGGGGATATTAGTTTTCTGTATATAATTAATAACAAGAAAACTGTATCCTGACTTGAGGGCCTGCATGAGCATACTGGAACAAAAAGGGCCATAAATTAACATCAATTATGTATTAAAGTTCCAATTAACCTGGCTGATACTGATATACTTTAACAAGGTACACTTAGATAAAAGAAGCCAACTCTCTAATTACTTGGAATGGGACCTTCTGACCCCCTCCTCCCTTTTATGCCAACACCACCCTAATGAGGAAGGAAGTGAGAGGTAGGGGACCCTTACAGAAGGTGAGGTTCTGAGCACCACCAGATGCCCCCCTGGGACATGCCTCTACCTTCTTCTTAAAACTGTCAATGATGAATATTTCATTGCTCTCGAAGCCTTTTAACCCTTGGAGGAGGCAGATGGTTCAAGCTCAAAGGGGCTAGGAGCATCCTTCAAGCGCTGAACGTTGAGCGCTCCATCTACTTTACATATTCACTTCCCCAACCTTTTATGAGCTTCCTCATTCTCTACTCATAAGACGTACGTGTTGGATTTGTTTCTAAACTTCACCGCTGTTTTGCTATTTGGATATCTTTTCTGCCTTAACCCAAGAACGGGTCAGTGTGACCCATTCCAGCAAGTATCATCTACTAACTTAGCTCCTGTCTCTTCCTCTCCTTTCTCTTTGTCCCCACCTCTCCTCTCTTTTCATCATCATCATCAATCATCATCAATCTTTATTATGGTCCAGAGACCCAACAAATCGTTACAAAGCAATACACAATTCATACAGCCTACCTCCAGGTTAAACAAGCATTTTGTTCAGAATATAGGGATCATTGGTTCTTACAACCACCGATAAAAACTTGGCCACTGCTAATGTTCTAGCGTTTGTCCGATCTTCCAATAGGAACCTGACATAGTGAGCCTCTGATTTTCCCGGGAAAGGTACCAGCAAGGGTAATATCAGTTCAGCCCTGACTTGCTTATATTTTGCACAGTGCAACAAAATATGTTTTATGGAATCGATGTCTTGAGCACACGAGCAAAGTCTGTCCTGGTAGGGAACCCATCCCAACCTGCCATCCAACACTGCAGAAAGAAAGACGTTTAGTCTGGCTTTGGTGACTCTTTTCAAAAGATGGTCCTAGTGCCACTGACATAACCTACCTTAGCTAACACGGTCTACGTGAAGACCAGGGAGTCACAGCCAGTTTTTAACCTCTCGGGATCCCTGTGAAGACGATTTAAGGATGCTTCCAATTGGGCGCTTCCATGGCAACAGGTCATTGAGATGTTGCAAAATGGGTCATTGGTAACAGCTATATTTTTATTTTATCAAATCTCCCCAGAATTAAATGGGGGAAAATACTGGCTGGCATTTTTATGCTAGTGATGTCATGTGGACACTGAAAAGAAGAACACAACTTGCATGCGTGAGGAGCGCCTTTGGAAGTATCCAAATTCCTCAATACTACACGCACTTCTGCAATCCTATGCAAATTGGCGTAAACCCCACTGAAAACAGTAGGATTTACCTCTGAGTAAAAGGCAAGTTGAGAGAGGTGGTAGCATGAATTTCTTTGGATCGCTCATGAATAACAGGGCTCCCTTGAATAACAGGACTCCCTGCAAATAGAAAACTAGCTCAGTGGAACAAAGTTTCAGCTACGGTCTTCTTTTTTACTGATGCGTAAATTTTATATTTGCAAATGTTGTTGTTTACATAGGGGAGCATCCAAACATCTCTGTGTGCATAGGGTTCCTCTACGCAAGTCCCCCCTCCTCCATGCTTAGAGAAGTTCCACCTCCTAACTCTCCAAGTGTCTCTCAGAAAGATGGCTATAAAAACTCCCTACATCTTTGTGTGAGAAGAGAGTGTGGTGTAGCGTAGTGGTTAAGAGCGGTAGACTCATAATCTGGGGAACCGGGTTCGCGTCTCCGCTCCTCCACATGCAGCTGCTGGGTGACCTTGGGCCAGTCACACTTCTTTGACGTCTCTCAGCCCCACTCACCTTACAGAGTGTTTGTTGTGGGGGAGGAAGGGAAAGGAGAATGTTAGTCGCTTTGAGACTCCTTCGGGTAGTGATAAAGAGGGATATCAAATCCAAACTCTTCTTCTCCTCCTCTTCTACTTGCTGTTTGGTAGGTGGACCATTATAGGGGCAGGAGGAAAGACCTGTAAAGTTGATGGGGTTGCAGGGAGAGAGGCAGGACCATTGAATTCTTACCTGAAATGCTCTTGGTTGGTATCCTGTCCCGCCCCAGTTTCAAAGCTCTGCTTTCAAAGTGGTATTGCAGAGTTTGTGTGATTTTTTAAATAACTCTGACCCAGTCTTCAAAGTAATATTTTTAACTACTTAGAGTTGTGGGTGCGGGGGGGGGGGAGAAGAAAGATAAAATATAAGCACTTTGACACAGAATTTCCTGTTATCTGGCTACATGGGGGCCTTTCCAGATCTATGATGTGTTGCCCACATACTTCTCCTTTTCACCAGGAATAAATTTATAAATAATCTTGCCCACTCAGGAAGCCCCATTCTCTTTAGAAAGACCAGGGATTTGGCCAGAAAGAGGATTATTGATAACACGGAATATCTTTATTATAGTGGTGTCCGCAAGCATGGCTGTACTTAAAGGTCTGTCAGCATTTTGATTTTATATATATTTCTTCAGAGGTTTATAAACTCGCACGCAGGGGAGAAAAATTAAATGCAAAAAAAGTACTCAACCCTAAAACTTGGCATGCAAAGGATTTAGCTGCCAGAAAGTTGGGTTTTATCAGTGTTATTTTTATTTTCAATTAAAACGAAATTGGGTTTGCCATGACTTATCGCAGATTAAATAACTAGCTCTGCCTATTGAGCTGCATAGCTTAACCCCTTTGCTCCTGCTGAGTCTGGACTGAAGAAGTGGCAGAAATGTGTGTACAACGTCTCCTGACCGTGCTGGGACCTCTCACAACAGCCCTGTAAGGAAGAGCAGATGATGTGCCTCAGACGGGCAATGGCTAGGACACCATTTAGGGAAGGAAGGAGAAAGGGTGCCCTTGATTCCCTGATGTTTCACATGAGAAGCAATGCAGTACAGTGGTGTGAAAAAATATATCAGCTTCCTTCCTCTTTTTGGGCTTCTGCAACCTATTTGATTTGCTTCCACCAAGGCTAAAGGTAAAGGTAAAGGGACCCCTGACCATTAGGTCCAGTCGTGGCCGACTCTGGGGTTGTGGCGCTCATCTCACTTTATTGGACAAGGGAGCCGGCGTACAGCTTCCGGGTCATGTGGCCAGCATGACTAAGCCGCTTCTGGCGAACCAGAGCAGCGCACGGAAACGCCGTTTACCTTCCCGCTGGAGCGGTACCTATTTATCTACTTGCACTTTTGACGTGCTTTCAAACTGCTAGGTTGGCAGGAGTAGGGACTGAGCAACGGGAGCTAACCCCTTCGCGGGGATTCGAACCGCCGACCTTCTGATCGGCAAGTCCTAGGCTCAGTGGTTTAACCCACAGCGGCGTCCACCAAGGTTAGATTAGCTTTATTGAGAATTCGTTCTGTTGTTGCTATTTTTGTGGGAAAGCTATATGACAACAAGCATCCACACTGCATCCGGATGTGGGTGTGGGGTGTTTATGCATCCTCCCATCAATCATTTGTCCGTTCCACGCATATTACTTTCTTAACTCCCAACTATTCCATTTTTAAAAAAATACAATAAAAAGGTTGCTTCGTCGTGCTACTGCTTTATCTGTTTTAATTGTGCAAATGCAAATTGCCTAGTGCATTGCTTGAATTCATCCTGCAAAATGCTGACTGCATGGGGGTTCCCTTTGATAACACCTTACATGAGACCTCTCTGGACAAAGTTTTGCCCAGCTATCTGTGGGCACTAAAATCTGCATTGTTCCACATCTACAGATAATTTCCCTGCTTCATCCTGCCCTCCTAACTGCATGGCTCACCAAAATGCTAATTGAGGTACTTGCAGGAAACTCCTGAAAGATGCACATTTGCTTTCTGCTACCCTATTGGACTCCTGCTAACCTAGTAGTTCGAAAGCACGTCAAAGTGCAAGTAGATAAATAGGTACCGCTCCGGCGGGAAGGTAAACGGCATTTCCGTGCACTGTTCTGGTTCGCCAGAAGCGGCTTAGTCATGCTGGCCACATGACCCAGAAGCTGTACGCCGGCTCTCTCGGCCAATAAAGCGAGATGAGCGCTGCAACCCCAGAGTTGGTCACGACTGGACCTAATGGTCAGGGGTACCTTTACCTTTACCTTTACCCTATTGGAGCCCTTGAAATCCCTACCCTTCTTGGCGAGTTTCCTGCCCCCCCATAAACAAGCATCTTTGCCTGGTTTTCTTTGCTCTTCACTCTCATGGCTAGGAGTCAAGTTCCTGACTCCTCAGCCCCAGGAGCTCAGGTGAGTTTCTTTGCCTCCTGCCTATAAGCTGGTTTAGAAACACGAGTTGCTCCATTTAAAGTTTGCTGTTATTGCAAGTGTAGAATATCCCCGAGTTAAGAATCAGGAAGATGTTCCTGGCTTGAATTTTGCACCTGCTATCAATTTATTATGTGCTTGCTTGCTTGTTTTTTTACTTTTATGCTGCCTTTCCTCAATGAGCTGGGCCCAAAGCAAATTACAACAAACATTCAAAACATTAAAACAGAGAACACTGGAAGTAAAAATATACAAAATGCAGAACGTGTAAGCAAGTTCAAAATAACAAAAGCTAACAATTTAGCAAACACAGAATGAGCTCAATCAAAGAATCACAGAATTGGAAGGGACTCTGGGGGCCATCTAGTCCAACCCCCTGCAATGCAAGGATCTCAACTAAAGCATCAATGACAAATGACCACCCAACCTCTGCTTAAAAACCTCCAAGGAATCTTGTAACTTGAATCCATTGGTTTGCATCCTAGCCTCCGGAGTAGGAGTAAACAAGCTTGCTCCATCTTCCATGTATCAGCACTTTAGATGTTTTGAAGATGGCTGTCCTATCTCCTCTTGGTCTCCTCTTTTCCAGGATAAACATACCCAACTGTCTCAACCATTCCTCATAAGGTTTGGTTTCCAGACCCTTTATCATCATGTTAACCAACCAACCAACCAACAAATCTAGGATCTAGAAGCCTGGCTTAGATACATTTCAGATTATGTTCAGCTGGCGCTCACATCTCTCCTCCAGAGAAGGCGGACAGGGGCAAAATGCAAATGTCAGGGAAAGCGATGATGGCAAGACTCTTCCACAGCCTCCTGGAAGTACCAGCTGCTGGTGCAGGTCTTATTGGCCTAATCCAAGTCACTCTACTCCATTCTCCCCATCTGTAGACTGAAGGTAACAATACCATTCCATACCTCGCAAGTGTCCTAGAAAAAACGGGGCATTCTGTTTTTTCTCGTGAGAGAACAGCGGCTCTTTTGGACACTGTGATCTTGCACAATTTTGCACTGAGATCCCCCCCCAAAAAAACACTTTTTCTGGGGCCACAATCTCACTCAAAATGCACAGAGGGTAGGAATTAGGGCTGCTGAGATGGGTCCCAAAGGGCCGCATTTGACTCCTGGAACTGAGTCTACATAGCCCAGCTATATTGGGACAAAATAGCATTTCTTCTTGGGTGGTGAGATGCTGCTCTTATACAACAGAGATTATATGCATACACACCATGATAGGGTGGCACAGTTAAAAAACGCCATTGCCATCCTGCTTTCCTCTTGACGGCTAGAGCAAATACCCATATCATGTTCGCCAAACATACACAGGGTTTTTTTATGTGCTTTAAGCACAGTTAAGTTATTTAAAGCCCTTTCTTCTCACTGTACAATTTATTCTTTCCTTCATGTCTCTCAGCATTTCCTATTTGTGGTCAGCGGAATTGTATCTTTCCTGTACTGAATCGTACACAAAGGATAATACTGTTCTGTTTTGTCTGTTGACAAGATCTTCAAATCCTACTGCCCCACGGACGCATAATCGAAATTTAAAGGAAAATGTTTCCATCTATTTCCCCACCACCACCACCCCAATATATACACATATATATGTAGGGATTTAGCTAAGACTTTGACACCATGGAAACTAGGCCCTAGGCGATGATCCTGTTCCTTCGAAATATTATCCCCTGACTTTCAATTTTGCTTGAGGTGTGTGTGTGTGTGATGAAAGAGCTCTTTCACAGAAACTTACTTTGCCCTTTAGCTCACATGCTCCCCAAACATCTAACTGCAGCCGATGTGTTGGTGCCTATGTACAAACGTTGGTATTCATTTAGAGCACAAGCCATAAGGGCATCGTTTTGACATGTGAGATGTTTGTGAAGGGAAGGCGTTCACTGCAAGGACTCCCATGCTGCATGTATGCACACTCACATGTACACGCATACTTGGGATCCTGTCAAAGACAACTGGGGCACCTAGCGTCAGAGGTGATAGGTAGCATCTGCTCTTGTCTTGTGCTGTGTACTGTTCAGGACCCCGATGGCCCTGCAGTGTATGGGGAGTTCAGCATTAGAAATAAACTCCCCCTTAGCTCCAATGATAGTCTCCGCCAGTAACATACCCTCCAACATCTCTCCAATGAAAATAGGGACATCCTGTTCCATAACGATAATTTTACTGTTTATACCCCACACATCTTACTGGGTTGCCCCAGCCACTCTGGGCAGCTTCCAACACATATAAAAACATTGGGGGGGGGACCCCTGACCATTAGGTCCAGTCGTGACCGACTCTGGGGTTGCGGCACTCATCTTGCTTTATTGGCCGAGGGAGCTGGCATACAGCTTCCGGGTCATGTGGCCAGCATGACTAAGCCGCTTCTGGCGAACCAGAGCAGCACATGGAAACGCCGTTTACCTTCCCGCAGGAGTGGTACCTGTTTATCTACTTGCACTTTGACGTGCTTTCGAACTGCTAGGTTAGCAGGAGCAGGGACCGAGCAACGGGAGCTTACCCCGTCGTGGGGATTCGAACTGCCGACCTTCTGATCGGCAAGTTCTAGGCTCTGTGGTTTAACCCGCATCCAATAAAAACATAACAAAACATTAAACATTTTTTAAAAAACCCTTCCTTATACAGGATTGCCTTGGAGCGGATAACTCCATATCTCCAACATTTCTCCATTGAAAATAGGGGCATTCTAAGGGAAAGTGGGACATTCCAGGATCAAATCAGAAACAGGGATGGCTTCCCTGGAACGTCCCTGGAATAAGGGACATCCCTGGAAAATAGGAGCACTTGGAGGGTGTTGCTGGAGTGTATTTTTACTGAGTTTGCAGCTGTGGAAGGCGTACATCTCCTCACCCTGTGAAGCCCTCTTCCCTCTCTCTCTCTCACACACACCTTGTGACTTTAAATTTTTTAAAAACCTACATGATCGGTCCTTAAGAGGAGATTTGTTATGTCTGAACAAAACGTGAAGCATTTGTTTCCATTGCTCACATCTCACATAATGTATGTTGGTGGAATGTCTGCACCCTTAGTGGGTAAGATGAACAATGATTGCCATTCTTCTTTCTTTCGGAAATCGTCGTCAGTATTTTGAATCATTTTTGGGGGGAACGCTTGGCATTTTAACCTTCTCTTATCCCAATCACATTATTTCTCTCTCTTTCTCCCAAGTGTGCTCTGATCTTTCTTCTCCTTCTGCAAACCTGTTTTCTGGCAGCAACCTTATCAGACCTAAGGCCTACCTTTAATCCAAGGGGGCAGCATGGGAACCCAATTTAAATTGTCCATCTTTCTCCGTCTCCCTCTTTAGGATGGCCAGATGTGACAGATGCTGGCAAGGCTCTTGCACCATTAATACTTGCACAGAAGAAGGAATTTTAGCAAGAGCAGTTTCACATGGAGAGTTGAGAAAAGGGACACATCCTGGAATCACCTATGCTACCCAATTATTGGAGTCACAGGAATCCACATCCTCCTTTGTTTAAATCTGGCAAGTTTCTTTCTCTTGTTTATATTTTTTTTAAGCTAAGTTGCATTGAAAATAAAAAAGATGCTGATTCTGCTAGTAAGACCCATGAAGTTAGGTTGTGACCCACTTGTGTCCCCAGCTGTAGACCACTGCTATATAGAATGAAAGTGATGCATATTTTCACTGGATCAGTGTATGAACATGATATTTGAGAGTATGGAACCTTAAAAGGTTGTCTTGAAAATGATTGTCCATGTTACATGCCATTCCATTCAATGTTGCATTATTCTGTTCAATTATTAAATGAACGGAACTGGAGAAGGGAAGGGTTGACTCATACCGGTGTAGGGATGAAATGTGAATATTCACAAAGTTTCTACATTTTGTCCACATTCTGAAGAAAAACAAAGCCCTTTCTTCCATCTCCTCCTGCCTCACATCTGATGGGGGGCAGCCTGAGAAATGGGGGGCAGCCTGAGAAGAGCTCTAGACCCTCTAGAAGGACTCTAGAGGGTCTGCTCTGGAGAGCCCCATACTATCTGATTGTGGGAGCTGGAGGGGACAGGAGTGGAAGAGGAAGCTCTGTTGCACACACGGTAGTTGGCTGCACCAGCGCAGCTGCAACCTTGGAGACAACCCATATTTCCGAACGTCTTTCCTTTCAAAATACGCATTTCTAAACATACTGGGTGATATTCAGCTGGGTCATATTAGAGGCCCATTAGAAGTCTTGGATTTAAGTCACTTAAGTCCATTGGTTTCAATGGGTCTGCTCTATGACTGTTGGATAGCTCCCATTTTCTCTCGAAATAGCATTTGCCACTTATCTTGAGCTGGAAACTCAACGTTCGATCGGCGGCTACATTTCAACCCACACGTTAATCTTGAAGGTGCGGATCAGGTGAGTCAGCACTGGAACCCACAAAGATGGATTTCCCCAAACACAAACCCTGGAGGCTCAAATGAAGAAGGAAGGAAAGACGACCTCAGGACACTTATATTTCTCTCCCTTCATACATTATTCTCTCTCCTAGACACAGGAGGAGAACAAGAGAGTCACCTTCCTCCGCATGGGTCAGCTTGCTAATTCTAACCAGCTTGTTTTTATTTTTAAGTGCCAATCAACGAGAGTTATTTCTTGCCTGCTCAAGACAACAGAGTTTAAAGCTTAACGAAGAAAAGAGGAGACACACAGGAGGGTCTGGTGCTAATGTCCTCTGTTCTCTGAACCTGTCTGTTCTACCAGTGACCCATAGAGGAGCTGTGTCAGCTTATCAGTTAACCAGCCATTGCTGACAGACAAATACCTTAAGACCGAGGTTGGGCAAAACTGCTACAAATGTGCCAACCATTTCAGAGCCGGCAAAAACCCCTTCATTCAGGCTTTTCAACCATGGCTAGAGATAACCACATCTGCAATAATAGGCGACATGCTTTCAGGAGTATTAGACTCAATTTTTTAAACCATGAGATGGGCTTTGTATTATTTTTATTTATTTTTTGTTTTGTTGTGGTATTGATGGCACTGAAATCACAATGGGAGGTTTCCATTTCATGGTTTCAATTAAAATGATGAATAGTGATATGCCTTTCCAAGCCCGAGAGTCGTATGGGTTTAAGCAGGCCTCAATTCAGTTTGCCTACCTAGTCTGAGCATTCCAAAACTACTTCAACCAAGACGCAGCCATCCTTCCAAATGCACACTTTTCCAGATTTTGTGAGGGAGTCCTCCAGCCCAAGTAATGTGCACAGAAATGCATTCAATAGGTTAAAGTGTAAAATATTACTGAAAATACAATACAAAAATGCATTGCATTAGGGGAAATTGCTTTTTGAACAAGAAGTTTGCATTAGATGAATTTTCAGGAGGACTTAAATTGCAAACGTGTGGGAATGTGGAGAACTGAACTTAATATTGGGAAAACGGCCTAGAGAAACAAAAAGTGACAGATGAGCCTCTGTTTGGATCTGCCCCCATAATCTGCTGGTGTCTGGCTGATCATGGGGGCAGGGCTGGGTTGCAGGGTCCTGGACTTTGGATTTTGGGGTCCAGCCATCTCTGCATTGTATGTGCAATTCAGCTCCTTCACTGCACAAAAGATGCCTTTTTAAAATTAGGCCAATCATCCCTTCATTATCTAGCTATCTAGGTGCCAGATTTTTTTTCCCTGAGCCAAATGTCTTGTCTTGTTTTTTTTTTTTTTAATTATTCGGCAACCCAGGGGGTACAGTTTTTAGGCTCTAGGCATTACTGAGCACCTGGATTTCTGTACCCCAGAATATATTTAGACTGAGCCATCTTTTAAATATATAGAGCAGACATCACTTGGACAGGAGTTCCATACATGGGTGCCAACACTGAAAAAGCCCTGCTTTGCATTCCAAATGTCATTCATAGGAATGATCCATGTTTTTTCATGCGTGTCTGCCTTTCCTTACATAATTTTTACAATGACCCTCATTTCAGATGACGTCCACACTTAAAACTACGGTGTTAAAAAATAAAAATCCTTTGCACTAATAATATCTCAGTCCCCACTCCACAGATGCTTTATAGTTTTAAGAGAAAAATGCAAGGGCACTGCGAAGAAAGGAAGGAGGAGGGAGAAAGGTTGTACGGCTGAAGTGTGCTCAGAGAAAGCTGATCTCATAGTTGGAAATGCCAGCGGGTTCCTAGTCCTGAAACCCAAATGCTTGTTGATTTTGGCTGAATGCATCTGTTGAGTACCGAGTGACATTTACCTGTGCAGGCAGCATCTTGGATTTCAACACAAACTAATCTAGCCATCCTTTTGGCATCCATCATTCCCAGTGACCCAAGCTAAAGAGCTGCATGCAACACCTTGTATGCTCTTGCTTTCAGGCGGGGTATCAGCTAGCAATTATGGCTAGCCATTTGTCCAAGCGCTTTTGGAGGAAAGGGGTGACCTGCTAGGGTCTGCAGGTATTGTCAAACAAAGAGAGGCTTGGATCATGACAAGAATGCCTTCGCAAGTTCCCACCCAGCCAGCAATCAAGTTCTATCTTGAAAAAATAACAGGGAAGGCAGAACACACAACCTTATCTCCCTTTCCTATCCATTTGTCCATTTTTGCATCACTTAAGAAAACACATTTGGTATGGGGTCTGGCTTCTTAATGTGACAAGCTGGCTTTTTTTTGCAGGGAGGGGTTCATATTAACAGCCAGCTGATGGCAGTAGACGCGGAGGCTGAATGACAGGACCCATGCCAAGGGGAGAGGAGACAAAGGGTTTCTTCCTGAAAGAGAGTGAGTGTGTGCAACAGAACGCATCTCCCCCCCAAATACCTTTGTTTTGCTGTTCTGCTTTCCTAGAATATCTAGATTCGGTTAAGTATGCAAGTAGAAGACACCGTTGTTTTTACTTTAGGAGTGACGCAGGAATTCCCATTAGGACAGCATAACATTGCTAACTTTCAATCTGTGGCAACATGGAGGCAGCCCCAGAAAATGGAAAAAAGCAAACAGAGAGATTGGTACCGTGCTGAAAGGTTTAGTCATGCAAATAAAATAAAGTCATATCAACCCCAAACGCATGCTGAATGCAACCTTTCTCAATGACAAAAGAGCCTATTGTTCCTATGGAAGTTAGATTGGCTTCAACCAGAGCCAGGGCCTTTTCAACGCTGGCTCCGGCCTGGTGGAACACTCTGCCTCATGAGACCAGGGCCCTGCAGGATCTGATTTCTTTCCGCAGGGCCTGTAAGGCAGAGTTGTTCCGCCTGGCCTTTGCCTTGGAATCAACTTGATCCCTTCCCCCTCTTTCCTTTTTCCTTTCTCCTCCTGTGATGAGACTGCATTTTAATATTTTAATGTTCCATTATTTTAATGTTGTATTATACTTTTGTTTTTTGTTTTTTTAATCTTGTTTTTAAGTTGTAATCATTCTTGTTTTTATTATTGCTTGTAAGCCACTCTGACCCCGGCCTTGGCTGGGGAGGGCGGGGTATAAATAAAAAATTATTATTATTATTATTTCTTTTCTCAATCAGAGTTCCCTTGGGAGCCTTTTTTCTAGAAGGATGCCTAGATCACTCGAGAGAGGTCCCCTGCTCTTCATATATCTAGAAAGCCTCTAGGAATGCAGAACCTGTTACTCTCCAGAGGTTATGAAACTTCCAATGACTGCCAACCCTGGCCAGCATGAATCATAGAATCATAGAATCATATAGAATCATAGAATCATAGAGTTGGAAGAGACCACAAGGGCCATCGAGTCCAACCCCCTGCCAAGCAGGAAACACCATCAGAGCACTCCTGTCATATGGTTGTCAAGCCTCTGCTTGGCTAGTGGTCAAGGAAGATGAAGGACACTGTCCATCTAGAGAGCCACAGTTCCCCCAGCCCTGTTCTAAAATCTAAAGTGAGGATGGCTTTCCAGGTATTGTTTGACTCCAGCATCCATCAATCCCAGCCAGCTTCAGGCCCATCACTGTTCATCCTTGGTTAGGTATGATATTGACTAAACATCAATATCTTATGGCGAGAGCTACTTGACAGTGGAACAGACTCCCTCGGGAGGTGGTGGACTCTGCTTCTTTGGAGGTTTGAAAGCAGAGGTTGGATGGCCATCTGTCATGGATACTTTAGTTGAGATTCCTACATTGCAGCAGGCTGGACTAGATCATCCCTCGGGATCCCTTCCAACTCTACAGTTCTGTGATGGGAACTATAACCCTCATCTCTCACCTGGAGCAAGATTGCACACTCTATAAAATGCAGCATGGGAGCTATCTAATGTGCCTATGACTGTATTTCAGTTGGTTTTTATAGTTGTAAGGTGCCCCGAGAACTTGCTTATAGGATGGCAAAGGAATGCTTAATAAAACAGAACATCCAAAACAGTTGCATCTATATTTAATCACTTGATGTGTGTCTGCTTCTAGCTCTTTATCATCCAAATCCCCTTTGTTCTGTTCTGTTTGTTTTTGGTTGTTTAATTACCTATTACACATGAATATCCCTTTTGTTCTTTATGGGGCACTGTATTGTTCTAAGTAATTGTTATATAAATGAAAATTTCTTGAAATAAAGGGTATGTACTTAAAACAAACAAGGAAATGACTGCCTCACCAAAACAAACTCACACGCATCTGTTGCAGCTCTCCCGGCCATGCTTTTGGGTGAGAGCCCTGCAAAGCTATTGCTGTTCTTAGAACAGTGGTTTTTAGATTTTGAGAGCCAGCATGTTGGCATCCATCTCTCTCAAGAGGCAATGGAGTGCGCCTCCAGAGGTGAAGTCAAACCGCTGGAGCTCACGCCGCCTGCTGTGACTGCAGAATCCAAAGCCATAACTATGGGGGAAGCAAGACCCTCTTGGGGTGTTTATGCTGTGAATCCCTTCATCGTAAGGTTCAGATTGTATATCTGTGTAAGTAAACACAGGCTGAATCCTGACAAGACAGAAGTACTGTTTTGGGGGGACAGGAGGCGGGCAGGTGTGGAGGACTCCCTGGTCCTGAACTGGGTAACTGTGCCCCTGAAGGACCAGGTGCACAGCCTGGGAGTCATTTTGGACTCACAGCTGTCCATGGAGGTACAGGTCAATTCTGTGTCCAGGGCAGCTGTTTACCAGCTCCACCTGGTACGCAGGCTGAGACTCTACCTGCCCGCGGACTGTCTCGCCAGAGTGGTGCATGCTCTAGTTATCCACAGCTTGGACTACTGCAATGCGCTCTACGTGGGGCTACCTTTGAAGGTGACCCAGAAACTACAACTAATCCAGAACGCGGCAGCTAGAATGGTGACTGGGAGCAGCCACCGAGACCACATAACACTGGTCTTGAAAGACCTACATTGGCCCCCAGTACGTTTCCAAGCACAATTCAAAGTGTTGGTGCTGACCTTCAAAGTCCTAAATGGCCTCGGCCCAGTATTCCTGAAGGAGCGTCTCCACCCCCATCACTCTGCCCGGACACTGAGGTCCAGCGCCAAGGGCCTTCTGGTGGTTCCCTCACTGCGAGAAGCAAAGCTACAGGGAACCAGGCAGAGGACCTTCTCGGTAGTGGCGCCCGCCCTGTGGAACGCCCTCCCATCAGATGTCAAGGAAATAAACAACTACCTGACATTTAGAATCATAGAATCATAGAGTTGGAAGAGACCACAAGGGCCAGAAGACATCTGAAGGCAGCCCTGTTCAGGAAAGTTTTTAATGTGTGACGTTTTAATGTACTTTTAATCTTTGTTGGAAGCTGCCCAGAGTGGCTGGGGAAACCCAGCCACATGGGCAAGGTACAAATAATAAATTATTATTATTAATATATTCTAAAGGAAACACGAACCCTGGGTGAACTGCTGGAATCTTGCACCGCTTGAATATTGGGTTGGCGTACAACAATGTGTAATGCATTTTCCATCCTCCAGAAAACTTTCCATGATGACTTGAATGTGTTGCAGATGATTATTGCAGATGATCAAGGGCCAGGCATCAGCCATGCCTATTGAGGGCATGACTTGGAACATATCCCACAGGCTGCTATGGCTGCACATTGCTGAGGCACATTGCAGAAGAAGACTGGTGGTGATGGACGAACTGTCATTCAGGGAAGCTTGTTTCACCAATCCTTTCAATGAGGACACCCCTTTCCCAATAAACCTCTAGGGAACAACGTTCTAGGGAAGGTATTGCCTGAAAAGAGACGGACCTAGAAACCTGTAATGGAAGCACTTTATGAACGCAGGGAAAGAAGACCCCACCATCTGATGTTTAGCAGCAAGGAGGCCTCAGTCCATTGCTACTTCCAGCTTCTTCATCTGTTGTCGTCACATATATCGCCATGATGAATCTAGGTACTAACATGTCCCTGAAATGGAGCAAATGGTTTTGACTCAGGCTTCTTATGTGAATTTATGATGGCTTAAAGAAGAGACGGTGGTCCTAATAATCCAGGATTAGAAACAGAAAATGTAGAAAACCATGGGGTCGCAACTGGAAGGAAGATCATTCATTTCAGTTCAAGACAGGGAATAAATGCAAAAGACTTCGTTTTCTTGTGTATGGAAAGCAGGCCTCAGATAAACAACGTAGTCCAGAAAACGCACGTTTGTGTGCTAACTCTGTTACACACACAGAGCTCGAGGCGAGACGCGTCTATAAATAAAAAACGCCCCACCCACCCTTCGTCGAAATCTGTGGGGAATTTAGTGAGTGTGTGTTTTTGTAAGATATTTCTGTTCAATTAGGCCACACCGTACAGTGGCTTTATATGAAAGGCGACCTAGAGACAGAGCGAGCGCAGGGTGGCTCTGTGGAAGTGCGAGTACATTGTAATGATAGCAGCCGTGCTCGGGTTGCGAGTGTCATTCACCTCTTATTCTTAATCAAAAGGCTTCCAATCCCTTCTTGAGGCACGTCCTCTGGAAATGAAGGGACTGCCAGAGGAATCATTTGAATGTGGCAGCCCTTGATAATGATGAAATGAATAAAAGGTTCACTTTTTTATTTTATTTTATTTTATTTGGTTTGGGTGAGGAGGAATTCAGCTCACGGCTCATGAAAAGGCCGCGGTTTAATAGCGGCTGACGGCAGCCGCCAGGGCTTCTAGTTATCTGCCGTGCGGCCTCCTTTGCAGAGATAATGGCTGCAACAAGGGCTTCCCCTCAGCCTACTCTTAAGGCCTGACGGAGCAGAGGGAAGCAGCCTGAGAGGAATGGAGAGCCTGGTTCACACAATCGCTCCTTGGAAATGTGCGCCATGTCATACCCGTGAGAGCATGGCAGCCATTTTGGGCGCCGTGCTCTCGTGTGTGTGTGTGTTGTTTTTTTGGGGGGTGAGATCTTGTGATCTGATTAGTGTTGGGCAGCCCCTAGTGGAAACTGCCATTTAAATTTCCCACAATGCCTCAGTGCAACTCCATATTATGGGCATCCTAAGAAATGGTGGCTAGGCAAAAACAACAGCAACAACCATTTTGCGGATTGGGTGTTGGGCAGGTAATTGCAGGTATCTCTGCTGGTCTCTGAGAGCATGCTGGGATCCTGATAGCTTCCTGAGGCTGCTGAGTGCAGATGTCAGGCCAGCCTGGTCCTAAATTGCCCTAATAGTTATACAGTGGACCCTCGGGTTATGTTACCTTCGGGTAACGTAACTTTCGGGTTGCGAACGCGGCAAACCCGGAAGTGTATACTTCCGGGTTTCACCACGCGTGCATGCGCAGAAGCGCTGTGCACACCACACACATGCGCAGAAGCGTTCTATCGCGCTGTGTGTGCGTGCACAGAAGCAGCACCTCTAGATGCAGATTTTTCGGGGAATGTACGCAGTGGCGTAGCGTGGGGGGTGCAGGGGGGCCGGCCGCACCGGGCGCAACATCTGGGGGTTAGGGTTAGGGGGCGCAAATCCACGGGTTAGGGGGCGCAAATTACTTGCCTTGCCCCGGGTGCTGACAACCCACGCTACGCCACTGAATGTACGGACCCCCGGAACGAATTAAGTTTGTATCCGGAGGGTCCACTGTAGTAGGGTTTGGTGTTGCCAATTTGATGCAATCTGAAGTGTTGTTCAGTCTCTCTCTCTCTCTCTCTCTCTCTCTCTCTCTCTCTCTCTCTCTCTCTCTCTTTGTGTGTGCGTGTGTGTGTGTGTGTGCACGTATGCAATACAATATTTGTGAAAATTGTGTGTTTGCACGTGTATATTTATTTATAACATCACTGGGTATACGCCTATGAATAACTTCAGGGCGGGGTACTTGCATGTTTTCCTTTGCAGAGCTCAACATTCTATTTGAAATGGCATCAAAGGACAGCCCTTTCTTTGCAGGAGTCCCCTTAGGAAAGTCCCCTTCTGGTCCAAGTCAAAAAGGGAGAGCAGGAGGGGCGCCTGGGTAGCAGATGGAGCAGACACACACCTGGCCACAGCCTTTCCTGTTATGGTGAGATGTACTGTCGTTCTCTTTAAATAGTTGTCATTAATAATAAATGTGCCCACGTTTATACAGAAATTAGCACAGGCAAATTTCACACAAACCTGTATCCTTTTTTCTCCTCGTTTTTATGATGCCTAAGTTGCCGCCTTACAGCAGGGTCTAGCTAAACTAATAAAAACTTTTGGCAACTGACTTAAGAGCTGCCCCTCACTCCACTGCCCCCTTCAGACTGTCTAAAGTAATTTGATATCTCCAGGTTGATTGTACGTCTCAGATGCACAGAAATAGGAATTCATGACACAGTTGTGTACAAAGGAGATCTTTTTTTTTAAACAGTTTACTTGTTTATAACATCTATCGGTTTCACTCTCAGTCCTAAGGCACACATTTTAAAGATATGAAATGATAATCTTGTGTACTGTTATTTCTTTTGTAGGGCTGGCAATTAGGGGGTTTGGAGACTCAATTTAGCAGCCAAGATTGACACACACACACCCTGTCTCCAACAGGACCATCCTAAAGATGCCCCTCAGCTGCTTGGTATTAATTAATTAGTCAATTAAAATAATGTAAATTCCTATTTAAAAGATAACTAAGTTTCAAAGCAGCTCGCAACTGAACTTAGAGAATAAAACAGAACACAACAAAATAGCAAAATAATGACAAGCAAAGGTCAAATGCAAATCACACACACACGTTTGGAAAATAGAATATTCTCTTGAACATGAAGACATCGCAGAGAAAAATCAAATGCAAAAATATAGCAAAACTTCACAAAACAGCATCATTAGCTGAGATAGAAGCTGCACCCCCACTTCCCCCCATAGCAACCTGTCCCAGATACATTCCTAGCAGTCTTCCCCATACAAAATTCTCTCTTTAGCATTCCCACCAGCCACACAGCTAACACAGATAATCCCCAGCCAACCGCTTGTTACAAGGCTAACGTCTGGACTACAAAAAAATACCTGGCAGCTTTGAGCATAATTTGCAGCCAGCTCATTCACCCAGCTCCATCTAGGGCAATACAGACCCACCACGCCCTCCTTGTCTGCCACCCAGGTGGGGCCATACTCCCTACCGGTTCAGTCTTTCACACTGAGCAGTATTAAGCAACTTTGAAACGCACAAAAACATTGTGAGCCAGACCCTTTTGTGCAAGCTGAGACACAGTTTGCAGAGGTTTTTTCCCCCCCAGAGTTAAGTTACTGGAAAAGAATTCTGGTGATCAGTCCAAAGGTCCGTCTAGAATTCTGCATTCTTGTTTCTCCCAATCTGATGCCTCTAGGCTGTGAATGTGCAGTTGTTCCTTATGCTGTGATCCTTTCTAACAACTGATATTCACTGGCACGCTGACACTGTGGGATAGTGGTTAGAGCAGTGTTTCTCAAACATGGGTCTGCAGCTGTTGTTGGACTACAACTCCCATCATCCTTGACCATACCAGTTAGGGATGATGGGAGTTGTAGTCCAACAACAGCTTCAGACCCATGTTTGAGAAACACTGGGTTAGCATATCAAACTAGGACCTGGGAGACCAGGTTCAAATTCCCACTTGGCCATGAAACTCACTGGGTGACCTTGGGCCAGTCACCAACTTTGAGGCCATCCTACCTCCCAGGAATGTTGTGACAGTAATGTGGAGAGGCAGGGAGTCCAATACCTTGAGCTTCTTGGGTGGAAGGTGGGACATGAACGTAATAATAAATACTGCACCCAAAAGCGTTTTACAGTAGAACAACACATATAAAACAGTTAAAAGCAATATTAAAAAATGCATTTTTTTAAAACAACAACAACAGTGCATACTTGATATCAATGCCTCTAAAGCCAAAACCTATTAATTACTACAATCACAATAACAGGAAAAGCAAAATGGCAGGACTGAAAGAAGAAAAACAGCCGATATCATTGAACAATGTAGGGTCAGACCAGAATAATCCATTAAGGAGGATGTTTGTTAAAAGTTTACTTAACTCTTCCATATATTGAGAAGGTTTCTAGTCCTCACGGGAAAGGCTGAAAAGCCTTGAGGTGAAATTTAATTTATCTAACTCCATTTAATTCATCTGACTCAATAGTTATTGTAACGAACAAACGATATTCACTCAATATAATGTCAATTTCAACTCCAGTTTTTAATACCTAATGTCATTGCCTTCGAATTCATCAAGAGGACAAGATTTAGAGTGCTGCTTGCTGCTTCTTCTTTTTAAGGATCCATCCAAGTCAAATGTCAAGAGCAGAACTGGAATAGTTTCAACATTCTTCCCCACGGAAGCCTGCCAATGCGTTGAGTAATGAACTGGGAGCAGCAGGCAACAGGAAGTGGGTGCTCATGAGTCAAACGCAGAGTCTGCAGGGCCTAGGAAATCCCCCAAAGAATACAGATGCTATTCCCACAAGAGCCAGGGCTCGACTGAGACTTAAGTATCAGCACACACTGGATACTGGTCGGTCGTCTTCTGACTACCGTTGATGGTGGGAGAAGAACAGTTGTGGGTCTAGGATAGCAAACTTACTTTTTGCATCAGGAAGAAGGCAGTTGCCTCTGAATAGCAATTGCAGGGAATTGCAAGTGGGAAGAGGGCTGTTGGACCCAGGTCTTACTTGCAGGCACCCTATGGACACCTGGTAGGTTACTATGAGAACAGATATGCTGGATTTGATGGGCTTTTGGCCTGATCCAGCAGGACACTCAGGTTCTCATTCGTATAGCATCCTCCCTGTCACTTGGTTCCTGCTTTTATGACGGACACTTCTCAGACGCCTTTAGACATTTTTTTGTGTGGATTATCAGGATCCCTCCTAATCTCGTGATGTGGAACAGCACTTAGATTGAAGAATGTCACACCTAATGCCTTAAATAAATAACCTTGGACAGCGTGTCAGAAATTTAGCTGCTGAGATCCTTCATTCTTGCTTGCCCTTCCCCTCAATGTCCCCCCCTTTCTGCTGCGTGCCAAACCTGTTTGCCAAGTACGGCCATTTTGCTAGGTCACAAAATTCTTTGCGACTGCAAAGGAAGGTGATTTGCTTTGGGCAATCGGATGTCTTAAGAAGATTAGGACAAAGGAAGAGCGGAATGAAATTAATGGAGTACTAGGGTGGCGCTGTGGGTTAAACCACAGAGCCTAGTACTTGCCGATCAGAAGGTTGGCGGTTCGAATCCCTGCAATGGGGCGAGCTCCTGCCAACCTAGCAGTTCGAAAGCACGTCAAAGTGCAAGTAGATAAATAGGTACCACTCCGGTGGGAAGGTAAACGGCATCTCCGTGCGCTGCTCTGGTTCGCCAGAAGCGGCTTAGTCATGCTGGCCACATGACCCGGAAGCTGTACGCTGGCTCCCTCGGCCAATAAAGCGAGATGAGTGCCGCAACCCCAGAGTCAGTCATGACTGGACCCAATGGTCAGGGGTCCCTTTACCTTTACCTAGGCAAGACCAAGGGGGCAAAGACTGGAAATAGAGAGAGAAGCAGAGGGTGGTTAGATGGTTGGTTGGTTGGTTGGTTGGTTAGTAGGTTAGTTGCGTCAGCTGGGGAAACTGATGGTGCTAGAGATAACTGGGAGGAGGAAGTTGACAAAAATTAAGATAGGAGCAAGATTTAAAGGCTGGAGGTAGGGATACGGAAGGAATTTGATTCATTTAAAGGAGAACCTATCTAATTTGCACTTCCTGGGGAAAAAACAATTAAATGAAACACAGCCAGTGTTTGAAATAATTGCTTCTCCAAATTTTGCAAAGCGGTTCTCCAGACAAGTAATGTTTGCAAAAATGCATATATTCGGCTAAAGGGTGCATAAAAACCACAAACGGATGTGCAAATGTGGGAAACCGGAATTAAGATTGGAAAAAGAGGAACGCCTTTCCCTAGGTGGAGGTGGCCCAGGCAGGTTAGAAGACAATGTAGTTCAGGGCCAGATTGGCTGACTGACAGTTGGAAGGGGATGCAGCCGAGCTGGATGTCGTGGACAGCAGTAACAATAGTGGTTCGCAGTTGTTGCAACCTACGGCTAGAACAGTCGACGCCTCTTCCAAGCGTTATTGTGTCTTGACACAATATGGTGATACAGGGGGAGTTTCTGTAGGAAGGAAGCTCTCAGCTACCAGAGGACCACCGTCACTAGGCTCAACGAAGCAGGTAACAAGGAAAGTGTGAAAAGGGGTGTATAGTTTTACTCTCGGCTGGAAGTTCTCAGAGAACATTCGACCTAAGGTGCGCAGCCTGGGAGTCATTCTGGACTCACAGCTGTCCATGGAGGCACAGGTCAATTTTGTGTCCAGGGCAGCTGTTTATCAGCTCCATCTGGTACGCAGGCTGAGACCCTACCTGCCCTGGACTGTCTCGCCAGAGTGGTGCTTGCTCTGGTTATCTCCCGCTTGGATTACTGCAATGCGCTCTACGTGGGGCTACCTTTGAAGGTGACCCAGAAACTACAACTAATCCAGAATGCGCCAGCTAGACTGGTGACTGGGAGCGGCCACCAAGACCGTATAACACCGGTCTTGAAAGACCTACACTGGCTCCCAGTACGTTTCTGAGCACAACTCAAAGTGTTGACCTTTAAAGCCCTAAACGGCATCAGTCCAGTATACCTGAAGGAGCGTCTCCACCTCCATCGTTCTGCCTGGACACTGAGGTCCAGCGCTGAGGGCCTTCTGGTGGTTCCCTCGCTGCGAGAAGCCAAGTTACAGGGAACCAGGCAGAGGGCCTTCTCTCTAATGAGAGCCAGTGTGGTGTAGTGGTTAAGAGCGGTAGTCTCGTAATCTGGGGAATCGGGTTCGAGTCTCCGCTCCTCCACATGCAACTGCTGGGTGACCTTGGGCCAGTCACACTTCTTTGAAGTCTCTCAGCCCCACTCACCTCACAGAGTGTTTGTTGTGGGGGAGGAAGGGAAAGGAGAATGTTAGCTGCTTTGAGACTCCATATCAAGTCCAAACTCTTCTTCTTCTTCGGTAGTGGCGCCCACCCTGTGGAACGCTCTCCCACCAGATGTCAAAGAGAAAAATAACTACCAAACTTTTAGAAGACATCTAAAGGCAGCCCTGTTTAAAGGTAAAGGTAAAGGCACCCCTGACCATTAGGTCCAGTTGTGACCGACTCTGGGGTTGCGGCGCTCATCTTGCTTTATTGGCCGAGGGAGCCGGCGTACAGCTTCCGAGTCATGTGGCCAGCATGACAAAGCTGCTTCTGGCGAACCAGAGCAGTGCATGGAAATGCCATTTACCTTTCCGCTGGAGCAGTACCTATTTATCTACTTGCACTTTGACGTGCTTTTGAACTGCTAGGTTGGCAGGAGCAGGGACCGAGCAGCGGGAGCTCACCCCGTCGAGGCTATCCGAACTGCTGATCTTCTGATCGGCAAGTCCTAGGCTCTGTGGTTTAACCCACAGCGCCACCCGCGTCCCTGCAGCCCTGTTTAGGGAAGCTTTTAATGTTTAATAGGTTATTGCATTTTAGTGTTTTGTTGGAAACCGCCCAGAGTGGCTGGGGGGACCCAGCCAGATGGGCGGGGTATAAATTATTATTATTATTATTATTATTATTATTATTATTATTATTATTATTGTTATTATTATTAGAGTGGGATGACTGTATTCTCACATGGCGAAACTCTGAATTACAGGCACTGAAAATGATAAAGGTGTTAAAAAGGATGGTTGCACCTTTCTTTCACCACTTGGGGGCGCACTTGCACAACCATTAACGATGGAAGACTAGCAGGTTTTTCTGACCTCATAGTTTCGAAAACCTGCGAAAAACACACACGGGGGGGGGGGACAAACAATATGTAAAGCTCACCCTTTCTCACGCAGATTTCAAAACCCTGCTATTCAGCTTGAGCAACTGAAGAAAGGGTAAATTTAGCTGAGGAAATAGTTTTTGTCATGCTTGCGCATAGTGTAATTAGCTTAATAAGAGAAGCTATTTTTAAACGTTTGCTCCGGTGAAGTGGTCTTGGCTTCTCTCCATGCACGTTAATTCACACGGCGAAAGGGTACCAGCCCAGTAGGTCTGGTTAGGCCTGTGGCTCCAGCCTGGAAGACAGAAGAGGGTCCCATCAGAACTGTCACTCACTTTGACAACTTGCTTTGCCACACAGCATTCGATGCCATGGCAACAGGAAAATCCCAAATTGAGCAATGATTTGCCGAACATTACAGGCAAGGAAGGGGCTCGCCAATTCTACTTTACAAAAACAGATCTCAGAGTTACTAAGATTGAAAAAAAGAAATACGTGCTTCGGGATGCGAGTTTCACGATAAAAATAGCATCACGAACCAAAGCTACAGCACACCCATTTGCAGTTGCCCCTTCTGCTTCTGGCCCGCCGTTTAAAAATAAAATAAAATCCAGACTTCATTTCTTCTTCTCTGGCTATATGCAAGTACCTCAAAAAAAAAACATTTTGGATTTTAGCCTCCAACTCTGACAAGTTCCTGTGACATATGCTTCAGCTTTAAAGAACATTAAATTCATGGCTCTGAAATCTGCACCTTTCGCTAGGGAACTATAGAGAAGCCTTCAGGAACTACAATATCTTGACTTTGAAAAGTGAAGAGTACAGCCCTGGACACCCTTGTGAGGAAGGACGGGTTATAAATTGAACAACAACAACAGCAACAACAATTTATGGCTGCAATCATGGCAAGATTCAGATAAGCCCTTCACATGCTCAAAGATGGAATAATCTAAGCTCTGCCACCTACTCTGTGTGTCTCATGACTAGGTTGCAGATTTGAACCCAAGTCTCCCAGGTCAACGTTTGACATTCTAAGCACCACAACACTCTGGCTCTCCCTAATGAGAGTAATGTGCCCCCAAGACATTTCAACTGGAGATACCACCCCTACTGATAATGCTGGCATCCTCCTGAAACTTCATCTTATATGAATGCACACCCCCACCATCAACTCTTGACATAGCCAATGTTAGTCAGAGTCCCTGGCACCTGGATCTCCCCTCCACCTTTGAAGATGGAGACAACATTTGCCCTCCTCCAGTCTGCAGGGACCTCACCTGTTCTTCAAGATTTCTCAAAGATTATAGACAGAGGCTCTGAGATCACACCTGCAAGCTCCTTTAGTACCCTTGGGTGCAGCTAATCAGGCCCTGAAGATTTGAATTCATTTAAAGTAGCTAGGTTGGGCAATGCATTACAGTGACAAAGTAGGTGTTGAACTGTTCCACCTTCCCTCTGCACCCAATAGCACTTCTCCATCTTCTCCACATAGAGAACCTACTATTTGCGTGTTCTTCTTCTCAACCCACCAGGTTTCAGTAATGCCTAATAGGTCATATTTGCCATCCTGTATTAAAAGCTCCAATTCGTTTTGCTTGTTTCCCATACTCTGTGCATTAGTATAGAGACAGCTTAAACCATGAGCCATTTCATCCAGCTGCTTCCTTCTTGTAGTTTCCTGCCCTTTAGCAAGTTTGTTTATTCATCTCAAGTTTGGAACAGAACTCAATCCAGTGAATTAGCATTTGCAGTTGTTGCTTTCGGTCTATAAATGATACATTTCCCCTGGATTTGCATTGTGTTTCCTATGCCTTGAAACGAATGGATCAGAATAACATAACAACCATGTAACTTACTGACATAATTTCTCTACAGCAGCCAGTGAGGCAAATAATGTAATTTTTGATGGAAGGAGAGATGCAGTGGAATAGAAACAACGCTGTATGCAACTAGTAGATGGCGGGATGGAACGATGCCTTCTTACATCCCTCCTTCCCAGTAACTCTTATCTATTTCATTGCAAGTATATTGTAAGCAGCCTCAATAACTAGTAGGTGGGATGTAAATACTAATTAATAAATATTGCTTTGGAGATCCCTTCCCTTTTCTGCTTGAAAGGACGCCAGAAACTTTCTAATCTCTTGCATGTTTGTTCTGCCCACACACCTTCATCATATAACCTTAAAGGAGGGGGGGGGGAAAGCCAAGTGCATATGAGGCTGCTTGTGTGCTTTCTGTGGCATTAGCATCTGCCGGGGTGCTGCAAGTCCCTGTAAGAGAAATCCTCCCCGCGGGATTTGCTTAGTGCGAGAGAATGATTAGCAATTGCTAGCGATTAGTAATTTTCTCCCACAGATGGCTTTTCTGCATTCCTGTAGAGCTCCACATACACGGTGGCTCTGCCAATGCCCTGCAAAAGCAGAAAACACTATGTGGCAGGAAAGGAAGAAATATCTGGCAGGCTTCTCCCCCCCTCCCTTTTGTGTTATTGTTATAAACAAGCAGCCTAATCACACTGGCAAATAAGCAAGAAGGGGAACAAATGAGCTGGGTTCTGAATTATTTTGTACACATGGGGTGAGAATCATTCCATGTAAATCAAAGTTCTCCAGGGGATCAGGGCTACATTAAAGTGCATGTTGGGGTGGGGGGAGGTAGACACCCAGTGAACCAGGCAGCTTAGAGGTTGAACTGCACACTTCCCATAAGGTTAGGAATCTATCGTTCTACCAAAATAATAATAATAATAATAATAATAATAATAATAATAATAATAATAATATATTTATACCCCGCCCTCCCCGGCCAGAGCCAGGCTCAGGGCGGCTAACACCAATAAAATTACAATAAAATATAACAGGGGAAACAAACAAAAACAAAACCAATTTATTAAAATACGGGTTAAAATACAATTTAAAATGCAGCCTCATTTTCATAGCAGCCCATAAATCAAAACCATAAGGGGAGGGAAACATAAGGGTCAGACTGAGTCCAAACCAAAGGCCAGGCGGAACAGCTCTGTCTTGCAGGTCCTGCAGAAAGATGTCAAATCCTGCAGGGCCCTAGTCTCTTGTGGCAGAGCGTTCCACCAAGTCGGGGCCAGTACTGAAAAGGCCCTGGCCCTAGTTGAGACCAATGTAACCACATTGCGGCTTGGGACCTCCAAAATGTTCTCATTTGTGGACCTTGAGGTCATCCACGGGGCATACCAGGAGAGGCAGTCCCGTAGGTACACTCTCCCCAAATCTGCTCCTGAGGCTTAGGGAAAACCCTAAAACAGATTTAGGGAGGTGCAGGGGAGGAGAGGCAGAAAGTTCCAATGTGTGCTTTGGCTATACCCCCACATGTCTTAGTTTTAACCTGGGCCTAATCCTGCGGCCACCACCACATCTGGTAGCAATGAGTTCCAAAGGATAAGTGCACAAAGTGTGTAGAGAGGAAAGGACTTCCTTTTTGTCAGGCCTTAAGCTCTTGTCTTACTCATTATTTTTTGTTTGCATATTTTGCAAAGAGCGTTTATTAAGCCAACAGTTTTAAGGCCAGAAGCAGCAGCCACAACAAAAAGGATTGTCATCGTATCCCTTAGAGACGGTGGATGATTCAGGAAAAGACTTGCCAAGGCCACACAGGTAGACATTCTCCCGTCTAAACAGGTGTAATGACTGAGGGGACGGAGAAAAGGAGAGAAAGTAAGAGATTTTTTCACAGTACAGGAAAAAGAGTGATTCCAAGTAAAATGAATACTTGGTGGAACTCCTCCACCTGAATGGGACTGAAATATACTCAGAGTCGAGAGTGGATTTCATGCTCTTTATTCAGCTCATAGTGGTGAGGAGGAATGAAAGTTCCTCCAGAATGCATGCTTTATATACATTATTTACACAATGGGCCCCACGTGATTGGCTAATTCCGGGATTCTCCTGTAGGCCAATCAGGTTGCGGATTCACTTACACCTGGAGCTGGATTGGGTGGCTCCTGTGGACCAATCAGACTGCTGCATTCTGGATCCTATTGTTCTAGGACCAATCAGACTGCTGCATTCTGGATCCTATTGTTCTAGGACCAATCAGACTGCTGCATTCTGAATCCTATTGTTCTAGACCAATCAGACTGCTGTATTTTGGATCCAATTCAACTCAGTACATAACAGGGATGTTTCCATTAACAAATATGGCCTTCATGTTGTTTACTTTTGAGAGTGTGTGCGTAGGGGGGAGATTAATACATCCCTGCAGCTTGAGCTACTGGGGATTTAATTAAAACCACCTCTAACCCACATTTAAAAAGTCTTTTGATTTTGCTCTGTACAATGAGATGGACGTTAGAAACAAACCACAGTGAAATAATTTCCACGTGCGCAGTGAGTTGCGAGATGGGGAGGGGGGCGAAATTGCACAGGCTTCACCCAGAGTCTTCGTTGATCTCTGCTGTGGGCAGAAAGGGCCTTCAGCATTTCTCTGAGGACAAAATGTTGGAGGGCAGCTTGAGCTCTTGCTGCGATAGCCTTGCTATCCACCTTTCTGCCTTAGCTCCAATGGGAGCTGCATGCAACATTTATCGGTTAGTTGCTCACCTGGTGCCCCTCCAGATGTTGGGGTGACTACTCCCATCATCCCCAAGCAATGTGCATGTTATTTCTGTTGCTGCTGTTCATCAATGTACATGTTATTTCACAGAGTCAACTAATGTGCAGTAGGGGAATAGCATAGGACTAGGACCAGGCAGACCAGGGTTCAAATTCCCACTTCAACGGGTGACCTTGGGCCTGTCACATAGAAGATGGACCAAGCTTATCGGCCATGATCAAATGGGCACAAGATATAGGACAATTTGAGGACTGGGAAAAATTGTGGAAAGCAAAATTGAAATTTACAGACTGTTCTCTTTTGAAAGAAAATTATACGGAAATGATGTATAGATGGTATATTACACCAGTACAGATAGCAAAAATGTATAAAACCAGGTCAAACATATGTTGGAAATGTAAAGAAAAAGAAGGGACTTTTTTCATATGTGGTGGGAATGTAGAGAAATTATTTTTTTTTGGGAAAAGATATACAATGAATTGAAAAAAATGTTTAAAATGACATTTGTAAAAAAAAACAGAAGCATTTTATTAGGGATTGTAGGACAAGACCTGCCAAGAAAAACAAAGAACTTATTTATGTATGCTACAACAGCAGCAAGAGTCTTGATAGCACAAGGATGGAAGAATGAGGAAATCCCAACGAAAGAACAGTGGCAAG
Organism: Podarcis bocagei; assembly: GCF_964188305.1. Classification (NCBI taxonomy): domain Eukaryota; kingdom Metazoa; phylum Chordata; class Lepidosauria; order Squamata; family Lacertidae; genus Podarcis; species Podarcis bocagei. Next base: position 10,392,889 of record NC_138128.1, read on the forward strand.
AAAAATTGATGAGTTATGCAGAACTGGTTAAATTGACATACAAACTGTGGGACAAGGACAACTGTGACTTTAAGGAAGAATGGGAGCTTTTTTACAAATTATCTAAAAAGACAACAAAATGAACTGGACTCCTTGGCAGGTTTTGAATAAACATACACAAATTTATTGGTTGACAACATGACAGATAGACAATGCAAGGACATGTATAATTCTATAACATGCAGAGAATAATATGTGCAGAGAAATCACAGAGAGGAACTGAGTGAAGTCCCTTGTGCGGGAGGAAGGGAGTGATGGAAGGGGTGAGGTGGGGGAAAAATAATGTATGTGATTATACGGTTTGATAATTTGTTATGTTGAAATTGCTCAATAAAAATATTTTTTAAAAAGAAGAAGATGGAGCAAGCTTGCTTTCTCCTGCTCTGGAGGGTAGGACTCCAACCAATGGCTTCAAGTTACAAGAAAGGAGATTCCAACTAAAAGGAAGAACTTTCTGAGAGCAAGAGCTGCTTAATAGTGGAAAGGACCCCCTCAGGAGGTGGTGGACCCTTGGAGTTTTTAAGCAGAGGTTGGATGGCCATCTGTCATGGCTGCTTTCATTGCATTGCTGGGGGTTGGACTAGATGCAGGTATAAATGCAGGAATCTTTGTGCGAATTAATAGAAGCATGGTGTTCAGATCGTGAGAAGCATAGTATCTCTAGCACTGCTATACTTCCCATCACTTGATGTGGAAAACTGTTATGGTTCCTGGTCGGGTGAGTGGCGTATATGGACAAAACTCAGTAGACGTTGGGTGTGTGTGGTTTTGGTGGTGGTGGTGGTGGTGGTGGGGAATAGGTCATTCTCTCCTAACTCTGGCAAGTGACAAGTTGACATGCCTGCTTAGGTGATGCATTGGCTTGCAGTGCACAGCAGAATCTCATGTTAAAGTCTGCACAGACTGCATGTAGGAGATGTCGTCTCCCTTGCAATGCTCCCCTTTTGAAAATTAGCATGCCAGAGAGAATGAATCCCAAACTGCGGTCCACAGACCATCTGTGAACCTGGATGTTCATGCAGGTGGTCTGTAAAGACAGAAATAAAAATGAGGCAGCGTCTAGGATAGCACTTTACAATAGCGACAAGTGGCAGAAAAAACACACATTAAGGAGTCCTCGAGAACCACTGGCCTAGCCTTTGCCCTGTTGTGCTGTTTTTCTACATGCAAGGGGATTTTTCTGTGCATTAAACACAACACAACACAACACAACACAACACAACACCAAATCAAATCAAATCAAATCAAACCAAACCAAACCAAACCAAACCAAACCAAACCAAACCAAACCAAACCAAACAAAACAAAACAAAACCACAAAACAAAACACCCTCCTTGTGCAGCCTGTAGTGGTATAGACTGAGGAAAAGTTTACCATTTCCCTGCTGGTTGTATAACCTGGCCCAGAGTATCCAGTCCTTACACTGCCTCCTGAAGCCTAAATGTGAAAATGGACCCTCTGTGCTCAGCACAGGCCCTGGCATGTGGAACTGAGAGACCAGGGTTCAAATCCCCAACAGTGGGTGACCTTGGGCCAGTCATTGCCTCGGTTTACCTCACAGGGTTGTTGCGAGGATAAAATGAGGTGGAGCTATGTGTCAGGGAACTGCCATCAGAGCATCAGGTGGTGGAGGGACTCAGGCAGGATGAAAGAGACTCAACTGCTGAAGCAGGGACCAGCAGGGGGAGGAGTGGGTCTCTGAGGGAATGCGAGCAGGAGGGAGGGCTCAGGGAGGCTTCCAGCGAGAACAGTGGGGAGGTATCGGAGTCTCCCATAGGGAGACCCATACCTCGCAGGAAACTGTCACGCCGTGAGTCCAGGAGACGCGTTTCCGTTAAGGAACTTCTTTGTTGGAAACGCTTCCGCAGACAGCCACTGTCGGACTCTACTAGTGACTAGAGCAGACATGTCTGAGGAGCTCCGTCACACACGGAGGTTTGTGGGGGCGCACAAACTCTGAGGGAGCACGTTTTCACGCACAAGCAGCTAATCAAACCCTCACAGCAGTCCGACAGTCTTTGTACGCTGCCTGTGCAAGAGAAGGCATCATGAGCGAACCAACCGGAACCGGAGGAGCAGGGGCTGGAGCTGGTCCAAGCTTGGAAGATAGATACCGAGCGTTGGAGGTTCAACTGGCCCTGCAGACGGCGAGGCTGGAGGAGAGAAGGGCTCAGGATGCAGACAAGAAGGGGAGAGCCACTCAATTCCCCAGAAAGGTACCAGGATTGGTGCAGAAATTTGGGGGGGACCCCAAGGACTACCATGCTTTTAGGACAGAGATGCAATATGCCCTTAATGTGCAGTTCGATGAGTTCCCTGATGAGGAATCGCGAGTTGCTTTTGTAATTGGGCATCTTGAGAAAGGGGCTAGAGACTGGGTGCGACCCCTAATGGCAACGCACAATGACATACTAAAGGACACAATGAAGTTCTTTCGTGCAATGGATATCATGTTTTCCAGCGATATTGAGGAAGGGGTGGTGCGCAGACAGCTAATGGCTTGTAAGCAGGGGAGTCGATCTGTCCGTGAATATTGGACTGAGTTTACCATGCTGATTCACAGACTGAGTTGGGATTTATCGGCGGCACCCGTTCAAATGCTATTTGAAGAAGGTCTTTCTTCGGGGGTGAAAGACGAGCTGGCACGGAGCCCCAGGGCGGAGTCTATGGATCAGCTGACCAAATCTGCGCTGACCATAGGAGCGCGGCAGGAGGCAAGAGCCTTGGAGAGGCGGGAAGGGAGAGGGGAACGTTGGAAGGAGTTCCGCATTCCAGACATTCCTGAGCCAGCTTTCCCGCCGGCAGAGCCGATGGAAATCGGAACAGCGCGCGCGCGCGCATTTTCAAAAACCAGCGAGGGAGCTAAGAAGGAGGGAAAGGGCCCCCGGAAATGCTATCTCTGCCAACAGCCAGGCCACTTTGCCAGAGTCTGCCCCCAGAGGAAGGAATGGCAAGGGATGGTGGGAGCTGTTGAGGGGGGAGAAGAAGGGGGAGCGGAGCAGGTAAAAGCCAACGCCTGGTTGCCACAATTGGGGCACTGCAGCCAGGCCAAAGAGCAGTGAAAGTGCCCGTGCCAGAAGCTCCTCGACCTGCTCTAGTGATTGAAGTGTCGCTAGAGCTGCAGAATGGGCACCCCCTAAAAATAAAGGCGCTATTGGACTCAGGCAGCTCCTGCAATTTTATGAGCAAGGAGTTTGCTGCTGAACACCAGATACAGACCATCCCTTTAAGCAACCCCCTGCAGGTGACCACGATTGATGGCAGGGAGTTGTTGGGAGGAGGAGTCCGCTTGCAGACTGTCCCAATGATAATGAGGGTGGCAAGGCACACAGAACTGATAGCGTTTAATGTGGCCACCCTGGGAGGCGCTCCCATTATTTTGGGAATGAGCTGGCTAGCTCTACATGATCCGCTGGTTGGCTGGCATCAAAGAGTGGTGTCCTTTGGTTCAGCACATTGCCTAGAACACTGCAAAGGGGAGAAGGGTTCAGTAGGGGCCCAAGCCACCCTAGCAGGGACTGAAGTAATGGGGAAGGTGAAGGTACCACCACAGTATGCAGATCTCAGCGACGTGTTCAGCGAGAAGGAAGCTGACCAACTACCACCTCATAGACCCTTTGATTGTCAGATCAATTTACTCCCTGGAGCACAGCTTCCCGTGGGCAAGTTGTATGCCATGTCAGACAGGGAAATGCAGGAGTTGCGAGGGTTCATTGACAAGAACCTGAAGAGAGGCTTCATCAGAGAGTCCAAAGCAGCAGGGGGGAGCCCAGTGTTCTTTGTGGACAAAAAAAATGCGGACAAGCCGAGACTTGTATGTGATTTTAGGCGGCTGAATGCAGTGACTGAACCGGTGGCGTTCCCTATGCCCAGAATTGATGATATTTTGACCATGGTGAGGAAGGGAAAGATTTTCACAAAGCTGGATCTAAGGGGGGCGTACAACCTGATACGCATAAGGAAAGGGGATGAATGGAAAACCACCATGTTTACCCCTTTGGGGGCGTTTGAATACCTCGTTATGCCATTTGGATTACAAGCAGGCTCCGCGTGTTTTCAATCTTTTATGAACCACGTGCTGGGCCCTTTGCTCTACAAGAATTGCGTTGCCTTTCTAGATGATGTGTTGGTGTATTCTGAGAATGAGGAGCAACATGTGAGAGACGTCAGAGAAGTGTTGAGCAGACTGCAAGCCAACAGGCTGTGGGTCAAACTGGAGAAGTGTCGGTTCCATACCAAGGAGGTGGAATTCCTGGGGTACCGCCTGTCAGACAAGGGATTGGCCATGGATCCCGGCAAGGTACAGGCAGTGCTGGAATGGAAAACACCCAAAACCAAGAAGGATGTGCAGAGGTTCCTAGGGTTTGGAAACTTTTATCGTAAGTTCATCCGCAACTTCGCCCATCTGACGGCGCCCATCACTGACTGTCTCAGCAGTAAGAAGAAGTTTGTATGGACGGCGGAGGCGGGGCGAGCGTTTGAGGAACTGAAAAGGGCCTTCGCCTCTGAAGAACAACTTCTGCATGTGGATTTACGAAAGAAGCTAAGGGTTGAAACAGACGCATCTGACAGAGCCATAGGGGCGGTGCTTCTTCTGCAGCCGGGGAAGGAGGAGTCGGAGTGGCGTCCGTGTGCCTTCTTCTCGCGGAAGCTGAACAAATCCGAGAGGAACTACACGGTGTACGACCGAGAACTGCTTGCTATTCATGAGGCGTTCCGGAGATGGAGGCATCTGCTAGTTGGTGCACAACATAAAGTGCAAGTGTGCACGGACCATAAAAATCTAGAGTACTGGAGAACGGCGCGAGTGCTCAACCAAAGGCAGTTGAGATGGGCCCAAGAGTTCTCCAAATTTAACTTTGAGATTTGTTATGTGCCAGGCCCAGAGAATGTTAGGGCGGACGCTCTCTCACGCAAGCCTGAATATTTGGAGGGGGAGGGAGCACCCGAAGAAACCCATATCATTCCAGAGGACCGCTGGGTGTGTGGGGCGACTTTGGTGGGGCAAAGGGAATTGGTAGAGGGTACGGTGCAGGATGCATACGCCCAGGGGAAACTCAGGGATCTCAGAGGGGAGGAAGACAAACCCGGTGGTTTTGAGGAGAGAAATGGGGCATTGTATTATAAGGGAGCGTTATATATACCTGAAGGGGAATTGAGGGAGAAAGTACTCAAGCAGCTGCACGATAGCCCCACAGCAGGGCACTTTGGGCAACACAAAACCATGTGGCTGGTTACCAGGGAATTTTGGTGGCCCAAGGTCAGGGAAGATGTGCGGGAGTATGTGAGAGGGTGTGAACAATGCCAAAGAGCCAAGGGGGAGAGGCAGGCGCCGGCTGGTTTATTAGAACCACTGCCCACACCTGAGAGACCGTGGGAAGCAGTGGCAATAGATTTCATGACTGATCTGCCAAGGTCTAGAGGGAAAACAGCCATCATGGTTGTAGTAGACCTGTTAACTAAAATGGCCCACTTCATAGCCTGCTCACATGCGGTTACAGCAGAAGAAACCGCCAAATTGTTTGTAGAGAATGTGTTTAGGTTGCATGGCGCCCCCTTGAGGGTGGTTTCAGACCGAGGGAAACAATTTACTTCCAGGTTCTGGAGGAAGCTCATGAGCTTACTGCATGTAGAGGTTAATTTCTCGACGGCCCGTCATCCTGAAACCAACGGGCAGGCGGAAAGAGCAAATGGGGTTCTCCAACAATATTTGAGGTGTTATGTTAATGACAGAGAGAATGATTGGGTGGAGAAGCTGGCGTTGGCAGAATTTGCCTACAACAATGCAGAGAACGTGTCCACGGGGATGAGCCCCTTTTTGGCTAATCACGGGTGCCATCCCAGAGCCTTCCCAGGGGGGGAGGGGGAGAACTGGAGCGTTCCAGCTGCAGAACAGTTCGTGGAAGAAATGGAAGCGATCCATCGCCAGCTCCAACTCAACTTAAACAGGGCTAAGGAGGAATATAAGAGGCAAGCAGACAAAAACAGAAGGGAAGGTGAAAGCATCAGGGTGGGGGACCAGGTGTGGCTGTCAACCCAAGGGTTGCCATTCAAAGGAGGTTGTAAGAAATTAAGACCCAAAAGGCTGGGTCCGTTTGAAGTCATACAGCAGGTCAATCCAGTGGCTTTCAGGCTCCGGTTACCGAACCACATGAAGCTGCACCCAGTTTTTCACAGGTCGTTGCTGTCACCGTATAGAGGAGACAGTGAGGGGAGGGTCACTAGGGGACCAGCAATGGAGGAGAAGGAACACAGCTACCATGTAGCGGAGATCCTCGATTCCAGGTGGAAGGGAGATCAAGTAGAGTATTTGGTAATGTGGGAAGGGGAACCGGAGTCGGAAAACACCTGGGTTAGGGCAGAGGATGTCAATGACGAGGTTTTAATAGAGACTTTTCATCAGAGGTTCCCACGTAAACCTCAGCCTGTAGCGAGGTTCCGAAGGGAATACTTTGCCACCACCGACGAGGAAGAGGAGTTGGAGGGGTTCCCAGATTCTGAAGAGGAGGAGGATTCAGCTGGCCAGGACGACGATCGATGGAGAGAATTGTTCGAGACGTCAGAAGATGAGGAAGATTCGTTTCGGGGTTTTAGCCCTTCACCTCCCAGGGGGGAGGAATTGGGAGGGGGTGAGGGGGGCCCTGGAGGGGAGGTGGATGTCAGGGAACTGCCATCAGAGCATCAGGTGGTGGAGGGACTCAGGCAGGATGAAAGAGACTCAACTGCTGAAGCAGGGACCAGCAGGGGGAGGAGTGGGTCTCTGAGGGAATGCGAGCAGGAGGGAGGGCTCAGGGAGGCTTCCAGCGAGAACAGTGGGGAGGTATCGGAGTCTCCCATAGGGAGACCCATACCTCGCAGGAAACTGTCACGCCGTGAGTCCAGGAGACGCGTTTCCGTTAAGGAACTTCTTTGTTGGAAACGCTTCCGCAGACAGCCACTGTCGGACTCTACTAGTGACTAGAGCAGACATGTCTGAGGAGCTCCGTCACACACGGAGGTTTGTGGGGGCGCACAAACTCTGAGGGAGCACGTTTTCACGCACAAGCAGCTAATCAAACCCTCACACTATGTATACTAGTTGAGCTCCTCATAGGAAGCGTGAGGTATAAATCTAACAACAGCATAGAACAAAGGTACATCTTTGGTACGCAAACTCTGCTGAGGACGAGAATTTCTCCAACATCAGGTTTTCTTGAACTGGGAAGCATGTTTCTCAGCCCTGCCTGCCTGTTCACTCCTGTCAGACATTCCTGGGTTGAGTTGAGGGCCAAAACTGAAGGACCGACCAGCTGTGTTTGTTCTCCTTAATCCTCTGTACAACTACAATCAGGTGCCAGGTGACGGGCATCTCCCCCCGCTTTCTGCCAAGGCTTATTTCCACATGCGTTTTTATATTTACCTCATTCGGGGTGGGGGGGGGAGAAGTCAAGGGGAGAGAACTGGAAATCCTAGTTTATTTTGGGACTTTTGTAAAGTCCACAAAACAGGCATTTGGGGGCAAAGTCCTGACAAGGGGTGGAAATGAGACTGAAGCCATGTTTAAAAAGGTAAAGGGACCCCTGACCTTTAGGTCCAGTCGTGGCCGACTCTGGGGTTGTGGCGCTCATCTCGCTTTATTGGCCGAGGGAGCCGGCGTACAGCTTCCGGGTCATGTGGCCAGCATGACTAAGCCGCTTCTGGCGAACCAGAGCAGCGCATGGAAACGCCGTTTACCTTCCCGCCGGAGCGGTACCTATTTATCTACTTGCCCTTTGACGTGCTTTCAAACTGCTAGGTTGGCAGGAGCAGGGACCGAGCAATGGGATCTCACCCCGTTGCGGGGATTCAAACCGCCGACCTTCTGATCGGCAAGTCCTGGGCTCTGTGGTTTAACCCACAGCACCACCTGCGTCCCTCTAAAACCATGTTTAGAGAAGCCCTATTGAAATTAAGTTACTATACTTAACATCATGACTCTAGGCCCAATGGCTCCCGACTTTGGCCTTCCCCTCATTCTTCATACTGTAACCGTCTGCGTGGCCCTTGCAAGGATTTCAGCTGCTCAGCCCCATGGCTGGAGGAGACATTTAGTTTGAGGACTGCTAAGCCGCTGGTGTCTAGAGGACTTCCTGGCCGCACAGAGCACCTCAGGCAGCAAAGCTACCCCTCGTCAGGTGCTTTGTCACCATCACAAACAAAATCCCTTGTGTTCAATGGGGCGCATAGCGTGCATAGGACTGCAGCCTCGGTGCATGGCAATGTGTGGCTTGATAAGGGCCTACAATAACCATTACACCATTAGCGATCTGTTACAACCTGTGGTGTTGCAAGAAGCCCTTTGGTGCTGTATTAATTTTGCTCCACCAGTGCTGAATGGTTGAGCTTGTTCATAATTCAACAGCTTACAAAGGGCTGTTTTAATGCTTAATCTGCTGGTAGTCGGCAACCCTAAAATTTACTACCAAGGCAACGTGATTTGGTTTGCAGCCTCAGCCTCCCCTTTGCAAGATCTCCTTTCCCCAAAGAGCAGGTACAGCCTTGCATCTCGGGAGCCGGGCATTTCTTTTTTTAAAAAACCAACACTTCCGATTTCTTTCTCCTTTGTAGCCTGGCCCGCGGCTGTTGTCTTTCAGAGTGCCCTCTTTGTTCCTCAGGCCTGCTGTCCTTAAACAGAGAAGTGGCTATTTAAGGAAGAATGCAAAATGCTTTAAAATAAAAATATTCACACACACCCTTAGAACTCCCCCCTCCTAGGGTATGGGGTAAATCAGCAACAACAACAACTAAAAGATGTGGATAAGGCTTGGCCTATATTTCCAGCCCCCCCCCCACATGAAGTAAAATGTTGGCCACCTGGTGCCGCTGTTTACTTATGTATTGACTGGATTTTGGAGGCTTGAGCCGTTCTGTTTGACACTTAGAAAAGAGCCAGAAACAGAGAAGCTGTGAGTTTGAACTGAATTGCAATTGGCAAAGCTTTGAGGTTCAGCTAAGGATAAATTTGTCACCTAGGGCCTCTCTGGAGCACCCTAACTTTGTGTGCAAAGAAGATAACAATTGAACATCTTCTTGACCCTCAAACAGCAATATGCATTTGCAGGGGAAAGCAATTCTCTGCTCTGGCCCCCCAGCTAGAAATCCACTGCAATTTTGAGTCCAGCGTGGAATGTACAAGCGCGAGAGTTACTGGATATGTGTGCGTCTATGAATGTAAGAAGGCACAGAACTCTTCGCATGCAGAGCTATTTCTGTTCCGCTGCAGATTGGCTTCCCACGAAAAGCAGTACTTGCCTCGCTGTCTGCTCTGGTGGAATTTTACAAGATTAATTACATTACTCCACACCATTCATTTCAGTGCAAAGGAAACACAATGGTGGGTGGGAAGTAATCAATTACGTATTGTCTGCGGACAGAGAATAGCAACAGGGCAGACCCACTGTATTCGCTGGATTGATTTCCGTTCTAGTCATGGAACGGATATGTGGGCACCGGCAGCTTCTGCTCCCATTTCCATCAGAATTCTCCAAAAGCCCTTAGTATTACTATTATTTACCTGGCCTTCACCCTAAAGTCCCTGGGTGGGCATAGTATTAAAAGCAGAGTATTAAAAGCAGTTTTAAATGACTTAGAACCTTAGAAATAAGTTGGGTCCTAAAAGAGTACAAATGTCGAAAGCCAGGATAAAGAGGTACACCTCCTATATTTGCCGAAAGCTGTATAATATGAATCATAGAAATGTAGAGTTGGAAGGGATCCCTGAGGGTCATCTAGTCCAACCCCCTGCATTGATGGAATCTCAGCTAAAGCCTCCATGACAGACGGCCATCCAACCTCTGCTTGGAAACCTCCAAGGAAGGAGAGCTCACCACCTCCCGAGGGAGACTATTTCACCGTCAAGCAGCTCTTGCTCCCTTAAAGTTCTTCCTGATGTTTAGTCGGAATCCCCTTTCTTGTTACTTGAAGCGGTTGGCGGAGTGTAGCCATCATGTTTAGTAGGCATGGATAGCCCCAATGAAGGTGTGTCAGATGCACATCTAAGCAGGAGGGAGAGGCATGGAGAATGCCCACTCCTAGGCCACCCTGCGTGGTGGAATAACCAACACCCAAGAGGATCTGTAAGGAAGGAGGCAGTCTTACAGGTATTTGAGACCCAGGTTGTTTAGGGTAGTGCTGTGGTCTAAACCAGTGTTCCCCAACCTTGGGCCTACAGCTGTTTTTTTTTTTTTTTAAATAATCTTTATTAAGTTTTCAAAAGGACGAGTCACCATGTCCACGGGCTCCGTGCCCGTGGTTTTTAAGGGTCCCTGTGTCGCCGGCATGGCAAGACCCAGCCCCCTGTCAAGCCGATTCCCTCCGGAGCTCGGAGGGAATCCGCCATTAGTCGATCGCGCCAACCCGGAAGTGGGGGCCTACAGCTGTTTTTGGACTACAGTTCCCATCATCCTTGACCACTGGTCTTGCTAGCGAGGGATGATGGGAGTTGTAGTCCAAAAACAGCTGGAGGCCCAAGGTTGGGGAACACTGGTCTAAACCACAGAGCCTAGGGCTTTGTCAATCAGAAGGTCAGCGGTTCGAATCCCCGCGACGGGGTGAGATCCCGTTGCCTGGTCCCAGCTCCTGCCAACCTAACAGTTTGAAAGCACATCAAAATGCAAGAACAGTGGTACCGCGGGTTACAGACACTTCAGGTTACAGACTCTGCTAACCCAGAAATAGTACCTCAGGTTAAGAACTTTGCTTCAGGATGAGAACAGAAATCGTGCTCTGGTGGCGCGGCAGCAGCAGGAGGCCCCATTTGCTAAAGTGGTATCTCAGGTTAAGAACAGTTTCAGGTTAAGAATGGACCTCCAGAACGAATTAAGTTCTTAATCCGAGGTACTACTGTAGATAGATAGGCACCATTCCAGCGGGATGGTAAACGGCGTTTCCATGCGCTGCTCTGGTTCGCCAGAAGCAGCTTAGTCATGCTGGCCACATGACCTGGAAAAACTGTTTGCGGACAAACGCCGGCTCCCTCGGCCAGTAAAGCGAGATGAGCGCCACAACCCCAGAATCATCTGTGACTGGACTTAACGGTCACGGGTGCTTTTACCTTTACCTTAATTTGGCCTGGAAATGAATGGGCAGCCAGTTGTAGCAGACCGTGTCCACTAGTGATGGGCAATGTGCCTTTTCTGCTCTGACATTTTGTGTGTTTTTATTTTATATATATTATTATTTTATTAATTTTTCTGTTTTGCAATTTAAAATACTCATTTTACATCCTTAAGAAATCAACGACTTCCCTTCTTCTCTTTCCATGGTTCATTTTACATATCATAAATCCCTGCATATTTCACAAAAAAATGTACCATTCAGTATTCCATTATTGCATCCATCAAAACTTATTCACACTGTTGAATTTATCTGAATGCTGCCAGCGTTTTCAGCGGTACACAATTATTTCCCATATATTCAATAAAAGTTTTCCAATCTTCTTTAAACGTATGTTCTTATTCTCTTATTCTATATGTTAAGTCTATATGGTTGTGTGTTTTTAAAGCCCCCCGTGTCCTACACTTAGATACAGTGAATTAACTGTGCTGATCCAATCTCTAGCCTTCTCTCCCCTCCACTTTCCTCTCTTCCCTTGGCCTGGGCAAAACTCTGTCCAGACTTGTGTTAACAGCTCTGTATGTGACCCTAGTTGATAAACCGACAAAATTAGCAGCACCTACGCAGAGCCTGAACCCCAAAGTCAAGATTCAACAGGCAACGAGGACCCAAGCTTTGCAGTGCAAATGTCTGGATGTTTCTTCAGAAATAAATCCCATTGATTTCAATCAGTAGGACTTATTTCCCCAGTAAGTGCAGGCTTATTTGGTAGGCCAATAGACTAAAGCTTGAAATAATTTATTGCATAAAATGTATACGCCACTTGATTATTATTTTTTTAAAAAACCTTCAAAGTGGTTTACAAAAAGAATACAACAAAATTATCACGAAAAACAGCTAAAAACCTACTTAAAACATTTTTTTTTAAAGTGATAAACTAAAAATCACACTGGCATTCTACATAAACATGGACTCAGCCATACAGCTGCAAATATAACATTTTAAGCGAGTTTTAAGTGCATTATACAAATGTGGCACTAGATGGCAATGGTGAGCTAATGGCAAATTCAATATATATTTTAAAACTTTTTTAACAAGTATTTTCACTGGGTTGTTTTTTTTAATATGCTTGTATTCAGCCACGTTCTATGTTAATTCATGATAATATTCTTGGTTTTCTTCCCCATAGTCATTGAGGGTCCATTTTAATATGAGTCGCTGCAGCAATCTTGCTTGAGGCTGGAATCTTAATCCCATTTATGTGAGAGTAAGCCCCACTGAATTCACTCGAACTGACTTCTGAGTAGACATGGTTAGGATTGCACTGTGAAGCCACATTTGATAATGATCTCTTCAGCTGAAACTTTTGAGGCATTTTGAGGGAAGCCAAAAAGGCACTTCGGATAAGTGTGGTGAAATCCGCCAATTTCGTTTGGCTGCTGGTTGCCTAAAGCAAAATTTGAAGCAATTGGGGGGGGGGGGGTTGGTCACAGAGGGAAGCCAAAGGATTTTGAGAAGACTAAAGAGGTTTCTCAAAGGGTGCATGCATCTTGAAAATCCCTAGTTTTTCATGACGGGGCCTGAACTTAACAACCCACCTTAATCTTTTTAAGACTGATTTGGTGCTGATCTGTTAATGAACGGTAGATTTTGTTCATTGAATTAGAATTCATCCATAACTTCCACCAGTGCTTCATAAATATTGATGTTTTATCAAATGCACATTGTAATTCATTGATTGGTTGGTTGAAAGGCAGATGGGTTAATCGAATAAGAATTCTTGAATCATTTGGTGGCTCTGCTATTTTGTTTATTAAAATGATGTCATTTTATTGGGGCACGATCCAGTCAAAGGTAAGCAAATCCAAGTCCCCTTGAGCTCAGTGGGAAAATTAATTGGGCCTACATAGAAATCAGTTTAATTGCATCAAACAGCTTCCAAGGCTGTGCACTCCCCATCTCTATGGTTGGATAAAATATCTGATGATATATATTTTTTAAAATTGCAAGCAGTCTCCACAAAACTACCCCATACCACCTGACTTTTGCGGTGGTTCCTGTTTGACCCTCGAAGCTCCCTTCCAGTCCTATAATTCTATGATTAAAAAGGCAAAGGGACCCCTGACTGTTAAGTCCAGTCACAGATGACTCTGGGGTTGCGCGCTCATCTCGCTCTATAGGCCGAGGGAGCGGACTTCCGGGTTGGCGCCATCGCCGAATGGCGGACTCCCTCCTAGCTCCGGAGGGAGTCTGCTCGACAGGGGCTGGGTCCTACCGCGCCGGCGACGCGGGGACCCTCAAAAACCACGGGCACGGAGCCCGTGGACATGGGGACTCGGCTGGTACCGTCAGCGCCCTCCCGACTTGTGAAGGAGCCTTTTTAAAGGCTACGGATCGGGTGCCGGGGAGCGGCGTGGTACTGTGAGTCTATCGCTTCCCCTGCCGAGCGCAGCCGCATGCCATTCGTCGGAGAGCGCTGGCTTCTTCCATTGGAAATTCGGACATTTAACAACAACCTGTGAGTAATTGGGTAACCGGGTTTAAAAGGAGAAAAAAAGGAATTTTTTTCGGATTCGGCACGAGCGGGGGGGATCTAAAAAGGAAGTCAATCCCCTCCCTGATTGTAAACATGCTAAAACAAGGACTGAGAAACCAAGATCGATTCAGAAGCTTATTGCTGACAAAAAATATCAATTCCACGATGGGATACTACAAGAATTGTGCTGGAGGAGAAAAGTCGAGGGTGAGAGGGAAAAGGCAACCCCCCCCTGGGAACCGGGGCGATTCGGAGAACCTGGCGGAGAGAGATGGAGAGTTTGACAGCTGTCAAAGTAGTTGTCAAATCTTGAGAATACAAAGAGGACTTTGTTACAAGTATTTTGCTGGTTAATTTTGTTACAATTGGATATAAATATGGATACAAAATGTCGGGGGGAAAAAGAAACAACAACTTGACTTTTGGATTAGAGGACACAAAGTTACTGCAACCCCCCTAGAGGGGCTTTGGGACATTACAAGTGGCGTATGTGGAAAACTACTCCGGGATGTGTACTGGTCTTAGCTCCTGGGAAAGTAGCAAAACTGAAATATTGTTTTGTCTACAGAGGTGACAACACAATAGAATCTTTCTATTGAAGTAAGGTAGGAACTGGACGTAAGTTTTTGTTCCTGAATAACAAACCTCTGTAGAGATACTAGATTTCAGAATAAGAATGGTTTTGCAGCTGAACAAGACAGAAACCTGAGAAAGTAAGAAACAAAAGAGCAAAGGACCAACTACGCCACGGAAAGAACATTGGGAGGAGCAACAATGACCAAGGGAAATTAAAGGCCTCTATTAGACTGGATTTTTGAAATTAAACATTATCAAAACAAGCAAATTTAAAGAAAACCGGCAAGATGGATTGAGGAAAATTTGGCTGTGGACTTGAGACCTCCAGGCCGACAACATACAGACTGATGGACATGGGGAATCCAAACCGGGGAAGGGAGGGGGAATTCTAGAATCCAAAGGCTATGTAACCAACTTTTGGAATCTTCTTCTATCTTCTATCTTTTATCTTTCTATATAACTTTGGTATTTTGATTTAACATGTTTTGGAAAAAAGGGGGGAATTCGTGGAAGGAAACGGGGCAGATCTTGGGGGAAAAATCTTTGTTCTATTTTGTTAAAGATGAGGAGTGATGTTAAGATTGTAATTTAAATTGGCTAATAGGTACAACATATTAGGTTTAAATTGGGAATGAGAATTTGTGGAACCAACGTAGAGAAAGGGGAATACAGTCGGGAGGGGAAGGAGGGAGTCCCAGAAAGAAGGCTATGAAAATAAGGGTTTAAAATTGGTCTTTCTTTTTCTTTCTTTTCTTTATCTTTTCTATTTTTTCTATCCTGTTATTATTGGAAATTTTAATAAGTATGATTATAAAAAAAAATATAGGCCGAGGGAGCCGGCGTTTGTCTGCAGACAGCTTCTGGGTCACGTGGCCAGCATGACTAAGCTGCTTCTGGCGAACCAGAGAAGCGCACGGAAACGCCGTTTACCTTCCCCCTGGAGTGGTACCTATTTATCTACTTGCACTTTGACGTGCTTTCAAACTGCTAGGTTGGCAGGAGCAGGGACTGAGCAATGGGCGCTCACCCTGTCGTGGGGATTCGAACCGCCGACCTTCTGATCGGGAAGCCCTAGGCTCCGTGGTTTAACCCACAGCGCCACCCACGTCCCTATAATTCTATGATTACTGTGCTGGTCCCGGGGGGAGGTTACCGTGAGGCGTGGTCAGAGTTCGGTCCTGGGTCAAGGGTCTGGAGACTGTCCACCAAGGGTGAAGCGGGGTCCAAAGCGAGAAGCCGGGCGTGGTTGGGAACTCTGGAGGAACAGGTCTGGGTGCTGGCAGAAACAGGTTTCCAACGACGTTGCTCCCACAACCTGGGACTGGGCTGACTGGCCTTTATTTCCTCTGAGGCCAGGGGAGGTCCTGGCCCACAGGTGACCCGCCTCTCCTGGCCTTAAGGCGAGCACTCCTCATGAGAGAACTTAGTTCCCTCCGCCTCTCTGCCCTGAGCCTCTGCAGCTCAGGAGAGGCTGGAGGGTTACTGGACCCAGGGGGATGCTCACCTTCCCCTGACAGGGCTGGGAGAGGCGCACCTGTAGACAATGGGCCCTCAATCACCTCCGGAGCCAGAGTGGATACATCTGGTGTCTGCTCCTGAGGATCCAGCACAGGTGCGGGCCCTTCAGATTCAAGCCCCTGCCCCAGCTCAGCCGGCCCTGGAGGCGGGGACTCCTGTGCAGGCTGGGACTCCTCAGGTTCAGCTTCTGAATCAGACTCCCAGGCCATCACAATTACATGGTTTTAAATTGCATGCTGGGTGAAGCATTGCATTAGATCGGGGCAAGCATCAGTAAAGCTGTATAAAACAAAACTGGGTTTTTAATTTTGTCATCTGGAAAAGTCCAAGTACCAAGAGGACCTGAATGCTTAGTATCAGCTGTTCTAAACAGAAGCATGAGGGAGTTTCATACACTATTATAATATTATTGTTTTACTGCATGGATTTGGCAACTTCCACACAAATGGCTTACAAAAATAATATGAGTTATATCAAACCAAACCAATAAAATCCACATCACGTCTGCATAGAGAAAATACAGGCCTTACAGATCCTACCCCACTAAAAGAGGCCACAAACGACTGAAACTCTTCAAATTAAGGACCAAAAGCCTGGGTTAAAAAAAAAAGTGTTTGCCTGGCACCTAAAAATAGATAAGGATGGGGCTGGGCATGCCTCCTTGGGGAGACCATCCCACAAGTAGGGAGCCAACACTGAAAAGGCCCTGTCTCATGCTACTTTCCAAACCTCTCCTGGAGGAGAACACATGGAGAAGGGCCTCAGGTGATGATTGCAGGATGTTGGTTGGTTCATGTGGGAAAAGGCCCTTGAGGTATTGAGTTCCTCAGCCTCATAATGCTTTCTTTTGATAATAATTTTTATTAGTTTTCAATTACAATCTAATAATATCCTCATTATATTAATACCAATTTATAATACAGTTATTAATACCAACCGTTCAAATACCGAATTATATAATTTAGATAAGGTGGGGGGCCCCCACGTGCTAGAATTGATGGCTTCAATATTTGCTTTATTTCTGCGTTCTAAAATCTTACTAATTTCCATTGAATTCCGTTCATAATAATAATAATCCCTTATACAACAAATGCAGTATTAATAACTTCTATTCATGTTGACACATTAAATGATTTATAAAACTACAAGTGAGGCACTCAAACTATATCCTTGTTCTTCCTGTGTGTGGCAATTATTCTGTCCGTGGTGTTTCTTTCTGTCCTTGTAAGATGTTATGTCTTTCTTTCCCCCGGTTGTTGCTGTTATCCATCATGGCCTTGGGTGTAGCTGATATCCCATTGTTGTTCCATAAGCTTCTCCATTGCTCTGTCCCGTGCTTCGTTATTTTGCAACTTTAACAACAGCTGCAAAAATCACTCTGTCCCAATAAATAACCTGTTTTCACAATTTTTCCTCTCATCCTGGGAAGAAGAGTGGTCTGTCGAACTGCAGATGACTCAGTAATGAACCTTATCAGTTCCTTGGCAAGTTCATAGACTCCTTTCATCCTTCCGTCCAACAGAAAAAAAATGTGCAATTATACTTCCAATTAAATTAAATTCCAAGTCCTCTTAGTGTTATTCCGTTCACTCCGTAAATAATAAAGGATGGGGGAAAGTCAGCTCTAAGTTTCCAATGTAAACCTTTTGCAAAATAGAGCTTCCCTCCCATTTTCCTATTTTTTTTTACACACACACAGTTCCACTTAATATTATATTCCATATCTATAATCCAATTTCTTCCGTCCTCACTTGCATAAATATAATTACTTTGAACTATCATTCAGAGGAGGCTTGCCGAAACACAAATGTAGAGAAGAAAACTTTAAATAAAGAAACCGTAGGCTCCCCTCCCCTTCCACCGTCCTTTGCAGCAAATCAAATCTTATCTCAACTTCAAAACCTTAAAGTCCTTTCAGTTGTCATTGTTCCAGTCTGTGATCTCATCTTTTCTACCATGCACCTGCACTTTAGTCCAATTAAACTCTAATTAACAGGAGAACCTCTGCTTCTTAATGGCGGCGTTGGAGGGTTTTCGGCAGGCAAAGTGCTTTTGCACTCAGTGCCTCCCTGCCTCCTGCAATCCATGCCAGAGCGAGACCCAGGTACCGAGACGAACTGCGAGTGAATCCCATTCCCCCCTGTCCCTGGGGGGACTTTGCAAGGAAAATCACCCTCAATCATCCTTGTTTTTCCTTCGCCAATGAACTCCCGCTGTCATGGGAGCTGCCTCCGGAACCGGAAGCTGACTCATAACGCTTTCTAGGTCAAACCAGCACTTTGAATTGAGCCTAGAAACTAACTCACAGCCAGTGCACCTTCGTTGAACAAGTACATTATGCTGTTGATGTTCCTGTGTGCACAAAGATTTGAGGCCTACACTTGTACAGTTATTCACAGGTAATGTTTGACAAATGCACAGTCCACGTACCTGCGTACACAATAGTTGAACTGTACAAATAGACAAGGATATACAAACACTTGTACGTGTTATAGAGATAGCTTGTGACTGTGCTCAGTGTCACATGCCAATAAGCCTAAGGAGTCAGTGGACACATTTAATCACTGGTGCCAACTCTAGAGGGCCCGGGGGGCCTGGGCACCCACCAAAATTGTTGTGGGTGTTCAGTACCCACACCATGAGGCCTCTGACGCGATGTCTGGTGCCTCGAGAAGCAGCAGAAGCAACGCCTGAGGCCCCGCAAGGCTTCTGACACGACTCCCGGTGTCTTGCAAAATACAGGAATTTTTGTGGGTGCTTGGCACCTGCCCCCCAGTGCTTCTGATGTGACTTCCGGTGCTTCGCGAGGCCCTGGAAGTTGAATCTGAGGCCTTGTAGGGCCTTGAAGGTCACTTGGAGGCCTCCAATGCGGTGTCTGAGGCCCTGCGAGACCTCGGACACAACCTCGGAAGGCACATCTGAGGCCTTGTGGGCACTTCCAGTGCTCCCAGGTCATGCAATGTAACACGACGTCATGTCACATTACGTTGCGGGTGCCGTTGGGCACCCACAATCTGGGGCCCAAGTTGGTGCCCCTGCATTAAATATTTAAAAATATACACAATGCTTTCTCTGGAAATGGTTTGTTAGGTGAGTATTCGCATAATGAGCCCACAATTTCCATTGATTTCTATGGAAACCTTTCTAATCCAGGATTTTCCCAGTCTCTCCCTCCTTTTTCCTTCAATGGGTTGTTCCTGAAATGACTGCAGCCAACCAGCAAAAGAGAGACACGGCAAACTTATTTGTCCAATCTTTCTCGCTCCCTGATTTGTCCGATCTCACTTGGTTTCTGCATGTTTTGTGCCTGAAAATGTCTGCTACCTACCAGCAAAGCTTGAACAAGCAAGGAATTATCTAGACCCATTTCAATCTGGTTTCAGGCCTGGCCACAGTGATCCATGTGACGGTCACCTCCAGGCTTGATCATTGTAACTCGCTCTACGCGGGGCTGCCCTTAAAGCTGACCCAGAAACTCCAGTGGGTGCAGAGTGCTGCGGCAAGGCTCCTTTAGGGGTCCTTGCCACGGGATCACATTCATCCAGTGCTTTACCAACTGCACTGGCTCCCAGTGAAGTACAGGATCAGGTTTAAGGTGCTGGCTTTCACCTTTAAAGCCCTATGCGGCCTAGGACCCACGTACCTACGGGACTGCCTCTCCTAGTATGCCCCACGGAGGACCTTAAGGTCCACAAATGACAACATTTTGGAGGTCCCAAATCACAAGGTGGTTAGATTGGTCTCAACTAAGGCCAGGGGCTTTTCAGTACTGGCCCCAACTTGGTGGAATGCTCTGTCACAAGAGACTAGGGCCCTGCGGGACTTGACATCTTTCCGCATGGCTGCAAGACAGAGCTGTTCCGCCTGGCCTTTGGTTTGGACTCAGTCTGACCCTTATGTTTCCCTCCCCTTATGGTTTTGATCTATGGGCTACTATTAAAATGAGGCTGCATTTTAAATTGTATTTTAACCTGTATTTTAAATTGGGGTCCCCCCCATTATGTTTTTATTGTACTTTTACTGGTGTTAGCTGCCTTGAGCCCGGCTCTGTTGAATGGTTTCTTTAAATGTAAAGGGTCATCATTGTTCCACCCGATGTGTATGTCTTTAAGGGGCCAGAGCAAGGGCCAGAGCAAGATAACGAGACCCAGCTTTACAGCTGTGAAACATAGCAGGTGCTGCTGAGTTGTACTGATTAAACTGTGTCAGCATCTGGGTGTAGTATATAAGGAGCAGCACCTAGCTCTCCCATTACCCTGGGGGATGGGTTGGTGGTTGGGTCTGGTTTGTTTGTTGACGTATTAGTGTAAATGGAGTTTTTGTTTTTCTTATTAAAACCTTGTTTAAGTTATTTTTGAGTCCCTTTTTAATGTATGGTCTCCCCAGCAAGCTCTCTGCAGCGTTACTATACTGCAAATAGCCAACAGGCTCTAGCCAGAGAGGGTGGGGTAGAAATAAATTATTATTATTATTATTATTATTATTATTATTATTATTATTATTATTATTAGACTGAAGCAGTTTTGTTCACCTTGGGGGGGATGATTTACACCAGGAATTGGACAGGGGAAGTGTGTCCCTGTTGGTTCTGCTGGACGTCTTGGCAGCTTTCACCACTGTCCACCACGGTATCCCTTCTGTGCTGTCTTCCTGGGATGGGACTTTGAGGCACTGTTTTACTGAGGCTCTGTTCCTTCTTGGGGGGACGAACCCAGAAGGTGGTGCTGGGTGTTTACAGTCTGGGCTCCCCAGCACACGGCATCAGCAGGGGTTGCTAATGCCAGCCTTGCTCCTGTGGTTTCTTCCTAAAGATCTTACTGGAGAAGTATGAAATCCAGCCACATATGCAAGTCCCTGCCCTTTTTGGGCCATCCTCTCTCTGCCTGCCTCCCTGCTTTCCTAGTCCTGGGCAGACCTCCTGCAAGATTGCCCTCCCTGGGCTCCTTTGGCAGAAAGGGAAGAATACTGTATAAGTTTAATAGATGAATTAAAAGATAGATAAATAAATAAATAAGATCTGCCAGTGCATTTCGTTTCAAATGACTGGGATTCCTGCCTTTAGCACCTTCTATGGGTGGCTGCCGGAATCCCACCAACTGGGGATCACTCAGGGCTGGCACAGCCACTAGACAGAGTGAGGCCATATCCTCAGGTGGTTTCACCCCCTGGCAGCACACACACAAGCACCCTGCCTGCACTGCCACCTCCACTGCCAGCATGGCGCTGATTTTGGGCGAGACTGTGATGGTTTGGGGCGTGGTCTTGCCAAAATGGTGCAAGCTACTGTCACAGCGCCTGAGATCTCATGCGATTTTGGCGCTATCTCACCTGGAATCGGCGCGATCTCGCCCAAAATCAGCGCCAATGCCAGCAGCATTCCTCCCCCCGACGGCAGAGGTGGTAGAGTGGGCAGTACAGCCAATGGCAGTGGCTGCTGGGAGCACCGCCCCTTGAGCCACTAAATAGGGGAAGGAGCCTTTCCAGGTCACTCTGGCCATCGTTGTCCTAGGCTTACAAGAGCCCTTAAGTTTCAGTGGCAGAGCACATACTTTTCAGGCAGCAAACCTCAGTCCTCCCAATTGGGAAAAGCTGTTGTCTGGAATTCTGGAGAGCTGGTACCAGTCTTTGCAGACAATGTTGAGCTGCAGAGAGCAAAGGTAGCTCCACATGTTGGCTACGTCGCGCCATTTCTGAAGTAAAATGTGCCAGGGAGCATCCCTGCAGAGAGAACTACCTCTTATCAGGAGACCACTGGGTAATCTAATTATCAGCGGAAGCACGAACCACACCTCCTCTCCCCATCCCTGCAGATGTTTCCACCATGTTTTCCTCAAGGCCCAGTTTTGTTTTAAGTAATAAAGGAATGAATGACTACCAGCAGACGTATTATTCAATATTGAGCATTCTTCTTTGAAATGTGGCCTCTCTGTGTTTCACATTCTGTGGGTTGCGCTTTTTTTTTTTATAAAAAAAAATCCACACAGCATAATTGATAATTGCATGAAAAGCTTTGGGAGGTTGGACAAGATAATAGCAGTTTTGCAAGAACCCAGGAGACACTGCAAACTTTTGCAGGATTTTCTTTTTAAATGTATAATTATTATTTTCTCCCCATTTCCCCCCCTCATACTTAACAGTTGTTCCTGGCATAGTTTTAAATGGTTGGGTGGACAGTGTGTTTAATGTGGTACTTCTGTAAGATGGATTTGGGTTCTGCCTCTGAAGTGTGGGATATACCATGAACCCGCCCCTATATGAAAAAGGGGTGGTTACCGATAACTGGTCTTGTAGCAAAGTACTGAATGGTGTTTAAACCGCAGCCATGAATTAAGATGACAAACCTGCTGTCGACCAATATCTAACTGAAATGAATGTAATAATTGCAGCATTAGACCAAACTCAGCTTCAGAATGAATCACTCTGCCGTATCTCGAACATTTTGTCTGAGAACTGCAATACTATACGGTATGTAGCAGTCAGAGCTGGTGGTCACAAGGCAAAGAAGAACCGAAGAGACAGTGTGACTTAGTGGTTAGATTGTTGGACTAGGACCTGGGATACCAGGGTTCGAATCCCCACTCAGCCAGGAAGCTCACTGGGATGACCTTGGGCCAGTTACCATCTCCCAGCCTAATAGGGTAGAAATCTTGACTTTCATGTAAAGAAAAAGAAGGAACATTTTATCATATGTGGTGGGAATGCAAAAAGGTGAAAAACTTCTGGGAGATGATATATAATGAGATGAAAAAAAATGTTGAAATATACATTTATAAAGAAACCAGAAGGATTTTTACTGGGCATTTTTGGAAGTGATATAAATAGAAAGGAATGTAAGCTCTTTTTATATGCAACAATGGCAGCAAGAATATTACTGGCCCAAAAATGGGAGCAAGAAGAATTACCGACAAAAGAAGAATGGAGGACGAAACTAATGGACTATGCAGAACTGGATAAACTAACAGGAAGGATTCGAAATCGGCGGGACCAGAAATTCACAGAAGGCTGGAGTAAATTTACAGATTATTTGAAAAGTATTTATGAAGATCAGACGACGTTTGTAGGTTTGCAAGACGTTTTGTGAGGAGTATTATTGGAATTATTGCTAAAATTGATAGGGGGAGGATGATAAGTTAAGATATTTAAAGGTAATATAAATTTAAGAAATGCATAAGAAGTGGTTAAAACGGTGGATCATCAGAGGTGCTGATGGAAGTCAAAAAGATTGTATAAGTGATAAAGTTTTGCGGTACGTATTATAATTTATATGTTAAAATTAATAAAAAATTATTATTATATAAAAAAATCTTGACTTTCACTTAAACTGCTTAACTGAGGAGCAGTGTTCATAGATTACCAGATTTCCCTTCAGATTGCGCAAGAAACTTCCTCCAGATTTAAGCTAAGGTTAACTTAACACACACCTGCATGAGGTGGGATATTTTAAATTTCTCTACACCACTCCCCAGCATTTTGGATGAAAAAAAAATTAAATGTCCAATTTGGACTTAGCTTAGTTAATGTTGATACTTTGGACTTTGACTATGGAAAGTGTTCCATATGCATTATGTCAGCGGTTCGTACAACAACCCTGTAAGGCGGGAGAGCATCATTACGCCCAAACTGCAGGTGGGGAAAGAAACTGAGGCAGAGAGATTGTTAGCTGACAAAATGTCCACATATCTCCCCCTGCTTGCCCTCTGCACCACTATAATTATTTATATAATATATATTTATTATACTGTCCTCCTGACTTGAGCTCTGGGGAAATTATTTATGAAGTGTGTTGTCTGCCAACCTTCAAGCAAAGCGTGTGTGTGTGTGTGTGTGTGTGTGTGTGTGTGTAGATTATGGTGTCTGAAATCCTATCTATTTTCTTTTATCTTAGTAAACTTCTTCTAGATTCTTGAAGAAGAAGAAGAAGAAATATCCAGACATATTATTAGCAATAAAATGACTTGTTGGTGTTTTTTTTTTTTAAGGGCTAACACCGTTCTTCACGAAAACAGTATTTCTCATTACATTAATCTACAGCCTTTCAGGAAAGCTACTGTTGTAGCAGCCCATTATGTCCTGCTGTGATGACGCCACGGGTTTCTCTTTCTTTTTTTTAAAGACAAAGATTTCAGGGCCTTATTTCTCTCTCTCGCTCTCTCTTTCCCACTCCCCCCCCCTTTTCTTCCTTTAAAGAAGGAAGCTCCAGCACAGCACACTGAACACAGAAAATGTTACCCTGCCAAAGCTCTTTTGGGGAGAGGCTTTCATCTCCACCCTCTGCTTCCTCCTCATATTGTAAAGTGTGGTGTAAATTCCTTTTGTGTTCCTTATTCCTCATTTCTTATATCCTTGCCAAACCATGGAGGTCTTTGTGGGAGTCACTGGAGTGACCTTCCATGGCTGGGAGGAATGTCAAATTGCCAGGTCTCTCCAGGTGATGTCCGGGGGAGGGGGGCAAGGCCTAGTGATGTCACAGGGGACCGACTCTGGTGATGTCATTACTCACGACACATTGAGATGACTGAGAGCATGCCATTCAAATAATAATAAAACCCCCACAAAGTCTAACAAACGACCAAATGTGTCACCGGTTGGAAATTAAGAGAGATGCCACAGAATAGTTGGATGCAGAAGAAATGTGGGAGGCACCAGTTGGGGAACCACCAAGGGAAGAAGTCCTGGGAGTGGTGGTGGGACAATGGTGAGTGGTCCGGGGGAGAAGACTGCGAAGAGGAGGTGTCGGAAACTGAAGAGGTATCAGGGCTCAGTGAGCAGGGGGAGTCTGTGGCCGAGAGAAGTCCAGAATCGGGTGCAGAAGCTGAAGCAGGCAAGTGGGAGGAGGCAGAGATAAGTCAGGGGACGAGTCACAGGGGTTTCTCCTTCCTACTGTGACAAGTTCCCCTCCCTAAACCCAGAAGAGGGCTGAAAAGGGCGGAGCAGCACCAGGCCACACGCAGGCACAGTCTCCGATTACTTGAAAAAGGCCCTGGAGAGGAACGGACTTAGACGGTTGTGGGGACTTTCAGTCTCGGCAACTGATCCACGGGGGAAGACCTACATGTGCAGGTTGTGTTTTAGCCAGGGGCGCTGACTTGGGCCCCAGATTGTGGGTTCCCAGTGGTGTGCAACACCACACAAGGCCTCAGACTTGAGTTCTGTCTCACAGTGCCTCAGACTGTTCAGTTTCGGTTTCAGTTTCTGTTAATTGGTTCTCGTGGGAAACTTGCAGATTCTAGCTTCACCAATTAACTCAAGCTGGTGTCAATTTACCCTTGGCAGAAAGCCCAGGTCTGCTTGACCTAGAAACTACTCACTCTGATTGGTTAACGAGCAGCACTCAACTCTGTTATCTAGGGATTCCTAGCACAGTTTGATGTGAGGTGTGTTAGGAGTTAGAAGTGCTGTGTATGGTTTTGAGAGAGAGAAAGAGAGGGTTTATTTTGCTTTTATTTGTATGCAGAAACTCTGCTGGTTTTATTTTCTCCTTTTAATAAATCCTGTAAATAGTTCTTCTGAGTCTAGCTGACTAGTCATCACTGCCGCAACTAGCTTCTTCGCTGTGCAGGAAAACTCTGCTACGTTTGGGCTAAAGCCAATAGGGCTATGCCTGACACTCCAAAGTTCCATGAGGTTATGGGCATTGTACTGCCAGCCTGAGTTGCGGTGGTGTCAGCATCAACGGCGTTGGTTCCAGTAGTTCCAGAAGTTGTTGTTCTCTGGCTGGTTCCTGACCGTGGTGAGCTGGTGACGCAGCGGACACAAGGACAACAGCTGCAGCGTGTGAGTGCTGGGTGCTGTGGTTCCTGTTTTCTCTCTCGGTGGCCGTGAGTAGCTGGTTCCGGGTTCCAGGGACATCGCTCTCAAGATGGCCTCACAACCAGGTCAGATGGCTTTTGAGCGTCTGAATGACTCCAATTACTTGCTGTGGTCGGAACGCATGCAGGCAGTGCTGCAGAGGGATCGTCTCTGGCAAGTGGTGAGTAAGTTTCCTGCGAAGCCTGATGATGAAGACCTCGATAAAGACCAAAGAGCAAGGGCCACAATTGTCTTGGGGCTGGAAGATTCCCAGTTGCCGTATGTGAGGGGAATCAAGACAGCTAGAGGTGTGTGGCAAGCACTTAAAGAACTCCATGTGCGTGAGACAGCGGTTTCCAAGCTGTTCATTCGCAAGGCATTGTACAAGGCAATGTTACAGCCTGGGGTTACAATGCAGGAACACCTACACAGTTTACAGTTAAAGTTTGTTGCGCTCCAGGAAAGAGACTGTGCATTAGACCAGCAGGAGAAGGTGGCTATTATTTTGAGTTCTCTCCCGGAAAGCTGGGATAATTTAGTTTTGTCTCTAGAAGGCATACAGGAGCATGATTTATCAGTCAGTTACGTTACTGGGCGTTTGATTGAAGAATGGCAGAAGAGGCAAGAAAGGTCGTTGGCTGCAGAGGCTTCTACAGGTGGGCTGTTTGGAAGGAGTTCTCATGCCGTGCCAGAGGTGAAGCAAAAGCAGCGTACTGGTGAGGAGTCAGCGTTTGCTGTTAGGCGTTGTTTCCGATGTGGGTCTTCAGCGCATCTAAAACGACAATGTCCGGAGTTGGTCAAGTCTCAGTTGCCGGTGCAGGAGCAGAGACGAGATCAGCAGCAGCAGCAGCGTAAAAGGAAATTCTTCAAACGAAAACAGTCGGCTCAGCTGGTGACCGGCGAGGTCAAGATTGCTGATGAGAAACAAGCGGTCTGGGTGGTCGATTCGGGAGCGTCTCGCCACATCGTGAATTCAGATGAATTGTTTGTTTCCAAGAACTCAGCACAGCGCAGCCAGGTGGCTCTAGCAGACGGAAGTACATCCGAAGTGATTTCGGGGGGTGCAGTTTTTGTTCCTTGTCTTCGTGAATGCCTGCAAAATGTACTTTGTGTGCCGTCATTAAGGAGCAATCTGATGTCTGTAGATTGTTTGCTAAAAGCTGGGTTTAAAGTGTATTTTGAAGGAGACAGTTGCATTATTAAGAAGGCTGGTGAGATTTTAGGCACTGCTAAGTCAGAGGGAGGCTTGTTTTGGCTTAAAGCAGGATCTCAAGTTGCAGCAGTAGTCAGTAAATCTCAGCCTGCAGTGAATAACAAAGCTATACATGACAACTGTGTGCACTTATTGCATAGGAAAATGGGGCATGCTTGCTGGAAAAGTGTACTAAAAATGTCTGAATTGGCTGATGGGGGTAATTTAAAGAGTTGTAACAAGTACCTTGATTGTAATGTGTGTAAAAAGGTTAAAACCCACAGAGTCTCTTACCCCAGAAGTGACAGAGTTAGTGAGGCACCGCTACAGCTGGTTCACATGGACGTAATTGGTCCATTTGCTGTAAGCAGGGGTGGATCGCGCTTTTCACTAACAATTGTGGATGACGCCACGCGTTATTCTTGGGTTTTTCCCATGAAAAATAAGGGTGACGTGTTCACTAAGTTTAAAGGCTGGGTGACATCTGTGGAAAGATTTCTGTCTGTTAAACTCAAAAGGATTCAGACGGACAGAGGTGGCGAATTTATGTCAAATGCTTTTAAAGATTGGTTACAAAAGCGTGGCATTGGGCATAGAAAAACGAACGTTTTTTCCCCAGAGGAGAATGGCGTTGCGGAGCGAAAAAACAGATCTTTACAAGATATGATGTTTGCCATGCTTGATGATGCTGATTTGCCCATGTCTTATTGGGGGGAGAGCATGCTCACCGCGTGTTATCTCCAAAATAGGCTCTTTCACCAAACAATAGGTACAACCCCGTACTTTAAATTGTTTCAGAAAAAACCCAAAATTGACCATTTGCATGTGTTTGGATCAAAAGCCTGGGTATTAATTCCGAAACAAATGAGAAAGAAGGGAGATCCTAAGACCAAACAGCTAGTGTTTGTGGGTTACCAGGAGCTGGGAAAAGGTTTCCGCTTTGCTGAAGGGACGAATGGCATTGTGATCTCCAGGAATGCCAGTTTTTGTGAACATAGTGGCTGGGAGAGACTACATGCCAATACTGAGGTTTGGTTTGAACCTTCCCAGGAGCTTCATGACTCTGAAGGTAGACACAGGGAGTCAGAGTCTGAGGGGGAGGAAAGTTCAGATAAGAGCTCTCAAGAAAGTGGAAGACCAGTTGCTAAGCAACAAAAGAGAGGTCATAGTTCTGAGGAGGAAAGTGGGTCAGAAGAAAAATTTTCTCCCAGAAGATCTAAAAGACAAAACAAAGGAGTGCCTCCAGTGCGTTTTTCCCCAGATACTGCAAATGTGTTTAGTGTAAGTGCAGAACCCAAGAGTTTTCAGGAGGTGTTAAAGTTACCAAAAGAGGAGGCAGAGCGCTGGAAACAGGCAATGGAGGAAGAGATGTCCTCTCTGAATGAGCACAAGGTTTTTACACCAGTAGCAGCGCCTGGGGGGGCAAAGATTGTAGGCTGCAGGTGGGTGTACAAACTTAAACCTCTGGTGACAGGAGAGTACAAATACAAAGCTCGTTTAGTTGCTCAAGGATATTCTCAGAGGCCTGGAAAAGATTATGACGAGACTTTTTCCCCTACTGCTAAGGGGGACAGTGTAAGGCTGATTCTAACGCTTGGAGCAAAGAGAAAACTCCTGTTAAACCATTTTGATATCCAGACTGCATATTTACATGCACCAATATCAGAAGACCTGTATCTAGCTGAACCGCCTGGTTATGAGACAGGTTCCAATAGAGTGTTGAAATTAAACAAAGCTCTATACGGTCTCAAACAGGCTGCAAGATCTTGGAACAAATGTTTCCATGAGGCCTTAGTGTCATTTGGTTTCAAGCAGAGTACAGCTGACAATTGTGTTTATGTACGTGGTACAGGCAGTGATCAAGAGTTTTGTCTGATTTATGTAGATGATGTATTGTATGCCTGCAAAACAGATAAACAAACTAAAAGGTTTGCCAAGCAATTGTCCAGTAAGTTCAAAGTGAAGGACTTAGGCCCGGTTAGGACATATCTAGGGTTGGAAGTGTGCTGGGCCCAAGATGGCAGCTGTCTAATTAGTCAGCAGAACAAAGTTAAGCAACTACTGACTACATACAGGATGCAGGATTGCAAAGGGGCAGCGGTGCCTATGGATCCAGGTTTCATAAAAACACTTCACATAGATGAGAGTCCTGAATTTGAACACCCTGATGTATATCATTCTGTAATTGGAAGTTTATTGTATATAGCACAGTGGTCCAGACCTGATATTAGCTATGCAGTAGGCATATTAAGTAGATTGGTCTCAAAACCCACACTAAATGCCTGGAAAGGGGTAAAACAAGTTCTGAGGTATCTCAAACAGACAATTGGCTATATGTTACAATTAAATTCTTCAGAGGATGAAATGTTGAGTTGCTACTGTGATAGTGACTGGGGAAATTTGCCAGATAGAAAATCTGTCACAGGACTAGTCATAATGGTCGGTGGAGCTTTAATCAGCTGGCGGTCACGCAAGCAAGACGTAGTAAGTGTGTCATCAACGGAATCAGAGTACGCCGCATTGAGTGAATTGTGCAACGAGGTGATTTATTTCAAGCATTTGATGGCAGATTTAAATGTGAATTGTGGAGAACCAGTACAAGTTTACATTGATAATCAAGCTTGTATAACATTAAGTAAAACAGAGGGTTTCAAATCGCGTTCCAAACATATCTCTGTAAAATACCAAAATGTACGTTGCTGTGTACAAGACAATGTAATCACCTGTACTTATGTGTCAAGTGAAGAAAATGTAGCAGATGTGTTAACTAAACCATTGGCAAAGGTAAAGAACAAGCGAATGTGCAAGGGTTTAGGTTTGCTGGAAAAATAATCTCCTACATAGGTGTATTTGGTGTTAATTGTTCAGCAGAATCTGTGAGGGGGTGTTCAGTTTCGGTTTCAGTTTCTGTTAATTGGTTCTCGTGGGAAACTTGCAGATTCTAGCTTCACCAATTAACTCAAGCTGGTGTCAATTTACCCTTGGCAGAAAGCCCAGGTCTGCTTGACCTAGAAACTACTCACTCTGATTGGTTAACGAGCAGCACTCAACTCTGTTATCTAGGGATTCCTAGCACAGTTTGATGTGAGGTGTGTTAGGAGTTAGAAGTGCTGTGTATGGTTTTGAGAGAGAGAAAGAGAGGGTTTATTTTGCTTTTATTTGTATGCAGAAACTCTGCTGGTTTTATTTTCTCCTTTTAATAAATCCTGTAAATAGTTCTTCTGAGTCTAGCTGACTAGTCATCACTGCCGCAACTAGCTTCTTCGCTGTGCAGGAAAACTCTGCTACGTTTGGGCTAAAGCCAATAGGGCTATGCCTGACACACCCTCTGAGGCCTTCCAAGGCTTCAGCCTCCACCTCCAATTCCCCTCGAGGTCTCAGACGTGACTTCCTGTGGTTTGTGAGACACTGGAAATTGTGCCAGAAGCCTTGCGAGGCCTCGGACGTGACTTTCACTCCTTCTTGAGGCACCAGAAAAACGTGTCGGAGGTTGAATCCTGACAAGAGAGAAGTACTGTTTTGGGGGACAGGAGGTGGGTGGGTGTGGAGGACTCCCTGGTCCTGAAGGGGGTAACTGTGCCCCTGAAGGACCAGGTGTGCAGCCTGGGAGTCATTCTGGACTCACAGCTGTCCATGGAGGCGCAGGTCAATTCTGTGTCCAGGGCAGCTGTTTACCAGCTCCACCTGGTACACAGGCTGAGACCCTATCTGCCCACGGACTGTCTTGCCAGAGTGGTGCATGCTCTGGTTATCTCCCGCTTGGACTACTGCAATGCACTCTACGTGGGGCTACCTTTGAAGGTGACCTGGAATCTACAACTAATCCAGAATGCGGCAGCTAGACTGGTGACTGGGAGCGGCCACCGAAACAACATAACACCAGTCTTGAAAGACCT
Organism: Podarcis bocagei; assembly: GCF_964188305.1. Taxonomy (NCBI): domain Eukaryota; kingdom Metazoa; phylum Chordata; class Lepidosauria; order Squamata; family Lacertidae; genus Podarcis; species Podarcis bocagei. Next base: position 10,423,509 of record NC_138128.1, read on the forward strand.
ACATTGGCTTCCAGTACGTTTCTGAGCACAATTCAAAGTGTTGTGCTGACCTTTAAAGCCCTAAACGGCCTCGGCCCAGTATACCTGAAGGAGCGTCTCCACCCCCATCGTTCTACCCGGACACTGAGGTCCAGCACCGAGGGCCTTCTGGCGGTTCCCTCATTGCGAGAAGCCAAGTTACAGGGAACCAGGCAGAGGGCCTTCTCGGTAGTGGCGCCCTCCCTGTGGAACGCCCTCCCACCAGATGTCAAAGAGAACAACAACTACCAGACTTTTAGAAGACATCTGAAGGCAGCCCTCTTTAGGGAAGCTTTTAATGTTTGATGTATCACAGTATTTTAATATTCTTTTGGAAGTCGCCCAGAGTGGCTGGGGAAACCCAGCCCAGATGGGCGGGGTATAATAATAATAATAATAATAATAATAATAATAATAATAATTCTTCACGGTGTGGGTACTGAGCACCTGCAACAATATTTTTTGGGTGCTCAGGACCCCAGGGCCCCCTATAGTTGGCACCAGTGGTTTTTGCCAATAGTTAACTCAAACTTTGAATGGTGTGATTTGCTTCTGGTTCGCTCTGTGACAATAGAAGACTTTGATAAAGGGTGTATTCTAGCTGAAGTCAGGGGATCTTGCCTTTTCACCTGGGGAGAGTCCTGAGAGCCACACAGAGAGTTTTGGGCGCCCATATTTGATTTCTGGACCTGAGGTTCCCTGCTCCTGTTCTGAAACATGCTAGAATTGATGCATCACAGATCACAAAGAAAAGAGTGTTGGTGTGGCAGAATATATGCTGCCCTGTCACTAGCTGCAAAGTGAGATTCAGCTGTCAGTCCTGTTGGCTTCTGTACGAGGAATGAGAGGGACGGGAGATGCCATTTTATTGTGTGCCTCAGGCAGCACAGTGTATTGGGGTGCTAAACTTCTCCCTACATATCTTCTCCCCACAGTGTGCTGACCAGGCAGAGCCTGAGAGGCAAAATAATCCAACTTTTTTAAATAAACAACTACCTGACATTCAGAAGACATCTTAAGGCAGCCCTGTTCAGGGAAGTTTTTAATGTGTGACATTTTAGTGTATTTTTTGTCTCTGTGGAAGCCGCCCAGAGTGGTTGGAGAAAGCCAGCCAGATGGGTGGGGTACAAATAAATAATAATAATAATAATAATAATAATAATATCTTAAGAAACATTGCAAAATTAATGAATGTTAGAATGATGCTGGTTTAGAAATTAAGTGGATTACAGTTGTAAGGATTAAGTTAAGAGAAAAGAAAGGTTAAAATTAGATAAATTTAAGGGTGAGGATTTGCTAAATTAAAGTTTGAAATTGGAATGCAGAAAGGGGAGGTATGAGGAGGTCGGAGAAGTAAGTTATAAGAAAATAAGGGTTTGAAATTATACTTGTTCTTTTTTGTTTGTGTTTGTTTGTATTGTTGTGTTTGTCTGTATAATTTGTGAAACTTTAATAAATATTTTATAAAATAATAATAATAATAATAATAATAATAATAATAATAATAATAATAATTTATTTTATAGAGAAATCAGCAGAAGGCCAATGAATGCCTTTCAGATCATGAAAGATATGAGCATAATAATAACAAACGGAAGTCATCAGCACTTTATACACAAATGACTCTTGAGGAAAGGAGAAATAAGGAACAGCGTATACAAATAATGATTATATGGAAAAGGACATCTCTCTCCGCTCGTCATTTCTTCCCAGGTGATCTACAAGTTCAAAAATGATCCACATAAGAGGCGGGGCTTGTGCAGGAAAATCCTTAGCAGGCAAGAGAAAGGTTAAGCCCCCCACCTCTCACCTCTTAGGAAAGCTCTCATGTTACCATTACTTGGCAAGCATGGATTTGGGAATGCGTACCTGCTGCTTAATATGCAGCTGCAGCCAGAGACTTCACCTGCCCCATGAAAAAAGCTTTTTTCAATTGCGTCGTTCCACGTAGCAATATGGAGACATGCACTCCTATTCCATAGTTGTTTCTCACCGTTTAAACAAGATTTCCCCCCTCCCTCTTTTGTTTCCCCGCAACCGAGTTAATAGATTTATTCATCAAGTTCTCTAAATTTAGACATCAAACTGATGTCTTTCTCCCACTGTTAATTTTATTCTTAGCAGCTCTTTACTTAAATAGTTCGAAAGAAGCAGGAAGCTGGAGTGGCTTGGGAAAGGTTAGCAGCAGCAGCAGCAATAACCGAGGAAGGGCCAGTAGCAGAGTCTCTCTGCCTTGCAAGCAGAAGGTCCTAGGTGCAGCCGCTGGAATCTCATCTAGTTGAAATTCCTGAATTGCAGGGGGTTGGACTAGATGACCACTGGGCTCCCCTCCCAACTCTACAATTCTGTGATTCTGTATGATGCTATAATGCAGATGGGGTCCTTCATCTCTCTCAGTCTCATTTTATATACCTTCAATCAATGCACGCAGTGCTGAACACATTTTGCTGGGATTCCGTTTCGTACGTCAATGAGGGAGGATAATAGCTATCCTGTGTACAGTGGTACCTCGGGTTACAGACGCTTCAGGTTACAGACGCTTCAGGTTACAGACTCCGCTAACCCAGAAATAGTACCTCGGGTTAAGAACTTTGTCCCAGGATGAGAACAGAAATTGTGCTCCGGCGGCGCGGCAGCAGCAGGAGGCCCCATTAGCTAAAGTGGTGCTTCAGGTTAAGAACAGTTTCAGGTTAAGAACGGACCTCCAGAACAAATTAAGTTCTTAACCTGAGGTATCACTGTATATATTTGGAACCCATTCAGTATAAATTCTTCAGGTTTGTTTTTTTAAAAAAGAAGATTGTTTCCTCCTGCGGATAGGACAACTAATGACTCCCCCCCCTTAAACTTGTCTCTTCCATTTAGCTTAATTATTTGAGCCTCCAGCATCCCTGAAGCCCGTGGTCAAAGGGCTCCTTTCTCTTCCTGGTACATGGATGTCATAGCCATTAGTATCAATGGGAGTCAAGTATGCGCCCCGCCAAAGAGCATAGAGGGAAAGACTGGCAGAGACAGGAAGAAGAGGAACGGAGGGCCAGTTAGCTAGCAAGTAAGTGTAGTCTGCTCTTTTCCTACGCCAAATAATATTTTAAGATAAACTAGACCCATTGCGATTTATTGGTCCAGACTATTGTTTCATGAGGGACGCGGGTGGCGCTGTGGGTTAAAGCCTCAGCGCCTAGGGCTTGCCGATCGAAAGGTCGGCGGTTCGAATCCCCGCGGCGGGGTGCGCTCCCGCTGCTCGGTCCCAGCGCCTGCCAACCTAGCAGTTCGAAAGCACCCCCGGGTGCAAGTAGATAAATAGGTACCGCTTACCAGCGGGAAGGTAAACGGCGTTCCGTGTGCTGCGCTGGCTCGCCAGATGCAGCTTTGTCACGCTGGCCACGTGACCCGGAAGTGTCTCCGGACAGCGCTGGCCCCCGGCCAATAGATGTGAGATGGGCGCACAAACCCCAGAGTCTGTCAAGACTGGCCCGTTCGGGCAGGGGTACCTTTACCTTTACCTTTATTGTTTCATAAGGCACTGCTAGGTGCATGATCAGCACATGCGTGGCTTTGTAAAATTAACCTTGCTCCTTCATTCTTTTTTCTTAACTGGCCTCTGTCCAACGTGGCAGAAAAATAACCTGAGGCCCATTCCAGAACGCGGGGAAAGATTGTGCTAACCAGATGGTGGTCACTCCAAAGTAAACTGGAATTGAATTGGCAAAGAAGCCTTCAGGAAGTTCACATTTGTACAGGACGGGGCTGCCATAGATGCTTTAGTTGAGATTCCTGCATTGCAGGGGGTTGGACTAGATGACCTCTGGGGTACCTTCCAACTCTACAGTTCTACGATTCTTTGTTTAGTCGTGTCCGACTCTTTGTGACCCCCTGGACCAGAGCACGCCAGGCACTCCTGTCTTCCACTGCCTCCCACAGTTTGGTCAAACTCATGTTGGTAGCTTCGAAAACACTGTTCAACCATCTTGTCCTCTGTCGTCCCCTTTTCCTTGTGCCCTCCATCTTTCCCAACATCAGGGTCTTTTCCAGGGAGTCTTCTCTTCTCATGAGGTGGCCAAAGTACTGGAGCCTCAGCTTCACGATCTGTCCTTCCAGTGAGCACTCAGGGCTGATTTCCTTAAGAATGGAGAGGTTTGATCTTCTTGCAGTCCATGGGACTCTCAAGAGTCTCCTCCAGCACCATAATTCAAAAGCATCAATTCTTCGGCGATCAGCCTTCTTTATGGTCCAGCTCTCACTTCCATACATCACTACTGGGAAAACCATAGCTTGAACTATACAGACCTTTGTCGGCAAGGTGATGTCTCTGCTTTTTAAGATGCTGTCTAGGTTTGTTATTGCTTTTCTCCCAAGAAGTGGTCGTCTTTTAATTTTGTAACTGCTGTCACCATCTGCAGTGATCATGGAGCCCAAGAAAGTAAAATCCCTCACTGCCTCCATTTCTTCCCCTTCTATTTGCCAGGAGGTGATGGGCCCAGTGGCCATGATCTTCGTTTTTTTGACGTTGAGCTTCAGACCATATTTTGTGCTCTCCTCTTTCACCCTCATTAAAAGGTTCTTTAATTCGTCCTCACTTTCTATGATTCTATATCCCACCATTTGTTTTTTTTCTCTCCTAGGAACTCAGAGTGGGGCACATGGCTTTCGCTGTCCTCATTTAATCCCCACAAAAACCCTGTGATGTAGGTTTGGCTAGGAGGCATGACTGACCCAAGGTCAACCAGTGAGCCTCACGGCTAAGTGGGAATTTGAACCCTGCCCTCCCAGGTCCTAGTCCAGCCCTCTAACCAGGGGGTCACACTGCCTCTCACACTGGCTATATCAGATCGGTGGCCCATCTAGTCCTATTCCCACAGTGGCCAATCAAATGCCTTTTTTTTTTTTACCTTATCGACACCCACACTACACCAGTGTGGTGTAGTGGTTAAGAGCGGTAGACTTGTAATCTGGTGAACCAGGTTCGCTTCCCCGCTCCTCCACATGCAGCTGCTGGGTGACTGTGGGCTAGTCACACTTTTCTGAAGTCTCTCAGCCCCACTCACCTCACAGAATGTTTGTTGTGGGGGAGGAAGGGAAGGGAGAATGTTAGCCGCTTTGAGACTCCTTCAGGTAGTGATAAAGCGGGATATCAAATCCAAACTCTTCTTCTTCTTCTTCTTATCCCCCATAAGTCATGCATTTATCAGTTGACCAACCATTCACCCATCAAGGTGAACTAAGATCTAATGGAGAGAATGCACAGCATCTCAGGAAGCTACATAGCCCAGAATTCTTGAAGTGGTGGTGCTGATGGCATGATAATTAAAATGGTGTGAAGCCAGTTTGCCCCACTTCAGTCCAAAGGGTCGTTTAGTAAAAAACTTCTTCTTTTTTACAACTTCCGAATTTATGCAAAGCACCTGCAGATACATTTCTACGAGCTGCCTGAAAAAGTTTGAGCCCAATCCACCACAGTCTACCAAACCTCTTTTTTTTGGAGGGGGTGGTAAAACAATTATGTGAAAAAACAATGGGGAATGTGAGTCTTTCGAACAATATGTGATGTTCATAGTTTTGACTTTCTCTCTCTCCCCCCCCGGCTCTCTTTTGTTCTAGCTTACTTTGAATATTTAATAATAAGATCAAGATATTGAAGATAAGAATAATCAATCACAGTGGGGAAACTGATGTGAACGAGAAGCCTGCACAACGTGACACGGGGCTGATCAGGCATATTTATTTGGTTGCTGAGGAACATTTAACAACACACACACACACACACAAACACCAATCTAAGACAGACACCCGAACTCCCCCCAATACATGCATCCTTTATTTACAGCTGTTCACTTAGTTCTAGATGAACACAGCCGACTCACTAGTCATGTGCACTCTCTCTCTCTCTCTCTCTCTCTCTCTCTCTCTCTCTCACACACACACACACACACACACACACACACACACACACATCCTTCCCTCTCCCCCTCTTGTGTTGTAGCTTTATATGCGGCTAATGGAGCAAGGCAATGCTCAAACGTCAAATTAAACTGCACAGCTCTGTAATCACTCAGACTGACATGCCATAAAAGGATAATTAGTAGTTCATTACATGGGACATTGTTTGTTCAGCTAAATTGATTTCTCTCAGCTGCCCATGTTTTCTGTTTATTTAGCGAGCGCTCCGCTGCACATTTTTTATTTGTGAACTAGGAAATCCCTTCTCCTGAAAGTTAAAAAAAAAGTAACCCACCACACCAAACCATTCCCTGAACTTAAAAAGATAAAATAAAAATAAAATAGAAAATCAGTTGCTTGAGGTAGGTGAACTACCAAAGCAGGTGTACCAGGAACAATCACCGGTGTAGAGTGATGTACTCTAAAAACTGAGCTCTGTGGTTAAGGAGGCTTGTTGGATGAGCCCACAGAAAGGCCCAGCACACCCAGTTGGTTTTGTGTGCGAAAATTCCTTGCTTGGCTTCTCTCTCTCTCTTTCCAGTTAGAGGGAACCTTCCCTTTCTTGTTTGGTCTCACGAACGGGCACAGAAACAAAAGCAGAACCCACATAATCCCCCTGCACTCAGGGGCGGAAATTTTACAACAAAGTCTTCTGACAAGCCTCTCTTTTGCCCCGCGAGGCCTAGAGAAAAGAGAAAGGTGGGTTGTTGTTTTAAGCAGGCTGTTCGTTCCAAGTCCCAACACAAACACCTGACTTCAAAGCGTTCCAGCTTTGCTACTTCATTATTTCGTGGAAGCAGGTAGCTTTCACATCGAGTGTGACAACGAGAAGGGTCCAAAACACACCTGAACTTTGCAGGGAGGTAGTCCCACTAAACAAGGTGGCTCCTGTGAAAGGTGAGAAGAACATCTTTAAGGAAAAAGTATTCCTCTCCCTAGAGCATCTTCCCCCAGCTGTGAGGGTCAGCCCAGGCTTGTAATGACAGACAAAGAGGACTAGACTATGGTTGTCATTGAGGGCCTTGAATCCATGTCTGGACTGGGTCATTTTAGACCTCAGTGTGGGAGCTCACTGATGCTCCTTCACATGAAAACGTTCCTTCTGCATGGAAACCAAGCATCATCAAGGGATGTGGAACCCTGACATGCATGCTAACTTTCTACGGGTTGGGAGGGTTCATTGCTGTTGTTTTATATGGAAGAAGAAGAGTTTGGGTTTGATATCCCACTTTATCACTACCCGAAGGAGTATCAAAGCGGCTAACATTCTCCTTTCCCTTCCTCCCCCACAACAAACACTCTGTGTGGTGAGTGGGGCTGAGAGACTTCAGAGAAGTGTGACTAGCCCAAGGTCACCCAGGGGCTGCATGTGGAGAAGCGGAGACGTGAACCCGATTCACCAGATTACGAGTCCACCGCTCTTAACCACTACACCGCATAAGCTTTCTTCAGCCCGAACATCACAAAGACCGATGCCAACAGACATCGGCACACTTAGGGATCCGCAGAGTTTTGCAGCTTGCGTAACAAACCTCAGCAACTCAGCATTTTGGCTCTAAGAGGAACATCTATTCATGTGAGGCCTCATCTACGATCTGAAGTGGAACTGGACAGACATAATTTAACCACTCCAGGGAATAGAGTGTATATATAATACTTCTGTAACACATTTCCAGTTGAACATTAGACTGCACAGAAAGTCCCATATCCATCCTTACCTGTTGCACATATACATATTTTTATTCTGTTCCTTAGGCCAAGAATATTTGAAATGTCTTGCACTGCTCTCTTGGTCTTAGGAGCCGCTGTAGTGTGTTGAGAATGGAATCTGATGTCAGCATTAAAAACAACAAGAGCCACAGGGATTTGTGTTCATTTGAGGTAAAGGTAAAGGGTAAAGAGACCCCTGACCCTTAGGTCCAGTCGAGACCGACTCCGGGGTTGTGGCGCTCATCTCGCTTTATTGGCCGAGGGAGCCAGCGTACAGCTTCCGGGTCATGTGGTCAGCATGACTAAGCCGCTTCTGGCGAACCAGAGCAGCACACAGAAACGCCATTTACCTTCCCGCCGGAGCGGTACCTATTTATCTACTTGCACTTTGAAGTGCTTTCGAACTGCTAGGTTGGCAGGAGCTGGGACCGAGCAACGGGAGCTCACCCCATCGCGGGGATTTGAACCACCGACCTTCTGATTGGCAAGTCCTAGGCTCTGTGGTTTAACCCACAGCACCACCCATGTCCCTTTTCATTTGAGGTAAAAATGGCCAATTTATTGTCAGTTTCAATCCTTTTTTTCAGAGTATTTCTGAACCGTGCATGCATTATTTCATCTCTTGTTCTGCTATATATTTGCCCTTTATAAACCTCCTGCAAAGCTCTGCAACTCAAACTTTAGAAGCAATGACGGGTCTTAACTGTGCATGATTTAAAGATTAGAAACCATTTTACAAAGGGAACTTGTTAAATACACCCTTATGGTAACGCCCTATGGCACGTCTAGTTGTTGGTAAATCACATCTACAAAAGGTTAAAAATGTCATGTGGGATGGGGGTGGCAGCTTCTAAGTAGGGGAGGAGCTCAGCACACCCAACTGGTCATGTGGACCAGCCCCATGATTTTGCCGTATTAAAATGTGTTTACGTACAGGTCTCTTAAACTCCATGCATTTTAAACACATTCAAAGCACACAATTTCCCCCAAATAAAGTTTGTTAAGGATGCTCCAGGCACGCCTGGAAGAAGCGGACCATTTGGATCCCTTCCAATCGGGATTCAGGCCTCATCGCGGGACTGAAACTGCCTTGGTCGCACTGGTTGATGATCTCCGGCGGGCTAGGGACAAAGGTGAGAGCTGTTACCTAGTTCTGCTGGATCTCTCAGCGGCGTTTGATACCATCGACCATAACATCCTTCTGGACCGTCTTGAGGGGCTGGGAGCTGGGGGCACTGTCATACAGTGGTTCCGCTCCTTCCTCCTGGGCCGTGTTCAGAAAGTGGTGGTGGGGGATGAGTGTTCAGACCCCTGGGCTCTCACTTGTGGGGTGCCTCAGGGTTCTGTCCTCTCCCCCATGCTTTTCAACATCTACATGCAGCCGCTGGGAGAGATCATCAGGGGTTTGGGCTGGGTGTTCATCAGTATGCAGATGATACCCAGCTCTACCTTTCTTTCAAATCAGAACCAGTGAAGGCGGTGACAGTCCTGTGTGAGTGTCTGGAGGCGGTTGGAGGATGGATGGCGGCAAACAGATTGAGATTGAATCCTGACAAGACAGAAGTACTGTTTCTAGGGGACAGGAGGCGGGCAGGTGTGGGGGATTCCCTGGTCCTGAATGGGGTAATCGTGCCCCTGAAGGACCAGGTGCGCAGCCTGGGAGTCATTTTGGACTCACAGCTGTCCATGGAGGCACAGGTTAAATCCGTGTCCAGGGCAGCTGTGTACCAGCTCCATCTGGTACGTAGGCTGAGACCCTATCTGCCCGCGGACTGCCTCGCCAGAGTGGTGCATGCTCTGGTTATCTCCAGCTTGGACTACTGCAATGCGCTCTACGTGGGGCTACCTTTGAAGGTGACCCGGAAACTACAACTAATCCAGAATGCAGCAGCCAGACTGGTGACTGGGAACGGCCGCCGAGACCATATAACACCGGTCTTGAAAGACCTACATTGGGTCCCAGTACGTTTCCGAGCACAATTCAAAGTGTTGGTGCTGACCTTTAAAGCCCTAAATGGCCTCGGTCCAGTATACCTGAAGGAGCGTCTCCACCCCCATCGTTCCACCTGGACACTGAGGTCCAGCGCTGAGGGCCTTCTGGCGGTTCCCTCACTGCGAGAAGCCAAGTTACAGGGAACCAGGCAGAGGGCCTTCTCGGTAGTGGCGCCCTCCCTGTGGAACGCCCTCCCACCAGATGTCAAAGAGAACAACAACTACGAGACTTTTAGAAGACATCTGAAGGCAGCCCTCATTAGGGAAGCTTTTAATGTTTGATGTATCATAGTATTTTAATATTCTTTTGGAAGCCGCCCAGAGTGGCTGGGGAAACCCAGCCAGATGGGCGGGGTATAAATAATAAATTATTATTATTATTATTATTATTATTATTATTATTATGCTGGAAACTGTAGTTCTGTGAAGGTAACTATAGTTGGCTGGATTTGGGGATGGGGGAGCGATATGTCTTTAATATATGGTGTGTTTGTGGCCACCATTAGCAGCAGCAGCAGCACCCCCAATATCAATGCCTGTGTATTTCCTGCATTTCTGGGTGGGTCAGAATCATGTCCCACTGCAGATGACATAAACTAGTCTGAACACTAGCTGTGCCTGTGAATACTTTCTTTATCCTGAGCAAACTATTCTGTATGATTGGGTAAGGTATAGTATGAGGCTGCTATTTTCTAATTTTTATGGTTTACCACACATTGTAATTGGCGTGCTGTTTTGTATCATGCAGCTTTTCGGACTGATGAAGCTTGTAGCGAAACCTGTAATATATCCGGAGAACAGGTCTCCTTTTGCCCGCTTGTGTTATTCTCACCAGGGTGGTGGCTTTGATTTGCCTTCCCATGATCGATCCATGCATACGGCTTTGTGTTTCCAACTCAAGACCCATTGAAGAACATCTCATCCAGTTCAATCTTTGAAAAACAGCTTTGAAAAACTTTTCCATATTCTCCAGTGTGCTACCCTTGCCATTGTGGCGGCACGGGGTTGCCGTTCCGTGATTGGACTGACGCTACTTGTTGAAAGGTTCATTTATCCAGTCTGTATAACGTTTACTGTACATGTAACTTGTTAAGATAGGAGTTGTACATTTATCCACTCCATGTTTACAGTATCTCCAGGCTTTGTCTTGCACATGGCACCTTGGTATGTTTGTTGTTTGAATGGTTATAAGTCTATTTCTATTCTAGCTATTGTTCTAGTAAATTTGGTTTTATATTTATAAGCCAGTTTGTGGTGTTGTTGCTTTGTTGTATAAACTACCCACCAACATTCCCATTCCATGCTGGCACCTAGGCTGAAATATGTCTCCCCCCCCCCCCCGATATCAAACCTAACCATGGGATGACATCAGTGTCCCACCCCCTTGGCCTAAGTTTGGAAACCAGGAATTAACTCATTTGTGCTTCCATCCACGAAATTAAAAGACGCCTGCTTCTTGGGAGAAAAGCAATGACAAACCTAGACAGCATCTTAAAAAGCAGAGACATCACCTTGCCAACAAAGGTCCGTATAGTTAAAGCTATGGTTTTCCTAGTAGTGATGTATGGAAGTGAAAGCTGGACCATAAAGAAGGCTGATCATCGAAGAATTGATGCTTTTGAATTATGGTGCTGGAGGAGACTCTTGAGAGTCCCATGGACTGCAAGAAGATCAAATCTCTCCATTCTGAAGGAAATCAGCCCTGAGTGCTCACTGGAAGGACAGATCGTGAAGCTGAGACTCCAATACTTTGGCCACCTCATGAGAAGAGAATGTCAGTGTTTGTAAAAAAGCAAAAAAAAGAAGGAAAGGGTTCTGACCTCCCTTTGTCTCCTCAGCCTGGTCCTCGGACCCTTGTCGGCACAAAAGAGTCCACGAGAATATCCTTGCAGAGTTTTATTCTTAAAAGTCCTTGTGCAAAACACGACTGAATAACTATACACACCAGCACCAACCAACCCAAACACCAGCCACAGTACAAACTAACATTTCTCACTTATATATACAACTTGGTACAAACCGCTGAGTCATGCTGACCCAGCTTTATTCGCATTAAAGAAACAGCGGCCATTTTAGCGGTGACAGAGAAGACTCCCCGGAAAAGACCCTGATGCTGGGAAAGATGGAGGGCACAAGGAGAAGAGGACTTCCGGTGAAGCGCGGAACCCGCTACAGGCGAGGGTTTTTTCCGGTGGGAAAGCCCTGGCTTTTTTAGCCGCAAAAGGAGGTTTTTAGGGTGCAAAAACCTCTGGTTGTACCTCTGGAGGGTGTCTAGGGGTCCAGGTTCCCGGCGGTGCCTAAAAAACTGCCCGTCCAGACACCAGGTAGCCTCCGTAAAAAGAGGTGAAGAGCGCGGCGGAACGAGCAGCAGGCGATCGGGCGGCCATAGCAGCGGCTAATAAGCGAAGCCCCGAGCCTGGGGGGGATAGCGCTTCGCTCTCAAAACAAAGAAATTCGGATGCGGAACACCCAAAAATTGTTGAACTGACGAGCAGTAAGAGCAAGGAAGTCTCCGAATTAAAAAGAGAAGAGCTCGAGTTCAGCGGACGTCTGGCTTCATCCAAAGACACAGGCTGTATGCAGAGCCTAAAAATGAAAGTAAGTTGCCGCTAGCGGTTACTATTACGGTCTCCCCTGTAACAACATAGTCTACGTGAGCTACGGCAAGGAGAAAGTAACTCTCTTCACAAGAAAGAAGAGAAGGGAGGACTCTAAAGGGGAGCGGGGAATTTTTGTGAATGAAGTGTGATCCCAGCGTCAGTGAAACATTGGAAAAGATAAGAGGACTACTTTTTTATATCTCTGCGACTCTGTGAATGCACTGCCATGCTAAGAAAACGCTAAGAAAACCTCTGACGCCATATTAGGCTAAGAAGGATTCTCGATGTTAGACCAAGCAACTGTATAAGATATTTGGTTTTGCCTCCTTTTCTTTTGAAGAAGGTGGTCTCTGGCGGTTTGTTCAACATCTTCTACATTTAACATCTTCTACATTTGTTCCCCTGTCTCTGTCTGGAACTTTAAATTAGTGAAAACTGGACTTTAAAGAGAACTGTTGGAGTAGGGGAACCACTTAAGAACTTTTCTCCAAATTTGGTAGGGTTGTACTCCCTCTAGCGGCTAGAACTAAGCATTATTATTTAAAGTAGGAAACCTCTGTGGGGGTATCTCAAGACTGTGAAACAAAAGAAAATCGTTTTTAAGAAACCTCTCCAATACCTAACGGAAAATCCCTCCGGAATTATTTACTATAGGAACCTACCCCTAAGGGACAAATTCGCTTCTAAGGGATAAACTAAATAAAATATAGATAATTACAGATAGGTTGAAATTTGGAATTTGGAATTCGGAACTTGAACATATTTGACTTTATATTCACTATCTCTGTCTTCTGGAGCTTTGACTTTATACTCTTTACCCTTGTCCTCTGGAGGACTTTCGGACTATTAAATTGGAGGACAATTGATTTTTGGTGCTCTTTTGGACCTATAAATCAGAGATAGTTTAATCAACGCCACGATTGGATTAGCCCGAATGGGGGCAAGAAGAATATGGATTGACAACTAATTTCCTTCAACTTATAGTGGAGGACGCGACAAAAATTTAATATATGATTTTGAGGGTGGACTGTTAAAAAATTGTAAATCATAACCCTTCTTTTTTTGAGTTTAAATTGTCAGTTTTTGACGGATATTTCAATAACATCTAACGATAATAGCAACTGTTATTAATTAGGAATTGTTTAGAAATTGTATAGTTTAACTTTTTGATATTTGATATTTGATATTTAAGGAAATGTCGCATACACAAAAAAGGGGGCAGAGGGGGGGACCCCAACAGATAGAAGAGCCTCAAAACAGGAAGCAGACTTTAGAGCGGAAATATTGAAGATGTTTGCAGAAATTAAACAGAGTGAAAAAAATTTGGAGACAAAATTAGAACAGGTTGATGACAAAATTGGGAAAATGGATAAAAAGATTGAAGAGACTGTTAGTGAATTAAAAGGGCAGATTAAAGAGGTCTCAAAGAGAGTGGATGAGGGACTAAAGAAGACAAAACATGAAATGAAAGATGAAACGGGAAGAAGAGAAGATGAAAAATGAGATTGCAGATTTAAACAAAATACAGGAAGAAATAAAGGATTCTATCGCAATGAATGAATTAAAACAGAGAGAAGTGAATTTGAGACTGAGGCAAGTACCCGAAATACAAAATGAAAACATAAAAGAAAGACTGGTGAAAGAAAATGCGCAGTGGATGGAGTTATCGGAGGAAGAAGTGGCAAAAACAATACAAAATGCATTCAGAATGAAAATAAGATCAAGTAAAGTAAAGAAATTCCCAGGTGACTGCTTAATAACATTCAAAGATAGAGAGATGAGAAATCAAATTTTGCAAAGGAATAGGGAGAAGAGATTATACATTGATGGAAATTATATAATTATATTTAAAGATATTCCAATAAGGTTGTTGAAACGAAGAGAAGCCTATAAACCATTGGTGCAACTGCTTAAGAAAAATAAGATCGATTTTAGATGGGAATTTCCGGAAGGAGTCTCGTTTCTTTACAAAGGGGTAAAAAGAAGATTGACTAGTCCGGAGGAAATTGGGAAATTTACAAGGAGATATAAAGAACTCCAAGTGGGAGAGGAAGAGGTTAAAGGGGCAGAAGGAGGATCAAACCCAAGGGAGGAATTCGAATCAAGAGAAGAAGAAGAACAAGTTGGAAGGGAATCAGAAGAAGAGGAAGAAGACGAAGAAGGAGAAGAGATAGAAAGAATATAAGGTAAACTTAAATTTAAACAGTGATAAAAAGAATGACGTTAAAACTATGGAACTGGAATGTGAATGGGATGAATGATAAGAAAAAACGAAACAAGATCGAACACATGTTAAAAAAGAAAAATTTGGACATCATATGTCTACAAGAAACGCACGTGATTAAAAAACATAGGAAAATTTTGATAAATAAAAGGTTAGGGAATGAATTTATATCCTCAGACAAAGAGAAAAAAAGAGGTGTTGTACTATATGTTAAAAATAAAATTGAATCCCACCAATTATATAAGGATGAAGAAGGTAGAGTTATAATGGTTCAAATTAAGTGGCAAGGTGAGAAACTGATAATTGTGGGGATCTACTCACCAAACGGGAACAAGACGGAATTTTTTAGATTATTAGAGGAGAAACTATTAAAAAATTATAATAATAGGAGATATGAACGGTGTAGTTTCGATAGAAATGGATAGATTGAGAAAAACGAAGAATAAAGAAGGGAAACTACCTAAAACATTCTTTTCGATGACGAAGAATTGTAACTTAGTAGATATTTGGAGGCTCAGACACCCTCTAGAGAAGCAATTCACATACCACTCAGAATCGAACCAATCAATGTCAAGAATAGACCAAATATGGGTATCAAATGAGTTAACTCCAAGAATTCAAAAAATTGAAATACAGGCCAAGGTGATTTCAGACCATAACCCAATAGAAATGGAGCTAAAAGGTTTTGAAGAGCGAACTTTTAGGTGGAGGTTGAATGACAACATATGGGATGACCAAAAGTTCGTTGAAAAAGCACAAAAAAATCTATCTAATTATTTTAGGGATAATATGGGTAAAGGGACAAAAATGAGTGTGGTGTGGGATGCAAGTAAGGCTGTGATGAGGGGCCTCTTTATTCAGCAGAATGTATGGAAAAGAAACAACAAAGAAAAAAAGACAAAAGAGATCTTAGAACAGATTATGAACAAAGAACAAAAACTGATTAAAAAACCTAATAACGAGAAGATATTACAGGAAATAAAGATCCTCCAAACTCAATTCACGATGTTAATAAATAAAGAGGTTGAATGGAACATCAAAAGGCTAAGACAAAAAAATTTTTAGTTTGCCAATAAATCAGGAAAATGGTTGGCCTGGCAGGCTAAGAGAAGGAAGGAACAAAGCACAATTAATAAAATTGAGGTAAATGGAGAAGAAATAACTGATCCGAAAGAAATTAGGAAAAGATTTTTAGATTTTTACAGGCAATTATATAGGAATAAAGAAAGGAATAACAAGAAGAAAATAGAAAGATACCTGAAAGAGAAGATGGTGAGAAAGATCCCGACAGACCAAAAGGAACAACTGAATGCCCCAATATGCAAAGAGGAAGTAGAAGAAGTTATAAAAGAATTAAAAAGAGGGAAAGCACCAGGTCCGGATGGACTTACATCTAGTTACTATAAAGAGATGAGAGATACATTGATGGCCCCGTTGGTAGAAGTAATGAATAACATCTTAAAAGAAAAGGACATTCCAGGAACATGGAAAGAGGCATTTATTACAATAATACCAAAACAAGATTCGGACCTAACCCAAATTAAGAACTACAGACCTATCTCGCTACTGAATACAGATTATAAGATCTTTACAGGAATTTTAGCTAAGAGACTAAAAAGGATATTAGTAAAAATTATACATAAAGACCAAGAAGGTTTCCTACCGGGCAGACAATTAAGAAATAATATAAGAAACATAGTCAATGTTATTGAATACTTGTCCGATAGGTGTGATAAACCAGCAAGTTTAATATTCATAGACGCGGAGAAAGCTTTCGATAATGTGATTTGGGAATTTATGTTGAAAAATTTGGAGGTTATGGAAGTGGGTCATGAATTTTTTAATGGTATTGAAGCAATCTATACAGAACAGAAAGCAAGGTTAATTATAAATAACATCATTACGGAAGATATTAAAATATCTAAAGGAACAAGGCAGGGCTGTCCGCTTTCGCCATTGCTATTCATAGTGGTTCTGGAAGTTCTACTAAACGCAATAAGACAAAATAAGCAAATTAAAGGGGTGACATTAGGTACAAATGAATATAAAATTAAGGCCTTCGCGGACGACGTGGTGGTGACTTTGGAAGAACCTATAGAAAGTACAAAAGAAATTCTGGAAGAGATGGAACAATTTGGAAAACTGGCAGGATTCAGACTAAATAAGAGGAAGACCAAAATGATAGTCAAAAATATGGACCAAGATAAAATTGAATTATTAAAACAACAAACGGAGATTGAGGTAGTTAAAAAGGTTAAATATTTGGGAATTTGGCTCTCGGATAAGAATATAGATTTATACCAATATAATTATATTCCGATGTGGAAAGGAGTAAAGAGGGATTTGGAGGTTTGGAACAGATTGAAACTATCTCTATGGGGAAGGATTTCAATGATAAAAATGATGGTGCTTCCTAAGTTGTTATTCTTATTTCAAACTATACCCATATTAAAAGGTACAAAAATTTTCGGGGAATGGCAGAAGGCGATCTCAAGATATGTCTGGGAAGGCAAGAAGCCTAGAATTAAATTTAAGCTATTGACGGACGCAAAAGAGAGAGGAGGCTTCGCCCTACCAGACATGAGATTGTATTATGAGGCAGCATGCCTGTGCTGGTTAAAAGAATGGGTAAAATTGGAAAACAAAGAATTATTAGATTTGGAAGGGTTCAATAATAAATTTGGGTGGCACGCATACTTGTGGTGTGACAAAAAGAGGGTACATAAGGGATTCGGAAATCACATTTTTAGAGGAGCACTAATAGAGGTTTGGGATAGATACAAAAATATACTAGAACTAAAATTCCACATTGGCTATCTCCGTTAGAAATAATGTGTGTCAAAACAATTAATATGAGAGAAAGGTGGGGAACATACGGAGAAATGGTTACCAACGAAGGAGGGAAGTGGAAAATAAAACCATACGACCAAGTCAAAGTATTAACATATGATTGGTTAAGTTACTTTCAGATAAATGAGATGTTTAAAAAAGAGCTGAAGGAAAGGGAGTATGCAGAAAAAGAATCAACCTTCCAAAAGGAGATAATAAACAATGAATTCAAAAATCTATCAAAGATGTATAAAATAATGTTAGAGTGGTACACGAAGGACGAGGAGGTGAAGTCAGTGATGGTACAGTGGGCAAGGGACTTAGGGTACAATATCCAATTGGAGGATTGGGAAAAGTTGTGGAAAGAGAATATAAAATTTACGGCCTGCACGTTATTGAAGGAAAATATGATGAAAATGCTCTACAGATGGTACCTGTCACCTGTAAAATTGGGAAAGATGTATAAAGTAGACAACAAATGCTGGAAATGTAAACACAAAGAAGGGACGTTTTTCCACCAGTGGTGGGAATGTAAGAAAGTTAAAAGCTTCTGGGACGAAATCTATAATGAGATGAAAAAGGTGTTAAGGTATACCTTTGTGAAAAGGCCAGAGGCTTTTCTATTAGGTGTTATAGGGAAGGATATCAGAAGAAAAGATTGTAAACTTTTCCAGTATGCGGTGACAGCTGCCAGAATGGTACTGGCTCAGAGGTGGAAGCAGGAGGAAATCCCAAGGGTAGAAGACTGGAGAGCAAAATTAATAGAATATGCGGAATTAGACAAATTAACAGGGAAAATCAGATATACTAAAGACCAAAAATTTATAAAGGACTGGGAGAAATTTGTGTGTTATCTGGAAAATAACTATGATGTAAATATAACGTTGGCGGGGTTTAAAGAGGCTTTGTAAAGAATTTATGAATATTGTTTAATAGAAATAATGAGGGAAAGGAGGTGTAAATGGCAATATGAAAGAATGGAATGTGTACTAAAGGGATAACTAGGAAAGAATGTCAGTGACGTTGAAGGAAGTCTAAAACGGATAAGATTTGTTGTTCAACGGATAAAATGTATAATGAGTTGGAATTCAATAAAATTATAAAAGCAAAAAAAAAAGAAAAAAAAAAAAAAAGAGAAGGGGACGACAGAGGACGAGATGGTTGGATAGTGTTCTCGAAGCTACCAGCATGAGTTTGACCAAACTGCGGGAGGCAGTGGAAGACAGGAGTGCCTGGCGTGCTCTGGTCCATGGGGTCATGAAGAGTCGGACATGACTAAACGACTAAGCAACAACAAAGCTTCCATCTGATTTCACAGCACTTCACCTCTAGAAGGGTTTCTCATGAATCACGGACATAACAGGCCTCAGACGGGGGACCTGAGGGCTTTCCCCGAGGAGGTCCTGCCGCTTGGCAGGTGAAGAAGCCACCGCCAAGGGCTGCTGCAGCAACGTCCTCAGGTGCAAGGTCTGTTGAAGACTAAGGAGCCATTCCCATGAGCTTTCCGCCTATGGCTTCCTGAGCTGGGTCCATATAGCCAGCCACTCGTGTCTGTCGCTTGCTCTTGCATTTTTATCATTTCCCATTCACATTTATATCCCATCTTTCATCTATCGGCATACATTTATTTATCATCATTTATAAACCGCTAAATATTTTTTTAAATCTCTAAACAATACAAAAAACCGCACCCCAAATTAAAACAAATATACAACCTAAACCCAGTGAAACAGCTGCATAGAAATATGTAAACGCATATCAAAGACAAAAGAACAAAGCCCCAGCAGTTTCAAGCACTTAAAACAGCATCCAATCTTATGAGTTAGGCAAAACCTGAGCAAGATATGTCCTTTGAAGACATCTGAAGCAAATGGTGGTTGCTGCATCACCACCACCACCATCATCAACTACCTGTTGATGATCAACTACCTGTTAAACTACCTGACATTCAGAAGACATCTTAAGGCAGCCCTGTTCAGGGAAGTTTTTAATGTGTGACATTTTAGTGTATTTTTGATCTCTGTGGAAGCCGCCCAGAGTGGCTGGGGAAACCCAGCCAGATGGGCGGGGTACAAATAATATATTATTATTATTATTATTATTATTATTATTATTATTATTATTATTATTATTATTATTATTATTATTATCAGCAGCACCATCATTATTATTATTTACATTTATATACCACCTTTATCTTCCAAGGATGTCCAAGTGGTGAACATGGTTCTCCTCCCCATTTCATCCTCACAACAACTCTGTGTATCTGAAGAAGTGTGCATGCACACGAAAGCGCATACCAAGAACTAACTTAGTTGGTCTTTAAGGTGCTACTGGAAGGAATTTTTTTATCTGTGAGCTAGGTTAGGCTAAGAGATGTTGACTGGCCCCAGGTCACCCAGTGAACTTCATGGCTGAGTGGGGATTCGAACCCTGATCTCCCAGTTCCTAGCCCAACACTCTAACCATTATGCCACACCGGCTCTATGTATGGCAGAGGGAAGGACCTTCCATAGCATATGTGCAACAGCAGAAGGTGCCTGGTTTTCATGTTCCCAAACAGTGCCCGTCTAGACCTATTATTTTATGTACAGTGGCTTGCCATTGTTTTATTGATTATATAGTTTAGAAATTATTTATTGTAACTGTTGAGTGGATTTCTGTTTATCTTTTATATGTTGTTGTTGTTGTTGTTGTTGTTGTTGTTGTTGTTGTTGTTATTGTTATTATTGTTATTATTATTATTATTATTATTATTATTAAATACTATTCTAATGATTGTTGACTGTGACTGTTTTGATGTAGGTTGCCTATTTTAAAGCTATGTTTTATTATCACATTTTTGTATTGCATTAGATTGTCATGAGATGTACATTTTTTGTTTCTTCAGCTTGTAAACCGCCTTGAGTATTGCAAGATAGAAAGATGGTATACAAATTAAAAATGATGATGATGACCTAGACCTGCTCAGCCTCGGCTACACGGTGACCTCATATGTCTTCAGACCACACCCTGTGACTGGCAGATGTTGGGGATTGACTAAGAGGGGAAGCTATTTCCATTGCTTTGGAACTTCTTCTGGAAGAATCCCAGTAGGAATTCTACAAGCCACCTCCTTCTCCTCCGCCTTTCCCCTCTAAGGACTCGGCTGGGGACCACAGTAGATTGCTGGATGCATTGCAATATGCCTTTCTGATAACATGGGACCCTTTGCCTCATGTATAGCTCACAATCTTTCTTGATCTGCTCTCTGGAGAGCTGGAATGCAGATGACTTGAGGATACCCTTCCATTTTTTTAATTTTACATATATATATTTAAAATAATTTAATATACTTTTTTTAAAAAAACACAAGTTATCTGCAGGTATAGCAAAGTTTCCAAGTGATTGCCTAGCAACAAAGCCCACAAATCCATTTGCAAAACATTTTTGCATTCTTCTTCTGACAGATGTAGATTCAACATACCTTACTGATGGAGGCTGCTTTTTCGGTGCCAGTGTGTGTGTGTGTGTGTGTGTGTGTGTGTGTGTGTGTGTAGAGAGGAGAAGAGACATGCTTCTTTCCCATGGCCATTTCCTTGACATTTCGCTAACCATCAATTTCTGCATTATATTTGGGTTTTTGCACAAAGTCAAAGTCACTTCTGGAAATTTAGTGGGATATGGTGGAAATTTATTGCTTATTTCCCTGCTAATGGCTTCCAGAAAAAAAAAATCCTTCTGCAACCCCATTAACCCGGCAGAGTGATGAAATTTGGGGTGATTTACTGACATATGTTTTTTCCTGCCGTTTTCAAGTTGCGGGAAGGGTATGGGAGCAACAACATTGTCTGATAGGTAAAGGTAAAGGGACCCCTGACCATTAGGTCCAGTCGTGACCGACTCTGGGGTTGCGGCGCTCATCTCGCTTTATTGGCCGAGGGAGCCGGCGTACAGCTTCCAGGTCATGTGGCCAGCATGACCAAGCCGCTTCTGGAGAACCAGAGCAGCGCACGGAAACACTGTTTACCTTCCCGCCGGAGTGGTACCTATTTATCTACTTGCACTTTGACGTGCTTTCGAACTGCTAGGTTGGCAGGAGCAGGGACCGAGCAATGGGAGCTCACCCCCGTCACGGGGATTTGAACGGCCAACCTTCTGATCAGCAAGTCCTAGGCTCTGTGGTTTAACCCACAGCACCACCCGCTTCCCTACGTTGTCTGATGGTTTGTGTCAAATCCCACCCACTGGTGAAATTAAGTGTGACAGGCATGTATATTGGTCAAAAACCATTGACGTGACATAATGCAACATAGCGTCTCAGAGCTATATATCACAGTATGGTATATATCTCTATATAATGATAAAATAATAGATATCAACCAATTGTACACGTGGAACATTCACATATGTACAAATAATTTCAAATACCAACTTGGAAGGCTTGTTGAAAGAGGAACATTTCCAACAGGCACCGGACAAAAGAGAAGTGGTACCTGACTGACATGCTGATTTCTGCAAAATAGAATATTCACAAATATTTGACATTCGTTAAATTTTCTAGTTTTGTGAAATTGTGGATTCAGCATCTAAACTTTGGGTGCCTTAGGCTGCTGGCTGCAATTCTAAACACACTTAGAATAGTAGAATGGTAGAGTTGGAAGGGACCTTGAGGGTCATCTAGTCCAACCCCCTGCAATGGAGGAATTTCCACTAAAGCATCCATGACAGATGGCCATCCAATCTCTGCTTTAAAATATCCAAGGAAGGAGTCTGTTCTACCGTCAAACAGCTCTCACTGTCAGAAAATTCTTCCTGATGCTCTGGCAGATTCTCCTTCCTTGTAACTTGTAGCCATGGGTTCGAGTCCTACCCTCCAAGGCAGGAGAAAACAAGCTTGTTCCCTCTTCCATGTGACAGTCCTTGAGATATTTAAAGATGACTCTCAGTCTCCTCTTTTCCAGGCAAAACATACCCAGCTCCTTCAACCATTCCTCATAAGGCATGGTTTCCAAACCCTTTGATCATCTTGGTTGCCCTCCTCTCCACACCTTCCAGCTTGTCAGCATCCTTCTTAATATGTGGTGCCCAGAACTGGACACGCTACTTGGGAGTAAGCCCTGCTGGCCCCAAGTTATTCTAACAAACAGGACCAGGCTTGCTTCCTCAGTGTTATCGAGTTGGGGAACGGGGTGACACAATGCTTCTCTGGTGACATCTTTTCATTTACATGTAAAATATGGTGTTGGGAAACTGAAAATTAATGCCTAGGGACGGAAGAGAAATCTGGTTTGATTCAGATTTCAGTGTGAACCAACCTAAGTTGAACTTCCTCAGAACAATGCGCAAACCGAAACACAGCTACGCTTCAAAATTCGCACGTCTCTGAATTTTGTGATGCAGTTCTCCAAGCAAATAATTTGCACAAATGTGCGTGTGTTAGGGGAATGTGTACATACAAATGCATATATTAGAGAGCATAACCTAAAAATGCATTGTAATGGAAACTTGTTGGCCAAATTGTTTATCGGGGGGGGGGATACAAAAATATGTATACAGTTATACCTCAGGATGAATACGCTTCAGGTTGAGCATTTTCGGGTTGAGCTACGCGGCGACCTGGAAGTAACGGAACGCATTACTTCCGGGTTTCACCGCTCGCGCGTGCGCAGACACTCAAAATGACATCACGCGCGTGCACGGAAGCGGTGAAACACGACCTGCGCACACGCAGACACACAGTCGTGTCTTACATTCACTTCAGGATGCGAACGGGGCTCCGGAATGGATCCCGTTCGCATCCAGAGGTACCACTGTATTAGGGAAAATTGCACTAAAATGCTAGTGAATTTTCTTGAATCACAGACTGGTGAAGAAATGTGGAGAGCTGAACTCGAGACTCGAAAATGAGACCAGGGATTTCCAAACCTGTGGTCTGTGAACTACCACTACCCAGAGAACACTACCCAGCACTGAGGCTCCACGATTCAGCATAGGAGAATGGACACTGTAGGTCACATAGGAAGGTTCTATGGGCTACATATGTCTGTGGGTCTGCATTTCTCCATTGCTGGGGCCAGGAGCACCAAGTGGGGGACCAGGGCACCCCCAAAATTTCAAATCAAAGGGCTGGGGCCGCCCAAACTTGGATAGTGTTCTTGAAGCTACCAGCATGAGTTTGACCAAACTGCGGGAGGCAGTGGAAGACAGGAGTGCCTTGCGTGCTCTGGTCCATGGGGTCACGAAGAGTCGACTAAACAACAACAACAATGTATTTGCAATGGACATACAGGGTTCCTTCTTCCCTCTCTCTTTCCCCCTCCATTTAATTACATTATAGATGTTGGAGTGGGCTGTTGGTACAAAAATAAAAAATTCATTGCATTATCCTTTTTTAAAACAAACCAGGCAAGGTTATTGTTTCGTCTCAGTGTATCGCAGTGAAGGGGAAATGATGACCTAAATATCCTCTTGTGCTGGTGGGGAGGGCGGAACTGTGGCACTCAATCTGTTTGAAACGAGTGCTTCTTAGGAATTTAGAATTTTCAAGTAAGCATGGCAGAGCTTTGTAGTTCTCTGTAAAGGAGATGATGTGCTTCAAATACCACAGCACATCTTTGTAATTAGTTTTAGAGTCACAAAGAAGTGAAGCAGATTTTCGACAATTACTCATTTTTTTAAATTAAAAAACCCCACAAGATAAAAAAAAACCCAAAGGTTAATGGTATGAATTTTGTTTCTCCCACAGACAGCTTTATATAACCGCTGTACAAAATGGAGTAATTCAACCACCAACATAATGGCATATCTTAAATGCAAAATTGCTTTCGAAGGGTTGACGCAACGGCCTCCCCTCTCCATTTTACCTTGGACTCTCTTTAAAAAGGCCCTCAAAGCAAGGCTTGCTATCCCACCTAAGGCTGAGTACTCTGTTGTATTGCATATTGATCCTGGCTGCTTCCAGACAGGTGGCTCCTAACTCTCGTAATAATTGCTACTCCACTGTAAGCAGCAAAAAGAATTGCCATTGATTTCCCACGCATTCAGTTTTTCCCAGCTATGCAAAGTCACTAAAGGAGGGTACAGAGCAGGATGAGTGAGGGGCGTGGCCTCAATAGGGGCGTGGCCACAGGCTTAGGCTTGTGCTTCCCCACCCCTGGAAAAAAATTGGGACAAGTGCAACTCTTTGTTAGCAAAAACGGAATCTGCACAGGAGTGTCAGGCTTTAGGAGCACAGAAACACGTCTCCAGCAGATCTTCTCCCCATGAAGCAGTTGCTGGCGAAGTGGGGAGCAGAGGGGGCGGGGCGCCCCGGGTGCCACTCGGGGGGGTGGCAAGATGACCCCTGCCTCCCCCAGCTGTAGAGCTCTTGCATGCCATGTCCATACATACTATTGCATACTATGTCCATACTGGCATCCGTACGGGCTGCCTCTTGCACGGCAACTGTACAGGCTGCCGCGCGTGCGCACTGCATACGGGATGCCACACATGTGCACTCCATACGGGCTGCCCCGCCCCAGGTGCCGGAGAGGGTTCCTTCACCACTGGTTGCTGGGACTGAAGGTTCCTACCTCCCCACAGCTGCCTAAGTCCCCTCTTCTCCATGGTTCCCCCCCCCCAAGCAATTGGAGACTGTTTTCATGCCTCTTCTGGTTCTGGTAGACAAGCAGGAAAGGGAGCTTGTCACAACAGGAAGGGGAGACACCTGTGCTTCTTCACCAGCCTGACTCATCTCTGCCTCTTGGCCTCCCTCTTCCCACCCTCCTGCTCCAGCTTCTGCCTCTGATTCTGGACTCCTCTCTGCCACAGACTCTCCCAGCTCACTAAGCCCTGTTAGCTCCTGACACCTCCTCCTCCCAGTCTTCTCCCTCTGACCACTCATCATCGCTCACCACCACTCCCCAGGCTCTGAACCTTCTTCCCTTCCCTCAGCTGGTTCCTCCCACCATTCCTCGGCGTCCAGCCAGTCTATGGGAGCATGTGTACATATCTGTGAAATATACAGAATTTTTTTTGGGGGGGCAGGTTTAGCTGTGCAGTGTTGTTGTTGTTTAGTCGTTTAGTCGTGTCCGACTCTTCGTGACCCCCTGGACCAGAGCACGCCAGGCTCTCCTGTCTTCCACTGCCTCCCGCAGTTTGGTCAAACTCATGCTGGTAGCTTCAAGAACACTGTCCAACCATCTTGTCCTCTGTCGTCCCCTTCTCCATGTGCCCTCCATCTTTCTCAACATCAGGGTCTTTTCCAGGGAGTCTTCTCTTCTCATGAGGTGGCCAAAGTATTGGAGCCTCAGCTTCAGGAACTGTCCTTCCAGTGAGCACTCAGGGCTGATTTCCTTCAGAATGGATAGGTTTGAT
This sequence comes from Podarcis bocagei, assembly GCF_964188305.1. NCBI lineage: Eukaryota > Metazoa > Chordata > Lepidosauria > Squamata > Lacertidae > Podarcis > Podarcis bocagei. The sequence goes on from NC_138128.1 coordinate 10,449,156, forward strand.
CTTCTTGCAGTCCATGGGACCCTCAAGAGTCTCCTCCAGCACCATAATTCAAAAGCATCAATTCTTTGGTGATCAGCCTTATTTATGGTCCAGCTCTCACTTCCATACATCACTACTGGGAAAACCATAGCTTTAACTATACGGACCTTTGTCGGCAAGGTGATGTCTCTGCTTTTTAAGATGCTGTCTAGGTTTGTCATTGCTTTTCTCCCAAGATAGCTGTGCAGCAGTCACCTCTAAATCTGTCAGTCACTTCCCTTTAGAAGCCCACATTGTTGCCCTTTCTTTGGGAGGCCCAATCTCCTCCTTCCTGCTAGTCTTATCTGAAAAGCCCCGTTGGCTGCATGTCGAGAAGAACGCTCTCAGAAGTCATTTAAGGCTCTCCCAACTCTTGAAACCATAACAAGATTCAGATGGAAGGGACTGGGATGAGAAAGGTCTGAGCTCAGGCATCTGTGGCTCTTGGAGGAGATGTGAAAACCAATGCTTTAAACACAAATTTCTCCTTCCTGAGCTCTGGGTGCCGCTGATTTCTGCTCAAGTTCAGCTTGTTATCATCAAGATGCTGACTTTCAGCTGACTTCTTGCAGGGATGCTCTCTCTAACATCGCAGATCCTGCCCAGACAAAGAAATGCTTCCAAAGACTTGTCATTTGCCTATTAAAAAATAAATAAATTACTAACAGAGGCTGTCATTCAAAGTCTTCTCTTAGTTTTAGACTGGACAGCTCTTCTGTTTTAAAAGTAAAGAATCCTAAGAAGGGCAAACGAGACATCTTACTAGAGACCCATTAAGCCTCTTGCTTATCAATACTTTTAAGATAATGGTCTTTAAAATGATTGCAGCCATCAATGAGGCAGAAGTTGAGATTCACGATAAAGCAATCAAGCCCCTGTTCAACTCCTATCAGACAAAGGTATGGTTCTATGGGGTTTTTAACTGCAGCAATTTGTATTTTACAGCATCAGAACTTTATCTGTATTAAGGGATTTCCTTTCAAGTTTTTTTTTTAACTAAAGGACAACAACATACATTGTTCTTCCAGTGAAGGCTGGAAATTGCACAGCAATTTTGAGGATGTGGATTCAGATGCATATTGGCCATGATTTATTGGCTGTAGATTCAGATATTGCCCTACCGTGTGTTGTGTGTATGAATTGTGTACAATTCTTTGCAAATAGGAATGTAGATTTCATAGTGCTTTATTATATCGGCCAGGGCTATACTGAATGCCATTGTACATTAAGCAGAGGAGTTCTCTACAGCTCGGGCCACAGACACACACATATGGCCAATGTTAGCTATGGGGCCAGGCATTTGCCCAGGTACAGTTGCCAGGCCTGTATTAGGGAGGGTATGTGAAAGTGTCAGTACCATAACAAACAAAAAAAGTCCATGTGTGTCTGTTCCTCTACCTGTCTGCATCAGAGAAAGATGACAGTGAGACCTTCCCCCTCTTGGCTGAGCTGGGCAAACCTGTTGATTTCAGTTTCTCCCTTTTCCAATCAGTTATGAGAAGAAAAATACCAATGAAAATTCACCTGCACTTTATTGAGAATTTATCTTGATGCATTTATTTATGTTTGCTATTTTCCTTAAAGGAACCTATTTTTGCACGTTGTTTTCACCAACACACATGCACACTTTACCTGCAAATTTGCACTTTTGTCTGCATCGCTTGCCCTGGAGAACCGCATTGCAAAATTCGGAGAAGGGAGGATTTTGAGAGGCGGCTGCGTTTCGGTTTGCCTGTCCTTTTGGAAAGCGTGGATTGAGCAGGTTCTCCTTTAAACATGAGCTGGACCGAATATCTCCCCCCCTCCCCAATTCAGAATCGAAAAGCTGAAATAGGGCTGGGGAGGGAGGGATATGTCTGCAATGGAACAAATGACCCCAAGGCAGGGGGAGGAGATGGCCTGGATGGAGATATGATGTCACAGATCCCTTGGTGTATGTATCCCTTTATCTGCCAATTAGATTAATCCCTCCCGAGTGCAATTTGTTGCTGAGGGGGCATTGGGTTTCATGCAACAAGGCCGATGACTTTCCTTTTTTGTTGGCCTCGGAACATACAGTATCCCTATCTGGAGATCAAAGCCCCCTGGAAAGTTGGTAAATAGAATATTCTACCTTTGATGCGTGCATAACTTTCCTTGAACACATACACCTCCAGAGGACAACGTATCCTTTCGGCGACACAGTAATGTACGCCCAGCTCTGTCCACTTAACAGTTGCTGGCAAAGAGGAACAGATTTCAGGGAAGACTTAACAAAAATATTTCCCCTTTGTTCTTTCTTGGAGCTATTACAGTGCCTTTTCTGTGGGTGATGAAGGATCTCTGCTCCCCCCTCCCCCCGCACCCTCGGCATCTTCTAAACCAGCTCAATAGCTTTCCAGAGCAGGTAATATATAACCAGGTTCATTGTGATGCTAAAGAGTTCTATTTAGCTGTATTTAAACTGGATATCATGACTCCACACGATGACCTTTCACTCCTGGGAAGTAGTTTTAAATTCAATCCGCGATAAAGGGAAAAATCCTTCCAATTCATTGGCTCTCAAAGGTCACAAGTGAACTGTGTTTTGATGCTATCTGCTGCTTTGTGGCTTCGGTTCTCAATATACATGAGCATCGCAGCGGCTTGAATTGCCTCTTTGTCTCGCTGGACGGAGCTGCAAGGAGCCTGAGAAAACACGGAGCCAGGGCAAGGATACCTGGCGAAAAGGGCCAAGCTGGAGGGGCCAGAGCTGAACTGGGCCCAGCACGTGCCCCTAGGAGGTCTTGGGTTCAACAAAGGACAGCCCATTAAGAAGGATTTGGTGTTACTGCGCTGGGAAAGTCCATTTTGAAGTTTGGGAGTTTGTGATAGTAGCCAAAACCCCTAGAAGGATCTATAGCAGGAGCAAGTAGTGGGGTTGGAGAGCTGAAAGTAATTTCACATCTGGCAACCAATGTGCCTCTTGGGTTTCAGATAATACATGGGTAGACAAGTCTAAAAAGCCTGGGACACAAATTTTCACAGCCCTCTAGCGGCTATGGTGGGTCATTTACCATAAGTAATGTATTTAGTGTTAATTCTGAAAGTGTATATTAGATTCTGACCAAACTAAACTTCCTGATGTATATTGTGCTTTACTTTGGTCAGAATTGAGTTCACTCTTCCAGAGTTAACACTAAATGCATTACTTCTGGTAAATGTAAATAGAACCTTAGCCACTAGAGGGCCATGAAAATTTGTGTCCCAGACTTTTTAAACTCGTCTACCCATGTTCTATCTGAAACCAAAGGGGCACATTGGTTGCCAGATGTGAAATATATTGGCATTATTTTCAGCTCTCCACCACCACTAAATGGACCATTCCACAGCCCAAGGGCCACATTCCCTTCTGAGTAAGCTTCTGAGGGCCAAATGCTGGTGATGTGCGGCTCCAGAGGCAAAAGTTGCTGCAGCAAGAAATGTGAATTTTACCTTTGCACCGTAGACTAGTTTCTACACACCCAGCCCTCCAGCCTCCATCCAGGGTCATCACCAGCGTTGAAGGATGCATTCTAGTCAGGGACGGGCAATTGTCAATTTTCCTTTCGAAAAGGCCTGCATGGCAACCACTATTGTTTTCATTTCTTGGGGAGTCCCAGGGTGCCGGGAGGCCTGCTTTACAGAAAACCTGGCCTTGTGCACAGCCTTGCCTTTTGTAAACTTTTGGGGTCCTTCCAGTTCCTGAGACTAGTGTCGAGAGCAGGGATAGCCAATATAGAGTCCTCCAAATGTCTGCTGACGGACAGCTCCCATTACCCCTGACTATTGCCTGTCAGGGCTGGATCAGCAGTAAAGAGGCAAGCAGTAAAGTCGATTCCTTATTCAAGGAAACAGAATACAAGCAGGGGAAACCCCTGGAGAGACTGGCCGCTGGTAAAGCAGTTGCCAGAACCGACACATTGGGCCTCCTACTTCTCCTTGTCTCCCCATCCAGCTGTTTCCCCATAGAACCAGCAGGCTCCTGTGAATCTGTTCCAGCCCCAGCTCCCACCTCTTTCTCAGCTGCCTGTCCTGCGTCTGCAGTCTTTTCTGCCTCTTCTTCCTCTCTCTCACCCAAGCCTGCCGCTTGTTCATCATCCAACCACTTTGCCCCTCCTTCATCCTCTGACCCGTCTTTCACGTCCCATCCCACCCACCCGGCTCGGAGTCTTCCTCCTCTGAAGTTCCCCTAGGGGGTTCTATAGCTGGAACCTTCGACCATTCCTCATAGTCCAGCCAGTCCGTGACATTGCCCATGTTGGCTGAGGCTAATGGGGCTGGGGCTAAGGGAGCTAATGGCTAATGGAGTTGAACAATGTCCAGAGGACACCACACTAGTCCAGAAAATAGAGAGCATCTCAGAATGGCAGAAGTGGGCCATCCCTGTTGTGTAACATCTCAGACGCCTGCTTCCCTGCCCCCAATTTGGTTCCATTGGCCCTACGGAGCAGAAAATATAGTGTCAGAAATTCCCATGTCCACTCTGTAGAAGGTCAGGTCAGAAGGTCATTGCTTGAGTAGGAGATGGCGAGCCAATTTCACCCTATGGGATATCCCACGATTCCATGTAAATTCCTTTTGCGCTCCACACTGACATAAAGATCACCCTTGTAAGCCCACCATGCTCAGCGAGGGTCTCGGACGATGGCTGCCTGCGGCTAGTTTAAACTTGTGCATTCAAAGTCAAGACTAAATAAATGGTACTGTAAGTTTAGCATTCATAAATTAACGTTCCCTTTGGTTTTCCTCCTCTGCCCTTCGTGACTTCTGCCCTCCTCTCCCAGATACCCGAAGAAAGTCCCATTGTGTTTAAAAATAATGCCTGACACTCCACATAGATTAACTAGAAATGACACTTCCAGACACTTACAGGCTAACACTCTGTTATATGTCAAAAGTACGCAGGCAAATCTCTTTAGCTCGCAACATGAACAAGTCTCCTTACATACCAAGTCCCACAAAAAGCAGCGGCAGCCTCTTTTGAGGTTTGGGTTTCCTCCAGTCTTGGGGTGCAATAGGTTGAAAAACTATAAATGGTTATGCTTTAGTGTGTTTACGTCCTCCATTTTCTCAAAGGAGCTCAAGATGGAGGCTATCCCACTTGACTGTCACAAGAACTCTGTGAGGTGGGTTTAGCTGAGGGAGGGTGGTAGGTCTCAAGTTGCCCCATGAGCTTAATAACTGTATGGAGATCTGAACAGGAGCTTCTCCGTCCTAGTCCAACATGCTCATAACCACAGCAAACCGGCTCTCCAAATGGTTACAGGTGCAAGTCTTCTCATTGTCCCCCTCATTAGTTCTCATTTTGCAATAGATTTAATAGTATTGGTTTCCCTCTCGGTTTCTTTTTTTAAAAAAACACACAGTTTATTTCATCATTATTTCATTAATTAATATGTTCATACAAATAACACTTGATTTCTCCCACACATGACACTGGATTCTTAGTAGCTGGATGTGTGAGCTGGAAAAACATTACAGGGAACAACCAATTTGCACGTGCCCAGTTGACTTCAAAAATGGCCCTGAAAGAGCTCAGAAATGGCAAAAAGTGTGAAAACAGCGGCTAGCAATCCCAGGAGCCCTTGCACTGACCATTGAAGCCTGTGGAGAGTTGGTGTTTGAGCAAGAAGGATTGAAGGGAGTAATTGCATAGACATCTCACTCTTTGGGCTCCTCCAAACTCTCTCTCTCTATATATATATATTTTTAAACGTGCCATTGATGTCATAATAGTGCAGTTGTGGTGGATTTATACTGGACTGTCCACACATCATCCCGCTTTAGTCATTGTTCTGCAATGCTCCCCCAGTGTCAATGCGTGAGTGTGATTGTCTGGAGGCAGTTGGAGGATGGATGGCGGCTAACAGATTGAGGCTGAATCCTGACAAGACAGAAGTACTGTTTTTGGGGGACAGGAGGCAGGCAGGTGTGGAGGACTCCCTGGTTCTGAATGGGGTAACTGTGCCCCTGAAGGAGCAGGTGTGCAGCCTGGGAGTCATTTTGGACTCCCAGCTGTCCATGGCGGTGCAGGTCAATTCTGTGTCCAGGGCAGCTGTTTACCAGCTCCATCTGGTGCACAGGCTGAGACCCTACCTGCCCGTGGACTGTCTCGCCAGAGTGATGCATACTCTGGTCATCTCTCGCTTGGACTACTGCAACGCGCTCTATGTGGGGCTACCTTTGAAGGTGACCCGGAAACTACAACTAATCCAGAATGCGGCAGTTAGACTGGTGACTGGGAGCAGCCGCCGAGACTACATAACACCGCTCTTGAGAGACCTACATTGGCTCCCAGTACATTTCCGAGCACAATTCAAAGTGTTGGTGCTGACCTTTAAAGCCCTAAATGGCCTCGGTCCAGTATATCTGAAGGAGCGTCTCCACCCCCATAGTTCAGCCCGGACACTGAGATCCAGTGCTGAGGGCCTTCTGGCAGTTCCCTCACTGCGAGAAGCAAAGCTGCAGGGAACCAGGCAGAGGGCCTTCTTGGTAGTGGCACCTGCCCTGTGGAACACCCTCCCACCAGATGTCAAAGAGAACAACTACCAGACTTTTAGAAGACATCTGAAGGCAGCCCTGTTTAGGGAAGCTTTTAATGTTTGATGCATTACTGTATTTTAATATTTTAATATTTTGTTGGAAGCCGCCCAGAGTGACTGGGGAAACTCAGCCAGATGGGCAGGGTATAAATGATAAATTATTATATATTATTATTATTATTATTATTATTATTATTATTATTATTATTATTATTATTATTATTATTTTACTGCATTATTGCCATCTGGAGAGACACTCTGACGCTATAGCACAACAAAAGTGGACCAAAAAAAAGAAACAAATAAACCGGATCATTTGTGGTCTGAAAAGTTACAGGATTTCAGCAGGAAATTACAGGACAGGCAGTGATTGGAAACAAAGCAGTATATTTGTCCTGAAACTTTCATCCATCTTTGTAACAAGAGCAGCACCAAGAAAAGAACCAGAGGACCTCTGTAACCTTATGCACTCACTCATAGACTCCAAGATTTGACGGGTGATGCTTGTGCATTTGTTACTGGGGCTACGCAAAAACTATTCACTTCTTTGCAGAAACAGAGGTTTGGGGGGTTTTTTGCACTGTCAATTTCCCCCAGCCTTTTTGAAGATTGATTGGCCATGCCTATGAAGTATTCACCTGTTTATTTGCATCGCCTTCTCTTGCTGTGTCTCCCCACTGGTTTTGTTTGCTTTCAGTGATGTCATCACATAGCACAATCTGATTGTGCAGCGCTGTCATTACAATGGTGCCTTGGTTCTCAAACTTAATCCGTTCCGAAAGTCTTTTCCAAAACCAAAGCGTTCCAAAACCAAGGCGTGCTTTCCCATAGAAAGTAATGCAAAATGGATTAATCCATTCCAGACTTTTAAAAACAATGCCTAAAACAGCTACCTAATGAGACCATTGGTCCATAAAATGAAAGCAATAATCAGTGTACTGTACTATAAAATATATAAGACAGTGTTGTAGAGGATAAAAATTAGCATCCACACAGTCACAAAAACAAATTAACCGAAAAAGCCTCAAAAACAAAAACGCAAAATAAACAGCAAAAACAAAAGTACCAAACTTAATCCATTCCGGAAGTCCGTTTGACTTCTGAAATGTTTGAAAACCAAAGCGCAGCTTCTAATTGGTACAGGCGCCCCGGAAACAATAGCCGACAACCGTATCGGACATTCAGTTTCCGAAAAACGTTCGAAAACTGGAACACGTCCGGGTTTTTGGCGTTTGGGAACCAAGGCGTTTGAGAACCAAGGTACCACTGTACATTTGTTGCGTGGTTGCTGATTGGTGAGTATCAACCTTGTGACTAATGTGGCCTAACTTACTTTACTCGCCCTCTTCCGAAGCTATCCTTCTCTCTGTGATCTCTGATTGCTGGGGATCATTCACGCGACTAATTCAGGAAGAAACAAAGAGCACCAGCAATGAGGTGGCAGCGGTGGAAGAGTCACAGAACCGCCATCGCCAGGTTGCAGGAGAAACAACAGCACACCTGTACGAGCTACATTCATTTACTCAGCAATACCGTAACTTGTACTGCTTTAAAAGCAACGTGGGTGTTTGTTATTTTAGTTAAATCTGCCGGAATAACATAATTGTGTTATAATGTGTTGTCAGCAGTTGCGTGGTATGAATGGCTGGCTGTGCACTGCATGGTGGCTAAATATCATGTGAATGTGCTAATCTGCATGTGTACTATAGACATGTCTTCCCTGTGCACAGTAACTTACAGAGATCTAGGAGAGGTGGCTAAAAATCAGAAAAACGACAATTATAGCAAGGAGTAGGTCAGAGTAACTCTGTTTTTAAGGCACCCCTTGCTCAAATCTCCCCCAAATACACAAAACTGGGAAAGCAAGTTAGAGATACACCAAAAATAATCAGCATCGTTCCTGACCGTTAGAGTGTATACAAACCACTTTCTAAGCAGCCAAGACTATCTTCTTCTTCTTTCAACTTTTATTTAACACGTGGACGTCCTCCTCAGAATTTGTGGCTATGTGTTTTTAATACTGTCAATAAATGTCTTTCCTGGAGACTCACGATGGCAATAATGGAAGCTGTTAACAAAGTGTGAAAGGCAGAGGGCCAGCAAAGGTTAATCATATGGCTGTCCGCTAATGACCTCTCCAGCCCCTGGTTTTAAACCCTCCGCTACTTGTAAAGACCAATCACGTGAGCAATTTCCTGTCTGAGGTTGCCTTTATGGAGAAGAATAAAAGGCTGGTTTTATTGTGAAAAAAGAGAGCTCCCAGCAGGGGTGGAGGTTATTATTTTTAAGCTGATCTAAACACCTGGGCTTCCCAGTAGAGCCTATTAAACGTCCTCCATTATGTCTAAATATTTCACTAATTCCCAACCCCATAGTAGATTAGAGTATTATTGCTTAAAGCAGAGAAGGCACAGAGATTCTGGATACATGGGGCAAAAGGTTGTACCCTGCATAAGCCAACGGCGGGAGGCAGCTGAGATAGCATTGGGCATTTCATTTTGTTCACGTGAATGTGCAATAGACAGTTGTGAATTCTTATTCAGCTGGCAGCCAGCAGGGAAATTATTGGGTTTTAAGGGTGGGGAGTTCAGACCCCACCTCTGCCTTGTCCTCACCCTGTTGGCCTCAGTCAGTCACTTATCACTGCCAGAGGACCATGGGAACCCCACAAACTGGACATGAGTGCAACACCACACTTCTGACCATGACCTCCGGTAACTGGTGTTCAGAGATACGAATGTACGAAGAGCCCTGCTGGATCAGGCCAGCAGAAAATCTTTGTCCACTGGCACCAATTATAGGGTGCCCCTGATGCCCAAGCATCCACAAAAAATCGTTGTGGGGACTCAGCACCCACACTGCAGGGTGAAGCACCGACACCGGAAGTCATGTCTGAGACCTCACAGGGTCTCAGAGGTGGTGTCCGAGGCCTCACGGGGCCTCGGACATGACTTCCAGGGACTCCAGGTGCTGCTGCAGGGCACGCAACGTCAAGACCTCACGTAATTATTATTATTATTATTATTATTATTATTATTATTATTATTATTATTATTATTATTTATACCCTGCCCATCTGGCTGGGTTTCCCTAGCCACTCTGGGAGGCTTCCAACCGAATATTAAAAACAATACACATCAGACATTAAAAACTTCCCTAAACAGGGCCACCTTCAGTTGTCTTTTAAAAATAAAATAGTTGTTTATTGCCTTGACATCTGCTGGGAGGCATTCCACAGGGCAGGCACCACTACCGAGAAGGCCCTCTGCCTGGTTCCCTGTAACCTCACTTCTCGCAGGGAGGGAACCGCCAGAAGGCCCTCAGAGCTGGACCTCATTGTACACCACTGGTCACCCACAACCTGGGGCCCTGTCCACTGGTGGAGGAAGAGGAGTGCGGGGGGAGTGCACTGCCCCCGGCAAAGCGATCCTGGTGGGGTTCCATCGCAGCTGCCCCCCTGCCCGCGCTGGGCGCCACACCCCAGGACATGTGCCATACCCCTGCAGGTGGCACGCCACCCCCCAGGATGCGCGCCACGCCCCTGGGACATGCACCAGCCCCGCCCCCACCTGTTCTTCGCCCCCTCCTCGGTGCCGGAGCACGAAGCTCTGCCACTGGCCCTGTCTTGGATGGAGGGGAAGTTGTAGTCTCTGCCTGCCCTTCCAAAAGAGGGCAGTCAAGAGATGGTGAGGGTGCGGCTGCAGAGCCTAGTCATGTAACTGTTCATTTGTTCCTGCTCGTTGCTTCCTGCTACTTAACCATTTCCTGGCCCACGAGACCACCTCTCCTGCTAAGCTTACTCAGCAGTCTTTGGTGGGGTACCTTGCTGAAAGCTTTTTGGAAGTCCAAGCACATTATGTCACCCCTAACTACATGCTTGTTGACATCCACGAAGACCTGCAATAGGTTTGTGAGACAGGAGTTGCTCATGTTGACTTTACTTTAGCAAGGCATGTTCTTCTATTCTTATGGGAAGCCCATGAACAGGACATGAGCTGGAAAGTCTTCTCCTCCTTGTGTTCCCCAAAGGCAGAGCCTTGTTGTCCGCGGACTTATCTAATCCAGTTTTCTAAATTGGTGGCTGCCACCACATCTTGAAACAGCAAATTCCATAGTTTAACTGCGTGCTGGTTGCCAACCAATTATGGATTGTCTGGAACAGTTCAGAAATTGGACCATGCTGTTGACAAAACATTCGGCCTTTCTAGCGGATGTCCAATGTCTAGAATGTAGCACAACAATATGACGCTAAATATATTTTCGCTTTTAATGTAGGAACAGATTGTGAGAGGCTGGCTTTGCGTTGCACACTTGTAACTATGGCTGCCACCGTTTAACCTGATAAATTGCGGACAAACCTGATGTATGCCCTATCTGTGGGGCAAAATGAACGTGACATCAAGGGCCTTAATGAGGACATGGTATAATCATTGGCATCTAGTCACATTGTTTTAATTATTTTAATTGTTAAGCCCAGAGTGGGAAATCAGGTTCCTAATGCCTAATGATCATTATATAGCCTCTTATTATCCTACACAGCAATTTCCGTCGCTATTTTTTCAGAGCAGGTCTAGCATACAAAATAACACTATTATGCATTATTTTCTTACAGAAACAACTCACAGTAGTTGTTGTTTTTTTAAAGAAGAAAACTTATCTTTTGTTGCTCTTAGAATCATAGAATCATAGAGTTGGAATAGACCACAAGGGCCATCGAGTCCAACCCCCTGCCAAGCAGGAAACACCATCAGAGCACTCCTGACATATGGTTGTCAAGCCTCTGCTTAAAGACCTCCAAAGTAGGAGACTCCACCACACTCCTTGGCAGCAAATTCCACTGTCGAACAGCTCTCACTGTCAGGAAGTTCTTCCTAATGTTTAGGTGGAATCTTCTTTCTTGTAGTTTGGATCCATTGCTCTTGAAGTTACATCTTTGTTTCAGGTATGGATACAATGTGTTTTTATTGCATGTTAATGAAAATGAGCTCCAGCATTTCAACCTTCTAATGCCTGCTCAGAAGTAAGCCCCATTCAGTTCAATGGGACTTACTTCCAGGTGAGGATTTTGGCAAATGGCACAGCCTGCCAGTTCAGACCTGCAGCCATGCACATCTCTACTGAACAGCAGTTAGCCTATTTTAGGCGCATGAAGTTTTTTCAAATATCTGTTTCACCAGAAGAAGATGCACCCTTCCGACTTTCAGTTTGAAGGAAGAGGAGCAATTGCAGAGTAAATGAATGGAGAACGGGTCTTTCAAGGTGACTGGGGGCTTCGGCAGTGGTCTAGGGTTATAAGAAATGTATTTCTGTTTTGAACTGCAAAAATTTGAGGGTGCAAATGCACCCACCCACCCAGAATTATAGCATTTCTTACTGGCATAGCTGGCAACCTTAGAATATACTTTTCTCAATTTTACTCCATAGAAGGATCCTGGTGAAGTACACTCTTCAATTAATAATAATAATAATAATAATAATAATAATAATAATAATAATAATAATAATAATAGTTTATTTATACCCTGCCCATCTGGTTGGGTTTCCCCAGCCACTCTGGGCAGCCCAAAAGAATACTAAAAACATGATAAAACTTCAAACATTAAAAACTGCCCTAAACAGGGCTGCCTTCAGATGTCTTCTAAATGTCAGATAGTTGTTTATTTCCTTGACATCTGATAGGAGGGCATTCCACAGGGCGGACACCAATACCAGGAAGGCCCTCTGCCTGGTTCCCTGTAACTTCGCTTCTCGCTGTGAGGGAACCGCCAGAAGGCCCTTGGTGCTGGACTGCAGCGTTCAGTTTGAATGATGGGGGTGGAGACGCTCCTTCAGGTTTACTGGGTTGAGGCCATTTAGGGCTTTAAAGGTCATCAACAACACTTTGAATTGTGCTCAGAAACATACTGGGAGTCAATGTAGGTCTTTCAGGACCGGTGTTATATGGTCTCAGCAGCAATCAACTCCATCACATATATAGATAACCTGCTATTGCATCTACTTAATAGTTACAGCTACAAACCGTATAACCACCTTCAAAGCCCTCTTCTTAAGCCACTACATACTTTGTCTTAAGAATATGTAATTTTCTTAATTTCCATATATAATTTAGAGGTAAATTGCATACGTCGCCTGGCTTGGCACATTCTAGCGGTGCACCATGTGCTTTAGAGACGTGTAGTTTATGAGCATGTTCAAGAGAAAGTCAGAACCGGTTTTTTAGTTTCTCCCTTTCCGAACCATTCCGCACCTAGCTTAGACCAAAGGCACCTATCGTTATTATTATTTTTTTTAACTGCTTGCAATTGGACTAATTAAAAACTCTCATTGGTCTCTCCCAACCCTGTACTTATTCCCTGCCCACTTTAATTGAGGTCCTACTTTTGCAGGCTAGCGGAGATGCAAGAAAGGTTTCTGCATCTTCAAACAAGTTTTTTTTAAGTGTGTTTTGATTGTTGTGGGAGCCTCATTGCTATTCCCAGAATGTCGAGTTGAGCTTATGCTGATCGGCAGGATTTAGAAGCGTGAAACAGAAAAAAAAGGAGAGGGAAAAAGGGTCCTTTCTTCTTCTCTTCTCACTCCTTCATGGTTCCCCCTCCCCCCTTCCCCATTTACATTGAAAGTTGGCCAAGATCAGATCACGCTCTGTCTGTGGCCTCTGAATTAAAATGGGGCTAGTTGCCCCCCCCTTAACTTTATAGTTCCTGCAGAACTTCTTCTTGAGTTTAGTCCTTCTTGAGAGAAGTGTTCTTCTCCACCCCACCCCCTTCAAATGAACTTCTTTTGCTTTTTTATTATTATTTAAAGAGGTTGGAGTTTGGGTTTTGTTTTTTAAACTCCCCCTTTTTTCTGTCCCCAGATCGAGAGTTTGCATTAAAAGAAGGGAGGGAAAAGAAAGAATGCACTGTTTGCGTCTCGAGGTAAAAAACAGTCTGCTCACCAGCAGGTGCAGGGGTCCACAAACAGCTGTTTTACTGCTCTTGAGTTGAAGCCTATCACGTCCCCCCCTCCAAGCCAAGAGCTCTTCATTTAATCCTCTCCTGCAATTCACACTGTAATTGCCGGAGATCCAGACAGCCGGGGTGGGGTGGGGGGCCTCGTTTTATTAGTTGTATTCCACCCCCTCTCCACAAATAACAAGATCCTTAGCAAATAAGGGACAAGGCCTTTTAATTAGTTTTCGAGACTTTGAGCACAATCCCGTGGGGGTGTCCGCAGTGCGGGCTTTGTTGACAATGAACGGGAGTTTGCACACGCCCAGTTCAGCAGGGCTGGGGCAAGAGACGTACCTCGTGGATTGTGGCCCTGGGCAACTGTAGCCAAAGTAAGCCACATGAAGCCAAATGGGCATCCCAATATCTTGTTGTTGTTTAGTCGTTTAGTCATGTCCGACTCTTTGTGACCCCATGGACCAGAGCATGCCAGGCACTCCTGTCTTCCACTGCCTCCCGCAGTTTGGTCAAACTCATGCTGGTAGCTTCGAGAACACTGTCCAACCATCTCCGCCTCTGTTGTCCCCTTCTCCTTGTGCCCTCTATCTTTCCCAGTGTCAGGGTCTTTTCCAGGGAGTCTTCTCTTCTCATGAGGTGGCCAAAGTACTGGAGCCTCAGCTTCAGGATCTGTCCTTCCAGTGAGCACTCAGGGCTGATTTCTTTAAGAATGGAGAGGTTTGATCTTCTTGCAGTCCATGGGACTCTCAAGAGTCTCCTCCAGCACCATAATTCAAAAGCATCAATTCTTCAGCGATCAGCCTTCTTTATGGTCCAGCTCTCACTTCCATAAATCAATACTGGGAAAACCATAGCTTTAACTATACAGACCTTTGTTGGCAAGGTGATGTCTCTGCTTTTTAAGATGCTGTCTAGGTTTGTCATTGCTTTTCTCCCAAGAAGCAGGCGTCTTTTAATTTCGTGGCTGCTGTCACGAAATCATCTGCAGTGATCATGGAGCCCAAGAAAGTAAAATCTCTCACTGCCTCCATTTCTTTCCCTTCTACTGGGCTCCAAAAACCTGAGAGACCTTCTCCTTCCCTACAGGTGCTTCAGATCAGCGGTGGGGGCCATCTTGACAGTTACATCACCCTCAGAAGTTCAGGGTTGGTGGCCTGGGAGAGGGTATACTCTGTGGCTGCCCTTAAGTGATAACCACCAAGTTGTATGGCTTTCATGTACACATTTTTGTATGTGTTTTCCCCTGATATGTGTGCATACTTTGGTTGGAGAAGCCTTTATTCACACTGCCAAACAAACTCTACTTTTCAAGGCAATTTGTAGTACAGATTTTACAGAATTTTCTCAGATAGTTGCCTGTCTTTTATATATGAATTACATAATGAACATACGGCACACAGAAAATTTACAAAACAGAGACACAAGAGATATAAAAAGGAGGAGCTACATTGATAAGAAATATGTCAATATTTGGCTGAAACAGAACACTGCAATATAAGTATTCTGGCGTGCTTAAATGAGAAGAGTTAATTTTCCTTCTGTTTATTATTTTGCAAGCTACCTCATGCTTTCTCAAGTTTGCTAGATGCATATATGTCAGAGTTTTGGTAACATGCAGATCCATTTAAATTTAGATGGTAATAGTATACCTGTCTACTCAGAAGTTGTAGATCAATAGGACTTGCCTCCTCTTAGAAGTGTGAACCCATTAATTGGTTGAAAGGCAAGTAATCAAATTTAAATGATCTTGAATAGGTCAAAAATTTTAACAAAACCACAAGTTAACAAAAGTCTAGAAGACCCTCCATATCTTCTGGTACTCTAACTGCCATTAGTCCTAGTAGTGAGCATAGCCAGTGGTCAGAGGTGATGGGAGATGAAGTTCACTGTGGATTAGTCACCCCTGTCCTAGAATCACGATTATGGGACATCTGAAATATCTGCCTTTTGGTATATGGAGATGTTGATAATTTTATAAAGTACATAAGAGTACGTAAAATAAGTTTAATTTGGCTGGATTTGCCATGCTGACTTTACTTTATCACATTACTGATTATTTACTCTGCTACGTATTTTGGAAAGTGATTTGTGTGTCTATCTGTCGGTTCTTTACGCAACCAGATGCCTTTTAAGCTCCTGTTGTCCAGTTTGTCACAAAGGTTCCCAAAGTAGTGGTGGTGGTCTTCATCCATGTTTGGACACCGGACACAATTTTTGAATCAAAGTGGTAGACCAAAATGTTCCAAGCTGCACTGATTTGGCCACCTCCTGAGATATTTGGTATGACTTCCAGAGAATGAGGAGCGGGTTTTGACCTACATTTAGAGACTGCCAGACATCGTTTTGCATTCAGATTGAGAACTGAGACACTTCAAAAAGTGCCAGTTTAGGCGCCTCTAAAGATACCGTCACCCAATCCGGCATGACTTTGCCCAGTTTGGTGTGATGGCTCCAAACTCAACTGATTTGGATGCCTCTGACGATACTGTTGCCCAGTTTGCCGTGACATGTCCAAGCTGTGGTGATTTGGGCGTATCTGAAAATATTGTTTCACGATTTGAAGCGACAGTTTCCAAGAGCAAGGAGCAGGTTTTAATCTATGTTCAATACCATTGGATGCCATTTTGAATTAACATGACAGACTGAACCTTCCAATTTGGACTGCCAATTTGGACACCTCTGAAGATATTGTCACCCAATGTGGCAAGACACCACCCAATTTAGTGCAACGGTTCCAAACGGCGTTAATTTGGATACGTCTGAAAATATCAAGGATAGCTAAAGATATCGCAAAATAGTTCAGTGGCCAGCCCACATCATACGTCTTTCTTCCTTCCCCAACCAAAATACATCCATGTAATTCTGTCAAACAAACATGGGCGAGGCCCACCTCAGACTTACTTGAATGATATTAGCTTGTTTTGGTTTTGGAATCCATCTAATTTTTTAAACCTTCTTCTGTTGTTGTCTTCTTCTGATTTAGTCCATTATTTTTTACAGATGCTATGTTGTTTTAACATTTTGGAAACTGCTTGAAAAGTGGTGTATAAGAGTTTAAAGCAAAGAAACAAATTCCCAATGAGCACTACTCTGGAATACTTACTCTGAAATTACTTCTGTTAATCTCTCTCTCTCTCTCCCTCTCTCTCTCTCTCTCTCTCTCTCTCTCACACACACACACACACACACACACACACACACACACACACACCAGCACCATCTGCAAATCTCATGTTGCTTCCAAAGCTCTTTGCCAATCCAACACGCCCCCCCCTCCCAGCGCAGTGGTACTTTCTTCAGCAAAACTTTAGGTCTCCCCCACCATCAACAGCCCCTGTCAGTTCTCAGGCAACCCTCTTCCTTTCTAGATTTGACGGGGAGTGAGCCAACCAAGAGGAGGGGAGCAGAGTGGGAAAGACTGGCATTTGTAGATCCCGAGGGCAGCTTTTCACCCCCTGAGGGAAATGGGCAGTTGGCTCCCAGACACTTCCCTTTTATGAGCCAAAAGGGACATATTTGCCAGAGTTGTTCTCTGCTCCCATTTCATTCCTCTCTTCGTTTAATTTTTGGAGTGGGGCACCTTCACCATTTCATAGCCCTTCTGCTCCCCGCTGTCTGTCATCCCTTGTCCCCCCTTTTCTTTTCTTCCTTTCCCTGCACTCCCCCCTCCCCATTTCTGCCCCTTTCTGAAGCCCCCAAGATGACATGGCTCATTCATGCACCTCCCTCATTAGCATTTCAGCAGCTTGGCCCTGGAGTTTCAGAGACTATCCATCATGAGAAAACCGAAGAATGTGCCCCATTTGCATGTTTCTGTGCCCGAACGAAACCCTTCCCTCCCTCTCAGCTGGTCATTGTGTGAGCTTTCCCATGAAGTCTCAGAAACCATATTTGAGATTTTGCAGTGCCCCTGTGAAAATGCTTGGCTAGTTTTCTTAGAAGTGCTTCTTTAAAAGGGGAAAAAAGAGAGAGTAACTTGCATGCACCCCAGCTTCGCAGTTAATTGCGTCAGTAGATTAATCCGTAATAATATGTTTATGCTGGTCTGTTGCTGTCAAAAAGCTTTGCCTAAGATGAGACGAATCAATGATTTTGAAGCAGCGATGGGGGGAGAAAGAGGGAGAGATTGATAGCAGTGAAAATGAGTGGTCAGGCACAAAAGACAACCGTAAGTTAGCTATCCTTCCCTCTAATAGCAAACTTGGGTGGTTGAGTGCTGATCAATTTGGAAACAAACTAAGGCCACCTACAAGCAAAGCAGAAGTTTCAGCACGCCCAGGGGAGCCTCAAGGTTTCTAGAAGCACATACACACACGCTCAAACACACACATTTAAACATAGCCTGTGCAAAAAGGAGCTTGTTGGCATCCATCTGTCTCAAGTGGGTGAAGTCAAATCGCTGGAGAATCACAGCGCCTGCTGTGGCTGCAGAAACAGGTAACTCACAACTGCTGCCTCTTGTGTTGTTTCTGCTGTGTTAGCAGCACCAAAGTGACTTCTCTGGGGTGCAAACCTGGGCAGTGTATATGGAGGCCCTGGGCTGCCCAGACGGCGAGACCCCACTCTCCGCTTTGCCAATGTGGTCCAAAGGAAAGCAGATCAATACGTTTGGCGACAGCTTGGTGTCTGTGGATGTTGTGTGCAGCCTCACTCTGCATTTTAATCCCTCACTGTTCCTTCTGCTCCGTGCCGGAGGCTTGTGTGCCCATGTCATTGTTGGTGTTTTCAAAAAGGCCCGCAGTGGGTGGGATCACGTCAGAAGAGATGCTTGTCGGCCATCAACTCTCCACCTGTGCTCACTGATCTGGAGGCTGGACTCGGCTGACTCACAGCAGGAGAATCCTGCGTCACATTGGGGCAGTTCAGACTCAGAGGGCAGCTTGGGATTTGGAGACCTTTTACTCATTTCGGGGTGGGGGTGGGGACCATGACAAAAAACCCAAATAAATAAAGGGGGTCCATGACATTGGGGTGTTGGGGAGATATGTGCAGCAATGGAAGTTATTGTGTATGTGGAAGGAGTGTGGTAGGGGGCTTGACCAACTTTGTATGTTGCCTGGGAGGAGGGTTGGGGAATAAATTCAACTCAGTTCACAGTTAAAGGTGAACCTAACTTGTACTTCCCGAAACAATATGAAAACTGAACAGCAGCCAGCCTTTGAAATTCCTAATTTTGCAGTGCAGTGCTCCAGCCACATAATTTATACAAAAACACTTACATTAGTGAAACTTGCATACAACGATGCATTATATTAGGAGAAATTGCATACATAAATGAGTATATTAGGAAAAATTCACACAAAAATGCTGGTGAATTTTCACCAGGCCTTAAAAAATTGCAAGCTGATATGAAAGTGTGGAGAACTGAATTTAGGGCTGGAAAAATGAGAAAGGGAATCAGATTGACATATTTACACATCCCTAGTTGGGGCAGACATGGGTGTCAGTGAACAGGATAATCATAACCATCTCTAGTATTCCATGTGTCTGGACCATTATTGAGCCCAATTCCTTGTGCCCAATATTTCACTGTTTGTGTTGTCCCCTGTGAAAATCCTTGTTATAGTAAACTGAGAATCAGTCCAGTGCAACAAACTCACCCGGCCCTCAGCCAGAGAAGGTCAGAGTGACCCAACTAGGATATCTCAACAAGTAGCAATTTCCAAAAACCAATACATAGAAAATTGCTCCCTGTTAGATTTGGTTGCCTATGGATGAGTGGAGCAGATAATCACCCATGTGAATTTTTTTTGGACAAGCAGTCTTCCACGCCAATCAGTATGGTTTTAAAATACCTGTTGATTATGGTAAGATCCCTTGACAAGGAGACATAGCTCACTATCAGGCTGCTCAGATGAGGGGCAGGGGGAGACAGTGGACTAAGTCAGAAATCCTGACAGCAAGTTAGTAATTTCTGGTGTAGTAATTTCTGGTCTAAAATCATTAGCTGGGGCCCTAAGTTGATAGCAAGGAAGTAGATAGCTGTTGAGGTGAAAGATTTTGACAAGTAGCCACTCTTATCAATCAGAGTGAAATCACACATTATAGGGAGAGATGTGAGTGGGATTGATCCATGTATTCCCCCATGAGACACGATGGCATCTTGTTAGTGTTTTCCAATGTTCTGCTCTCTTTTACTGCTTAGTGATTAGGTAGTTAACATTATGTATCATTTTCATATATTACATGTTACCGGGGAGACACGGGTCAGCAAGCCCAAGTCTCTGTTTTTCATAGAATCATAGATTTGTAGAGTTGGAAGGTACCCTGAGGGTCATCTAGTCCAAACCCCTACAATGCAGGAATCTCAACTAAAGCATCTCAACTTGGATTTCAGGGGGTTGGACTAGATGACCCCTGAGGATCCCTTCCAATTCTAATGATTCTATGACAGATGGCCACCCAACCTCTGCTTAAAAACCTCCCAATGAAGGAGAGTCCACAACCTCCAGAGAGACTCCGTTCCACAGTCGAACAGCTCTTAGAAAGTTCTTCCTGGTGCTTAGTTGAAATCTTCTTTCTTTCTTTTAACTTGAATCCATTGGTGTGGGTCCTACCCTCCAAAGCAGAAGAAAACAAGCTTGCTCCATCTTCCATCTGACAGCTCTTTAGATACCTGACTCATATCTCCCCTCAGTCTCCTCTTTTCCAGGCTAAACATACCCAGCTCCTTCAAGCACTCCTCAAAAAGCTTGGTTTCCAGACCCTTGATCATCTTGGTCGCCCTCCTCTGCACATGTTCCAGCTTGTCAACATCCTTCTTAAACCGTGGTGCCCAGAACTGGCCACAGTATTCCAGGTGTGGTCTGACCAAGGCAGAATACAGTGGTACCTCAGGTTACAGACGCTTCAGGTTACAGACTCCGCTAACCCAGAAATAGTACCTCAGGTTAAGAACTTTGCTTCAGGGTGAGAATACAAATCGTGCGGTGGTGGTGTGGCAGCAGCGGGAGGCTCCATTAGCTAAAGTGGTACCTCAGGTTAAGAACAGTTTCAGGTTAAGAAAGGACCTCCAGAAAGAATTAAGTTCTTAACCTGAGGTACCACTGTAGACCAGTACTATGACTTCCTGGAATGAGGACACTATACTTTTGTTAATCTATCCTAGAGTAGCATGAGATTATTATTTTTTGCTACTGCATCACACCATTGACTCATGTTAAGCTTGTGGTCTACTAAGACTCCTAGATCCTTTTCACATGTACTACTGGCAATCCAAGTGTCCCCCATCTTGTATTTGTGGAGCTGGTTCTTCCTGCCTAATTGCGGAACCTTACATTTGTCCCTGTTGAAAATTATTTTGTTAGTTTTGACTCAGTTTTCCATTCTGTTAAGGTCCTCTTGAATCATCATTCTGTCTTCTGTGGCATTAGCTACTCCTCCTAGTTTGGTGCCATCTTCAAATTGGATGAGCATCCCCTCACATCATGGGGCACTTGGCGGAGGATAACAAAATGATACGGTGTGTCTTATGCCACATAGGAAGCAGGTCAGATTGTTTGTCCATCTAGCCCAAGGATGGGGAACCAGTGGTCCTCCAGAGGTTGCTGAACTCCAACTCCTTTCAGCCCCATCCAGTATTGACAGTAGCAAGCAATGATGGGAGTTTAACCAGCAACATCTGTAGGGCCACAGGTTCCCCAACCCCTGATCTAGCTCAATATTGTCTGGGTCCCTAGTCCAGGATCTCAAGATGACATGGCCTGCTATCTGCTCCAGATGTCAGGGCCTGGAGCTAGAACCTTCTGAATACAAACAATGCACTGAACCACAGCGCTATTTTCTCTGGACCTTTGAGAGGCTGCTTCTGTTATTTTTTCAGAGTGGAATGAAACTGGAGAGATGACATTTGGAGTTTTGTTTATTCCGTATTATGTGACTGGGTTTATAAGTACTCTAATGAAACCTACCTCTACACTCCCAGAGCTCTTGGGAACTGGGTTAGGCTGTGCTCTAGAACAAATAATGAGAGGGTTTTTGGGTTGTTTTTTTAAAAAAATAGTAATCTGTTGCCATAGAAGTTGAAGGTCTGACAAAGACTGCTTGTAACTTGCTAGTCAGTGGAAATGTATCAGCTGAAACTAAAGCTACTTTATTACACAAAATCGGGATGCTTTCAGTTCTTTTACCTGATATGTCAAAAAGAATTGGTGGAGAGAGAGAGAGAGAGAAACCCAGTCCTCTGTAGGGAAGCTCATTGAGATTCCTGAATTGCAGGGGGCTGGACTAGATAACCCTTGGGGTCCCTTCCGACGCTACAATTCTATGATTCTATTATCTGAACCATGCCAAATTTTGCTTTCATGCAGGATTTTTTTAAAAAAAGAACTCTGTAGTCTATAGTTGAAGTTTTCTTGATACCGCAGACCACCATTGCAAAAGGTTTGATTGTTTGTTTTTTGAAGGTTTTTTTCTGTGTTTTAATTGTTTAATCAGGTGTGCGTTTGCTACCCTGGGCACGTTTGGGAAGAAGGACGGAATATAAATTGAATGAGTAAGTACCGGTAAGTATGTAAGTAAGTAAGTAAGTAATTTCCATACAAGCCAAAATAAATTGCCGACCAGTATTGCTTGGGGAGAAAAGG
Source organism: Podarcis bocagei (assembly GCF_964188305.1). Classification (NCBI taxonomy): domain Eukaryota; kingdom Metazoa; phylum Chordata; class Lepidosauria; order Squamata; family Lacertidae; genus Podarcis; species Podarcis bocagei. The sequence continues at coordinate 10,471,248 of NC_138128.1, forward strand.
ATCTATACAGAATTAGCCTATTTCGTCTTCCCCTCCAGAGCATAACAATGAAACAGATCTGGTATTCTATTATTATTTTTAACAGTGGGACAGGGGAATCCTAAACACATTGCTAGATGCTGGAACACTTTTGTTATCTGAACTGGGTTTGGTGGGCTGAGAATAAAATTGAGGGTTGTTGAATTTTTAAGCATCAGTTAATGCTCGCCTCCGTTTTAGAAGCTCTGTTTTTTAACATCTGGATGCATGTTTAAGTAAAATAATAATAATAAAATTCGTCTCCCACTCAATCCTTTCAACCAGGCTGTGGATTTGAATGAATAAGATGTGTTTTTGTTCTGTTTACAGATGTCCACGCTAGATTCATGCCAAATGAAAGAGGAACGAGGGAGAAAAAACCTTTACATAGCCACTTTTGAAGGGGGGGGGGGATTTTGTCAAAATAATAATAGAAAACCGAGTTTTTCTCTACCTCCCCCCCCCCAGCTGCATCTTCACCTTGGAGTTATTTTGGGGGAGAAGGAAAGTAGGGTGGGCGGGGGACGAGGGTGGAAGAGAGAGAGAGAGAGACATTGGAGAGGGCCAAAAATGCTGACCTTAATTAATAGAAGATCTACTAGAGCCAAAGAAAAAAGATTTGGCTCTCAGGCTCTGGTCTCCCCTGATCCTCTCCTGGGTGTAATGAGAGCATTCAGCTTCATTATTGGCAGCTGAGGCAAAGGGTCACTGGCGATGGATTTGTAAGGCCTGCATTGAGAGACTCGCTCCATGCTGAGAGGAGCTGGCCATGTTCTTGGACACCTGGTCATTAACATTGCTAATTAGTAGCCATTAATCAGGGCTCTCGTTCTTTCCCTCCCACCCCCTCCCCTCTGTTGTGTGGCACCGGCTCAGAGGAGCCCAGCGAACAACAGGACTGTTTCATTACCTCCACAAGAGGTGGAATAAAAGCCGTTCCCATCAACTCAAGTTGAGATGGATTAAGGGAAAGGTTAGACAACAGTTTAAGATGAGCTAGAGCTCCGGGAGGAGAGGAGAGGCAAGGGAGGAGGGGAGGGGGAGCCTGGGGAGGGGGGGACCTGAGCTGTCCTCGGAGGGGAAAGCCAGTCACCTATAATTAATGACATCTTCCGTGACCTAATTCTAATCACCGTGTGAGCTTTCCACCAACAACTGAACTTCTGTAGCTTAGAAAGGGCTCCAATTTATCTGTTTGCACATGAAATTAGCCAGCAGTCAAAGTAGCTCCTTGTTTAAATTTTGCGCATGGAGTGCCACAGGTTTCAGCGAGATGCCAATCCATAGATATGCCATAAAAGTGTCTACATGAGGAAGAAACAGCAGCACTGTTACCTCACCCTAAGAGGTTATGCTTTTCCATCATCATGCAATACACAGTTATTTCTATAATTAAGCAAGCCCCACATTTGTCTCTTTCTTTGTGCGTGCGCACACACACACATGCATGCGCGCACACAAAATTGTGCATTGCGGTTCCATGTTAAGAATTAACAGGAGAGAAGGGGAAAAAGAGGAAACTCAGTAACCTATAAGAGAGGTTAGAAAGAAAAAAAAAGGTATTTAGGTAGCTTGTAAACGTATTGCATTAACCCGTAAAAATATTTAGCTAACTTGTCACAAGTATAAGGATATTTCTCTTGCAATGCTTCCCTCTAAAACTGAATGTTGGGGTAAGTAACAAAACGTCCACAATGCAGGGGTAAATTATATCCAGGTTTTAGTAAGCATTTGTTCTTATTGTTCTGAGATATGTGCAAGCAAGTCAGGTAGACTCAAGAAATAGGATGGCATGGCCCCTGGATCTCATCTTTTCATTTATGCTGCGGTTGTAAGGAACAACTAAAGTGACAATCCCAAGGTTAATGTTGGACATTAACCGGGCAATGCTGATAATCACATGGAGGTGATTGCAAACACTCACAGATATAATAATAATAATAATAATAATAATAATAATAATAATAATAATAATAATAATAATTTATTATTTATAGCCCGCCCATCTAGCTGGGTTTCCCCAGCCACTCTGGGCGGCTTCCAACAAAATATTAAAATACAATAGTCCTTCAGATATTAAAAGCTCTCCTAAACAGGGCTGCCTTCAGATGTCTCCTAAAAGTCTGGTAGTTGTTTTTTCCTTTGACATCTGGTGGGAGGGTGTTCCACAGGGCGGGCGCCACTACCAAGAAGGCCCTCTGCCTGGTTCCCTGTAACTTGGCTTCTCGTAGTGAGGGAACCACCAGAAGGCCTTTGGAGCTGGACCTCAGTGTCCCGGCAGAATGATACGGGTGGAGACGCTCCTTCAGGGATACTGGGCCAAGGCTGTTTAAGGTTTAAAGGTCAACACCAACACTTTGAATTGTGCTCGGAAACATACTGGGAGCCAATGTAGGTCTTTCAAGACCGGCGTTATATGGTCCCGGCGGCCACTCCCAGTCACCAGTCTAGCTGCCGCATTCTGGATTAATTGCAGTTTCCGGGTCACCTTCAAAGGTAGCCCCACATAAAACGCATTGCAGTAGTCTAAGTGGGAGATAACTAGAGCATGCACCACTCTGGCGAGACAGTTTGTGGGCAGACATTCATGACATATCTTCTGGGAGTTCTATCAAATCTTATGCCATATTTGCTGTGACATATGGCGAAAACTAAGGACAGCCAAAGAAATTCTAGTTGATAAATGGTCAAGATTCTTCAAGCAATTAATTATAATTTTGCAGAAATCTGCGTGCAATTGAATCCTAGAGTTATAATAAAGATTGACATTTTAAAAACCCAATAGGCTACTTTGCAGGCCCTCCTCCTATTAGTCCACTGGCTTCTGTGAAGAAGGAGGAGGTTTGCTTTGGCAGGACACACTCCCTCTCTCACACCATGTAATAATGCCTGGATAATGTATGTTTTTAAACCACGTTGATCTGGAGGATATTAATGTGGTGGTAACTACACCTGCAGGATACGGAGCCTAGCGCACATATATAAAAGCTGTTATTAGTTGCATAACCTTTCACTAGCGCTAATGGCCATTTTGTCTGGACATATGGAAATATGAAAACAAGCCCTTGCTGGACTTAAAAAGCACTCAGTACACAGTTGTCCATAAACCCATCATATAAATATAAGCTCCGTACAAAAAAACGTGTCAAAGACATCAGCACACATTACATTACAGAATAACAATATCCCATAACACCTGTTTCCCCTTCGTTCTCGGCAAAATTGCTTTAACAGCCCTAACGGTGTGTTCAGTTTTGTGTCGCTGCTGAGGGATCTCAGTTGCCTGCGTGTGGCAATTGTGTTGCTTCTGCATCTCTGAAATTCAGTGCTTGTTTCATATAACACAGGGAGTTGGCGGTGTGTGCTGAAGCGCTGCCTCCTGTCGTGTGCATTCTCTGCACCACAGTAGCCCAGGTCATAGGATCACAGAATCGTAGAGTTGGAAGGGACCCCAGGGGTCATCTAGACCAACCCCCTGCAATGCAGGGATCTCAACCAAAGCAGCCATGACAGATGGCCATCAAACCTCTGCTTAAAAACCTCCAAGGAAGGAGAGTCCACCACCTCCCAAGGGAGACCATTCCACTGTCGAACAGCTCTTACTCCAGAAGGTTTTTTCCATATGTTTAGTCGGATCTCCTTTCTTGTAACTTGTAGCCATGGGTTCGAGTCCTACCCTCCAAGGCAGGAGAAAACAAGCTTGTTCCCTCTTCCATGTGACAGTCCTTGAGATATTTAAAGATGACTCTCAGTCTCCTCTTTTCCAGGCAAAACATACCCAGCTCCTTCAACCATTCCTCATCAGGCTTGGTTTCCAGACCCTTTGATCATCTTGGTCGCCCTCCTCTGCACATCTTCCAGCTTGTCAGCATCCTTCTTAATATGTGGTGTCCAGAATTGGACACAATATTCCAGGTTTGGTCTGATCAAGGCAGAACAGAGTGGTACTCTGACTTCCCTTGACCTGGACACTATGGGCAGGGTATAATAAACAAACAAATTATTATTATTATACGTCTGTTGATCCAGCCTAGAATAGCATTAGCTGTTTTTGCTGCTGCATCACACTGTTGACTCATGTTAAGCTTGTGGTCCACCAAAACCCCTAGATCCTTTTCACATGTACTGCTAGTAAGCCAGGTCATTGGACATGCATGACGGTGTGCCACATTTGTGCAGTTTCTCTCATTACACATTATTTAATTAGCTCTTGCTAGACTTGGCGAAGACCATCGAAGGGGCAGAAGCTCCACACCTGATCTCTGGAAATATTTATTCGGTAGTGGTGTCCGCCCTGTGGAACGCCCTCCCATCAGATGTCGAAGCGATAAACAACTACCTGACATTCAGAAGACATCTTAAGGCAGCCCTGTTCAGGGAAGTTTTTAATGTGTGACATTTTAGTGTATTTTTTATCTCTGTGGAAGCTGTCCAGAGTGGCTGGGGAAACCGAGCCTGATGGGTGGGGTACAAATAAATTATTATTATTATTATTATTATTATTATTATTATTATTATTATTATTTATTACTCCTCTGACTTCTGAGTTTCACTGGCTTTTATCCATATGCTTTCAGGTATATCTCCATACAGCAGTCACGAAATTAAAAGACGCCTGCTTCTTGGGAGAAAGGCGATGACAAACCTAGACAGCATCTTAAAAAGCAGAGACATCACCTTGCCAACAAAGGTCCGTATAGTTAAAGCCATGGTTTTCCCAGTAGTGATGTATGGGAGTGAGAGCTGGACCATAAAGAAGGCTGAGCGCCGAAGAATTGATGCTTTTGAATTATGGTGCTGGAGGAGATTCTTGAGAGTCCCATGGACTGCAAGAAGATCAAACCTCTCCATTCTTAAAGAAATCAGCCCTGAGTGCTCACTGGAAGGACAGATCCTGAAGCTGAGGCTCCAATACTTTGGCCACCTGATGAGAAGAGAAGACTCCCTGGAAAAGACCCTGATGTTGGGAAAGATGGAGGGCACAAGGAGAAGGGATGACAGAGGACGAGATGGTTGGACAGTGTTCTCGAAGCTACCAACATGAGTCTGACCAAACTGAGGGAGGCAGTGGAAGACAGAAGTGCCTGGCGTGCTCTGGTCCATGGGGTCATGAAGAGTCGGACACGACTAAACAACTAAACAACAACAATATCTCCATAAGGACTAGAAAACTGTGTGTGTCTTATCTCATAGAAATCTCCTAGAATCATAGAATTGAAAGGAACCCTGGTCCAACCCCCCCTGCAACGCAGTAATATGCAGCTGCCCTGTACGGGGATCAAACCTGCAACCTTGATGTTGTCAGCGCCACACTCTAACCAACTGAGATATCCAGTCTTATTGAAAGATTCTCAAGAGTACTAGATCCTGATGTTTTTCTGAACCCTTGCAGAATTGTGGCAAACACAGAGGCCCTGGCCATATACCTTCTAGTAGAGGGAAGTATGTCTTTATGCCCACAAAACATTCATTTGCTGCAGACTTTCTCCTATGCCAAGAGAAAAGAAGGAGAAGGTAGACCATCTGCCTTGTGTGCAGAAAGTCCCAGGTTCAAATTCCTGGCATCTCCAGCTAGAGCTGGGAGGGAACCTTGTCCAAAATCCTGGACAGCTGCTGCCAGTCAGTGTGGACAATACTAGATGGACCAATGAGTCAGTTTAAGTGTGTTTGTGCTTCAGGGAACGGCACACTGTGATTTCACAGTCCCCGAATTACGACGCAAGCTGCAGCTATGAAACCAGCCCCGTTGGAGTATGTGTAAAACTTCAAGCTTTGCCACATACTATACATGAAGGGCTGTGACTCAAACATTGGCTCCGTATGTTGCAGCCACACCCATACCTCCCACCTGGAACATGCAATGCATCTATCTGCTTGTGCATGCTCAATATTTCCTTCTTTTGAAACATTGCCCAGAGACACAGAATGTTTGCTTTAATAATTGGGACATTAGCTTACATGCTGGCATTTTTCCTCGGAGTGGAATGGGCCTTCTTCCCCACAGGACTTTCAACTTTAATTTTTATTTTTTTTACCCCCCTGCCCCAGCTTGATGATTTTATCCACTTTGGACAACAAAGCGATCGGATAGATTTCCTCACCACCTCCTCCTCCCCCTCCCCTCCCCCTCCCCCTCCCCTCCTGTTTTTCTTTTCTTTAAAAAAAACCAAATGCACCTGGAATCAAATTTTCTTCTGCCAAAAACTCAAGTGCACACCTGGAAGCACTAAATCTTTCTTTCTTTTTTTTAAAAAATAGCTGATATTTTAGTAGGAAACTGCATCTCCTTAAGCCTGACTTTTATGAGCGCAAGTGTATTGTGAAATAACTATGCTCTTGTCGCAGCGCGTAATTTGCAAAAAGATGTTCCTGGGGTTTGGAAACTGCACTCTTGTGACCTGGGGATTCTGCACCCTAATCCTTCAGGCCTGTGAGAGCGAGCTGCGATGACTCAGTGTTGAGAGACAAATTCTTCAACTAGGGAGAGCTACTTTGCCACCCAGCCAACTTGTAGAGAAGAAACTGGAAGTGAAGATGGAAGGAGGTATCACTTTCAGTTTGCTCAGTTTTTCATTTTTCCAACCTTATATTCAGTTCTCCAAATTTTGCGGAAATTTCTGGTTTTTTTTTAATTTTTTGATCATCAGCATTTTAGTTTGAATTTCACACCTGCCATGCAGTTTTGACTACTGTACACATTTTTCAAACAGATTCCCATAAAATAATGCCTTTCTGTATGTCCCTTTTCACGAATATCTTTATTCTTATGCATTATTTCACCGCAATCGAAGTGCTCTCCAAGTACCTAAAACACGGCAGAAATCCCCAAATCAAACCCAATATACATAAAATAATTGTCCTTAAAACACCGATGAGAATCAGTTAAACTTTTAAAACAGGTAATTAACTTTGGGGTCTGGAAAGACGTGCTGAAATTGACAAGGAAGGCGATTTCAGCAGGCATCTAAAACAACATTAACAAGGGTGCTTGCCTAGCAGCAATAGGCAAGGAGTCCCAAGGTTCCTGTAATGCACTTTCTCAGTCATGTTCCAGGTGACTCTCTCTCTTAGCATTTCTCCCTTAATTCCCTCCCTTTCTACTTCCCAACCTTTATGCTGGTTTCCCTGTCTGCTAAGCTGTTCTGTCTGCTTGCTCCCTAGCTTGGAAACCTATAGGCAAGCCAGGCCCCCTTAGGCCAAACAGTACACGATGTCAATCACGTTGTAATTGCAATGGCTTATAAAAGAAAATATGTTGTACATGTTTATTAGGTTGTTATATGCTGTAACCTGCCCTGTGGTCCATTGGCAAAGAGCGCTACATTAGCATTGCTCAAGAAATGAAAGCAAACTATTTATTTATCTAGAAATTTACATATTAGCTTCTTTTTCATAAATTGCCAGGATGGGGACGCTGATGCAGATCAGGACCCTGGCAAACTGGACTTTAAACCAATTGCTCCCCTGCTTTCTGCACTGAAGTTAGCATCTGGAGTGGACTGCCTGGGCCTACAATTTGCATTGGGAACGAGAGCTTCCACTGGAGCAAATGTTAGCTCCACCCCCCGCCCAAAAAAGCAAATGCAAATTGCAGGTGTTAAGGGACTTAATTAGAAACAAAGGGTTAAACCTTCTGATGTCTCAGCCAGGCTCTGAACCTGCTCCCCTCCTGCACTACATCACAAATTTCACGTGCTGTTTGGCCCAAGAAGGTGAAGCCTGACAGCAAATTGGCAATCATAGAATAGAATCATAGAATCATAGAGTTGGAATAGACCACAAGGGCCATTGAGTCCAACCCCCTGCCAAGCAGGAAACCCCATCAGAGCACTCCTGACATACGGTTGTCAAGCCTCCTCCAAAGAAGGAGACTCCACCACACTCCTTGGCAGCAAATTCCACTGTCAAACAGCTCTTACTGTCAGGAAGTTCTTCCTAATGTTTAGGTGGAATCTTCTTTCTTGTAGTTTGGATCCATTGCTCCGTGTCCGCTTCTCTGGAGCAGCAGAAAACAACCTTTCTCCCTCCTCTGTGTGACATCCTTTTATATATTTGAACATGGCTATCATATCACCCCTTAACCTCCTCTTCTCCAGGCTAAACATGCCCAGCTCCCTTAGCCGTTCCTCATAAGGCATCGTTTCCAGGCCTTTGACCATTTTGGTTGCCCTCCTCTGGACACGTTCCAGTTTGTCAGTGTCCTTCTTGAACTGTGATGCCCAGAACTGGACACAGTACTCCAGGTGAGGTCTGACCAGAGCAGAATACAGTGGCATTATTACTTCCCTTGATCTAGATGCTATATTCCTATTGATGCAGCCCAGAATTGCATTGGCTTTTTTAGCTGCCGCGTCACACTGTTGGCTCATGTCAATCCTTTGGCGATCACTCGTATCTGAGTAAGATTGTCTTCCATAAACACGGTTTTAACTGTAAGTGACTGTGGAGGCTGATTCTGGATCCACACGTCCTTCCACAGTGGGGACATAGGTTTCCGGGCGGGAGTTGATCATGGTGAGGATTTGTCAAGCGTGTCTTCCTCTTAGCACATTTCTCCCTTTTGTCCTGAGTTTGAGCATCTTCAAAGCCCATGACACCTTTGGGAAAGGCTATTCTCCAATTGGAGCGCTCGCAGACGAGTGTTTCCCAGTTGTCGGTTTTTATACTACATTTTTAAAGATTTGCCTTGAGACAATCTTTAAACCTCTTTCGTTGACCACCAGCATTACACTTTCCATTTTTAAGTTTGGAATAGAGTACAGTGGTACCTCGGGTTACAGACGCTTCAGGTTACAGATGCTTCAGGTTACAGACTCTGCTAACACAGAAATAGTACCTCGGGTTAAGACCTTTGCTTCAGGATGAGAACAGAAATCGCGTGGCAGCAGCAGGAGGTCCCATTAGCTAAAGTGGTGCTTCAGGTTAAGAACAGTTTCAGGTTAAGAACGGACCTCCAGAATGAATTAAGTTCTTAACCCGGGGTACCACTGTACAGTGGTACCCCGGGTTACAAACACCTTGGGTTACAAACACTTCGGGTTATAAACTCCGCTAACCCGGAAGTAGTACCTCAGGTTAAGAACTTTACTTCAGGATGAGAACAGAAATCACGTGCTGGCAGCGCGGCGGCAGTGGGAGGCCCCATTAGCTAAAGTGGTATCTCGGGTTAAGAATGGTTTCAGGTTAAGAACAGACCTCCGGAACAAATTACTGTAAGTTCATAACCCGAGGTATCACTGTAGTTGCTTTGGAAGATGATAATCAGGCACCCGCACAACATGACCACTCCAACAAAACTGATGTTGAAGAATCATGATTTTGACACTGGTGATCTTTGCTTCTTCCAGTACACTGGCATTAGTTCGTTTGTCTTCCCAATACATTAGGGGGTGGAGCTAGGTGAGAGAGGGGGGAGCAGTGGCAGACTTGGGCAATATGGCGCCCTGTGCAAGGCTCCCTTCCTCAGCCCTCGCACTGCCTTCCCAAAGCCAGATAAGAGAGGCACAGGGCTTTGGGAAGGAGACACGAGGCCCTGACAGGGTCCCAGAGCCCTCCCACCTCCTTCCCAAAGATGGGAAAGCACTAAGTAGGCCTTGGGAAGGCCTTGGGAAGGAGGTGGCAGGCCTCTGGGAACGTGTCAGAGCCTTGCATTTCCTTCTGAAAACCTGGAGTCTTGTTTACTGGGCTTTGAGGAGGCGCCCCCTGACTGGCAGCTTCTCTTCAGGGTTTCAGGCAGTGTCTTTCGGGTCTACTTGGAGATGCCAGGAACTGAACCTGCAAGGCAAATGTCCTACCACTGAAGTATGCTCCTCCACAGGCTGCTATTTACCTCAAGGGTACCAGTGGCAAATTCCTTGCAGGGCAAATTGCAACCGGAGAAAACCAGGATGGGTGAATCTGTCAGTATTGGTTTCTCTTAGTTTCACCAGTCTTTTCCAGTCTTCAGGTCAGTTATTCACATTTTCACATTAGGTAAAGGTAAGGGGACCCCTGACCATTAGGTCCAGTCGTGACCGACTCTGGGGTTGCGGCGCTCATCTCACTTTATTGGCCGAGGGAGCCGGTGTACAGCTTCCAGGTCATGTGGCCAGCATGACTAAGCTGCTTCTGGCGAACCAGAGTAGCACACGGAAACGCCGTTCACCTTCCCACCAGAGCGGTACCTATTTATCTACTTGCACTTTGACGTGCTTTCGAACTGCTAGGTTGGCAGGAGCAGGGACTGAAAAATGGGAGCTCACCCCGTCTCAGGGATTCAAACTGCCAACCTTCTGATCGGCAAGTCCTAGGCTCTGTGGTTTAACCCACAGCGCCACCCGCGTCCCTATTTTCACATTAGTTTGCATTAAAATTCATCTGCATTTTTGTGCGAATTTTCACCAATATCCAAGTATTTGTATACAATTTGACCTAATATAATATGTTTGCAAAACAACGTTTCCCAATAAAATGCATTTCTGGATGTTATTTTCATCAATACATGCATTTTTATGTACACTTCACCCCCACTATAGGCATTTTGGTATGCATGACTTGGCCGGAGAACTGCCTTGCAAAATTCAGAGATGGGCTGTGCATCAGTTTGCATAGCATGACTTAGGTAAAGGTAAAGGACCCCTGACAGTTAAGTCCAGTCACAAACAACTCTGGGGGTGCGGTGCTCATCTCGCTTTACTGGCCGAGGGAGCCGATGTTTGCCTGCAGACAGTTTTTCCGGGTCATGTGGCCAGCATGACTAAGCTGCTTCTGGCGAAACCAGAGCAGGGCATGGAAGCACCGTTTACCTTCCCGCTGGAGTGGTACCTATTTATCTACTTGCACTTTGACATGCTTTCGAACTGCTAGGTTGGCAGGAGCAGGGACCGAGCAACGGGAACTAACCCCATTGCGGGGATTCGAACCACGACCTTCCGACTGGCAAGCCCTAGGCTCAGTGGTTTAGACCACAGCGCCACCCGCATCCCTCTATGACTTAGGTAAGTTCACCTTTAAATGTGAACTGAATTGAGTTTCCCCACCAACCCCTGGGGGGAGACACAATTGGACACACACACACACACACTTCTGAATGACCCTCATGGCTGCTATTTAAACTCACCGCAACATAAGGTATATTAAATGTATTCATACATTTGACACATCATCCAACTTGGCCCTAAGTTAAAGATATCAACCATAACCCGAAAGCCTGGTTACACATGATTTTATTTATTTATTTTTAAAAATACTTGCATACCACAATTCCATTTAAAAAGAAAAATCAGTGCAGTTGGAAGAGCATTCCACAGGACTGGATCTATGTTGATCTTAAAATGTTGAGGGATGACCAATGAGGCCTCTACAAATGATCTTGGTGATTGAGCTCGGATATAAGGGTTCAGGCATTCCCTAACACACTCTGGACCTAAGTTGCTTGAGGCTTTTTCAATTAACACAAGGACCTAGGACCTGGCTTGGTTGTTAAGGCTCCACTGTGTGCATGGACCTCTATGTATTGTGGCCCGGATGCCTAGTGGTGCTGGAGCTTGCTGCCACCATCGCAACCCCCCTGCTCCACCCGGGTCCACGTGTAGGCGGAGATTGACACTCTAGATGATTGTCTCGTGTTTGGTGGATACCCTTACCTTGATCCCGTGTAGAAATGTGAGCTTACCTTTATAACTAATAGGCTGCTTGCTGTGTTTACACCGTGCCTGGTAATTGGAGTAGAAGATGCTAGCAGGGGCTGAAAGATTGCCCTTCTTCCACAGGAGGTGCCAAGGCTGATGCATGAAAGTTCACATGTTCCTGGGTCAACACCAGTGCCTGCCTTAAATTAACCTGTCCTGTGGAATTTGCTCCTGGCCAACTACAGTATCAAGGGAGGAAAACAACAACGACCCTCTGCCTCTCTTGTTCTCCTCCTCCTCCTCCTCCTCCTCCTCCTCCTCCTCCTCCTCCTCCTCCTCCATGGCTCCGCTTACCTCCATAACATATGGAAATGTGAGCACCATACCCTTGTGGCAGCAGATTGTTTGCAGTGTTTACACCACTTCTAACACTAATCCCCATTAATGTTTGATATTGCTCCCAAGGAGTTGAAATAGATGTCAAGCTCCAGATCTATTGCATATTTGTCAGGCATCATAGCTACCGCAAAAAACCCCCAATGAAAAACACCAAACCCATCATCATCATATTTACTCAATGGATTAGCTACTTTGTGCATATGCAAACCTCTGCTATGTGGCTTCCCCCGTCCCCTCTCTGCCAGCTCTTAACTTAAAGGGCCTTATTTGCATAAGAAACACAACACACGAGCCCACACACTGCTTCAGAAGGCCATTTCACCTGCCCCAGGGTAGTATTCTCTTATCAGTGGTTTGGAGACAGCCCCTTCTTAAATATACTTGCACGACCTGTGACCACCCAAATAAAATCCAAGCCAGAAGCCATGCTTTTGTGTGGCCTGCTCAGAGCTCGACTGTCCTGGCTTGTTTCTGCATACCCAGAGAGGTAGCAAAAGTAGGGAATTTTTTACTGAGCCTGTCGGTGGGTTGCATTTCGCATGGTGGGTCACAATTTATGCACACTTGATTAAGAAAAGATACCAGGATCACAGCTGCACCTTTTCTAAGCCCTCTAGGCAGGGCTGCCAACTTGAATAAAATATTGGGGGGGGGGCAGGTAAGTCCTGTCCCGCATAATCGATCGCATGTTGCAGTGCACACACACCATATGAATGGCAATGCTTAACAACTTGGGGGGGGGGTTGCCCCCACATATATTATATTGGGTGAGGGGCAAAGACCCCTCGGCCCCTAGGAGTTGGCTCCTATGTCTCTAGATGTGCCTCTTGGTTCATCTGCATTCTTGGGGATTTAAAGCATGGAAGCAGGAAGAGAAAGATGAGTCCTGAATGTAATAATATAGTTTATCAGGGTTGCCAAATTGAATAAATTATCAGGGGGCAGGTAAGCCTCATTCTGCATAATCAATCACATGACACGGCGGACACATACACCATTTGAATGACAATACTGATCAGCTTTGGGCGGTGACCCTCAAATATTTTATTGGGGGACCTAAAGGGACCTCTCTGCCTAGGAGTTGGCTCCTGTGTTGCCTATTATGACATTGTTGTTGTTTAGTCGTGTCCGACTCTTCGTGACCCCATAGATCAGGCACTCCTGTCTTCCACTGCCTCCCGCAGTTTGGTCAAACTCATGCTGGTAGCTTCAAGAACACTGTCCAATGGGAAAGTATATAACTTTATAGACAACTTAGTGGAGGTTAAGGCTGTCCATGGCTACTAAACCTGATGGATATGTTTTATATCTGTGGTTGGAGGGGACATGCTTCTGAGTACCAGTTGCTGGAAGCCAGAGGGGAGAGTGCTGTGATGCTCAGATGCCAGTTATGGGCTTCTCAAGGGCATCTGGTTGGTCACCGTGATAGTAGTAGTAGTAGTAGTAATAATAATAATAATAATAATAATAATAATAATAATAATAATAATAATAATAATTTTATTTATACCCCGCCCTCCCCAGCCAAGACCGGGCTCAGGGCAGCTAACACCAGGTATAAAACAATTGATTAAAATGTAACTTAAAAACAAGATTAAAATACAACATTAAAATGCAGCCTCATTTCTGTAGAAACTCAAAAACCTTTTGGGGATGAAAACATCAAATCTTCACCAAGGCCAACTATCCAGACTGGTCCTACGTGGGCCAGAAAAGAAAGCCAAACGACGTACCCAAATTGGAGTTCCATCACAGAAGGAGAAAGGAAAAAGGATAGAGGGGAGGGGGATCAAGTTGATTCCAACCCAAAGGCTAGGTGGAACAACTCTGTCTTACAGGCCCTGCAGAAAGAAATCAGATCCTGCAGGGCCCTGGTCTCATGAGGCAGAGCAATCCACCAGGCCGGAGCCATCACTGAGAAGGCCCTGGCTCTGGTTGAGGCTAATCTGACTTCCTTAGGGCCCGGGACCTCTAGGGTGTTGCTATTTATGGACCTTAAGATCCTCCACGGGGCATACCGAGAGAACAGGACGCTAGACTAGATGGGCCTTTCGCAAGTCTGTTCTTACGTTCTTTTGCAGTTCCCAGTAACTGCCTCCAATGTTGGGGGCAGTGCATAGACATCATGACTATTAGCCACTGAAAGCTTCCTCCGTGAGTTTGCCTAATCCCTTTATAAAACCACCCAGGTTGATGATCATCACTACATTCTGTGGTAGTTAAATTCCATAGTTCAACTGTTCTTTGTGTGGAGAAAAAGGAGGCATGGCTTTGGGAGTTGCCATAAAGAGGAACTGCACTACAGTATTTACCGCTATAAGTGACTTTGGAAAGCTGACGTTACACAGCTCAAAATCACACACCGTTCTAGTTGTGGATGGGACAAAGCAAAAAAGCGGGGAAATGGACTTCAGACACAGATGCGCCAGACACCAGGTCACGCTCCTCACACTCTTACATAGGCTCTTGCACACCAGGAACACATGACGTCAGCCCATAGGATCTCAAATTGGCTACCCCCAGGTGGATTCGGCTACCGAGAGCAGGTTACTATGAGCTCCCATCCACGAAAAATTGATACTGCAAAATCCCTGCTCCCTGTCTCTCCGCAACACACACACACACACACACACACGCACGCACGCACGCACGCACACACACACACACACACACAATCACCTCCCTCTGTTTTATTTTTAGTGTAGCAAGGCTATGTTGGCTGCAAACATAAGGCAATTTTTCATTAATTGCGGGAGTGAGATTGTCAGTAGTCAATATTGCGCGCTAATGGATTGATTTTGTTTTGATGAGCCCAGCAATTGATTGGCTCTGTGAGCTTAATGGGTTGTTGTGCATAATGTTTGCAAGGATTGTCGAAAGATTGCTGATGAACTGTTTATTAACTTGTAATCAACTTTGTATGGCTTTTTTTTTTTTTAATTATGGGTGAGAAGCGGAGAGCGAAAAGAGGTATTGTTACCGGGGAGAAATGGATGTGGGTTGTTTTGAAGGATCTCTCTAGGGAAGACCAAGCCATGTTGGCAGGAGGTGGGTTGGGGTTCTTCATCACAGCGCCATCTGTTCTACTCTGACATAGCCCATAACTTTTGCCAAAGGCATGCAAAGTCTTCCCCAACCTGGTTTCCTCCAGATATTTTGGACTGCAACTCTCAAAATCTCTGGCCAACATGACTGGGCTGCGCATGAGCATCAGCTCATGTGGCAGGATCCGTCCATGGAGAATAAAACTATCAAAGGTTAACAGCCACAATGACTGTGCTCTACTTCTGCTGCTGGAACCAGTATAGCCCTGAATACCAGTTGCATGGAACTGCAGGTGGTGAGGGTGCTACTGTGCCCAGGTCCTGGTTGCTGACTTCCCGCAGGCATTCAGTTGACCACAGTTGGAAGGAGTTGTTAGGGACACAACCTCGAAAGTCCCCTTCTGCTGTATAGACCAGCCCATGTGCAGAGATCTACAGATGAGGCACTCTTGATAGTGCCATAGCTTGCTGGGGCCTATTATGCAAGAACTCAGATCTGAGATAGCTCATTTGATAGAGCATGAGACTCTTAATCATAGGCCCCACACTGGGAAAAATATTCCGACATTACAGGAGGTTGGATTAGAGCAGGCACATCCAACAGGTAGATCCACCGGTAGTTCACTGGAAGTCTGCGGTAGATCACTAGTAGATTAGTGGCTCCCCTAAAAAAAAAAAACACACATTTTTTTGCTTTGCACCCCCCCCAAAAGCACAACAACTGTGACCTGAATGCCCCCAAAACAGGGCTTTCCTTCATAAAAAAAGTTCAACAAGTTTGACCCCCCAGGGGGTAGATCACTGCCAGTTTTTAACTCTGTGAGTAGATCGTAGTCTCTTGGGTGTTGGCCACCCCTGGACTAGAGGATGCTAGCAGTCTCTTCTAACTCTACAATTCTGTAAGTTGGGACTTCTCCATTGTGGAACAGCCCCCTCCTAGAATTAAGACAGGCACAGATTCAGATGAGATTTTGGTGCTGTTTATTCATGAGGGCATTTACTGGTTATTAATTCAGAACATAAGGTTAAAATTCAACTGGTTACAGTGGGTGGCGATGGATCGGATTTGTGCAGTGATTCTCATCTGTATTGGAGTTCGCTGCTCTGGAATCGTAGTGATGATGCAGGAAGTACCAGCGAATGCACGAGCCAGTGTGGTGTAATGGTTAGAGGGTGGGGCTAGGAGCTTGGAGAGCAGGGTTCGAATCTCCACTCAGCCATGAAAATCCCTGGGTGATCTTGGGCCAGTCACCATCTCTTAGCCTAAACGACCTCACAGGGTTGTTGTGTGAATTAAACAGGGGAGGAGAAGAACCATGTACATCACTTTTGAGGATAAAGGTGACATATAAATAAATAAATAAATAAATAAATAAATAAGATACCCCACCGGTGCAAGGATTTATGCTTGTGCAACACAAGGTACCCTCTCCCCCAAAGCACTCCCATTGCCCTCCCAAGATCTGCTTCAGGGGAGGGGGAACCCCTAGAACAGATTTGGGAGGGTTGCAAGGGAAGGAGAGGGGGAGAAAGTTGCATTGCACCAATTCTTGATGGGACATTTTAGTTGGATACCACGCATGAAAATGTTACGTGGTTACTGCCATAAACTTGTAGGCACAAGGACATCCTGATTCCACAATAAACACCATAAAGAAGGCTGATCGCCAAAGAACTGATGCTTTTGAATTATGGTGCTGGAGGAGACTCTTGAGAGTCCCATGGACTGCAAGAAGATCAAACCTATCCATTCTGAAGGAAATCAGCCCTGAGTGTTCACTGGAAGGACAGATCCTGAAGCTGAGGCTCCAATACTTTGGCCACCTCATGAGAAGAGAAGACTCCCTGGAAAAGACCCTGATGTTGGGAAAGATGGAGGGCACAAGGAGAAGGGGACGACAGAGGACGAGATGGTTGGACAGTGTTCTCAAAGCTACAAACATGAGCCTGCGGGAGGCGGTGGAAGACAGGAGTGCCTGGCGTGCTCTGGTCCATGGGGCACGAAGAGTCGGACACGACTACACGACTGAACAACAACAACAGCAAAGGAGAATGGCATTATGTGTTGGAGAATGACATTAAGAACTACAAGTACAACACTTTTAATAAATGCGCGCGGAGTTGCACCTCTTTCCTCATTAGCCTCCTGAAGTAGAAGGAGGCGAGCCCTATCCACTTGCATTAAAAGGACACTGCCCCTTGCAGATTTTAATTACCAAATAATTCGATCTGCGCAAAGAAACACATTCTGCATCCAGTCTGCTCCCCCTCTGCTCCCCCCCCCAGCTTTCATTCATGTGACCGAGTTCAGCTTGGGTATAGCTGGCCTCATTATGTCCTTAAAGGAGTTCAAATTTCCTGATAGCCAGCAGGAGAACCAGGTAAAGCAGGCAGAATTAGCATCCAAGCCTAATAAATGACTGGGAAAAATTGTATCTGTCACATTGCACTGGTTCCCACACACTCTGGTTACATCATTACTTAGTCTGTAAACTAAGAGACCAATTAAACGAGGGAGCTGCTGTCACATGACCAAAACTTTAAAACGCACACGAAATTCTACCTGAAAGATGGGATTTCAGAAGGGGCCCTCGGATAGTTGACTCCTCACCAGCAGCTCTGCAATTTTCGTATTCTGTTACACCTTTGCTTTCAGGCTGAGCGCTTAGGTACCACAGATTGATAGTTCCAGCAAGCCTTGTTGATATCCCTCTCTCTCTCTCTCTCTCTCTCTCTCTCTCTCTCTCTCTCTCGCGCCTCTCCCTGCTCAACCACCCTGCAGGTGCATTGGGCAAAGTTATTTCCTGCATCAAAAAGTTCAGTAATTGGATTCCCCCACCTCTCTTTCCCTGTGAAATTTCCAATGCCCCGAACTTTTACGGAGATCCCTCTTCCCCTTTCTTCTCTTCATCAAAGATTAGTGAATTATAGCACTGTTCTGGCACCCAAATTCCCTTCTGGATCAGCAACCTTGGGTTCATCTGAAAGGGATGAGAGTAACGATGCCACATGGCGAAGATTTCAGAGCAAGAGTAGTATTAAAAAGGAAAGCAAGGATTCCCAGTTTTCAGCAGAGGTTTGCAGGCTTTCCCCCTTTACACACAGCAATTGGCATAAGAATGATGGTTGGATCGTAGAATTGTGGAGCTGGAGGGGACCACAAGGGTCATTTAGTGCAACCCCCTGCAATGCAGGAATATTTTTTCCAGTGTGGAACTTGGATCCATGACTCTAAGAGTCTCATGCTCTACCGATTGGGTAAGATGGTAAGTTATATTCATAGAGCGGTGGAAATCTGCCAGCAGGGAAAGGGTTCAGTGTTTGCTATGGAATTACTTAAAGGTAAAGGGACCCCTGACCATTACTTTGGCGTGCTTTTGAACTGCTAGGTTGGCAGGAGCAGGGACCCAGCAACGGGAGCTCACCCCATCGCGGGGATTCGAACTGCCGACCTTCTGATCGGCGGTTCAAATCCCTGCGACGGGGTGAGCTCCTGTTGCTCTGTGCCAGCTCCTGCCAACCTAGCAGTCTGAAAGCACACCAGCACAAGTAGATAAATAGGTACCGCTATGGAAGGAAGGTAAACGGTGTTTCCGTGTGCTCTGGTTTCTGTCATGGTGTTCCGTTACACCAGTAGCAGTTTAGTCATGCTGGCCACATGACCCAGAAAACTGTCTGTGGACAAACGCCGGATCCCTCGGCCTGAAAGCGAGATGAGCGCCGCAACCCCATAGTCTCCTTTGACTGGACTTGGAGAGGGCTTGGAGAGGCTTCCCTGAAAGCGTATCACCTGCAGGTCACTGGTTCGCCACATGGGGGAGCTGCACAGAGACAAAAAATGCCCCAACATCTGGGCGGAACTCCTCCTTGTGGTCACTTGAGAGCTGCTCTTTCTTTCTTTCTTTCTTTCTTTCTTTCTTTCTTTCTTTCTTTTCCTTTTTGTATAATATTTTTTATTAGTTTTCACAAAAATAAAAACATTACCGGGGGGGGGGGAGCAGAAAATAAAACATTTAAAACAACTATATATACAATCCATATTAAATCCACATTATGGGATTATTTGAATCCTCTGACTTCCCTCCACCTCCTCCCCTGGTTCCTTTATAATATTTTCATTCACGCATGTCAATAAAGTATTTATCTCCAATTACAGTGGTACCTCTACTTACATTCACCTCCGGTTATGTATCCTTCAGGATACGTGCACGGAAAACCCAGAATGCGCTGCGCACATGTGCAGAAGCAGCACCTCTGGATACGTACACCTCAGGATCCAACCGGAGCTCCGGAACGGATCCCGTGCGCAACCGGAAGTACCACTGTACTTCCAATTTTTGTACATTGTCTATAGTATTACAAGTGTTTTTTTAAACCCTGCTAATGTATTAACTTGTGTACATTGCTTTTGTAAATATGCAATAAACATTTCCCGTTCTTTTTTATATTTGTTATCATCTTGATTTCTAAGTTTCCCAGCTAATTTAGCCATTTCAGCATAGTCCATTAACTTAATTTGCCAATCTTCCTTGGTGGGAACTTCTTCTTTCCAGTGTTGGGCTAGCAATATCTGGGCGGCCGCCGTCACATACATAAATAAATTCTTATATTCTTTAGGTAGATCCGTTCCTGTAAAGGTAAGGGGACCCCTGACTATTATGTCCAGTCGCAGACAACTCTGGAGTTGCGGCGCTCATCTCGCTTTACAGGCCAAGGGAGCCCGGCGTACAGCTTCCGGGTCATGTGGCCAGCATGACTACGCCGCTTCTGGTGAACCAGAGCAGCGCACGGAAATGCCGTTTACCTTCCCGCCAGAGCGGTACCTATTTATCTACTTGCACATGCTCTCGAACTGCTAGGTTGGCAGGAGCAGGGACCAAGCAACGGGAGCTCACCCCGTTGCAGGGATTCAAACCGCTGACCTTCTGACTGGCAAGCCCTAGGCTCTGTGGTTTTAACCCACAGTGCCACCTGCATCCCTATCTGTTCCTGTAATACCTAATAAGTAGGCTTCTGTTGTTATTTTTACCAAAGGTTTTTCTTAACATTTCCTCCCATTCATTATATATCATTTCCCAGTATTTTTTAATACTGAGATCTGCTCTTTCTTGCTTATTCTCCCTTTGTTGATTTCTGAGATCTTCATTAGCCCCGGTCAGCAATCTGATGGCTGCATCACTTTGAGTCAGCTGAAGTTTCTGAGCACTTTTCAAAGGCAGCCCCATGTAGAGCACGTTACAGTCATCCAAAAGGGATGTAACTAAAGTGTGGGTGTCCCATTGTGTTGCATGCTTAAGACGAAATTTTTGAATGGGTGGCAGGGTACTTCCTAAACTGGTACCCTCAATACCTCGGTCTTTGCCTTGGACCTTTTTTTGGGGTGGGGTGTGTGTGTGTTTCTTAAAGCACCCATATCTGAGGATATTCCATATCCCTAGGAGAGATTTGACTGCTCTGAAACTTTAGATTGTGGAGACTTCCGGTCGGTGCCAGCGCTTAATGGCGGTCCTGCCTCCGAGCTCCGGAGAAGGACTGCTTCGCAAGTTCGGGTCTTACCCGCTACGGCGAGCGGGGGACCCCTAAAATCTCAGGCGCTGAAGCCTGAGAACAAGGAGACTCGGTGGGCACCTTTGCGCCCCCCGGTACCGTGAAAGAGCCTTTTTAAAGGCTACGGATCGACATCGGGGTGAGCGCGGTGCTGAGAGTCGTTACCCAGCCTGCGAAGTGAAGCCGCGTCGCCATAAGCGGAGAGCGCCGATTTCTTCCTGAAAAGAAATTCTGGACGGAATTCCCGTGAGTAAGATTTGAAAAACAATTGGGACCCTTTTAAATTTTGAAAATTGAGCCGAAAGCGGGGGATTAAATCAAGGAAGTCTGCCTCCCCCCGACTGCATGAAAGTGAAAGCAACGGAACTTTAAACTCGCATCCGATGAAACCTGCTTTTTAATTAACTTAACCGGGCACTGAGACTTTGGATCTCCCCTCTAGCTAGCAGGGCAGAGGGGAGGTGAATAAGACTTTAAAAACTGCATGATCTACCTGAAGTAAAATCCTCTGCTGTCTCATCTATTGAAAGCACGAAACGGTCTGCCTTCTCAGAACAATAGGTCACTGAACTGACTTTTGCCTGTAAAGTGATACTGTGATACAAAGTCCACATAGTGACTGGCTACAGTGTGTTACAAGGAGAATCAGCATAGACTGGGAAACTGTGGCAATTTATAGCTACAAGCTTATAGCAATATTGACTTTGACTGAGTTAATCTCTTTCTTCTATACCTTTGGACATTCTCCTTTGTTCTTGTATTTGGACATTTTATTTTATGGCCATTTTGATTTGCTCCCCCTAGAGGGTAAGTAAAGTTCGACACGGCCTAGGACAGTGGAATTTTCCAACAGGAAACAGCTCCCGTGGGAAGTGACCTTGACATGAGTGGCGCACAAGAAGAGATTGTCACAAGAGCCAAAATTAGGCAACAACAACAACAGCTGCAACAGCAACAGACAAAGAAAAGAGGCTCAATTTCAGCTACAACTCCAGGACCAGCAGGATCAACAGAACAGGAAAAAGGAGCAGCTGCCTCTATGGAAGCTGTGACAGACGCTCTGCTTAAGATAAATCAAACTCTGGAGTCTTTGACAAAACAGACTTCAGAAAATACACAAAAATTAACAGAAATATCAGTAAGATTAAACCAGAACACAGAATCCATTAATAAATTGGTCGAGGAAAACGCTACTACACGCCAAATTGCCGAAGATGCCAAAGCTGTTGCTGGAGAGACGCAAGAGAAATTAGAACCGATTGCCAAGAAGGTCTATGAGCATGATGCAACTCTGGCCTTGTGGGAGTTACAGAGAAAAGAGAGAAATCTGAAATTAAGATCAATCCCGGAGAACGAGAGAGACAACCTTGCGGAATACCTGACACGGGAGTTTGCGGACTGCTGGGATCTGGAGGAAGACGAATTTAAAATTACAACAGCTTTTAGACTGGGTAGAAAACAGGACAGAAAGACCCCGAGAGACTGCCTGATTACATTCAGATCCAAGGAGGAAAGAGACAAAATATTAGGACTCCACTTTGAAAAGGCCCTGCAAATTGGCAACTCAACTGTACAGATTTTCAAAGATATCCCAAAATATATCTTGGACTTAAGAAACTTCTACAAGGACCTGGCTCTTCTGTTAAAGAAAAATTCCATTCGCTTTAGGTGGGAATTTCCACAAGGACTGTCATTTGATTACAAGGCAAAAAAGGTGAAAATAAAGACAATTCAAGATAAAGACAAATTTTTGGCAAGAAATCAGGAGGACTTACAGAAGGGGACTGTGGATGTACTGGCAGAACAGAGGAGAGCACTAGATATCCTGAATCTCTCGATTGGACAAAAACCACCACCATCAGAAGAAGAGCAACAACTTGGAGCTGTTGGAGGAGTCTTAAGAAAATAACAAGATGGCTTTGCAATTCCTTAGCTGGAATTGTAATGGACTGAATGGGCCATTGAAGAGAAGACAAGTATTTCATATTTTGAACAGAGAACAACTGGACTTGATATGCCTACAAGAAACGCACATAACTAGAACCCACAGGAGACTACTTACGAATAAAAGGCTAGGACAAGAATTTGTTTCATCAGACAAAGTTAAGAAAAGAGGAGTTGTAATATATGTGAAAGAAAAATGGGCTCCAAAAATGATATTTAAAGATGAACAAGGGAGATACTTGGCAGTGGAGATACAAGTACAAGGAGAAAAACTTTTAGTTGTTGGAATTTATGCACCAAATGAAGGCAAATCTGACTTCTTTAAGAGACTTCATGAAACCCTGACGGACTACCTGGATTACAATATGATAATTATGGGAGATATGAATGGCGTGGTCTCCACTAATATGGATAAGGCACAAAGACTAACAATCAGTAAGGAAGGGAGACTTCCTAAGACTTTTTTTGAAATGACTGAAAACATGGACTTGATAGACATATGGAGAACAAGGAACCCTCTGGAGAGAGAGGGAACCTTTTTCTCCCAAGCAATGTTGACCTGGACCAGAATTGATCAAATTTGGATTACTAGTGGCATGGCCCCAAAGATTAAGAAGGTAGAAATCTGCCCAAAAACTTGCTCCGACCATAACGCCGTGAAGATGGAAATGAAACTAACAACAACTGGTCAATTTAGATGGAGAATGAATGACGCCCTCTTTCGAGACAAGGAAATCCTGATGAAGGCCCAAAAAACCTTAAAAGACTATTTCGAAATAAATTTGAGGGCTGACGTTGAGAAAAGAGTGATCTGGGACGCAAGTAAAGCGGTGATGCGAGGTTTCTTGATTCAACAAAACTCAATAATGAGAAAAAAACAAAATGAGAAAAAAGAAAAGATTTTGGAAAAGATAAAAGAAGCAGAGAAAAAACTAAGAGTAAAACCAAAGTCCCAGGAGATTTTAAGAGAGATCAAGTTATATCAATCACAATATATGGAACTGATGAACTTGGAGATTGAATGGAAGATAAAGCAGATGAAGCAAAAGACATTTGAATCAGCAAATAAATGTGGTAAACTTCTGGCTTGGCAACTGAAGAAAAGGCAGAAACTAAATACAGTCACAAGCTTAGAAGTGGATGGAAAGAATATATCTAAACCTAATGAAATTAGAAATTGCTTCCTGAGTTATTTTAAAAAGCTTTATACTCAAGGCCCGCAAAATGAAGAAGATATAGATAAATTCCTTGATAAATATGGATTACAAAAAATCTCTCAACAAAACAAGATGGATTTGAACCAGAGAATAACAGAACAAGAGATAGAGGCTGCCATTCAGAATATGCAACTGGGCAAGTCCCCAGGACCAGATGGATTGACTTCAAGATACTACAAATCGCTGAAGGAATGGCTGATTCAACCACTGAAAGAAGTCTGCAATGAGATCCTTGAAGGAAAAAAGACACCTGAATCGTGGAAAGAAGCATATATTTCACTCATACCGAAGACAGAGACTGAAAAGACTCAACTGAAGAACTACCGCCCAATATCACTACTTAATGTGGATTACAAAATCTTTGCAGACATTTTGGCAAAAAGATTTAAAAGAGTGTTGATGGAGAAGATTCATGGGGACCAAGCAGGCTTTCTCCCTAAAAGACACCTAGCAGACAATGTAAGGAATGTGATAGATATTTTGGAAAAGCTAGAGGTGAATATAAACACTAAAGCAGTATTGATCTTTGTGGACGCGGAGAAAGCCTTTGACAATATTTCTTGGAGCTTCATGATAAAGAATCTCCATGGGATGGGGGTAGGTCAAGGTTTTGAGAATGGTATGGCCGCAATATATTCTGAACAAAAAGCCAAATTGATTGTAAATAATGTAGTGACGGAGGAACTTAAGATAGAAAAAGGAACACGACAGGGGTGTCCAATTTCCCCATTACTTTTTATCACGGTTCTGGAGGTGTTGCTGAATATGATAAGGGAAGACCAGCAGGTTAAGGGAGTGCAGGTCGGAGCCAAACATTACAAGCTAAGAGCGTTTGCAGATGACCTAGTATTGACTTTGCAAGAGCCAAACACTAGTACGAAAAAGGTTTTAGAAATAATTCAACAGTTTGGCCAGGTAGCTGGATTTAAGCTGAATAAACAAAAAACCAAAGTCTTAGGAAAAAACTTAACAGAGGCAGAAAAGGAGAAGTTTCAAGAGGAGACAGGGTTGACACTGGTTAAGAAGGTGAAATATCTAGGGGTTTATTTGACATCTAAAAATGTGAATTTGTATAAAGACAACTATGAAAAATGCTGGTCGGAAATTAAAAAAGATCTAGAAATATGGTCAAATCTGAAATTGTCAATGTTAGGCCGAATTGCTGTGATCAAAATGAATGTATTGCCTAGAATGTTATTCTTGTTTCAGACCTTGCAGATTCTTGATAAGATGGAATGTTTCAAGAGGTGGCAGAAAGATATTTCGAAATTCGTCTGGCAGGGCAAAAAGCCCAGGATTAAATTTAAAATATTGACAGACGCGAAAGAAAGAGGGGGTTTTGCCCTGCCGGACTTGAAATTGTACTATGAGGCAGCAGCATTTTGCTGGCTGAAAGAATGGATGCTCCTCGAAAATACAGACATCTTAGATCTGGAAGGTTTTAACAATGCTTTTGGCTGGCATGCATATCTATGGTATGACAAAGTTAATAGTGTCTTTAAGAATCACATAGTTAGAAAAGCACTGTTTAATGTTTGGAGAAGATATAAAGATCTGTTGGAAAACAAAACCCCTAGATGGGTCTCACCAGTGGAGGCCAAGGCAGTGAAGAAACTCAATATGGAGGTCGGATGGCCGAAGTATTGGGAAATTTTGGAACAGGATGGAGATAAGTTGAAATTGCAAAGTTATGAGAAACTGAAGCATAAGGTACAAAATTGGTTTCAATACCATCAAATAGTGGAATTTTTCAAACAGGACAGGAAAATTGGCTTCCAGATGGAAAAATCAAAACTAGAAACTGAATTGTTAGAACCTACTACTAAGAATCTATCTAGAATGTATAACTTGTTGCTGAAGTGGAACACACAGGAGGAAACAGTCAAATCAGCTATGATTAAGTGGGCACAGGATGTTGGTCATAACATCATGTCAGATGACTGGGAATGGTTATGGAACACCGGTATCAAATTTACGGCATGTAATGCCTTAAAGGAAAACATTATGAAAATGGTATACAGGTGGTACATGACCCCAGTCAAGCTGGCAAAAATTTATCATTTGCCCGATAACAAATGTTGGAAATGCAAAGAGACTGAAGGTACCTTCTACCACCTTTGGTGGACATGCCCGAAGATTAAGGCTTTCTGGGAAATGATCTATAATGAAATGAAAAAGGTACTTAAATGTACCTTTCCTAAAAAACCAGAGGCCTTTCTCTTGGGCATTGTCGGCCAATTGGTGTCAAAGAAGGATAGAGCTTTTTTCATGTACGCTACAACAGCAGCTAGAATACTCATCGCAAAGTATTGGAAGACACAAGACCTACCCACTCTGGAAGAATGGCAGATGAAAGTGATGGACTATATGACATTGGCTGAGATGACATGCAGAATCCGTGACCAAGGAAAAGAGACAGCGGAAGAAGAATGGAGAAAATTCAAAAGTTACCTTAAGGACTATTATAAACTCAATGAATGTTAGAGTGTTTTGGTTCTTAGGAGCAAAGGGATACAGTGACATAAGTTTAGAATATAGAGATGACTAAGATGACTGAGGTTGGAAAGTAACAACTGGGAGTTGCTATAAAATTATAGACATTGGGATGCAGAAAGGGGGGGTATGGGGAAGTCCCAGAAAAGAGGTTTATGAAAATATGTTATGAATTTATACGTGTATGTTTGTTTTCCTAAGTGTTTGTCTGTTTTTTAAAATTTGTAAAACCAATAAAAATCTTTAAAAAAAAAAAAGAAACTTTAGATTGTGACTCTCTCCCCCCACCCCGTTCACTGTGCCTTTGTTCATTAATTTTGTCCGATGACCGTCGGAGGGAAGAGCCGAATCAGAAACTCTTTTGTTTCCCGGGTATTTAGTGGAACGGGAGTTTCGTCCCTGTGCAAGGACGAGCAAACCACAGTCTGGCCGGACGGCTGCCAACGTAGTGGACGAGTTGCTTGTGTCTCTTCCATGACAAGCGCCTCTTTATTAATTCATGGTCCAGATCCCCTCTGTACATGCTGTTACTAATATTAGGTTTCGGCAGAAGTAGCAAGGGACACCAGAAGCTCAGGGAAGGGAGTTGGTGGGAGGGGGAAAGGGAAGCTAGATGCCTCATGCTGTTTCAGAAAATTAAATTGGGGGGGGGGAGAGCAAAGCAAATTCCTTCTTGAGTTTTAATTGGGCTTAAATATTTGTCGATCCAGAGACCTCACACCCACACCATCACGCTGCTCTGGAAGCAATACAGAAATTGTGTGGGTGTTCCTAGGGGAAAAGATTTCTTCCTTGTAGCCCAAATCTATTAACTTTTACAAGGAATATGTTCAGGGGTGCTTGAGGTGGGTCTGAGGCCCAATTTTTGTGTGTGGTGGGTCCTATATTTCCAGAACATTTCCCTCTCTTAACCCCACCCCCCAAAACCTCAATTGTTCCAAAATTTGTTTACTACCTACCATCTGATTAGGGGGTAGGCCATACCACAATGAAAGAACACCTGCCTTGAAGGTACAAGGTCTCAGATTCGATTTCCTGCATCTCCGGGTAAGGCTGGGAGAGACTCCCTGCCTGAAACTGTGGAGAACTGGTGCCAATCGGTGTACACAATACTAAGCTATATGGACCAGTGATCTGACTCAGTATAAGACAGCTTTTTTTCTTATACACAGTCTATACATTTAAATTAGTATATGCAGATTTGCACAAATATAAGGAGGGGGACAGCTGACTTGCCAGCAGAACATGTGAAAAGGATCTAGGGGTCTTGGTGGACCACAAGCTTAAGATGAGTCAACAGTGTGATGCAGCAGCAAAAAAAGTTAATGCTATTCTTGGCTGGATCAACAGAAGTATCATTATAATAATCTGTCTGTCTGTCTGTTACTTCCCTTGATCAGGATACTGTGGATGGAGTATAAGAGCACCACTCTATTCTGCCTTGTTCAGACCACACCTGGAGTACTGTATCCAGTTCTGGGCAGTGGCGTAGCGTGGGTTGTCAGCACCCGGGGCAAGGCAAGTAATTTGTGCCCCCTAACCCTTGGATTTGCACCCCCTAACCCGTGGATTTGCGCCCCCTAACCCTAACCCCCAGATGTTGCACCCGGTGCGGCCGGCCCCCCCTGCACCCCCCACGCTACGCCACTGGTTCTGGGCACCACATTTTAAGGAGGATATTGACAAGCTGGAAGGTGTGCAGAGGAGGGAGACCAAGATGATCAAGGGTCTGGAAACCAGGCCTTATGAGGAATGGTTGAGAAAGCTGGGTATGTTTAGCCTGGACAAGAGGAGACTGAGAGGAGACATGACAGCCATCTTCAAATATCTCAAGGGCTGTCCCATGGAAGATGGAGCAAGCTTGTTTTCTCCTGCTCTGGAGGGTAGGACTTGAACCAAGTTGCAAGAAGTGAGATCCCAACTAAACATCAATAAGAACTTTCTGAAAGTAAGAATCGTTTGAGAGTGGAATGGACTTCCTTGGGAGGTTGTGAACTCTCCTTCCTTGGAGGTTTTTAAGCAGAGGTTGGATGACCATGTGTCATGGATGCTTTAGTTGAAATTCCTGCAGTGCGGGGGCTGGACTAGATGTCCTTTGGGGATACCTTCTTCCCTCCTGTGATTTTCTGATTCTATGCATAGGTATATGCCCTGGAGATTGTGTAGAAACCAAAGCATCAGTATGAGAAGGAAACTCATCTCCTTTTCTCTGCAAATATCATCTGTGGGGGTGGATGGATCCAAACTTCAGATAGGGAATCAGTTCCTTAAGGCCTTCCAGATCTATGATTTTAGGCAAGTATACAGCTGCTTGATATGGTTGTAACTTTCTGTTTACAATAATGCTGCCAAATAGGACTGAGAACCTCTGAGCAGGTGAGAAGTTCCTTTCCGTTTTTTTAAAGAGTTTATGGGCAAAGTGACTATGATCATGTGCAGAGTGCCCTTCCTTTATGAAAGGAGCACTTCCTTACTACGCTCAGAGAACGATGACGCCGACAGCTATTTCCCCCACAGCTTTTTCAGATGCTTCTGGTCTTCCTGAGAAGACACAGCTGATGAGGAACTGCATCATCAATTCCCCATCTATGCTCCAAGGCAAGTCAAAGCTGGAAATGCAAAAGTATGTGAACTGAGGGAACGGGGGACTTGATGCCCCACCTAACGCTTCAGCACATCTGCGACGGCAATATGCACAGACTTTCCAGAGTCAAAGGATTAGTTTTATTGGGCTTTTGCTTGGCAGATCTGGTAACACAATGGATACCTTTTAAAAGCACAGATTCTTCCCCAAAGAATGCATGCTATATCCTCCACTTAGCTCCTCCACTTAGAGAAAAACGTTGATTTCTTGTAATCCCCCGAAGATCCAACAAATGTAAAAAACAGCCGTGTCATTGGCCAGACGGGTGCTGTTATCCTGTGATACTCTAAAAGACAGTAATAATTCCTACATGCAACTTACACATTTACACATTTATATTAAACAGATGCCAGGCTCGCTTATAATGAAAGCACTAAGCATTCTTTCTGGACGCTTGTAAAACAAATGGCCCAAAGTAGTACATTGCAGGCCTTATTTGAAAAGGCATCTAAGCTTGCAAATGACACACAAAATGCATTCTATTCGGGGAAAGTGCGTGCAAAAAAAAAATTAGTCAGAGCTGCATATAAAAATGGACATATTCATGGCCTAGGACCCTCGTACCTACGGGATCGCCTCTCCCGGTATGCCCCACGGAGAGCCTCTGGGTCCATAAATAGCAACACCCTAGTGGTCCCGGGTCCTAAGGAAGTTAGATTAGCTTCAACCAGAGGCAGGGCCTTTTCAACACTGGCCCCGGCCTGGTGGAACGCTCTGCCTCATGAGACCAGGGCCCTGCGGGATCAGATTTCTTTCCGCAGGGCCTGTAAGACAGAGTTGTTCTGCCTGGCCTTTGGCTTGGAGCCAATTTGATTCCCTCCCCCTCTTTCTTTTTTCCTTTTCCTTTCTCCTCCTGTGATGAGGCTGCATTTAAATATTTTAATGTTTCAGTATTTTAATGTTGTTTTTAAGTTGTATTCATTCAACTTGTTTTAATTATTGCTTGTTAGCCATCCTGAGCCTGGCCTTGGCTGGGGAGGGTGGGGTATAAATAAAAATTATTATTATTATTATTATTATTAGGGGGAAATGCATGAAAATTGAATATTGCTACAGAAATGCGGAGAACTGGATTTAAGAGGATCTTTTCACTATTTTCACCCAATATATGGATTCTTGTAGATATTTGTTTGTTGGAGAGCTGCGCTGCAAAATTCAGAAATGTACAGTTTTCAAAGGATAGCTGTGCTTCAGTTCACATATGGGTTTGAAATATGTAATTGAGGTTATTTCCCATTAAAGTGCAAACAAAATCAATCCCCCCCCCCCCGCAGATTCCCAACCCACTTCCTTCCCTCACTGTACAGCTGACCCGGGTTAATTCTGACATTTTAGAAAAGAAATAAGAGCACACAGAGAGCAGCTCCAGGACTGCTGAATTCAAGCTACTGTATGTATGAACCTCAGCAGTGCTGAAGCCTAGGAAAGGAAAGGAATTATCTTAATACCTGATGAGATTGCAAGGCTGGAATGAAAACTTCCTTTCAGTGGTAGTTGAATGGTGGTCATCATCAGCTCCCCCCAAAATAGCTCAGATTTTTGTGCCTTTGGCTGGCCAAGCTAGAGCTGAATGATTTTTTTAAAAAAAATAATAATATGGCCCAGTTTCTCAAAATGTGATTGACAGCTCTTACAGCAATTTGCTCGCTAATCAGATAGCGGTCTTCTCCCATAACCCTGCTCTGCACATTCAGTTGACCTTAATTGTGGATCTGCCTGACCTTTGACCTGACAAGAAAACGAGACTCAATCATCTTCCTTCTTCTTTTTTAAAATGGGGGTACAGTCCAGGTTGCTGCTTCTCTGTATGTGCAGTACAGAAGTTAGGGATGGGGAAAGAATTCAGTGCTGATTCACTTTTAATGAGAAGCCAACTCATTTGCATGTCTCGGACCAATATGCAAAGCGAAAGACAGCTATCCTTGGAAACCCATACGTCTGCAAATTTTGCAATGCGGTTTTCCACCAAGCAAACAATGTGTATGTAAATGCATACGAAGAGGAATTTTTGTTACCCGCTTTGAGGTTTTTCTACAATCAAGTGGCATATACATTTAAATAAATAAATAAATAAATAAAATATAAGTGGAAGCATCATAAAATGCATCATATTAGGGGGAGATGCTTGAAGAAATGTGCATATCAGTGAAAAACTACATACAAAATGTGTTTATGGGAAGGGGTTATTGGTTTGTTATTGTTTCGTTATGTATTTTGTATCCTCATTTTGTGTTCTTCCATTTGTGAACTGCCCTGGGATCTCCGGATGAAGGGCAGTATACAAATTTAACAAATAAATAAATAATCTGGTAAAAACCTGAACAAAGCAGCAGGCATCTTGAGGGTTTTGTCTTTCTTAGTTCAAGCCTTGTACGTAGCAAGGAAACATTCAATCAAACATACAGAGGTGGAAATTTCCCTCAGAACTACACAGCCAATCAGCGGATGCGCTGCCTCAGCAAAGACCATCCCGCTCTGCCTGGTTGCTAAGCAACACCTCCACCCATCGCATTCTCGGCTAGTTGACTTTAACGCTAACAGAATTATTAAAGTGGCGTTGTGCTGAGCTACAGAGCATTTTGGGTAAGTCATCGCTGTGTTTCAAACCAGAGAGAAAGTCAATTGCCACAGTTTCCTGGCAAGGCACTCCATGGTTGATGGCATTTGGCTAGGCCAGCTCCAGACCAGGCAGAGGCCACTCTCAGAGCAAGTTGGTGCAATTAGTTTTGCCAGTTAAAGAAAGTGGAGCAAAGTCGACTGCGGTTGTACTTATATTCATGCTATCAATTTATGTTCTGAATTACTATTTTAAATATGAAATTTCATATAGAGGACAACACTGGCCTTTAGTTGGAACATGAAGGAGCGTTTCATGTAGACCTTGAGCATTATTTTTAGGTACAATTGAAAAAGAAATGTGTTTGATTTGACTTCTCCACTGAATTTTGACATCAGTTTCCTGTTTTGGAGGAGTAATTGATCCACTCTATCTTTTAAAGGGCTCATCTACCGCTTCCCTTCTCATTTAAGAGCCCTTTGTTCATTCACCCTTCCTTGCTTCCTGGCTACGCATTGAAAATAAACTTATGATGCCATACTCAATTGTGTAGCATCCAAACTGATGTCAAAACAGGGGATTTAGACTTTGCCGCAGGATCAAGGTGGAGATATTGTCTGCAAAACCAAAGCTGATTAAAAACAACAACGCAAAACTCAAATGTCTTCAAGGGTGCCCAAGCAGCTTTGTCAAATGTTAAATTAATTTGCACATATGTATTCCTTAGATGTAGTTGCAATGAAAAGTTTTCTTGACATGAGACGATTCCCATGAGACCAGCTTTCACCAACAGTTTTCACCTGATTTGGACTGCAAATTGTGGGAATGTTAAGGATAGTAGGAGAGGATATGTTGATTAAATATTATCCTTCCTTCACTCACGCTAGTGAGTCATGTAGCAGAGCAGATTCGCCTCAATACAGCAGGAAGCTAGTCTGCAGATTTCTTTGAATCTCTTTAGTTAAGCAAACTAGTCTGGCTTGATCAAAGGTGTCCCCTTTGATCCTTCTTAAAAGAATAAAGACACAAGAGTCTTTCCTTAAAAGTAACAATAAGTTTAAAGGTAAAGGTAAAGGGACCCCTGACCATTAGGTCCAGTCGTGGCCAACTCTGGGGTTGCAGCGCTTATCTCGCTTTATTAGCCGAGGGAGCTGGCATACAGCTTCCGGGTCATGTGGCCAGCAGGACTAAGCTGCTTCTGGCGAACCAGAGCAGCGCACGGAAACGTTGTTTACCTTCCCGCAGAAGCTGTACCTATTTATCTGCTTGCACTTTGACGTGCTTTCGAACTGCTAGGTTGGCAGGAGCAGGGACTGAGCAACGGGAGCTCACTCCGTCGCGGGGATTCGAACCGCCGACCTTTTGATTGGCAAGTCCTAGGCTCTGTGGTTTAACCCACAGCGCCACCCGCGTCCCTAACAAGAAGTTTACTCACGTTCAGTTCACAGTGTGATTCCTGAAGGCAGGCTTTAGAGCTGGTAGTTACAGATACATAGTGTGAGTTCATCCCTTATGGGGCTTGAGCCCATGTGCTGCTGGCTGAGACCCAGCAGACAGCAAAATACATTACGAGAACAGCACCAAGAGAACAAAATGGATGCATGAGAGCATCAGGCCATCAAGAGAAAGATGGCTGAGTGACTCGGCTATTTTATGGAGTCAGCCAGGATCACACCTGTCTCCCTGGTCACATGCAGGGGGAAGACGCTCCAGACCAGTGGAACAGGAAGTTATACTGACTGGAGTAAAGTCCCCCTTCCTGTGTCCACTCTAGGGAAACAAGGAATGTTGTATTTGGCTGCTCCAATGGATCACATCCCACACAAATCGCATCAGCCCCAGTCAGGACAGCTGGTCAATGGGAGTCATCATCCAAAACAGCTGGAGGGCACCAGATTGGTGCAACAGACCCTCTGCCCTCCCTCTATTTACATATTTGAGAACTATGGGATCATGAAACCATACTACTCATTGCAACCTTTCCCACTATTTGGTAGGCCTCTCGTTATTTGGTATGATAATGTTGCCTTTTAGCACCAGCACTTGACTGTTGTATGAGTTGCATTTTGACAACTGCAAACCAGCTGCCCCCAGGGTCTCTCGGTTTGGCTGCCTTTCCCATCTGTTTTACCTGCCTCCCATTTCTGAATAATTTATTTTTACCATCTGCATAAATTGAACACCTGGCCTAGGGGTAACTTATTCGCTTAAATTATTTAGGGCTTTAAAAATTACTCCCCGGTACCTCTTCCATTTGTAGGCAGGCAACATAATTGACAGGAGGAGACCCCCCCCCTCACTGTTTGCCTTTTGGGGTGGGTAGAACTTGGTGAGTGTTCTCCTTCTTTCTGAATACATATTCAGAAAATGGGACCAAAATTGTAAGGGTACGGAAATCCCTTTGATAATAGGTGTTTTCAGTTCTGGCCCTTTAAAGGAATCTGATGCTCTTAGTAGAATACAGTGGTACCTCTGGTTACATACGCTTCAGGTTATACACTCTGCTAACCCAGAAATAGTGCTTCAGGTTAAGAACTTTGCTTCAGGATGAGAACAGAAATTGTGCTCCGGCGGCATGGCAGCAGCGGGAGGCCCCATTAGCTAAAGTGGTGCTTCAGGTTAAGAACAGTTTCAGGTTAAGAATGGACCTCTGGAACGAATTAAGTACTTAACCTGAGGTACCACTGTACAGGGAAAGTGGGAGATCGGGAATTGCCCTATTAGTTTGTTCGTTT
Source organism: Podarcis bocagei (assembly GCF_964188305.1). Taxonomy (NCBI): domain Eukaryota; kingdom Metazoa; phylum Chordata; class Lepidosauria; order Squamata; family Lacertidae; genus Podarcis; species Podarcis bocagei. Next base: position 10,505,455 of record NC_138128.1, read on the forward strand.
CATGCTTTCATGTAGTTGTAAGATTGGTTTCAGGGTTCCCAACTGCTCAATTTCTTACAGCTGCTTTCAATTTTAGGTACGCCTGTTTTCCTCCAATATGTGGTCATTCTCAGTGGAAGCATCTGTCCAAAGTAGATGTGCACCTGACTGCTGCATAGCTGTCAACGTTTCCCTTTTTTAAAGGGAAATTCCATTATTCCGAATAGGATTCCTCTCAAGAAAAGGGAAAAATTGACAGCTATGGACTGGTGCCTGGGTGGGAGCAGCTAGTACACCGGTTGCAGCTACTATTGGTAGTAATATAGCTGCTGATACAACCTGCAGCCATAAATAAAAGCAAAGTGCCACACCGAGCTGATACTTCCCACACGTCAGTTGCAGCAACTTCTGCGGCCCACAGTGATCAAAAGTATGTCTCTCAGATCGCAGAACTTTCTGTGGCTGAAAGAACTTTCTGTTGTGGACATCTGTGACCCTCCAGAATGGTTGGAGTGCCTGTTGAGTAGCTGACAGCTTCGGGCATGGCTAACCCAATCCCTTTTGCTTCGTGATGCTTCCTGCTGTGCGGTGCGACTTTAAGCTTTTGCACCAAGGACTCAGGATCACGTCTCTCAAACAGGCCACTTTGTGCAGTTGCAGGTGAAGTGAGAGGGAACAGGAGAGAGCAGCCATAATCTCATCGTGGCATTTTGGCTCGCTGCCTTTTATTTTTACAATGAGGGGCAGGAGGGGAGAGCACCAAAGGTTCAACTCGAATCCCTGTTGGGGTTTCCTTTCCTGTCTTCGATGTGTCTAGCCAGAAACGCAAGACTGACAGGATGATAAAACGCTGATGCCAGGTTTGCTTGCCCATTCAAAGACCCTACCTCAGGTATCAGATACCCGGTCTCTACTTTGAGGTCAACCGGACACCTCCCCTGAGGCCTTCCTGGGCTGAAGGATATATCGACTCAAAAATTCTCTCAGGTATAGCAGCTGTTATCTGAGCTAAGATCAAAGTGCCCCTCTGATATATATATATAATTGCACACATCTTCCAAGTTGATCTCTTTTCTCCATAATTCAAATGCATGTTGATCGAGCCTCATGGGGAAACAGTTGCTTTGCTGGCAGAATTTCTGTGTTGTGAAATTCTAGTTTTGTTAGAAAACTAAAGAAGAATGAAAGAAAAACCCTAATGCAAATTAAACACAGAAGGTATTTACTGTACCAGAAGTAAATAACATTTCATAAATAGCAGAACTCTTACGTGGTCTGATTACTTCAACCAGTGTTTCCAGGGTGCTGCTAGGATTTTGTGCTCAGAGGGTGGGCCTTTGTAGCCTTACAGAGAAAGGCTTGAAATATTTTTTATTTTTTAAAAAATTGTACTTACTTTGAAATCCTCGTTTCTGATTACCGGACCACAGAACAGTCTACCACATCTCGAAGCACGTAACAAAATGCAAGTGCTAGTATAGGATGCCAGTGAAATTTCAGGTAAAAGAAAATTCCACGTTAATTTGAGAATTTGACAAACCCACAGGTAAATTTTGAGGAGAGCGAAGTAAGAGTTTTGATAGGATGTGCCGCATTTCTTAGGCAAGTTCAGCACATCTAGCATTGTAAAGCATTAGTAAAACTTCCCCATATTGGATTGCCTTCAGATGGCTCGGGGGTTGGATAACTCCATACCCTCCAACATTTCTCCAGTGAAAATAGGAACGTCCTAAGGAAAAGCAGGACATTCAAATCAGAAACTGGGACAGCTTCTCTAAATCAGGGAGATCCCTGGAAAATCCCTGTGGCCTGATAGAGGTGGAAACCGTCTCTCATGTCTTGCTACAACGTCATTTTTATGAGGATATACGCTCAGTCTTTATCACCCCTGTTATACAGAAAATTCCAAGTGGGTCTGAACCTCAATGTTTAAATCCCTGATAGAGGATAAGGATCCAGAGATCACGTTAAGGGTGGCCAAATTTTGCGCAGCTGCCGTAAAACTCAGGGAATAAGCTGTGCTATTACAAAGACTAAGGCCTCAGATGCAAACTCTAGATAGTATTTCAGAGACTAAGACCTAAACCACATTTCTAATGGCTGTCATATTTCTATTGTTTATTGTTATATTCGATTGTAAATTCAAAATTAATTCTATTGTGTTTTATGTTCGCTTAGTACGGTATGTGAATCTGGTCTGGGACCGTAATAAATTTCATTTCGTTTCATTCCCCTGGAAAATAGGGACACTTGGAGGGTCTGATATTTGGGTAATTTTGTGGGACATTGCAAGGAGTGCAGATTTTTCAGGATGGAGGTCCTATATTGAGCTTTTTAAAAAAGTATAACATTTTTATTAAGTGTTTTGGATATGTGGAGATAAACAGGCATGAAGAACAGGGTACCCTCGCAACGGCCGCAGGCATCTTAGAGCAGGGGTCAGCAAACTTACCACGCCTCAGGCCAGTGTCTCCAGCGCCAATCGCATGGCAGGCCGGAGGGCAGGGGAGCGCATTCCCATACACGTGCGCACACGCTATTTCCGGCCCACTTCTGGGTCGGAGGAGCACCGGAAATAGCTTGTGTGCATGTGCACGGGCCTCCTCCGACCCAGATGTGCACCGGAAATAACGCTTGCGCATGCACAAATAACACTTGCGCATGCGCCAGCTATTTCCGGTGCTCCTCCGACCCGGAAATGTGCAGCGCAGCACCAGTAAGAGCGGCCGGTGGCAATGGGCGGTGGGGGTTGTCGCGGGCCAGATAAATGAGTCCCTTGGGCCTTATCCGGCCTGTGGGCCTTAGTTTGGGGACCCTGCCTTAGAGAAACCAACAAATCCAAGACGCAGAGGTCATAGTTATGAAGGAGTTGGTCAGTAGGACAGAGTTAAATTATTGAATTATACACTGTCTTAATATTGTCTTTCCGGGAGCTCCAGAGCTGGTGAGAGCAACTGCAGAAATATTGATATAAAGAGGAATCGCAACAATCAGGTTCATAGGGGAGCGAATGCTAAAGGCAGTGAGAGGCCACAATCACATTGCATATGAAACGAATTGAACCAGAAAGGTTCAAAAGTGGCACATGTCTTTTGTGCTTGCGCTCCTCAGGTTTTTGTGGTTTAACTTTTTCAAAAAATGTGATTTGCCACTTTGTGATAGCATAACTCTCAATATACCCCCGTAGAATCTTTCCAGTTACAGGCAATAATGATTTTAAGCTACTGACAACAAGCGGCTGATTAGTTCCTTCTGTTTCAGGTCGTGATCAGAGCCAATAAGGAGGTTAAATAAGGCCAACTACAGGAAAGTGTGCTCCCACTGTCCTGTAATGGAACTGATTTCTTGAAACACCTGCCCCCAGACAATTGCCACCCTCCCACAGGTCCACTACCTATGGATCTACAACCAAGGTTTCACCGAAAGTGAATTTCAAGTAAAATTGGGGTTTTTCTCCCCAGCAAAACATGTTGGGACACTTTTATCACTTCCAGTACTGAACTTCTGTCCTCTTCCTGAACTCCTGCCACTGAACCTGTGCCATTACTTGCCTGAATAAATATCTCTTTCTTACTTGTAAGTAAGAGCCTCTATCTCTGTGTTTTGGGTGGGAGCCTGGACAAGACCTCCAAAATAGATCAGAGGCATAAACACCAGTCATCACCTAAAGAGGAACTTTTCATGTGCCTTCCCTAAGTTACCAAATTCATTAAACGAAGGAGATGATTCACAACAAGGAGATAATCAGTTCATTCAGACAAAGCATGCGCTACCCCACATCTCAAAAACAACTTTCTGATACACTGAGGAGCAGATATTACTTAAAGGATGTCATGCTACAGTAAGTTTGTACAGTAGATGCTGCAGTAGCATATACTGTATGTAGAATTTCATTCAAATAATGTAAGCAATTGTGCTTGGATTGCCATTGGTACTGGACTAATCAAGAAAAAGAGCAGAAATGGAAAAATGCTTCTCAATGCAGTCTGAGGGCGATGTTTTCTTTTTCTTGGATAAACATCTGAGATTAGATTATTTGGATTGTAGTCGGCACTGTTTGAAATCTGTTTCGGTGTATATTGTCTGCCCTGTTGCAAAAGCAGAGTTATGTTGTGCCAGTTGGGATTAATATGGGCTACATGAAAGGGTTTTGGGTGGTATCGTTTTCCATGGCCGTTGCATTCATTGACATAAGAATTTCAAGTTGTGTTGCCTTGCAAGTCATTTCTTGCCCAGGATGGTAGAGATCAAGGTCGTGTGTGTATTGTGCTACAAATTCGTGACAATGCCACCTCATTCTTCCTCCAGAGAGTTCAGAGTGCCATCTTTAGTCTCTCAACAGTCTTCGTCGAAGCCTTTAAGCTGAGAGGTGGTGACTCACTCAAGTCCCAGGCCACCCATTGAGCCTCCTTGCTGACTAGGGTTTTGAGTGATCTTCAGAGCCTGAAACCTCTCCAGCTTCCCAGACTCTTATCAATCCCTCTTATGGGAAATGTCTGTGGGTCAGTCATAGAGTGCACACCTTGTAGGCAGAAGGTTTGAACCCTGGGATCTCCAGGCAGGGCTGGGGAGGAATGAAACCCTGGAGATCTGTTGCCAGTCATTGTGTCACGGTCCGGTCTACAGGCAATCGAAGTCCTGGCTGAGGACACCGTGGCCAGGGGAAAGATGGTGGGGTGGGAGCCGGAACGAGAGTCCAGAAGCCAGGGGTCTGAGGGTCAGGAAGCAGGGAGTCACAAAGTCAAGGGTCTGAGGGTCAAGAAGCAAGGAGTCAAGAAGCCGAAGTCCGAGGCTCAGAAAGCAAGAAGCCAAACACAGGAAGGCAGGAAATGAGTTGCTGTGGCAAAGAACCGAAGGGAAATGCTGACCTTATATCCCTTCCTGGCTCTTGCCACCAGGTGCAGTGAGTTACCAAGCAGCCTCACCTGTGCGGCCGCACCTTGCCTCTCCAGAACAAACTTAGGAAGGCCCCAGTCCTGCGAAGCCCTACTGGTCACAGGGCCTTGCTCCTGCACGCACTCCTGACACATTGTTGGTAGAGAATACTGAGCTAAGTGGAGCATTCATCTGACTTGGTATAAAGTACCTTTCTAGGTTTCTGTCTAAACCACGTGCTCCATTTTTACCATTAACTATCAGCAGTAGCAACAGGAGGAGAGAAAACCAGCCACCTCTGGATCATTATGATTCTTATATCTGCAATAATCATAGGGTATTGCTTTGGCCCAAGTGCTTTGTGCAGTTTCATTTTAAGCTGAGGTCAGATGACCATCTGTCATGGATGCTTCAGTTGAGATTCCTGTATTGCAAGGGGTTGAACTAGTTGGCCCTTGGGGTCCCTTCCAACTCTACAATTCTATGATTTTGCGATTCTAATTTTGTTACTCCACCTTCAGCATGCGAATGAAAATTCAGGATGCAAGTAACATAGATGACAGGGTGGATTTCAAAGGCCAGAAAAACCCAAAATATTCTGATTTGTTGTAGGTATATGATGCTTCTCGCACATTGCAATGAGCTTGTGAAGTTGCCTTTTTCATTGGCATCTGTTTTTCTGAGAGAGACAATGGAGTGTGCTTCCAGGGGTGAAATCAAACTGCTGTGCTAGCAGCACTGAAGTGACCTCTCCATGGCTCAAGCCTGGACGGTGTGTATGGCGGTCCTGGGCTGCCCAGATGCCAAGATCTCCCTCTTGGCCTTGCTGATATGGTCCAAAGGAAAGGGGAGCAGGAGTTGCCGGAAGGAGGTGCACAAGGTGCCACCTAACCTTCTTAGGGACTCGGCTCTGGATTTATGTCAGGTATACACCTTATCCTTTTCTTCTCCTGAAGATATCCCGCAAGGCAGCAGAGGTTCAGGATAAGAGTTATCTGGATGGAGTTATCTGGATGGAGACCCTCAAAGCTACTACTTGCCCAGAAAACAGTCAAAGGAAGAAAGGATTTAGCCTTCTTCTTTGCACCATAGTTCAGATCTGGACCACCTCCCTCCAGCTGTTTTTCCCCCTGAAGAAATAGACACAGCCAGTTCTATGCAGTTTAAAATGCTTCTAACGCAATGTGCAGTTTTGCTCTCAAAGCAACTCTTGTTCCAAGAACTAGGAAGGCTCAGTGGATGGAGAGAGACTTGCTCAGTCATAGATTTGTGGACAATGGCCCCAGTCAAGCCATTGTCACGTTTTTTTAGATCTCTGACCCGTGTTAAAAAAAAGAAAAGAAGGAAGCTGTGTTGATTTATCAAAGTAAGGCAATTCCAGAGCCTTAGGAATCTGTGCGCTTTTGCACATTTCTTGCCAGCTCCTAAAAGCCTGCTTCACACATTAACATCTTTACACCTAGGATGTTCTGTGCTGCACGCCTAAACATGCCATATACTATAAACATAACAAATACATGCTTACAAACACATACATTGCACAGATCTATACATGTCAAGAAGCCAGGACTGGTGGTGGCCCCAGCTAAGGCTATGCTAGGTGGCAATTCTAGGTTTGCCTCTGTGTAAATGTGTGAAATCAGGAAAAGAGCTGTTCTACAGTGGAACAGTCTCCCTTGGGAGGTGGTGGACTCTCCTTCCTTGGAGGTTTTTAAGCAGAGGTTGGATGGCCATCTGTCATGGAGGCTTTAGCTGAGATTCCTGCATTGCAGGGGGTTGGACTAGATGACCCTTGGTGTCCCTTCCAACTCTACAATTCTATGATTTTATGAAATGACCCTAAGAGAGCCAGTGTGGTATAGTGGTTAAGAGGACTTGTAATCTGGTGAACCAGGTTCGTGTCTCCGCTCCTCCACCCAGCTGCTGGGTGACCTTGGGCTAGTCACACTTCTTTGAAGTCTCTCAGCCTCGCTCACCTCACAGAGTGTTTGTTGTGGGGGAGGAAGGGAAAAGAGATGGTTAGCCGCTTTGAGACTCCTTAAAGGTAAAGGGACCCCTGACCATTAGGTCCAGTCATGGCCGACTCTGGGGTTGTGGCGCTCATCTCGCTTTACTGGCCGAGGGAGCCGGCATACAGCTTCCAGGTCATGTGGCCAGCATGACTAAGCTGCTTCTGGAGAACCTTCCCGCCAGAGAGAACCTATTTATCTACTTGCACTTTGACGTGCTTTCAAACTGCTAGGTTGGCAGGAGCAGGGACCGAGCAACGGGAGCTCACCCGTAGGCTCTTTGGCTTAACCCACAGCAGGATATCAAATCCAAACTCCTTCTTCTTCTTCGGATAAAATATATATACCTGGCTCTCCTCTGTTGCTGATCATCTGGTGGACTCGTTTTTAAGAAGTTGAGGTGGGAATCTCCCAAGAGGGCCTTCCCACCTGAGTGTATATCAGCACTTGGCAAGGGATTCCAAAATGATTTGAAAAGAGAGAGAGAGAGAGAATAGCTGAAACGATGACATGGGGACATCAAAGAGCTCTTTGCGAGTGTAAACAATGATCCCTTGAAATGTGAGTCCTCCAGCCCTGCCCGGAGGAGTGTCCCTGGCCCCCTCCCCACCACAGCTCCATATATTTGCTCTCATTTTAAGAACTCGGTGAGTCAGTGTTTGCCTTTGCTGATCTTTCCCCCGCATAAATCATCCCATTATGGGCGCATCGTCATTGATGTAGCTGCGAAAGCATTCACTCCCTTATTCCACCTGTCATCTCTGTGAGCCGGGCTCCTTTTACACTGGCCTCCCATTCCCGCTCATAACAATATAAAGGGAGGAAGCGGCGTTATGCTGAGTCATGACAGAGGGCCATGCTGTCGAGTCATGTCCCAAGGGAACATGGGACGCTACCTTAGTCAGGCCATTGGTCCATCAACCTCAACCTTGTCTTGTTGGACTTGTCTTGTTGGACTACAACTCCCATCAACGCCACCCAGATTAGCTAATGGGGAAGGGTGATGGGAGTTGTGGTCCAACAAATGTCTGGAGACCCAAGGCCAAAAAACACTGCTCTAGACTGACTGGCACCAGCTTTCCAGGGTTTCATGTAGATTGCTTCCTAGCCTTCCAGACTTTGAACCTGGGAAAGTTTGCAGCTAAAGCACTCGCTCCATGCCCCCCAACATGTTGGGTCCCCAAACCAGGATGTGCATCTTTCCGGCTGTGCTTCCATGCGAGTCATGTGACCCACATGAGATCATAGAGTCCAAAAGGCACACTTTGGGAGGTACCAAAAAATGTGTGCATTGGGGTGCCATGTGAGATCATGGCCCCGGAAAAGTGCTTTTTCACTGTGAGATCTCAGCATGAAATCATGTGAGATCACGGTGCACAAAATAGGTGCCATCCTTTCATGGGGAAGAAAGGGGTGTCCTGGCTTACCCAGGACATTTGCAGGGTACAGTGGTACCTCTGGTTATGAACTTAATTCGTTCGGGAGGTCCGTTCTTATCCTGAGGCGCGCTTTCGTTAATGGGGCTTCCCGGTGCGTGACTTCCGCTCACATCCCGGGGCAAAGTTTGCTACCGGGAGCAGCTACTTCCAGGTTAGCGGACCTCATTACCAGAAGTGTTCATAAGGGGGACAGTACGTAACCAGAGGTTCCACTGTATGTTGCTCTGCCGCTGAGCCATAGCCCCTCAGAACCTAAAACTGTGGCTTAGAGGACGTTGTCTTAGACCAGGCTTCTCAACCATCCTAACCATGCTGGCTGGGGCTATTAGAGTTGTATTCCAAAAGAGGGCAAAGGCATCACTTTGGGTAGGGCTACCTTTTACAGATTCACAGCAATAGTCCATCTGCTTAATATTGTCTATAGTGACTGGCAGGGGCTCTCCAGAGTTTTGGGTCAGAGTCATTCCCAGCCCTACCTGAAGATACAAAGGATTAACCAGTGACTACCTTTCTGTATGCAAAGCCTGTGCCCGCTGCTGCTGGTGGATCACTGAGGCCTGCTCGTGTGTCTTTGCTGTTGTTTAGTCGTTTAGTCGTGTCTGACTCTTCATGATACCATGGACCAGGGCATGCCAGGCACTCCTGTCTTCCACTGCCTCCCGCAGTTTGGTCAAACTCATGCTGGTAGCTTGGAGAACACTGTCCAACCATCTCATCTGTCGTCCCCTTCTCCTTGTGCCCTCCATCTTTCTCAACATCAGGGTCTTTTCCAGGGAGTTTCTCTTCTCATGAGGTGGCCAAAGTATTGGAGTCTCAGCTTCAGGATCTGTCCTTCCAGTGAGCACTGAGGGCTGATTTCCTTAAGAATGGAGAGGTTTGATCTTCTTGCAGTCCATGGGACTCTCAAGAGTCTCCTCCAGCACCAGAATTCAAAAGCATCTATTATTTGGCGATCAGCCTTCTTTATGGTCCAGCTCTCACTTCCATACATCACTACTGGGAAAACCATGGCTTTAACTATACGGACCTTTGTTGGCAAGGTGATGTCTCTGCTTTTTAAGATGCTGTCTAGGTTTGTCGTTGCTTTTCTCCCAAGAAGCAGGCGTATTTTAATTTCGTGGCTGCTGTCACCATCTGCAGTGATCATGGAGCCCAAGAAAGTAAAATCTCTCACTGCCTCCATTTCTTCCCCTTCTATTTGCCAGGAGGTGATGGGACCAGTGGCCGTGATCATCATTTTTTGATGTTGAGCTTCAAACCATATTTTGCGCTCTCCTCTTTCACCCTCAATAAAAGGTTCTTTAATTCCTCCTCACTTTCTCCCATCAATGTTGTGTCATCTGCATATCTGAGGTTGTTGATATTTCTTCCGGCAATCTTAATTCCAGCTAGGGATTCATCCAGCCCAGCCTTTCGCATGATGAATTCTGCATATATGTGTCTTTAACACAAGCTTAAACACACGCTGCAAGAGTCCTGGAAAAACCAGGAATCCTGTTTTCCCCCGCGAGAGTGCAGCGGCTATTTTGGTCACCATGATCTGGTGCGATTTCGCACTGAAATCTCGCTCTGAAAAGAGCGCTTTTGGGGAGCTGCGATCTTTGCAGCCTGGGCATTATCATCTGCTAGCGATTCCAGCCCACAGGAAGCCATTGTTAAAGGCACAGGTAAATAGACTGGTTGAGATGTTGGCGTTCTTAGGCACTTTTCAAGCTATATCAGTGGATAAATGAAACCCATGCAGCCACAACTAGTGCCTGGGAAAAGAATTAAATCTGAAACTTTGGCTAAGTAAAGAAACAAACAAAATGAGGCAATTGGAGTGGGGGGGGGGAGTAAAACGCGATTGTTCGGTTGCCTAGGTAACGGGAAGTGGGTGCAGCCAATCAGTGAAGTTGATATACTGTTTTGACATCCATGCACATATTCCTAACATAAATAGCAACAGAGACCTAATAACAATAGGTTTTAAAGCTAGAAACTGATGTCATTTCAAATGTGTCAGTCAACGGGAGCCTATGAAAGTGTTTCTTCTATCAAACTGACGTTAAGTACATGCTGTAATGGCTTCATAAGTGATAGCAGACTCCTGACAGGCCATAAAGGAGATGAAACATCTATAATTACCTTGTAGCATGTTCGGTGTCCTTTGGCATATTTAAAAGAAAGGGGGGGGGTTTGAAAGAAATAAAATAAAACTTGAGCATTATGATCAAAGCTGTCCAAAAGTAAGCTGCCTATGCGAAAAGGATAACTTTTGGCAGAGTAGATTTTAGTCTGTACAGGCCTTTAAATGGGAGCTTCATTTTATGTAAGGCAAGGAGTAGGGCGGGGGTCGGCAAAGTTTTTGTGGCTTGGGCTGGTTCATGGTCCTGCAGACACTGCGGTGGGCCAGAGTATGCGCACGCACGCACGCACGCACGCACGCACGCACGCACGTGCAAATGCGATTTCTGGCACTCCTTCTGGTGCAGAGGAGACGTGCGCAGCTTCCCATTGGCTGCAGGAGCTTCCCGCAGCCAATGGGAAGCTAGCCAGTGTAGTCGAAGGCAGTCCCCGCTCTACTCCGCTCCAGTTTAGCATGCCACACGGGAGCCGACTGAGTGGGCAGTGGTGGTCCCCAAGCGGGTGGCAGGGGTCAATGGGCTGGTTAAACAACCCCCATTGGCCGCTTGTGGCCCATGGGCCTTAGGTTGCCAACCCCTGGGGTAGGGAACTTGGGGTCTGAGGGCCAAATATGGCCCTCAAAGCTCCCCTCAGGCCACACCCCTCACAGACCCTGCTTCCTGCATTGTGCCTGCCTGGAATATGTCTTTGTGTTTTGCTTGCCTGGATGGATAGAGAAGGGTTCATGAGTGTGGGCAGAGACTAGCCTACCGTTACCAGATTTTTCTCAATGAATCTGGGGACACTTTTAAATATATATATATACAGTGGTGCCCCGCAAGACGAATGCCTCGCAAGACAGAAAACTCGCTAGACGAAAGAGTTTTCCGTTTTGGAGGTGCTTCGCAAAACGAATTTCCTATGGGCTTGCTTCGCAAGACGACAATGTCTTGCGAGTTCCTGCTGGTTTTTCCCCCTTTCCCCCCCTTTTTTAAGCCGCTAAGCCGCTTATCAGCTGATCCGATCAGCAGATAAGCCACTAAAAGCCGCTAATAGCGCTAATAGCACTAATCCGCTAATCCGTCAATGGGCTTGCTTCACAAGACGAAAAAACCACTAGACGAAGAGAATCACAGAACGGATTCTTTTTGTCTTGCGAGGCACCACTGTACATGCTTTATTATCCCTAATTACATCTATACATCAGTTGTTTTGCTGTCTTGAGAAGTCTGGAGGAGGAGAGAAACCTGGGGTGGGGGGGGGATTGGAAGCAGAGTTTGAGAATACGACTGTGGGATGGTCACAGAATCACAGATTTGGAAAGGACCTCTGAGGGGCATCTAGGCAATGGAGGTACCTCAACTCAAGCAGCCTCAACTTAAAAGAACATAAGGCGTCCCGGCTCCAGTTTGACTCCTGCAGTTCCTGGCCGTCGGGGACACACTCTCGTTCACACTCTTTCTCAAGCTCAGCTGCCCGGCTCTGTGCCAGCTCCGCCGCTGCTCCAGTTGGCTGAGGGGATCGGAGACATCTCACCCCTCCATGCCTTGCCCAGCAGAGAAACTGTGCCCCTTGCGCCCCTCCTGGGCAACTGCGTGCCACCCACCTGTGACTCCCGAGACTCCCTTGATCTCCTGCCCCCTTCCCCCTTCCTTTTGACAGATTGGGGGAGGCTCGGGAGTCACAGGGGGGCAGCCATTTCCTGGAAGGGGGGCGAGGCGCGCAGTTTCTCTGCTGGGCAAGGTGCAAAGCTTTTCTTTCGCACACTGTGAAACTCTCAAAATGAAGGGGGAAGGGGATAGAAGATCGGGGAAGGATCGGGAGTCATGGGCAGGTGGCGCGCCATTGCCCAGGAGGGGCGCAAGGCATACGGTTTCTCTGCTGGGCAAAAATGATCTTCCCACCCCTCCAGCTGCATATTACTCCAGGAGAGCAGGGTGTCACGTTTCCCGGGGACATTTAATGAAATCCGGGGACATTCTGCGGACGGAATTTGTCTGGGGACGGAATTTGTCCGGGGACAGATTTGCAAATCCGGGGTCTGTCCCTGGGAAACGGGGACGTCTGGTAACCCTAGACTAGCCTATTGTACAAAGGTATGCATTCATTGTCCCGCCCACTTTTGCCTCTAGCCCTGCCCATTATGGACATGTGGCCCTTACAAAGTTGTCCAGGTGGGAATGTGGCCCTCTGTTTGAAAAACTTTCCCAAAACCCTAATCTAAGGGGGCTGTATTCTGAACCTCTCTGAAGCTAATTCATCATTTTTTAACGTTCTTGGCAAATCTTATACCCTCAGCCAAAGCAGTTAAACAGAGTAAAGTCAGTACCGAAAAGGCGTCAAGTGTATTTTGAGTGCCATTAATACACAGGCGGTATAGTGGGAGATGGACTGATCTGAAACATGGCCATGACATATCCCTCAAATATCCTGGTAAAACTGGGATACCCTCCCCTTCTCTCAAGAATATTGTGGCCATTTGGTATGGTATTTCGCGCCACAATTTTCCCTGAAAAAAGCACTTTTCCCAGAGCCGCTATCTTGTGCACTCCCCCAAGCACGTGTTTTTGGGTCCCATGTCCAAAAGAAGCACATTTTGGGGGAAGGGGAAATCATGCCACAAAATCGCGTGAGATCATGGCGCCCAAAATGGCCGACATGCTCTTGCAAGAAAAAACGCGAAGATGACACCCCAGTTTTTCCCTTCAACATGTTGGAGGATATGGCATGATACACTAGTAAATATCTCATGTGTGCCACATTAAAAGGGATTGGAACCAGGCAAGAGAGTGGCTATTATTATTATTCATTTCACTTCTGTTCTGCTTGATATTTTTAATAAAAAAATCTCAAAGCAGTTTACAACACATCAAAATATCAAACAAAGCAATGCAGGGCAAACCATTAGTGAAGAAAGTCAAATATAACATATACATTCAAAGCAACATAGTGAACAGGAGACTAAACTATTATATTAAGGATTTCAAAACAAAAACATAACAAAGGAGGTCAACTACAGAATGCATATTTAGCCCAGCAGAGTTAACCATTGCAATTATCTTAAGCATTTCAAAAGAAAACATCACTAAAGGAAGTCAAATATAAAATGCACATCTAAAACAGCATAATTAGCAAGGGAATAAAATATTATTATAAGCATAGAACATATCCGTTGCTGTTGATGCCAATCCTGCCAATGGTGGTTCATGGCAGATGGCGGCTACGGGAGATCAGGCCCAATTACCTTGGTGTGCAATACTTTTACAGGAAAATTTACCACTGGATTTTTCCTCCTATTACTAGGGTGGGTGGTGAGGATTCCCACCCCTGCAGCGCTGGAAAGTTTAGAACTCTTTTCTACTCTTTCAGTGCATGTGTTTTGGGTGAACGTGAGTGTCTCATAGTGATGTGGCTTTGAATGCAAGATTGCCTTTCTGACTGGATTAAAGGTTGATTTAGCTCAGCAAAGCCACTTCCGTCCTTCGAAGGAGGTGGAGTTGCGGGCTTCACGGCCCCACCCCACACGATTGGGGGATCCCCAGCCGTGTCATCCCCTGGCTAGCCAATTGGCTGGCTCTGGGGGCGTGGCCTACCCTACTTAAGGCAGGACGCGGCCGGGGATTTCCCTCTTTCCCCAACTGCTGGCTGTTCCTGCTTTTCCCACCCTCCCGCCCTACAAGGTTTTTGTTCCTTGACCTTGCTGTGGACCTTCGCTGGTCACTGTTGAGGGGCCTGGTAGGAATTTTTCCACTTGGCAAATTGGCACCAGCCACTTGGTTTTCGCCTACCTCGTAGCCAATCGTTACAACTTTCTGGGTATTGGCGGTTAGGCATTGGTATTGTTCTGTAGATGGAAGAGGGGAGGAAGCGCCATCACCTGCCCCGCGTATTGAAGGGTAGTCCGATAAAGGATTCTGGGGGACGTGGCCCTGTCCGAAACCTATGGAGGTGAGGGCCTAAGGCACGCCCCTGAGCAGTGACCCCGGGGGAGTTCCTAGTTGATGTGCATCAGCAGGACTCCCCCTACTGATGGTTAACCCTTCCCGGACTTCAAGCGGACGGGCTGAAGCCGGATATAGTCGGTTAGGACCAATGCCTAAGCCAATACTGCTCATCACCTGTAACCAATAAAGTTGTGGCCTTATTTAGCCCATTAACCTTAATATTTGTGTCATGTGTCTTTATTTCCACTGAGGGGTGGGCAGGAACTCGCCACGCAACAGGTTGATTTTGTGTCAGCATGGGTCATCCTCACCTAGCACCGCCGTGCTGATAGGCCTCTGGGAGCTGCCATTTAATTTTCCCACAATGCCTCTGATATAGTGTGCCATTTTGGGGGGTGGGATTGCAGTGCAAAATTCCATGAGGTCATGGCACCCCTAATTGTCATGGGGCCCTCACGAGAAAAAAGAACACAAGGGAAAAGCTCCTCTCACAAAAATACATCAAATGTTTGTGCAAATTTCTCCGACCATACACATTTCCCTATCCAGTTGTGAATCATTTACATTTTTCCCCACGAGCAGTTTTCTTTAATCTACATTATCATTGTTAATTTTATTCTTATTTATCCGCACATTTTAATACACTTTCTCTTAATGTACGCATTTTAATGCACTTTCTGTTAATGTATGCAATTTTTAAACACAGTTGGGGAGTCAGAGCATTGCATTTTAATGCACACTTTCCCTTGACATACACATTTTTCTACACACAAACGCACATCTTTTTTTGTTGGCGTACTGCATTGCTGAGAAGTTTCAAAGGGCAGCTGTGCTTTGGTTCAGGAAGTGTGAATTAGGCAGATTTGCATTTAAAAGTGAACTGCATTTCTCCCCAGCCCCTCTTTGCAAGCAGTGACCATACTGCAAAACTGGATTTAACAGTTGCTGCAAAACTAGAGCTCTTTTATCCTTGCCAGGTGTTCCATTACCCTTTGCTACCCCCTTGGTCAGGACACCTTGTCGCGCCCAGAGACTAGGATTATTATTTTACACCAAATAAGAGATTAAAGAGTTCATTGAAAACACCGAGATAGCAGCGCCAAATTATAGCAGGTTAAGAGCAGCATATTAGATATTACACACAGATTCCTGCAAATTTCCCCTTTCTTTCACAGAAAAGCGAGGATGGCTGAAGGAGGAAGCAGAAGAGCACTGGGTCTGTGGGGTTCGTGTGTGCAGTGCTCATTTTCGGATGGTGATTCTCAGGGCTGGGGAGAAGTGTTGATTAAAACCAGGTCCCCTCCCCCTTTCTTGCTTGTGTCTTAACATGGGAGCAAACAGCTTTTCGGTTTCATTTGGCTTCTACAGCCAAGAGAAGGTTATGTGCATTTATGTGCAATATCTAGTCTGGCCCTGAGCTGAAATACAGTGGTACCTCAGGTTAAGTACTTAATTCGTTCTGGAGGTCCGTACTTAACCAAAAACTGTTCTTAACCTGAAGCACCACTTTAGCTAATGGGGCCTCCTGCTGCCGCCGCACCGCCAAAGCACGATTACTGTTCTCATCCTGAAGCAAAGTTCTTAGCCTGAAACACTATTTCTGGGTTAGCAGAGTCTGTAACCTGAAGCGTATGTAACCTGAGGTATAATAATAATAATAATAATAATAATAATAATAATAATAATAATAATAATAATAATAATAATATAATTATTATTTGTACCCCGACCCACCAGGCTGGGTTTCCCCAGGCACTCTGGGCGGCTTCCAACAAAATATTAAAATACAATAGTCTATTAAACATTAAAAGCTTCCCAAAACAGGGCTGCCTTCAGATGTCTTCTAAAAGTCTGGTTGTTGTTTTTCTTTTTGACATCTGGTGGGAGGGCGTTCCACAGGGCGGGTGCCACTACCGAGAAGGCCCTCTGCCTGGTTCCCTGTAACTTGGCTTCTCTGAGGGAGGGAACCGCCAGAAGGCCCTCGGAGCTGGACCGCAGTGTCTGGGCAGAATGATGAGGGTTGAGACGCTCCTTCAGGGATACTGGACCGAGGCCGTTTAGGGCTTTAAAGGTCAGCACCAACACTTTGAATTGTGCTCGGAAACCCAGAAATGCATGATTATTTACTTAGCAGTAGGAGCAAGGAGGACTGAGGGAGGGCAGGCAGTTAGCTTGTTATTTATGACCTGCTTTTCATTCCGAAAGCTAACAGGATGTCAAGGCAGCCTCCTGTACAGACACTGACCAGGCTGAAACCTGTATAATTTTAATCATATGTCTCAGACCAGCCTAGTCTCCAGATGTTTCGGACTACAACTCCCATCAGCACCAGCCAGTGTGCTTTAATTCATGCTGGCTGCTCTTTAAACCGCTCTCCCAATTTTATCTTCACAACAACCCTTTGAGGCTGGTCAGGCTGAGAGACAGTAATTGACTCTGTGAGACTGATGCCTCCATGGGGATCTGAAACTGGGTCTGCAGCTACGCTCTAATCCCTACACCACATTTGCTTCCAGTATATTTTATGCCAGGGACTTCTCTGAATCAGAACTCGGTTTATTGCAATGCTAGCTGCCAGTCGCTTTGAACATACCTTTAAAAATAACTAAATAAATAACAGACATAGAAGCAAATCCATGTGTCCAGCACATGTTCAGAAGATTTCCCCCGAAAAAGAATGTGGTTTCTGTGTGTGTACTTTCAAAAACCAAAAGCGGTATATGTCAACATTCTGAAATGATAGATGGGGGTCATAAAATTCCCAGATACACAGATGGGTATTTAGCTTTGCTGCTATGGTGGGATTATGCTACACTTTCTGACACACCATTAGACACATACACACACATCTGAATTTTTTGAGTTCATATGGCTCCCATCAGAACTGAATCTGCAACTGGAAAATACTGAAAGCAAAACAAGGAAATAACACCACATCAAAACGCGCACACAGAGTGAAGAAAACAAGATGTCACTATTCATGGATGAGCACATGATGTCCTCTCTCCATAACGCCAGTGAAGTTCTTGCTCTCACCCCTCCTCCGAGTGAACAAAGACACCTCTGTCATTTGGGAGCTAGTGCAGTGCGTACTTAACCTATGGAACTCACTGCCACAGCTTGGGTGGCTTTAAAAAAAATTGAACAAATTATTGGAGGATGAGGCTATCAATGGCTACTAGCCATCATAAAAATAAATAAATAAACAAACAAAAATTATTTATACCCCACCCACCCATCTGGTTTCCTCAGCCACTCTGGACAGCTCCCCACAGTATATTAAAAACACAAACATCAAACATTATAAACTTCCCTAAACTGGGTTGCCTTCATATGTCTTTCTAAAAGTCAAAAAAGGAATGAAGAATGTGTAAGCAGAAGTAGTAGCAGGAAGAAGAAGAAGAAGAAGAAGAAGAAGAAGAAGAAGAAGAAGAAGAAGAAGAAGGAGAAGTAGTTTATTTATGTGTCGCCCATCTGACTGGCCAACAATTATAACTTCACAGTAAAACATCAAACATTAAAAACTTCCCTAAACAGGGCTGCCTTCAGGTGTCTTCTAAAAGTTAGATAGTTGTTTATTTCCTTGACATCTGATGGGAGGGCGGGTGCCACTACCAAGAAGGCCCTCTGCCTGGTTCCCTGTAACCTCATTTCTCACAGTGAGGGAATCGCCAGAAGGCCCTCGGAGCTGGACCTCAATGTCCGGGCTGAACGATGGGGGTGGAGATGCTCCTTCAGATATACTGGGCTGAGGCCGTTTAGGGCTTTAAAGGTCAGCACCAACACTTGTGCTCAGAAATGCACTGGGAGCATAAGTGACAGTTATGTTCTGCCTCCATGGTCAGGCAGTAATGCTTCTGAATACCAGTTGCTGGAAACTGCAGGAGAGTGGAGCACTCTCATGTTTGAATCCTGCTTACGGGTTTCCCACAGGCATTTGGTTGGCCATGGTGAGAACAGGATGCCGGACTATATGATCCATTGCCCTCATCCAGCAGGTGCTTCTTCTGAGTTAAGTATAATAGATTCAATTGACACAGAAATGAAAAATGCCTGTATATTAATGAAGGTTTAAAATGGAAAATGGCTAAATGCTTATTACTAATACTGGGCTTATCCACAGTAGTTTTTCCAAGGGGAAACTTAGCTCCTAAATGGGTTAATGATTACCTGTTGATTTTTACTCTAAACTGTTGTAACCTTAGATAAGATGACAAAGGTATTGAGTTGCAAATCTGCCATCTTGAAAGGGTGGTTGCTGTTAATTTTTCTCTGAATGCCACAGAAGATGCAAGCTTTCAAGGAAAACAGCTCCAGGGAAACGGATGTTGTTAGAGAAGAGAGACCTTTGCTTATAGGTCTGTTTGGATTACAGTGGTACCTCTGGATACGCACACCTCCGGTTGTGTGTCCTTCAGGATGCGAACATGGCAAACCCGGAAGTATTTTCCCGGGTTTCACTGTGCATGCATGTGCAGAAACGCTCTACAGAGCCGTGCACATGCGCAGAAGCAGTCCCTCTGGTTGCGGAAACCTTGGGATCCGACCAGAGCTCCAGAACGGATCCTGTCCACAACCGGAGGTACCACTGTATTTCCTATTTTCTAAGATGCTGAGCCTGTGCTGGACGCCACATGACATTGTATGGCTGTTTTGGACATATCCTTTACTGCTTTCTGTTTTGTTTTTGAAGAATTCTGCAAGTAAAAGTTTGAATAGTATTTTAATGGGCAATTCTTTCTTCCAAAAGGAGTCAGTTCTTATGCTTCCAGTCATTTCAAACTGTGTAATATTAATATCTGCAACGTTATGTTCTTCTGTGATGAAGTGGTTAGCATATTGGACTAGGGCTGGGGAGACTGAAGATCCCTACTTGGGGCCCAGTCCCTACTATTTCTCAACCCATCCTCCCTCAGGGTATTTTGTGAGAATAGTATGACAAGAACACACCATGTGTGCTATCCTGCCTCCCTTGGAGGAAAGGTGAGATATAACTAGAATAAAATCAAGTATTTCCAGAAGGAATGAGAGAATCAGGCGGCAGATTCTGAGAGATCTTTAAAGGCGCACAAGGCTTCCTTGTGGAGATTGAAGATATGGATTTTCTGGGGAACGTTCTCTGAATGAACACCAGAATAAAGGAAGCATAGCATGTGGAATGTTTTATCCCCTTGTGTGAATTCTTTAACAATGCTATTCTGTGCAACCCAACCTGAGCCAGCCCTCGCTTCGCTGCCATCTTATTATGCATCCAGGTGGTAGCATTGCCTGAATCCTGCCCTTGGAGATATAGGTGGATGGGAACGTTAGCTGTCAACTGAATTATCTGAATTTTGTCACACTGTTTCAGTTCAGAAAAATGCACACCAAAATGTGTATTTTGTGGGGGGAAGGGATACCAAATCTGTATTTTAGGGGGAAATCATTAATAAGCATATAATCAAAATGTGTGCCTTAGGGGGGAATTCAAAAAAATTAAATATAAAATGCAGACCTTTCCAAGTGTCCCTATTTTCCAGGGACAGTCCTGGATTTACATAAGCCATCCCAGTTTCTGATTTGATCCCGGAATGTCCCATTTTTCCTTAGAACATCCCTATTTTCATCGGAGAAATGTTGGAGGGTATGGAGTTATGCGACCCCTGAGCTAAGGAGATAAGTAACTATACAACCTTTAGAAGATATCTGAAGGCAGCCCTGTATAAGGAAGTTTTTTAAAAAACATTTAATGTTTTATTATGTTTTTATATATGTTGGAAACCTCCCAGATTGGTTGGGGCAATGCAGTCAGATGGACAGGGTATAAATTGTAACATTATTACTGTATTATTATTATTATTATTATTATTATTATTATTATTATTATTGTTGTTGAATAGAATGTCCCTATTTTCATCAGAGAAATATTGGAGGGTATGAAAATGTGTATATTTTGTCATGCTTTTAATAAATAAATAAATGTACAAATAATCATTATAACTTGAGTGGAAATCTGCTACGTCTCAACATATGAGGAAAACCTGGCCTGGGTAGTCTGGGATGCCTGTTCCACCTGGTGCCCAGTTGCGAATGGTTGAAGGGTAATTTCAGGGCTCTTCCTGCTCCCTCTCCTTACGGCTCTTCATCTTTAAACTGAACTTAAACCAGACAGCCCTTCAAATAGAAAACTCCTTCAAATGGAGAATTGCTGTCCAAAAGGTGTGACACACAACCCCCTCTCTCTTGACCAAAAACACCGTAAGCTTTCATGTTTCCTCTTCTGCACTGCCTCTGTGCTTAATTTCTTTTAATTCTCAGGGAAAGTGTTAAGGTGCTTTCTCTAAAATGGCAATTATTATTATTGTATTTTTTTTTAAACAAACCTAAAAGATGCCATTTATTTTTACTTCTCTCTGAGTCAAGTTGTAACAGCCTGCAAGGGTTCAATTATCTTGTAAGAAGAAAATCTCTGGGGGGGAAATAACAGATCTCTGCAAATGATTACCTAATCTAATAGAAGGAGACAATTGAAAATTGGGTGGGGGAACAATTAGCCGCCAGTTTTCGAGACTTGAGATGTTCCTGCACTTACTTCTCTCCCCCCCCCCCAAATTTCTCAAAGCTAATTTGTACTATACCAAATGAAAACTCTTGTCTTCTCACAAAGTTAAACAGCATGTGATGAGGCCTAGCCCTAAATGAAATGTAGGTCAATTTTGCTTCTCTCTCCCCTCTCTCCCTCTTCCTTTTTACGCAACAGGTACTGCTTTAAAATGAAATGGACATATATTTTGAATGCAAATAGCCACACAAAGAGACAATTTGCTTCTGATGGGCTTTGAAGTCAGCTAGGTCTGTTAGCTTTCCCTTCCCTTCCATTCCTTAAAAAAAAAAAAAAGTTCAACCATGGAAATAATAGAACACCCTAAAACTAACAAGTGCAACAGAACGGAAATGGGAATATAAATGAGTTGGGGAAATTCAGGAGGTCAGGGAAACCAGGGCAGGCCAGGAGAGGAAGGAGGCGGGAGGGAGTGGGGAAGAAACCCACAACCCCACAGATGTAAAGCTGACAAAGCGGAATCAAAAAGAATTTTTCTTTTTACAGCTAAGTATTCTAATAAAGGGAACTGAAGCTTCTGTTTGTGCCCAGGGATCCCCTGAGCCTTTTCTTGCTTGGTGGCAAAAAGTTAAAAAAGGAGCTGCAGTTAACAAACCACTTTGGATGTGGTCTTTCATTTAGCATTTTGCCCAGCTGTGTGAAACATTGGGGGTGGGATATGCTGATAAAATCCCTTCCTGGAGGCAAAGAACATGGGGTGGCAGAGAGATCCCCCACCAGCTACTACCTCCCGATGTTAGAATTCCTGCTCCATGACTGCAGTCATGGGATTGTTGTCACATGTTGTCACATGACAGTGTATGTTTTGACTCCACAGAGTGGGAAGTGATAGAGACAAGATGTTTGTGTGTTCTGTGAAGTGGGACTATTGTCCTTTGTTCTTTCTCTCTTTGCTATCAGATGCTAGAGAAAGAGGGAGCCATGTTGCAGTGCTCTGTGTGTGTTTATATGTAAATAAAGTAGATTAGCCAAAATGCTGAGTTGTTGAGGTCTGTTACGCAAAATGCAAAGACTCTGCGGATCCCTAAGTGTGCTGATGTCTGTTGGCATCGGTCGCTGTGATGTTCGGGCTGAAGAAAGCTTATGCGGTGTAGTGGTTAAGAGCGGTGGACTCGTAATCTGGTGAACCGGATTCGCGTCTCTGCTCCTCCACATGCAGCTGCTGGGTGACCTTGGGCTAGTCACACTTCTTTGAAGTCTCTCAGCCCCACTCACCTCACAGAGTGTTTGTTATGAGGGAGGAAGGGAAAGAAGAGTGTTAGCCGCTTTGAGACTCCTTTGGGTAGTGATAAAGCGGGATATCAAATCCAAACTCTTCTTATAAAGCTCCCGAATGATCGACCAGCAGGGAGAAAACATGCCAGTTGGGCATGTGTCTCTGCCAGGGTCCTACTTGAGTGTAAGATGAGCTCCTGACACCCACAGGATCTAGCAGGCTTACATTTTGCAGGCCCACCTTAACTGAGAGACAAATGATGGCAGTCACCTCGTCTCTTGACGTGTGGTTGGGCTTCAATCACACAGGCCCTGTGAGTCAGGGGTGCCCAGCTCTCCTGCCTGCCAAGCATCTCCTCAAAACCTTCTGAATGAGCGTTGATTTTGCTCCTCAAATCAATGGCTTTTCACCACAATAGCCATCTTCTACCTCCACTGTTGGAGACAGTATGCCTCCGATTTCCAGTTGCTGGGAATTACAAATGGGGAGAGCACAGTTCTGCTCAGGTCCTTCTTCCCACAGACACCTGGTTGGCCACTGGAAGAACAGGTTGTTGATCTAGACAGGCCTTTAGCCTGACTCTGCAGGCTCTTCCTATGTCATTGAAGGCCCTTTCTCCAGGTGCTTTCCTGCCAGGTGGGTCTACATGTGGTATCAGAAGCTGCCTGAGGTTAAAGTGATGTGAAGGGATGGACTGTGGGGAAGGAAGATGCAGGCGGGGGAACGATTCAGTACCTATCACCCATGTACTCCTTTTGCACTTGGGATCAGGCCCCACTCCTTGCTTTAGAAATAGTTGGGGGCAAACCCAAATGTCAAGGAATGAGTTGCTCACCCCCATGACCAGTCAAAAAGCCCTAAAAGGGTATGCTTGTTTCTGCCTTTTTCTGCAGGGCCATTTCAGCCATGACTCAGCAGTATATCCAGATTGGCTCCTGAATTCCCCCATTATGGTATACTCTTGAAGTGTCCCAATTTCCCCAGATCAGCCTGGAATTACAGAAGCCACTCCAGTTTCTGATTTGACCCTGGAATGTCCCATTTGCCCCCTCCAGCGCTGCCACCGCTGAGCTGGGAGAGGAAGATGAGTTGGCACTCATCCTCCTGGCAAGATTGTGGCAAAAGACATATGTCCGGATTTTCATTGGAGGGTATGTGATAGGAAGCTGCAATGGACCTTGACCTTCTGGCTAAAGATTCTGTCTGCTGCCTCTCTCAACCTGTTGTAATTGCTGTCTTGTTTTGACGGGACAATGTAATTCTCTTAATCCTTGTGTAAATGTGTTTTTTAAAAAATATTTTGCAAACAGCTTAGAAGCCCATTTTGCATTAACTCTCCAGCGGCTTGACTTCATCTCCAAAGGCACTGTCCTCCGTTGTCTCCTGAGACAGAGGAAGGTATACAGTCATACCTCGGGTTAAAGACGCTTCGGGTTAAATCTTTTCAGGTTGCGTCCCATGGTTCCGGGTTTCACCATTCGCGCATGCGCAAATGCCACGTGCATGCGCAGAAGTGGTGAGTTGTGACCCACAGATGTGGGTTGCATTCTGCTCAGGTTGCAAACAGGGCTCCAGAACAGATCATGTTCGCAACCAGCGGTACCACTGTATAAATAAAACCACTTCCACCCCAATGGCCCCATCTACACCCCACTTTAAACAGTCGTAGCTTCCCCCAAAGACTTCTGGGAACTGTAGTTTATTAAGGGTGCTGACAGTTGTTAGGAGACCCCTTTCCGCACACAGAGCAACAATTTCCAAGGTTCCTTGGGAAAAAGGACTGACTGTTAAACCACTGAGAATTGCCCAGAACGAACTCCCCAAAATTCAGCTAAACTAGACAAAGGCTGAAAAGAGGAAATCTTCAACCAAACTTCCATTTTTTTTCTGGGGTTTTTGTTACTTGGTCCTAGGTAGGTGATATTGCAGGTACACTTGAAGCTTCAGAACATGCTAAAAGTGTTGTTTTTTAATGGAAAAGGGAGTCTAGTATGGGAAAATCCTTTTGTTTACACCCTAAGATTCTATGTTTGCCAGAAAGCAGCCACAGATCCTTTCGAATTGGCCCAGTACAGCCCCTCAAGACCTGAATTAATGCGCCAAGCCTGTTTCAGTGATAAAACACAGAGGAAAGAGTTTGCCGCGAAGAGGCATACCTGTCTGCTCAGGGAAATATTAAATTAGCCAGCTGCTGGTAAGAGCTGCCTTTGAAGGCATGAAATTGAAGGGAGGGGGGAACTCTGTCAGCTACCTGGGAGAGAGATCCTTTGTCAGAGGCAAAAACGGGGCAAAGGGGACGTGTTCCAGGTTGCATAACTGGGTGGGGATCGCTCTGTCCTTAAATACGACTCAGTCAGAACTCAAACTTGGCAAGAACAGACTTCTCCAAATTAGTGGTCTTCAATTACGGCACTTATCCCTTTAAGCTAGATGCAAGATCTTGAGTGAGAAATTGGAAGCAGGGGCCCCAACCCTGGAACAGGTGTTTAACGGGAAGGTTGAAAGGCAGCAGGTGGCTGCATGTGGAATCTTTCATATATTGCTGTAGGGGGGTTAGGTGGAAAGGAAAAGGAGGCTGCTTTCTCCTTCTGGCAGAAGCGAAAGGCTATCGCATTGAAACAAATGGTGAGAGCAGCATCTGCCAGTGTTAGGTTTGTGAAAATGTGGCCAAGTATAGCTAAAAAGCAAATACATTGAAATACAAGTTCAAAGATTTCTGAGCGACTCGTTGTTTTGCAAGGGGCGCCTCATTCAGTTCAATGGAGGAGCCAGTTCCACGGTGATATCTTCACTGAAGTGAATGGGGAAATCACTGGTGCAGAGCCCTTGGGGGCTCAGTTTGCATTTAAGAGTAAACCTACCTAATATTCCTGAAACAACACACAAGCTGAAACACAGCCATCCTTTGACATTCACACTTCTCTGAATTTTGCTAGGGAGTTCTCTTGCCAAGTAACGTGTACAAAATTGCTAGAATATGCTAGAATATCGTGTGCATCGAACGGCATGCATTAGTGAAAATAACATGCAAAAATGTGTCATATTAGGCAAAATTGCATTTTTAAAAATGTGTGCCCTGGGCCAAACTGCATGGGAAAATGTGTATATTAGGAAAATTCACACAAGAACTCTAATGAATTTTCACGAGGACCAGAAAACAACAACAAAACAAACAAATTTGCAAACTAAGGTGGAGAATGGAATTTAAGATTGGAAAAATGAGAAACTGGAACCAAAAGGGACATATCTGCTCATCCCTTCCCTACTCCAAAAGCAAACTGGAGCACCCAGGCGCTCCAGATTAGTGGGCAATGCTGAATTCAAAGCACATGTAGGTGATAACTTTAAGTGTCTGCACCTAGTTCTACCTTGTCTTTTACACCAGCCAGCTCTAAGATGCCATGCTTTGTCTCCAAAAGCTGGAGCAGTTTGAGCTCGGGTTTTGAAACTTCTTCATTTTCTCTCCAGCATCAGTTATCTGGCTAGGTAGCTATGAAAGACCCAGTCCCACATAATAATTTCTATATAACCATCCCCACATACCTCACTTCAAGAACTCCAATTTACCTGTGTGCAGATTATCTGCTCTATCCATGTTAAGAAGAGTTTGGATTTGATATCCCGCTTTATCACTACCCGAAGGAGTCTCAAAGTGGCTAATAATCTCCTTTCCCTTTCCTCCCCTGTGAGGTGAGTGAGGCTGAGAGACTTCAGAGAAGTGTGACTAGCCCAAGGTCACCCAGCAGCTGCATGTGGAGGAGCGGGGAATCGAACCTGGTTCACCAGATTACGAGTCCACTGCTCTTAACCACTATACCACACTGGCTCTGTTAAACAATTGTCTGGTGTTTATATCGCTCCAGGCTCTGGCTGGCGAAAGGCATGTTTGCATCCTTTCAGTTCGCCTGTTTGTTAAACCCACCCAACACCTCTGTGCATTTGGAAAGCCTGAACACTGTAGAAAAGGCTTGACCAAAACACTTTCCCTGACACGCTAGCTTTTCCTGAAGAAAACTGATTTTGATGCATGGGAACATTCAAGCATGCAACCGCTCCCATGCAACCGGGAATCCAAAACTGCACAACGCCAGGATGCATTACTGTATTGTGTGATTTATCACATGTGTGGCTCAGCCCTTAGTTTTTGAAGTGTGCAACACTGGACTTTACCTTGAACTCATATTTTTGGTTCTTATTGTTTCTGCTTTGGATGTGTGTGTGTGTGTGTGTGTGTGTGTGTGTACCTTGAACTTTAGGTTTTCTAATTGTGGTGTAAGATCAAAGAGTGAGTGAATGATGAGGATGATTAATACACTGAAAAGAAATTGTTTGCTCCCAATGCGCATTACTTGGCGTGTGACTATGCGCCTCTTAATCTTCAGGGCCAGACTTAGATGGTTGGGAAGAATGAAAATGTGTCTGGGCTCAACTCCAGGGCTGCACCTGGTGTCAATAAGATCTCAATTGTCTTTTGTGAATTGGCAAGGGTTGCACAAGACGACTTTATTTTCTGCCTTCTGTTCTGTTTCACAAATCTTTATTTTTCATCCGTCCCCTTGAAGAGTTCCCTAATTGTTTTCATTTTAGCCATGTCTCTTTGAAATAGGAATAGATATTCACACTTTGCAAAATGAAGAACCAATCTGTAATCTTTCCCCTTTAAGCTGTGATTCTAAGTAGACATTTGTCAGCTGGGGATGCAACACACGTGGCTTCAGAGCAGGTGCACAATCTCCCAATGCCCAGGGTCTACCTGTGATGATGTACTCATAGAGCCAACCTGTAGAGGTTGGTGGGGTGGAGCAGCAGCACACACCTGGCTTCCCATCAGCTGTCTTGCTGCTGCTTTCAGGGAAGGAGAGGGGGACAGGCAAGCTGGTGGGGAGGTCAGCGTGGTGCAAATGCCCTGGGCTGACTCCGCTGGGGTGTTTGCACTATACTGACCATCCTGCTGCCTTCCTTCTCCCAGTAAGCAGCAAAAGCTCAACTGCTACTAGTCTTTGATAGTGTGGTATTTGATACAGATGGCTGACTAATTAGATATCAATCAAATGAAAAACGGCAGTGCCAGTGCGGTGTAATGGTAAGAGTTGGATTCGGAGATGAGAAAAGAAGAGCTCAAATCCCTTCTCAGAAGGTGACCTGGGCCAGTCACTGTCTCTCATCCTAAACTACCTTGAAGGGTTGATGTGAGAATAAAATGCATCAATCAATCAACACTTTATTACAGTCGTAGACCAGCATAAGGAGGGAGGGGTACATTTAAAAATAAAAAAAATCACAACTAAAAGTAGTTAAAACAGAATATATATACCGTATTTTTCGCTCTATAACACGCACCCGACCATAACACGCATGTAGTTTTTAGAGAAGGAAAATCCGTAGGCATGCCACCTGTAGGCATTCCCTCCATAACACGCACAGACATTTCCCCTTACTTTTTAGGAGGAAAAAAGTGAGTGTTATGGTGCAAAAAATACGGTATATGTGTGTGTGCCCATAAGAATCCAAAAAAGCTAAGAAAGTCTAAAAGAAGGTTAGGAACATCAGACAAGAGTGAAAGAGCGCAAAAGGGTAGTATATATAAGACCACAGCTATCAGTCTACAGAGCACTCTAATATGAGTTATTACTGTATATAGTGGTACCTCGGGTTAAGTATTTAATTCATTCCAGAGGTCTGTTCTTAACCTGAAAATGTTCTTAACCTGAGGTACTTTAGCTAATGGGGCCTCCCGCTGCTGCCGCCGCGCCGCCGGAGCACGATTTCTGTTCTCATCCTGAAGCAAAGTTCTTAACCTGAGGTACTATTTCTGGGTTAGCGGAGTCTGTAACCTGAAGTGTATGTAACCCGAGGTACCACTGTATCTAGTTTGTGGCACAGGTCATCATCTGTCGAATCTTGAGCGCTGCTGTGCAGAATCTGGCAATTTTGTATGTTGTAGTAGGATTGGTATCTGAGAGCAGCAGGGAGGTATAGAATTGTCCTGTGCACCCTGGGTACTTATGCAGTGATGGTAAGATGAGGCTAGTACGAATGTCTCTGTAATAAAGACACTGGAGAAGCACATGCTTTGTTGTTTCTGTTTGTCCAGAGTCACGGGGGGCATTGCCTCTCCAGATAAGCAATCTTCCTGTATCGGCCTTCAAGGGTAGCTGAGGGAAGGG